>NC_052165.1:66201630-66852732 GCF_902713615.1 Scyliorhinus canicula | reverse complement strand
ATTATTAGTGTAAACTCAAGTCATGCTGCAAAAGCTTAGCTTAATTCTAAATTATGGCAAACCTATAATGTAGTTCTTGAAGAACTGATTGGAGGCAATTTTGGGCTTTAGCTGGAGGTTTGAACATATGATTCCTGAACCTCAATAAAGAAACATTGAGGTCATGTCGTTCCCATGAAGGGAAAGTAAGTGGTAGGTTCTGGAGGTTTATGTTAGACACTGCTCCTGTGGATGATTCATAATTTCACCATCATGCACAGAGGCGTTAACATCTCGAATGTATGAATGGTGGAAGCAAGTTCAATTGAAGCATTCAAGAGAGAATTAGATTATTATCTGAAAAGCAAGAACGTGCAGAGGTATAGGGAGAAAGCAGGGAGTGGTATTAGGTGACTCGCTCTTTCAGAGAGCTGGTGCAGCCTCGATGGGTCAAATGGCCTCCTTCTGCACTGTAAATTCTATGATATGCCCTCACCTTCTTTGCTATTGTCCTGGATTTTGCAAAAGATTTGCAGCATTTCACAATGCGTTACATAAATAACAAAAGCTATTTTGGCCAGGGTAGGAAATGGTGTGCGCTTTGTCACCATGATGGAGTCAGAGTGAGCAGATTGGCAGGTTTGTGACTCAAGTTGATTTCCAACGATTGTACGCTGTCATTGATTGCAGGCATTTGACAAGCCTTGTCCAGGAGCGTTCATAAACTATATTCAACTCCATCAATGTAAAGCTGGTCAACACTAAATGACTGTTGTGCTGGTGCGTGTAATATTCCCAAGGAACTTCACCCACCCTGCATGAGTACTTCACACCTCAGAACAGACTTACTGTTGGCTCCTGCGAGATGAGGGCCATCCAGTTAAAATGTGGCTGGTGACACCCATGAGGAGTCCACGCAATGAGGCCCAAGACCCCTCCGATCAAACCAAGAGAATCAGTATTGAGCAAAGAATCAGGATGTTAAATTTGTGCACGAGGCCCACGGCAGAGGGGTCCTTCTTAATGTACTTGTCAGAATGACCATGGAGGCTGTGCCCATTACCCAGCAGTGTTGATTGGAGCTGCAGGAGGAATAATTGTCCCTTTGGAGAATGAAGAGGACAACACAATGTGGCCTCTCAATGGCATGATTTAGTTAGGTTGCAGCAGTGAAACCCATCTGGCAGCCACATACTGAATGTATCTGGCTCCCACCTCCTCTAACACAAAGCAACCCTGCAATCAAAGCATCCATATCACAGCTCCCCATTGCTCAGTTTCCAGTCTTTTCTGCCCGCTCCTCACAAGTGAAAGGTGACTTGCCAGGGAGCAGGCAAAAATGAGGAGGAGGTGCAATCAAATGAGCTTAATGTGACTCATAAATCTTCTCTCTTTCCTCAACTACTCCTTGAGCTTTAGCAGACGCTGATGAGAGCCCTGCTCTTGGCTACCTTCCCTCCAGGGTTTGGAGCTTGTGAGTGTCCTACTAAAGAATACTGTACCTGTGCTGAAGCAGACTTGGCCATAGAGACAGGAAGGTACAATTGGAGCACTGACTGACAGGCTGGCAGTCGGAGAGAAGTGGGCACAGTCTCAACTTCCATATGTCTTTCTCCATCGCCCCTGTCATGGACCACCTGGGCTGGAGCGGAGCTGGAGAGCACTTTACTGGAGTTCTGTGGGATGATGAACAGCCAGGGAAAGTGTTTCAGAAATCTTATTGAAGGTGGCATTCAAGCCATTGTTGAGGACCAGCATGACTGCTCTGTTTGATGCACTCTTTCCACAGATGTACATGTGGTATTTGGTAAGCAAGGGAGTGATAGGTTATTGAGGGGTGGGCGGAATACAGATTTGAGGTTACTACCAGGTCAGCCATTGTCATTATATGCAGACATGCACATAATGAGATACAGACAGGCAGCTAATGAGCACAGAGAACAGGACATAACCAATCAGCAGGCAGAACACATGGGTGTGGTTTCCCACTATAAAAGGCACGAGGTACTCTTTCCACTGGGGACATCCACAGAGTGAGTCAGGTGTATATATCACATAACACCTACAGCGCGTGGCTAACAGCTAGTCTGGTTCAGTCAGACAGAGTAATCACACTTAGGTTAGCAGAGAGTCGAACACACAGGGAACTGTGCTAACTGTGTGATAGGTTCAATAAACCAAATTGAACTAACTTGAAGGTCTGGAGTCTATTTCAGTTATAGCTGCATCCAGTTGCAGCCCTTGCTATCTCAGTGTGCTTAACACGACATGGTACCAGAAGACTGCTATCCCTAGGTGGTTTACCTCAATCTGTTCCTTGACGACCAGCAAATGTATCCCGGCACCATGGAGAAGATCCAGGCTCCTCAACAGCTGCGGACCTCCGGCAATCTCAGTGCCAACTGGAGGACTTTCAACCAACGTTTCCTGCTGTACATCGAAGCCTCAGATCTCGAGGGTGTGTCTGATACAAGAAAGATCGTACTTTTCCTCTCAACTGCGGGGGATCAAGCCATCCAACTCTTCAGCTCGTTTAACTTCACTGAAGGCCAAGACAAGACAAAGTTTCAGACCATCCTGGACAAGTTTGATAGTCAGTGTGAAGTGGACACCAATGAAAACAACGCCTACAAGGTAAAGATGAATCATTCAACTCCTTCTTAACTAACCTCCGCCTGCTAACGCTGTCCTGCAACTGTGGTGATTTTGCTGACACCATGTTCAGAGACCAAATCGTTTTTGGAGTTCACTCTGATCCTCTGAGAGAGCAGCTTTTAAAAATCAAGCATATGACCCTGTCAGTCGTGGTTGAAACATGTACAGTGCATGAGCACGCCGAAAATCGGTATTCCCAATACAAATCGGCTGAAAATGAAAAACTAGCCTCCCAGGAGGCAGAGAGTGTGTAGGCCATCGCCCGGATGCAGCGCCTCAGCATTGATGAAAGCAGCCATTTTGCGCGCTCTTCCCGGACCCCACGCATGCGCGATGCGAATGGGATAACGAAGCGGCCGATCATCACACTGCGCAGGTGCAAACATCTGCTGACTGCACTGCGAATGTGCGACGATGCACTGAGCGTAACGATGTCATGACGTGTCCGAACTGCGGCACCGCCCACTTAAAGAAACACTGCCCTGCAAGAGGCAGGCGATGTTTGAATTGCGGAAAGCCTGGACACTGTGCAGCCTTGTGCAGGTCCCCACCACCACCTCTCCGGCGGTCACCCAGGATCAGACGCAAGCCCCAGAGACTGGACATATGAACATTTGTTTTGTTTGCTATGTTTTGTTTTTGCACATTAAACACCTGTTTTCACATGTACATATATTCCCATCTGCCATTGTATTTGAATAAGTCAGTTTTTCGGCCGACACATGTGAATACTTTCACATATCCTGCAGAAAAACATTTCAAAAGGGGAGCTGCCATGATATGCAGGCATGTACATAATGAGATACAGACAGTCAGCTAATGAACACAGAGAACAGGACATAATCAATCAGCAGGCAGAACACTTGGGGATGATTTCCCACTATAAAAGACACAAGGCACTCACACTCCGCCTCTTCCCACTGGGGACATCTAAAGAGTGAGTCAGGGTGTATATATCACATAACACCTCCAGCACGTGGCTAAGAGCTAGTCTGGTTCAGTCAGACAGAGTAATCATACTTAGGTTAGCAGAGAGTTGAACTCACAGGGAACTGAGCTAGCCGTGTGACAGGTTCAATAAATCAAATTGAACTAACTTCAAGGTCTGGAGTATATTTCAGTTATAGCTGCATCCAGTCGCAGCCCGTGTTATCTCTGTATTTAACACGAAAGCCATGAGCTGAGTAAATGGAAAAGCAGGCTGGAGGGGCTGAATGGCCCACTCCTGCTCCTTGTTCGTATCATATTTGTGGTGGACCTCTGCAATGTTTCTCCGAACATGAGGAGTGCTGCTGCGATGTCTCCAAGTACATTCCACATTTGCTGCTGCTCCAGCAGTATCCTATTCATTGACAGCTCCCTGAGGCTCAGCATCTGCATCCAGTTGAGCAAAGTTTGGGTTATCCTGTGCACTCTGACACCGACTCTCCACTGCTGTCTTGGTCCCCATCATTTGTGATTGCTCCCTTGTGCTTCGCGAGACACCAGGTAAAAACCCAGCTACCTGTCTTGTTACTTAACCTTTCTTTAGCCAAGCGAGTCAATTGAAACCCAATTCTCAAATATCGGTGTCATGGAATTGTATCTGAGTTGGTGCATGAAAGATGGGTAAGGACAGCAGCTTCACACCCCTCGCATCTATCGGTGCTGGGACTCTCTCCGAGGCTTTGTTATAGTGACGTTTCCTGAGCAACGTGGCCAACAATAGAATCTCAGTCAAGGTCGCGCCTAACAGCCCAAGCTGTTATCATACTTTTCCCCTTTTGCCTTTAGGGGAGTCGTTTGTCTTCTGTTTCATGCTTTTCAACAGCAGTGCTACTGATTCTTGGACGCAAACCAAAGCTTCCGGAGGAAACCCACGCAGACATGGGGAGAATGTGCAGATTCCGCACTGACAGTGTCCCAAGCGGGGACCGAACATGGGACCTGGTGCTGTGAAGCTATAGTGCTAACCACTTTGCAACCGTACTGCCCAGAACTGGAGGGAGAATTATTTCCTCAGCTTCCGAGGGTGTTGGGAACATGTCAACCACCTGGTTGTCGCTCTTGAGAGAGAATGTCCCCCACCCCATGTCCACAATTATTCTTTTTAACCATCCATATTAAAACAATTGTTTTATCTTTTCATTATTCGATTACCCCTCTGTAACCATCCATATTAAAACAATTATTTCATCTTTTCACTATTCGATTACCCCTCTGTAAACTCAGAGTAATCTTACTGTGAGTTCCTTTCAATACTTTTTTGTGAACTTACACCATGCTATGAATTTACATTTTGCTGCGTGTGCTGATGGTTTTACCTCCCAAAAAAATCCGCAAGTGACTAAAATCCACCTGCTAGAAATGCGCAGCATTTAAAAAGAGTGACACCAGTTTCTGTCATCATGTTCCTCCCGTCACTTCCATTGAGAGATTACTTATTTTTAAAGTGACAAACATGTGGACTGCAATGTGCTAAAATCAAAGGAAAGGTTACAAAACAAAACTGACAATGTTCACGTGAGACTTGTCACTGCTTCGGAAAACCAAGGCTGAAAAATAAGGCCAACACTCTCTTAAACAAGCAAATAAAATATAAGCAATTATAAATAATCACAGAATTGTTACAGTGCAGGACACCATTCAGCCCATCATGTCTGATAGGTAGAACTGACGTTAGATTCTTATGTGACACATGTTTGAAACATCATAAAGTTTAAGGATTCTACTTTCTAATATGGAGTGTACACAATCACCTGAGAAGGGTCAAAATTTACTTATTGAAGTTTGGAGTGAGGCATTGACTGATGGAAGGTTTGATGAGCCTAGCATTTTTCAAGTAATGCCACGCCGTGAACCGGTATAGAGCAAGTTTCCTAACTAGTACTGCTTTATCCATGAGGACTTTAGTCTTCAAGGCCATCCTAGGTGTGAAGAATTGCAGTCGTCAGCTACAGGACTTCACTTCCACATTCTGTTAATAAATCAGATTTGCTGGTAACCCTTGGAGTACTGTGGACCTTCCTGTCTACAGCGGTAGAATACTGAGTTTACAACACATTCAAAGGCACTGACTTGAGCATATCTGTTGCACAATGGTTTAGCCATCCATCCGCCTATCTCCAGCCATCCCCAGCATTATCCGGTTGCTGTCCTCTGCCAAACCTACTTGCTATCATCCTTCATGTGCTCTCTGAGCTCATGTGATCCACACGATTCAACTGCTGCTACCCTAACTCGTATTTCCTACAAAACTGCTGACCACCTAACTACCCATCTTGGATCGCATGTTTTTGACTTGGTAAATGTCACCCTCATGGTAAAAGCCACATCAAACTTTCCTCAAAACTTCACCCTTAACTTTCCATCCTTGCAAACACTCAATTCAATTTCCCTTTCTTTGAAGTCTTTGAATGTGTTGACCCTGCATAAATTTGTTCCTATTGTTTCTGCAACTCCATATTTGAATCACCAATCAGGAGTAGGCCCCCAGTAAAGCACTAACGTTCCCTCGCAAAGTTAGAAATGCCACTCTCTGGGTTTGTGCTCCACCCTCACCCAGTCACCCTCCTCTGCAGCCTTCAACAGGCTGAGTACATCATTCCCCTCCAACATTTTTCTTCTATTATCTAACTCAGTGGCTGAGCCCTTGTCTGGTTCCACACTTTGTAACCTGAGCATCTCTAGCAATAACTCCTCTTCCCACTCCGCTGGAATTCCTGAAGATTCTATCTTTCCCGCAATATAAATCTCCTTGGAATGGATGGAAATTCCTGGCACTTGGAAAACCGATCGCATGTCTTATATGTTCCAAATTGATATCTTAAAGAAAGACCAAATGCTGTTCATCCTTTTACTAAGAGTCTTGCAGTACTATGTCCTGGCTAAATTATATATTTACTGGGATTTCCAGATACTGACATTAATCAACAATTGTGCAAGACATTCTGTGGCTATTCCAATCATTGCTTTAAGTGTCTTGACCCACAAAAGGTAATAAGTAGTTTCACATTTCAAAGTACTATCACATTTCAGAGTACCATATCCCCTGAATAACACATCATTTGAGCAGAGTGAGTGGAGTGCACTATGTTCCTCAGTAACCTGGATTTATTGTAGGAATAGCAGCAATTCTAACAGTCCTCGCTCTTATAAAATAATAAATTGAACAGCAACATCTGGCAAGCTAACATCCTCAGTTAAAGGTGGATATCAGGAAGTTGCTGTCAAATAATTGTCCTGATTCTTCGGAATCCTTACCATAACAATGATTCAGGATCTTCAGATGGCAACAATGGTGAATATCGGGATATTTGCTGTTGTTCCATGTCAGGACCCAGGGAAGAAGTGACCTGTGCATATATGCAGCAATTACCCTGGAAAGTTAAACTTCAAGTGGGTAGATTGAAATTGCCAGGGCCCCTCAAGGATTATCTCCAACATTGATGATGTTATTGGAGACTTGGGCAAGGGGCCAGACAGTGAGCAAACATTTACCCCAATCTCTTTGTGCCGCTAATCTCAGGTGTTGGGCAAAGATATCAGTTGGAGCTGGAGAGGAAAAGTCCTGAAAAATAAACTTTGCCTTGCACCCCCAACAATACTCCCCTCCCCCACCACACCTCGTGACAGTGTTCCCTCGTGACAATGTTCCCCCGTGACAATGCTCTCCCAGTGACAATGCTCCCCTGTGACAATGCTCCCCCGTGTCAATGCTCCCCCCGTGTCAATGCACCCTGTGACAATGCTCCCCCAGCGACAATGCTCTCCCTATGTCAATGCTCCTCGCACCCGTGACAATGCTCCCTACCCCCCTGACAATGCTCCCCCATGACAATGCTCCCCCCATGACAATGCTCCCCCCATGACAATACTCCCCCACGACAATGGTCCCCCCATGACAATACTCCCCCCCATGACAATGCTCCCCCCATGACAATACTCCCCCACGACAATGGTCCCCCCCATGACAATACTCCCCCCATGACAATGCTCCCCCATGACAATGCTCCACCCACATGACGATCCTCCCCCCCATGACAATGCTCCCTACCCCACTGACAATGCTCCTCCCATGACAATGCTCCCCCCATGACAATGCTCCCCCCCATAACAATGCTCCCCCCATGACGATCCTACCCCCCATGACAATGCTCCCCCCATGACAATATTCCCTACCCCACTGACAATGCTCCCCCTTGACGATGCTCCCCATATCCGGTGACAGTGCACCCCGCCCTGTGACAATGCTTCCTGTACCCCATAACACTGTTCCCCATACCCCGTGACAATGCTACCCTACCCCGTGACAATGCTACCCATACCCTGTGACAATGCTTCCTGTACCCCATAACACTGTTCCCCATACCCCGTGACAATGCTCCCCTATCCCGTGACAATGCTACCCATACCCTGTGACAATGCTTCCCTACCCCATAACACTGCTCCCCATACCCCGTGACAATGCTCCCCTACCCCGTGACAATGCTACCCATACCCCGTGACAATGCTACCCGTACCCCGTGACAATGCTCCCCGTACCCCGTGATAATGCTCGCCATTCCCCGTGACAATGCTCCCCATACCCCGTGACAATGCTACCCATACCCCGTGACAATGATCCCCATATCCCGTGACAATGTACCCCATACCCCAAGACAATGCTACCCATACCCCGTGACAATGCTCCCCGTACCGTGACAATGCTCCCCGTACCGTGACAATGCTCCCCGTACCGTGACAATGCTACCCATACCCCGTGACAATGATCCCCATATCCCGTGACAATGTACCCCATACCCCAAGACAATGCTACCCATACCCCGTGACAATGCTGTCCAAACCCCGTGACAATGCTCCCCGTACCGTAACAATGCTCCCCTACCCCATGACAATGATCCCCATACCCCATGACAATGCTCCCCGTATCCCGTGACAATGCTCCCCTACCTCATGACAATGCTCCCCGTATCCTGTGACAATGCTCCCCGTACCCCGTGACAATGCTCCCCGTACCCTGTGACAATGCTCCCCATACCCCGTGACAATGCTCCCCGTACCCTGTGACAATGCTCCCCGTATCCCGTGACAATGCTCCCCATAACCCGTGACAATGCTCCCCATACCCCGTGACAATGCTCCCCATACCCCGTGACAATGCTACCCATACCCCGTGATAATGCTACCCGTACCCCGTGACAATGCTACCCATACCCCGTGACAATGCTCCCCGTACCCCGTGACAATGCTCCCCTACCCCGTGACAATGCTCCCCATACCCCGTGACAATGCTCCCCTACCCCGTGACAATGCTCCCCATACCCCGTGACAATGCTACCCGTACCCCGTGACAATGCTCCCCATATCCCGTGTCAATGCTACCCATACCCCGTGACAATGCTCCCCATATCCCGTGTCAATGCTCACCGTACCCCATGACAATGCTCCCCGTACCCTGTGACAATGCTCCTCGTACCCTGTGACAATGCTCCCCGTACCCTGTGACAATGCTCCCCATACCCCGTGACAATGCTCCCCATACCCCGTGACAATGCTACCCGTACCCCGTAACAATGCTCCCCTACCCCATGACAATGCTCCCAGTACCCCGTGACAATGCTCCCCGTACCCCGTGACAATGCTCCCCATAACCCGTGACAATGCTCCCCGTACCCTGTGACAATGCTCCCCATACCCCGTGACAATGCTCCCCATACCCCGTGACAATGCTACCCATACCCCGTGACAATGCTCCCCGTACCCCATGACAATGCTCCCCATATCCCGTAACAATGCTCCCCTACCCCGTGACAATGCTCCCCATGCCCCGTGACAATGCTCCCCTACCCCGTGACAATGCTACCCGTACCCCATGACAATGCTCCCCGTACCCCGTGACTATGCTCCCCGTACCCCATGACAATGCTCCCCATATCCCGTAACAATGCTCCCCTACCCCGTGACAATGCTCCCCATGCCCCGTGACAATGCTCCCCATACCCCATTACAATGCTCCCTGTACCCCGTGACAATGCTCCCCGTACCCCGTGACAATGCTCCCCATACCCTGTGACAATGCTCCCCATATCCCGTAACAATGCTCCCCATACACTGTGACAATGCTCCCCATAACCCGTGACAATGCTCCCCGTACCCTGTGACAATGCTCCCCGTATCCCGTGACAATGCTCCCCATACCCCGTGACAATGCTCCCCGTACCCTGTGACAATGCTCCCCGCCCCGTGATAATTTCTCACTGCCTCAATCAACTTGGAAAGATGCTGACCAGCTCTCCGCTCTTCGCAGCAATCATAATGCTGCCCTGATACCCCTGTGCCCCCACCCCATCAATGCCCTTGCCCCTGACCAAACCCTGTCCTAACAATGCTTTCCCTCCTGCACCACCAGCAATACATCTCACCTGCCCCCTGCTGACAATGCTCACTCCCCTCCACACAAACTCATAACAGTTAAGTGTCTTAATCAGACTTTGTTAACCGTAACAACTTTGAAAAAACTTACCATAACAGTGCAGGCATGCTGACAATAAGGGACTTAGCTGAGCTGGTGACATCCGAAGGGGGACAAAGGGTCATCCCTCCCTCTCCTTGCCTGGATCCCGTTGACAATGGCTCCCTCCTCATTCTGGGACAGGACAGCCTGGCTGTGTGTCTGCTAATTATTGCAAAGTGTGTATTTCTGTCTTTCTGTCTTTCTACTTTCTTTATTTATCCTGCAAATTCGCCTTGGTATAGCTCACAATCAGTCAGAAGTGTCATGCTAGTGTATTTTGTTTTTAAATTTAGAGTACTCAATTAAGGAGCAATTTAGCATGGCCAATCCACCTACCCTGCACATCTTTGGGGTTTTGGTTAAGTTAATTAGAAAATGTTTAATTCTTACAGGTGCAGATGATATGAAATGGCTAAGATATATTAATTGTTTGGTTGGGGAACTTTGACAATTTGGAATGTTTGTCATGTTTAATTTACAGCGAAGGCGTCTGTATCATTTTGCTGCATGGAATTACAATGCATCTGGATATCTTGAGTCAGGGAGCATGGTGGCACAGTGGTTAGCTCTGCTGCTTCACAGCTCCAGGGTCCCAGGTTCAATACCGGCCTCAGGTGACTGTGCGGAGTCTGCACGTTCTCCCCGTCTCTGCGTGGGTTTCCTCCGGATGCTCCAGTTTCCTCCCACAGTCCAAAGATGTGCAGGTTAGGTGGATTGGCCACGTTAAATTGCCCCTTAGTGTCCGAAAGGTTAGGTTGGGTTACTGGATCATGGTGATAGGGTGGAAGCCTGAACTTCAGGAGGGCTCTCTTTCCAAGGGCCGGTGCAGAGTCTGTGGGCCAAATGGCCTCCTTCTGCACTGCAAATTCTATGATTCTATGAGTCCAATATCTCCAGTTTGAGTTCCACCAAATAAATTTGTGCTGTTTGGCTCTTCCCTGATTGAAATTTTATTGTTCTGTTTGGAAGAGAGGGTTCTGTGTATGCCTGGATACCGAATGGTCTCCCAAACATAAATGTGAATTGTTGGAGAGCGGAGAGGGAAGATTCTCTGCTAGTTGAACATTTAAATGAAGGTGGGAGGGTTTATAAATTGTCCTATTTATCACCTGAGCATTTTGCAAGCCGAGATTCACACGTCAGTGGATTTGCACTCCTTGCAGTGTGAAACCAGAAGACTCTTGAAGTGTTGCTCTCTCTCTATCTCTCTCTCTCTCTCTGTCGCTGATTTGCTCAAGAAATAGATTTGGCCCTGACTCCAGATTTGTACTGCTGGTTTCCAAGTGTGGCATCTGCAGTGTAATAACGCCATGCACTAGACATGTTTTATTTCACATCGATATGCACACATTTTAATGATTGCATTTGCTTCACATGTCTGAGAGACAATCGTTTACCTCTGCGCACAAAATAAATTCTAAAAGACCTGTTAGACATCAATATTTTTAGATGCCAGTGTAAGCAACATGGCTAAAGATTGGCAGAATTATAAGCGATAATGTTCCAAATTTTACCTGTTCTTGCGGGTATGGGGAATGCTGGCAAGGCAGTGCTTTGCCCATCCTAATTTGTCCTGAGGCTGCTGATGCAACCGCATATTGCTGGGCGAGAGTCTTAAGTAGATCACACCAAGTAGGGTGGCAGTTTCCCCCTATCCCTGAAGGTTATTCGTGAATAGGTGTGCAGTAATCCAGATATTTTAGCACTCTCATTTTCTGTGTCCAACCACAAGTGGTTTCTCAGCTGCAATAAATGATTATCATCATTTTAATATCAGAGTTGCTTTTCTCCAGACTGATAAACGCACATAATTAGTTTATGTATAAGTCGAAAAATTAGATCTAGTTTGAGAAGTATATAGATATTTGAATTTTCTAATTCCAGTTCCTATTTGCCTCCATTAGCAAATTAGTTCTACAAAGTGGAATAGACCATTGTGACTGGGCTATTGCTCAATACGTGCACATGTGCACACAGGCACATGTGAAATGCCTGACTTTATACACAGCTAGATTTAAATGTTTCAAATACAATATCAATATTCAAATACAATATCTTGCTCTGGGGTTAAGTCAGCATAAAATACAATTTCTGGTCTGTGGAAAGGTGATTGCTCCTTGTCAGAATGGCAAGATGGGCACTTTGGTTAGCCTCAGTGCCAGTCATTGGTGACGGCATGTCAGATATCATCCAGGGTTCCCTCTCCTTTTCCAGTGACCCCCTGGCAGAAAGTTTAGGCATCAGATGAAGACAGGATCGGTCTTGGCTGTGGCACACTGTCCCTTGGCAGACAGTTAGGTCTGATTCAACTTCAGGTTAGCATGAGTTAACACTCTCAGCAATGCATCCAAAGAGCAGAATTCCCCACAACTCAATGTGCTCTCAGTGCTGCTCTGAAGTGCCCGTCTAGTTTAGGTGCTGGTAGCCTGGATTGTGGTTTGAATTCATAATGTCCTTCTGGAAGCTCTTTCATATTGGCGTTAGTGGGTTCTGGGGCTGTTTGCGACAGTTCTCGAGAATTGCAAATGGACCTTTGATGAAAAAAGGATGCACGGATAAACACAATAACTACAAGTTAGCCGGTTTAACCTCGTTAGTGAGAAAATGTTAGAAATGATCATTCAGGACAAAATTAACAGTCACTTGGGCAATTTTAGATTAATTAAGAAAAGCCAGCGCACATCTGTTAAGGGAAAATTGTATTTAACCATCTAGTTTATTTGAGATTTTGATGAAGTAACAGGGTTTTGATGAGGGTTATGCAGTTGATGTAGTGTATGTGGACTTCCAAAAGGCATTTATTAAGTACTACATAAGAGACTTCCAAAGCCATGTTACACCCCATAGAATATAATAATAAATACGATAAAGTTGCCAAAGCCCCAGATGACCATAGGCTGCTTTCCCCTTTGAAGGGGCAGCTGACTGGTGGTGATTTAACCTGAGGATCACCTCAGGTGAGGGGGAAGGTTGAGAGGATGGGGTCTTCATGGAATAACAGGGACAGTAGCAGCATGGATATCAAATTGGTTGAGTGGCAGGAAACAGAGTTGTGGTGAAAAGGTTGTTTATTGGACTGGAGGAATTGTTCCCCAGGGGTCAGTGCTGGGAACACTGATTTTCTTGATATGTATTAGTGACCTAGACTTGAGTGTGCAGGAAACAATTTCAAAATTTGCGGATGACACAAAACTTGAAAATATGGTGAATATGAGGAGGATAGTGATGGAATCAGGAGGTCATAGTCAGTCTCATGGAAAAGGTGGACAAGTGGCACATGAAATTTAATGCAGGGATGTGTGAAATGCCTAATTTTGGATGGAAGTTCAGGAGCAGTAGGGCCTGGATTTATAAGCAGACAAATTATTGAAGGTGACAGCACAGTTTGAGAAAAGGGTCAATAAAGCATATGGGAACCTGGGCATTAGAAATAAAGAGGCATTATTGACAAATGTGTATAAAACACTGTTTTAGCCTCAACTAGAATATTGCGGGCTGCTCAGGGAAGCAATGTTTAGGAAGGATGTGTAGGCATTAAGGAGGGTGCAGAAAAGATTCACAAGATTGGCTCCAGAGATGAGGAACTTTCATGAATAAATTGAAGATGTGCGGACTGTTCTCTTTGGAGAGAGAGCAATAACTGGTTCCACTGGCAGAAGATTCCAGAACCAGATGACAGAGATTTAAGGTGATCGACCCAAGTAGCAATGGCGTCATGAAGAAAAGCAACTTTAGGAAGCGAAAGTCATTAGGGTCTGGAATGTGGTGCCTGAGAGTGAAGGAAGGCAGATTCAATGAAAGCATTCAGAAGAGAATTGGGTAATGATCTGGAGAGAGATGGGAAAAGACAGGGGAGTGGGTCTAGGTGAGTTGCTCTTGCAGTGAACTGGCATGGACACAATGGGCTGAATGGCCTCCTGTTCTGCAACCATTCTACAATTCTATAACTAACGGCAACCCAAGCTTAACCCGAAAGTAAACTTAAACCCATTTTAAGGCCCATGGGAGGAAAAAGACTCTTTCCATCTAGTTTGTCTGTTCAATTTCCTTAGTGAACGGAATCATAGAATCCCAGCAATGCACAAGGAGAATATTTGGCCCATTGAGTCTGCACTGACCCTCCGAAAGAGTACCCTATCTAGGTCCACCCCTCAGCCACCCTGCCCTATCCCCATAGCCCCACTTCCATGTCCCTGTAGACTAAAGGGCAATTTAGCACGGACAATCCACCTAATCTGCACATCTTTGGAGTGTGGGAGGAAACCCACACAGACACAGGGATAACACGCAAACTCCACAAGACAGTCACCCAATTGGAATCGAACCCGGCTCCCTGGCGGTGTGAGGCAACAGTGGTAACCACTGTGCCACCGTGCTGCCCAAGGTTTGAAAGCTTTGCTACAGTTATAGAAAGTTGTGGTTAGACCCGATCTGCAGTGTTGTGTTCAGCTCTGGGCACTGAATTATAGTCCACAAAGCTTATACAGCAAGGAGCAATCAGAACGATTCACGGGCAATTATGAGGACAAGTTGCATAGACCAAAGCTCTAATCACACAAATAAGGGATTAGCCTGTTGAGTGTTCAAGAATTTGATAATGTACCCACAGAAACTGTTTCCTCTGATGGGGGAGTCCAGAACAAGGGTGGGCCATCATTTTAAAATCAGAGTTGGTCTATTGTCAGAAAACACTTCTTTGCAAAATGGGTAGTGAAAATTTGGAAGTGGTTCTGTCCAAAAGATGTCAGTACTTTGTTAATTGGAAGGTTCAAGACAGAGATTGATAGATTTTTTGTCAGTTAAGAGTGTTAGGAAATATGGAAACAAGATGGGAAATTCAAGCTAACATACAGATCAACCATTCTTAAATAGTTTTATATTTAGAATGGGAGACAGCGGAAATCCAGGGAGTTATAGACCAGTTGGCTTAACGTTGGCATTCAGAAAGATAATGGGATCTGTGCTCAAGCCATTTAGGCTGTACAGTAGCACAGTGATTAGCACTGTTGCTTCACAGTGGCAGGGACCTGGGTTCGATTCCCGGCTTGGTTCACTATCTGCACGTTCTCCCCATGTCTACGTGGGTTTCCTCCGGGTGCTCCGATTTCCTCCCACAAGTCCCAAGAAGGCGAGCTTGTTAGGTGAATTGAACATTCAGAATTCTCCTTAGTGTACCCGAACAGGCGCCGGAGTGTGGCGACGAGGTGGTTTTCACAGTAACTTCATTGCAGTGTTAATGTAAGACTACTTGTGACACTAATAAAGATTACTATTAATGGATGAACAGCTAAAACCTAAAAATATAATAAAGAATAGTTAGCACCAGATTCCAAAATGGAAGCTCATGCTCCAACCTCACTGAATTCTTTTAATAAGGAACTGAGATAATGGACAAGGTTAATGTGGTAAATGTTATGTATTTGGATTTTCAAACACCTTTCAATAAGATACCATAGAGTGGGCTCCTGTTGAAGACTCAAGAGCTTGTGCAATTGAAGGGTAGGTGGCAGACTGCACAGTAAGCTGACTAACAAAGTAAATACAGAGTATAGGTGTCAAAGGGATCTAGTCAGACTGGTGAAAAGTATGAAATGGTGTTTCACAGGGATCGGTGCTATTGTTCGCCATTTACATAAGTAATTGGACTCTGCAAACCAAGATATGATGATCTCAAAATGTACAGTTGATAGAATATTGAGGCGTATTATTAACAGAAGAAAACTTGTAGAATAGGCGTGCAAATGACAACTAAATTCCAATACTGGTAAGTGTGAAATGTTGCAGTTTGGTGGGAGAGATAAGGAGGCAACATATTCCTTCGAAAATGAGAGTCTTCAAAGTGATAAAGCAGGAAAAAGGAATGGAGAGGGACATAGTTATAGATTGTTAAATATAGCAATGCAACTTAAGAAGTCCATAATATACAAAACACTGGACTTAACATTGAAATAAATAGATTTGAAAAGCAGCACCTGTACTGTACAGTATGTTGGTTCGTCATAATTATAATCTTTACTGTCACAAGTAGGCTTACGTTAATACTGCAATGAAGTTACTGTGAAAAGCCCCTAGTCGCCACATTCCATCACCTGTTCGGGTATACTGAGGGAGAATTCAGAATGTGCAAATTACCTAACAGCGTCTTTTGAGACTTGTGGGAGGAAGCCGGACCACCCGGAGGAAACCCATGCAGACACGGGGAGAACGTGCAGACTCCGCACAGACAGTGACCCAAGCCGGGAATCGAACCTGGAACCCTGGTGCTGTGAAGTAACTGTGCTCACCACTGTGCTACCATGCTGCCCTCTCGCTGGGTAAATGGCCTACTCCTGTTCCCATATTCCTAGACCACACTGAGAATAACCTCCATTTTACAAAAACGAATAAAGAAGCACAGGGGAAGATGCAAAATAAAAAGAAGTTAGAAGTATGATACCAGAACTGAGAGGTGATAAGAATGAGGAAAAACTGAAGTGGGTTGGAATTAGTTTCTGTGGAATAAAGCAGCTGAGAGGTGAGCTGATCAGGGTTCAAAGATTATGAAGGGGGGAGGTTGGCAGGGTGGAGACAGGTAGAGATATTTCCACTTGCAGGAGAAGCTAAAATGTAAGATAGTTATCAATAAATCTGGTAACATTCAGGAGAAACTCCGAGCATGTCCAGAATGTGGATCCGGATGAGGTGGTTGAGGCCAATAGTAGCGATGCATTTAAAAGGGAGTTAGACAAATTTGAGGGAGAAAGGACGCGATAATCTCCGGATAGGTTCCGGTGCTTTATGGAGGAGGAGGGTGGACACCAGCATGGAGCCGTGGGGCCGAACGGTCTTGTTTCTGTGCTCTCAATGCTGTGACGAATGGTAGGGCAGGTTTCAGGTACTGAGTACCTCCCCCCAGTCCCTGTGTTGCTCGGGTCACTGGGTGGGTTGTGGAGAGCGGGCAGGGCCAAGGTGTTGAGGAAGTTAGAGCGGGAGAGAGTGTGGAGGAGGCAGCCAGGAGGGAGCTGCAGACCCGGGAGGGTCTAATTCAGAGCCGTGTCTGGCTGTGGGAGCGCTGCAAACGCTGATGTCGGATGGAGGAAGTTGCAGCCTCCACATCTCAGAGACTGTCCTGACGTGTGGGGGACGCACAGAAGCAGCTAAAGTGCTCTCTCTCTCTCTCTGTCTCTGTCTGTCCCTCTCAATCTCTCTGTCTGTCCCTCTCTCTGTCTGTCCCTCTCTCTGTCTCTCTCTCTCTGTCTCTCTCTCTCTCTGTCTCTGTCTCTCTCTGTCTCTGTCTGCCCCTCTCAGTCTCTCTCTCTCTCTGTCTCTGTCTGTCCCTCTCAGTCTCTCTGTCCCTCTCTCTCTATCTCTGTCTGTCCCTCAATCTCTCTCTCTCTGCCTGTCCCTCTCTCTCTCTGTCTCTCTCTCTCTGTTTCTGTCTGTCCCTCTCAGTCTCTCTCTCTCTGTCTCTCTCTCTCTGTCCCTCAGTCTTCCTCTCTCTGTCCTTCTCTCTCTGTCTCTCTCTCTCTCTCTGTCTGTCTGTCTCTCTCTCGGTCCCTCGGTCTCTCTCTCTGTCTCTCTCTCTGTCCCTCTGAGTCTCTCTCTCTCTCTGTCTGTCTCTCCGTCTCTCTCTGTCTCTCCCAGTCTCTCTCTGTCTGTCTCTCTCCCTCTCTGTCCCTCTCTCTGTGTCTCGCTCTGTCTCTCTCTCTCTCGCTCTCTCTGTCTCTCTCTCTGTCTCTCCCTGTCTCCCTCTGTCTCTCCCTGTCTCTCTCTCTGTCGCTCCCTGTCTCTGTCTCTCTCTCGTTGTCTCTCTCTGTCTCTCTCTGTCCCTCTGACTGTCTCTCTCTCTCTGTCCCTCTCTGTCTCCCTCTCTCTGTGTCTCTGTCTGTCTCCCTGTCTGTCTGCTCTCTCTCTCTCTGTCACTTTCAGTCTCCCCCTCTCTCTCTCTCACGCATTCTGTCTCTGTCTGTCTCTCTGTCTATCTGTCTATCTCTCGCTGTCTCTCTCTCTGTCTCTCTCTCAGTCTCTCTCCCTCTGTGTCTCTCTGTCTCTGTCTGGCTCTGTCTCTGCCTGTCTGTCTCTCTCTCTGTCCCTCTCAGTCTCTCTCTCTGTCTATCTCTCTGTCTCTCGCTCTCTGTCCCTCTCAGTCTTTCTCTCTGTCTATCTCTCTGTCTATCTCTCTGTCTCTCTCTCTGTCTCTCTCTCGCTGTCTCTCTCTCTCAGTCTCTCTCCCTCTGTGTCTCTCTGTCTCTGTCTGGCTCTGTCTCTGCCTGTCTGTCTCTCTCTCTCTGTCCCTCTCAGTCTCTCTCTCTGTCTATCTCTCTGTCTCTCGCTCTGTCTCTCTCTCTCTGTCTCTCTCTCTGTTTCTCTCTTTCAGTCTCTCTCCCTCTGTGTCTCTCTTTCTCTGTCTGGCTCTGTCTCTGTCTGTCTGTCTCTCTGTCCCTCTCAGTCTCTCTCTCTGTCTCTCCCTGTCTATCTCTCTGTTTCTCGCTCTGTCTTTCTCTCTGTCTCTCTCTCTCTCCCTCTGTCTCTCTCCCTCTGTCTATCTCTGTCTCTGTCTGTCTGCCTCTCTGTCTGTCCCTCTCAGTCTCTCTCTCTGTCTCTCTCTCTCTCTGTCCCTCTCAGTCTCTCTCTCTGTCTCTCTCTCTGTCTATCTCTCTGTTTCTCGCTCTGTCTCTCTCTCTGTCTCTCTTTCTCTGTCTCTCTCTCTCAGTCTCTCTCCCTCTGTGTCTCTCTGTCTCTGTCTGTCTGTCCCTCTCAGTCTCTCTCTCTGTCTCTCTCTCTCTGTCTATCTCTGTCTATCTCTCTGTCTGTCTCTCGCTCTGTCTCTCGCTCTGTCTCTCTCTCTCTGTCTCTCTCCCTCTGTCTCTCTCTGTCTCTGTCTGTCTGTCTCTCTGTCTGTCCCTCTCAGTCTCTCTCTCTGTCTCTCTCTCTCTGTCCCTCTCAGTCTCTCTCTCTGTCTCTCTCTCTCTGTCTCTCTTTCTCTGTCTCTCTCTCTCAGTCTCTCTCCCTCTGTGTCTCTCTGTCTCTGTCTCTGTCTGTCTGTCCCTCTCAGTCTCTCTCTCTGTCTCTCTCTATGTCTGTCTCTCTCTGTCTATCTCTCTGTCTGTCTCTCTGTCTCTCGCTCTGTCTCTCTCTCTGTCTGTCTGTCTCTCCCTCTGTCTCTCTCTGTCTCAGTCTCTGTCCCTCTCTGTGTCTGTCTGTCTGTGTCAGTCTCTCTTTGTCTCTTTGTCTCTCTCTCTGTCTCTCTCGCTCTGTCTTTCTCTCTCTGTCTCTCTCTCTCTCTGTCTGTCTCTCCCTGTCTCTCTCTCTGTCTGTCTCTACCTCTCTCTCTCTCTCTGCGTGTCTCTCTCTCACTATCTGTCTCTCCCTGTCTCACTCTCTCTCTCTTTTTGAATGTGGCAGCAGTACTGAGGTGTCAGTGCTGGAGCGGAAAGTTGGAAAGTGTGGATGGGCGTGAAAAGTGGACAAAGAGACCGTGAGCTCCGTGCAAATATCCCCATGGGTATCTGAGCTGGGAGTGATCTGGGGGGATGCTCTGCTTTGTTGCTGAGGGTCAGGGCAGTGCAAGACACCCCACCTGAGGGTCAGGGCTGTGCAAGGCTACCCTACCGGGTAACAGAGTGTCAGGGCTGAGCAAGGCTCCCCTCCTGGGTAACAGAGGGTCAGGCTGTGCAAGGCCCCCCTCCTGGGTAACAGAGAGTCAGGGCTGTGCAAAGCGCCCCCCCCCCCCCCCCCCCCCACCGGGTAACAGAGGGTCAGGGCTGATCAAAGCTCCCCCCAGCCCCACCCGGCCTGGGTAACAGAGGGTCAGAGCTGTGCAAGGCCCCCCTCCTGGGTAACAGAGGGTCAGGGCTGTGCAAGACCCCCCTCCCGGGTCACAGAGGGTCAGGGCTGTGCAAGGCTCCACTCCTGGGTAATAGCGGGTCAGGGCTGTGCAAGGCCCCCCTCCTGGGTAACAGTCAGGGCTGAGCAAGGCCCCCCTCCTGGGTAACAGTCAGGGCTGTGCAAAGCGCCCCCCCCCCCCCCACCGGGTAACAGAGGGTCAGGGCTGATCAAAGCTCCCCCCCCCCCCCCCCCCGGCCTGGGTAACAGAGGGTCAGGGCTGAGAAAAGCTCCCCCCCCCCCCCGCCCGGGTAACAGCGGGTCAGGGCTGTGCAAAGCTCCCCCCCCCCCCCGGGTAACAGGGTCAGGGCTGTGCAAAGCTCCCCCCCCCCCCCGGGTAACAGGGTCAGGGCTGAGCAAAGCTCCCCCCCCCCCCGGTAACAGAGGGTCAGGGCTGTGCAAGACTCCCCTCCTGGGTAACAGAGAGTCAGGGCTGAGCAAAGCTCCCCCCCCCCCCCCACCCCGGGTAACAGAGGGTCAGGGCTGTGCAAAGCTCCTCCCCCCCCCCCCCCCCGCCCCGGGTAACAGAGGGTATGGGTTGGGCAAAGCTCCCCACCCTCCCTGGATAACAGGGTCAGGGCTGTGCAAGGCTCCCCCCCCCGGGTAACAGAGGGCTAGGGCTGTGCAAGGCTCCCCTCCCGGGTAACAGAGGGTCAGGGCTGAGCAAGGCTCCCCCCCCCCCCCCCCCCCCCCCCCGGGTAACAGAGGGCTAGGGCTGTGCAAGGCTCCCCTCCTGGGTAACAGAGGGTCAGCGCTGTGCAAGGTTCCCCTCCTGGGTAACAGAGGGTCAGCGCTTTGCAAGGCTCCCCTCCCGGCTAACAGAGGGTCAGGGCTGTGCAAGGCTCCCCTCCTGGGTAATAGCGGGTCAGGGCTGTGCAAGGCTCCCCTCCTGGGTAACAGAGGGTCAGGGCTGTGCAAGGCTCCCCTCCTGGGTAACAGAGGGTCAGGGCTGTGCAAGGCTCCCCTGGGTAACAGAGGGTGAGGGCTGTGCAAAGCTCCCCCCCCCCCCCCAAACCCCCTCCCCCGGTAACAGAGGGTCAGGGCTGTGCAAGGCTCCCCTCCTGGGTAACAGAGGGTCAGGGCTGAGCAAGGCTCCCCCCCCCCCCCGGTAACAGAGGGTCAGGGCTGTGCAAGGCTCTCCTCCTGGATAAGGGCTGGGCAAGACACCCCTCCCCCCCCCCCCCGGTAACAGAGAACCAGGGCAGTGCACAGCTCCCCCCCCCCCCCCCCCCCCCCTGGGAAACAGTTAGGACTGAGCAAGACACCCCTCCTGGGTAACAGAGGGTTAGGGCTGTGCAAAGCTCTCCCCCCCCCCCCCCTCCACCCCCTGGGTAACAGAGGGTCAGGACTGTGCAACACACCCCTCCTGGGTAACAGAGGGTCAGGACTGTGCAACACACCCCTCCTGGGTAACAAGCTGCTGAGGTGGAGAGATACCAAATGTGACCAGACAGTGGGCAGCAACACAAACATTTAACTGCGTGACAGTTGGACTTGGGGTGTTTTTTCTCCTCTCTCTATCTCTGTTTTTTCTCTCTCTCTCGCTCTCTGTTTCTCTCTCTCTCTTTCTTTCCTCCCTCCCTCATTCATTTATTTATTTATTTGTATCTCCTCGTTGCACCTCAACAGGGCGCCGTCAGGGAGAGAGGTGGCGAGTGTGGAGCGAGTACTTCATCTTGGCAAAGGGAGCTGCCGCCGAGGACCGGAGAGAATCGCTCAGAGAGCCCAGGCAGAGAGGGGGGAGAGGGGGGGTGAAGGCTTTGCCCCCCACCCGGGCTCTGGATCGCTGTGGACCCCCGCATGGAGCAGGCTGTACCCGGCATGGAGAGGGAGCTGTGAGCAGTGAGGCTCCAGGAGCTGCCAGCCAATGTTTCAGCCCCCGTGCCATCCACCTGGGCAGGATGTGCCCCCGCTGCCGCCGCTAGCCCGCTAGCCCGTGCCCGCTGCACCGAGCCAGCCGAGCCCAGGGGCCCGGGAAGATGAGGATCGCCTCCCTCCGCCGCTGCCTGCTGCTCCTGGTCGCCGCCCAGTGCTACTGGCTGCTCGCCGTCCCGCACAGCAGCGCAGCCCAGGAACATGCCCACTCCATCCGGCTGGAGGGCGACATCATCCTCGGGGGACTCTTCCCGGTGCACTCCCGGGGCCAGTCCGGGGCCCCCTGCGGCGAGATCAAGAAGGAGAAGGGCATCCACCGGATGGAGGCGATGCTGCACGCCGTGGACCAACTCAACCGCGACCCCGAGCTCCTGGCCAACATCACCCTGGGCGTCCGCATCCTCGACACCTGCTCCAGGGACACTTTCGCCCTGGAGCAGTCGCTCACTTTCGTGCAAGCTCTGATCGAGAAAGATACCACGGACGTGAGGTGTGCGAGTGGAGAGCCACCCATCATCAGTAAGCCCGACAAAATCGTGGGAGTTATAGGAGCCTCGGCCAGTTCTGTCTCCATCATGGTGGCCAATATACTGAGACTTTTTAAGGTAAGATCATTGTGTGTGTTTGTGTGTGTGAGAGGGTGTGTGTGTGTGAGAGAGAGAGTGTCTTAGAGTGTGAGAGAGTGTGTGAGAGTGTCAGAGAGTGTGAGAGAGAGTGTGAGAGTGTGAGACAGAGTGTGAGTGTGAGAGAGTGTGAGAGAGAGTGTGAGAGTGTGAGAGAGAGTGTGTGAGAGTATGAGAGAGAGTGTGAGAGAGAGTGTGAGAGAGAGTGTGAGAGAGACTGTGAGAGAGTGTGAGAGTGTGTGAGAGAGTGTGAGAGTGTGAAAGTGTGAGAGAGTGTATGTGTGAGAGAGTGAGTGTGGATGTGAGAGAGTGAGTGTGAGAGAAAGTCTGAGAGTGTGAGAGAAAGTGAGAAAGTATGAGAGTGTGAGAGAGTGTGTGAGAGAGAGTATGAGAAAAAGTGTGTGTGAGAGTGGGAGGAAGAGAGAGAAAGTGTGAGAGAGTATGAAAGTGTGAGTGTGAGAGAGTGAGAGAGAGGGTGATAGAAAGTGTGGAGTGTGAGAGTGTGATAGAAAGTGCGAGTGTGTGAGAGTGAGTGTGAGGGAGAATGTGATAGAAAGTGTGAGAGAGAAAGTGTGAGAGAAAGTGAGAGTGTGAGAGAGTGAGTGTGTGTGAGAGTGAGAGTGTGTGAGTGAGTGGTTGAAAGTGTAAAAGTGTGTGAGTGTGAGAGTGTGAGTGAGAGTGAGAGTGTGAGAGTGAGTGTGAGTGTGAGTGTGAGAGTGTGTGAGTGTGAGAGTGTGTGAGTGTGAGAGTTTGAGAGTGTGTGTGAGTGTGAGAGTGTGAGAGTGGGTGAGTGTGAGAGAATATGTTTGAGAGAATGAGTGAGAGAATGAGTGTGTGTGAGGGTGTGTGTGAGCGAGGGTGTGTGTGCGTGACTGTAAGTGTGTGACTGAGTGTGTGAATATGTGACTGAGAGTGTGTTTGAGAAGTGAGACAGTGAATGTGTGTGAGAAAGTGTGTGTGAGACAGAGAATGTCTGTGAGACACATCGAGAGCAAATGTGTGTCAGAGTGAATATCAAAGTGGCACTCAATGTTTAAAGGACTTTTGTCGACTGAAACACTAATATTTATCAATAGCACACAATGCTACCGTGATTAATGTTAACTGGAAGCGTAAATTCATCAATAATAGTGGGACTACTGGCTTTGGTCAGTGAGGGGTTTGTAGGTGAGTGGAATTTCTGGCACTCTAACCGTCAATAATGACTTTAGCTGCGGCCGGTATTTAACATTGCAATCTGCCAATCTCCATCGAACAGCCCCGGGTCCAGGATTAATGGAGTATAGATTTGCAAGAGGTTGCTGGGTCTGTGAAGGAGGCCAGTTTCAGTGGTTTGAGGGTTGAGGGAGGCAAATCAATTCCAAGACTTTCTCCAGGCGGTTTGCTTTGGTTTGGTTGTTGATGACGGTTTGTGTGCGTTTCCCTCCAAAAAACATCTCATTGAGACTGTCAGTTCCAGGAGAGTTGTTGCAGGAGAGTCAGAGGCACCATGCATTGAATGTTTTCGGGAGGTAGAGGCGAACTGTGGAAAGTTCCAACAATTCATTTCTTAGTGCCACAGTTTTCACAGAGGGATGATCAAACATTGTGATTGCAAATAAACTTACACACTGCAGTGCTCATCCACACCGGGTCGCGTGTGCACCCTGGGGCGGGGGGAGCTATTTAGCCCATGCCATTGCTGTAGCGAAGTGCAGGTTTAACTCTTCCTGGTCTTATTGGAGAGAAAGAATGATTATTTATATCGACTTTGGACTCCTGAAGTTGTTACTGTGTGTGTGTGGGAGGGGGGGGGGGGGGGGGTAAAATATCGTGTCCACCTTCTTCCAATGCTGAACACATGTCCAAAGTCCTGTTCTCTCTGCGGGGTTCCCAGTGATTTCTGAACGAGTGTGGGCAGAGACTCGCCTGGTACCAGGTCAGTGTCAGCCCAGAGCCAGTGTAACTGCAGCCGCCTCTCTGCATCAGCACTTCATTCAATGCCAGTTGGCCAACCGTATCCCAAACTCCCCTCTTTTCGCTGCCTGCATTGCAAACGATTTGAACATTTCTGCGGGGCTCTGTTTGGAGGGCGGTAGGAGGGGGAGGATGAAGTTTTTTTTGCCAGAAAATGCTGCGAAATGGGACAGTTGGCGCTGCTTTGGGGATCTCGGACTGTGTTAGTGTCGGTGTAAACATACAGCATGTGTGCCATAGCGCCGGACACATTGGACCTCATTCTGCCCTGGCATTGTGGTCTCAAACAGACTTCGGTGACAATGTGAGGATGTGAATGTAAAGCACGCGACTGGAAGGGGTGGCTGAATGGGTTAAGAGGAGTTTATTGTCAGTATGTGCCTGTGATTGGCAGTGAATATTGCATTAGTGTCATGAAGCCGGAACTTTGAGGAATTCATTTGTATGCGGGAGCTAACAGCAGACGGGCATGTCTGACAACATTTTTGCCATTAACACTGACAAAAAGCAATCTGTTCGTCAATCTGATTCGACGACCCGAGGTCTGTGTTACCAGCGCCGAGATAAGAATTCAGGGTGAGCTTGGAGAACCCTTGCCAGGGTGTGATGGGGCACACAATCTTGGGGCACATTATGACAATCGAGGCAGTATAGAATCTCAATAAACGGAATTTAATAGAGCCCTGCGAAGCAATTCGGTCCGATTATAGCAATCGGACAACGAAATCAGCACATACCTATGTCGGTTACACAGCCAATAATAATACACTGGCCTTTCTAAGCGATCATTAATTAGGTAGCAACAGCAAAAGGGGAAGATATGACCATCGATCTGTTGTCTAAGATAGTGTTGTTTATATTGATTGAAATTCTACACGTTTAACAATAAACGCCCTTAAGAAATATTCCCTGTTTTACATGGATCAGAATGAGCTGCTCTTGATGGGGAACGGGTACGCGTTTGTGCTTTAAAGGGGCTGTTAAGAGGTTTTTTTAAGAGTAGGTTTTACAATAATGATTACTTCAATATTGATATGCCACAATATCTCACCTACACAGGTTAGAGTCACAGCAATTATACTGGGGCTTTCACACTAACACAGTGTGCAGGAACGGAAACGCTGCAATGTTATATGAGCATCCTATTCCTGAATGTATTAATGTTTCTAAGACACACCAGAGCACCTCCAGGAGGCACTCTTTCATCATTTGGGCGCCAACCTGAGCATGTTTCTGATCTTGCTCCGGGAAGGTAGTGAATCGAGATTGGCGACTCACTCACAGGGAGAAGGGAGGGAGGCTCAGCAAGGGAATACCATCCCTATCTACTTCCACAGACCTCAGAAACATGCCGTCAGAGAATGCTGCGTGCTCATTTTCTTGTGGGGAAAATAAACCTTGATGTGGGTGTTGCAGGTAAGGAAGTGGTCATGGAGTCATAGAGTCACACAGCACAGAAAAGACCCTTCGTCCCAGTTACAAATAACCACCTAACTATCCTAATCCCATTTTCCATCACTTGGCCCATAGCCTTGTAAGCCTTGTTTAAGTGCACATCTAAATACTTATTATGAGAGTCTCTGTCTCCACCGCCCTTTCAGGTAGCAAGTTCCAAACTCCCACCACCTTCTGGCTAAAAAGGTTCCCCTTCATTCTTCTAAACCTCCTGCCCCTTATCTTAAATCTATGCCCCTGGTTATTGATCCTCCAACAAGGGGGAAAGTTTCTTCCTGTCTGCTCTATCTATGCCCCTTGTAATTTTGTACATCTCAATCATGTCCCCCCTCAGTGTCCTCTGCTCCAAGGAAAGTAATCCCAGTCTATCCAATCTCTCTTCATAACTAAAACTCTCCAGCCCAGAGAGCATTCTGGTAAATCTCCTCTGCACCCTTTCCACTGCTAAATATCCCTCTTATAATGTGGATTCCAGAACTGCACACAATACTCTAGTTGTGGCCTAACCAACGTTTTATCCAGTTCAAGCATAACCTTCCTTCTCTTAAACTCAATGCCTCGGCTAATAAAGGCAAGTACACTATAGGCCTTCTTAACTACTGTATCCACCTGCTCTGTTACCTTAAGGGCTCAGTGCACATGCACACCAAGGTCCCTCTGATCCTCGCTGCTTCCCAGATCCTGCTCTTTATCATGTATTTCCTTGCCTTGTTTGTCCTGCCCAAGTGTATCACCTCACACTTATCCCAATTGAATTCCATTTTCCACTCATCAGCCCATCCAACCAGCCCGTCTATATCGTCCTGTAATCGATGCTATCCTCCTCACTATTTACCACCCCAACAATTTTCGAACCATCTGCAAACTTACTGATCAACCCTCCTATATTCTATCTAAATCATTTATATAAACCACAAACAGCAATATAACAGTATAGTGGTATTGTCATATTGTTGTTGGATTAGTAATCCAGAGACCCAGGATAATGCTCCGGCGACCCGGGTTCGAATCCCACCACGGCAGATGGCAAAATTTGAATTCAATATTAACCTGGAATTTCAAGTCTAATGATAACCATGAAACCATTGTCGATCATTGTAAAAACCCATTTGGTTCACTAATATCCTTTAGGGAATAAAGTCTGCCACCCTTAACTGGTCTGGCCTACAAGATCCACAGCAATGTGGTTGACTCTATACTACCACTCCATTCAAGGGCAATTAGGGATGGGCAACAAATGCCAGCCTTGCCAGCGATGCCCACATGCCATGAAATAATGAGTTGCCATGAGAAGG
Organism: Scyliorhinus canicula; assembly: GCF_902713615.1. Classification (NCBI taxonomy): domain Eukaryota; kingdom Metazoa; phylum Chordata; class Chondrichthyes; order Carcharhiniformes; family Scyliorhinidae; genus Scyliorhinus; species Scyliorhinus canicula. Next base: position 66,825,535 of record NC_052165.1, on the reverse strand, counting down.
TTATGACACAATTGAATGGCTCGGACATTTCAGAGGACAGCCAAGAGTCAAACATAATCTAGACTGGGTAGATATACCAAATCTCCTTCCCCCAAACCACAGCGTTCATGGTAATTTTTTCCAAAGCTAAATTCACATTTTCAAATGGCATGTGGGATTGGAATTTACACTCTCTGGAGTATTAATCCAGTAACTAAACCACGGCACTGCAAAGCCATTGCTGACACAATGGAGCAAATAATGTGGGAATAGCCATGTACAGTTTTAGCCAGTTCTCAAAATGCCATAATTCTGCCCATGAGCTTTTTTTTAAAAGAAAGATGTATGTTTAACTTTCATAGATTTCCTTACTGTTAGACGTTTAAATCTTGCTTGTTGAAAGCAACATTTGTTCCTCAAGGCAGTCCTTTCCTTGTTTTCCACAAATACCTCCACTCTGCACCCCCTCCCCACCCTAATATTCCCCACCCTAATATTCCCCAGTTGCTTAAAGGTGTTGACTCATATGTTGACATTTCTCCAGTGCCTCATCACATTTAAAGCATGAATTCAGTACCCGATGCTGACGTGGCATTCAGTCGAGGGATCACCTGAACTAGTCGAAGCCAAACTCCGTTCGAGTGAATTTTTGTAAAAATACATCAGTAGACAGTGGTTGTAAGTGAGATTTCAACCCACTTCAAACATGTTGCACATGGGGCAGCATGGTGGCACAGTGGTTAGCATTGCTGCCTACGGCGCTGAGGATCCGGGTTCGAATCCCAGCTCTAGGTCACTGTCCGTGAGGTGTTTGCACATTCTCCCCGTGTCTGCGTGGGTTTCACCCCCACAACCCAAAAGATGTGCAGGATAGGTGGATTGGCCACGCTAAATTGCCCCTTAATTGGAAAAAAATAATTGGGTACTCTAAATTTATAAAAAAAAGAAAGAAAAAAAAACATGTTGCACATACCATTTTCAAAATCAGCAGCATCTCAATGATATAAAAAAAATTAAAATTAAACATGATAACTGTGCTTTATTCACATATCCATCGCAGTTCAATCTGAAGGTGAACTAACCCCTTCAGCACAACCTTGCAGTAACTGCACCACTTCTTTTGTCGATTTTTGAGTAAGTTGAGACTTGACACAGGAACATTTTCTCTTACTTGTGGCTGCAGCCTTCAGCACATTGGAAAGATTGTACCCAGAGCCAGGAAATGTAATTAGTTTTTAAGACAATTAATTGTTGGACTCGCCTCATGACGCACAGAGAAGAGATCTTTCAGTGTACACAAAGGAATAAACAAGTTCATACACTTGAAGCCTGCAGACTACAGCTTGTTGGCAATTGTGAAGTGGAATAACTTACAGGCAAACACTTGTTGGGAACAACCCTTGATGTGATCCTACATATTTAGCTTCACTTTTCCACACCCAAAAAGTGGCTTTCTTTCTTGATCCAAGCCAAAATAAGGGACATGTTTTGTAGGGCAGTGTAGGAGTAAGTGGAGATCAGTGGGGCTGGAAAAGTGCACAGCTCAGTGGGGGCGATACATTCCCAGCGCAACTCTGACCCGCTGTAATTTTGAAAGCGGACATGGGAAGTGGCAAGTTGTGCAAAAAATGTTGGGTTTGTTCTTTGGCACACAAGCAGGAGTAGGCTATTCGGTCCACCGAGCCGTCTCCACCATTCAATATGATCATGGCTAATCTTGGCCCTCAACTCCCCATATCCCTTAATTCCTTGAAAGACCAAAAATCTGCCTCTCCCAGGCTTAAATCTAATCAACAATGGCGTCTTCACAACTGTCTGGTGTAGAGCAGTCCAAAGGTTCACAACCCCTTGAGTGAACTAATTTCTCTTCATCTCAGTCCTAAATGATTGGTACTTTATTCTGAGAATTTGCCTCCTTCCTTGCTTCCATCTGCACTAATATCTGATGTTACCACCTGCAGTGTTGCCACCTGCATGCTTGTTGGTGATGGGGGTTTCCTCCATAGCTCTGTAATGCCCCTAACCCTAACTCTAATGCCCCTGCACCCACGTGTTTTCATTGTTAAGGAGGACTACATGATCTCAGGCTCTTTCTCTTGTTGATATGCTTGAGACTGCAGGCCTGGAGGGCTGTCAGCTGAGTGTAGTGCTGCACCCACACTGCTGTCTGCAGAAGGTTATTGAAGTGGCAGTGTATGCAGGCCCTCCCCGTCACTCTGCATCCACTCACTTCACTTTCCTCCAGCCAGGTCTCCTCGCTCTGCTTGACTGGCCTTCTCCTGTCACATTCCAGAATAAAAGGGCACGTCCGTGATGACATGACCTCAAAAAGGATCTCAAAGGCGGCATGGCTAAATCTAGGGGTCCACGCCTATAGGGGCACCAAGCAGCCTGCTCTGTCGCTGGTCTCCCAATTCTTCGATTTCCCTCCAAACCAGCTACAACAGTAGCAGCTGGTTTTGCCTTTCCATCTCCGCTGCCTCACTGCTCTCCTGTGTACTCCCTTGTCTTGCCACTGCTAAAATTGGACGCACATCCTGGTCTCTGATTAGGATTCTCATTAAAAGTGGCATTGGGACAGGAAAAGTCCCCAACCTGGAATAAAAACACAGCCGAACCTCTGTCCTTGTTTCACATCAGGAAAATCAAAAGCTTTCTTCCTCTCCCAGAATTGCGTCTGAGTTAATTACCTTGCTCCCTTCAGGAATCTGTCTGCAAGAAATCCTGTTGCCTCCCCGTATCTATCTCAGTACCTATCTCTCACTCTCCTTCCTTTCTGAAGCATGTGTCTTGCACTATCATTCGTTGATTCATGATTTAGCCTTTTACTTATGCATCAAACTTGGGAACATCATCTAGTGTTTGTTATCCTTCCCCTGCTCATCATGATCCCATTCTCTGTTACTTTATTCATAGATATTCCTTGGCGTCAGTTGTAACTTTGGCTTTTCTTTGCTGTCTGTCTTCTACTTGCTCCCTTGGAACATATTGTCATGTCTAGCATCTTCTTTTTCTCTGCCTTTGACAAGCTCTGAATTTCTCAACTAGTGACCAGATGACATTCACTATTTCATAATATCGCATTACAGAACATTGAATCCCTGCTTTCATCTTCAGTATGCCAACTAATGTACTTCAATTGTTCAAAGTATGAATCATTATTATAGCAATTTGTGTATAAATATCACTTTTAATAGAAAAGTATTCCATGGGGAGACAAAGAAAGCGTGGAGGCTAAGCCGAAGGAACTGTTTGGTATGGCTACTATCGGCTTGATTAAAACGGTCTGATTTAAAGAGGCTCTTCAAAAGGTTGCAGGTGAAAGATGAGGGGAGGGATTCTCTGTTTAGTGAGGGCAGAGAATCGCATGTGAGCCGAAAATTGTGGCCAGCGACGGGCGCCCGGTGGAATGCCATGTCTTGCCCTGATGTCTCGGCAGCGACGTCAATGTGGATGCACTGGGGCTGTACGAGAAGGAACTGCTCGGGGAGGATCCTGCAACAGCCGAGCCTATCTCAGAGGAACTGGAGCCAGCCAATGAGGATGCACAGCCAGCCGCCCAACCGGCCAAAGAGGAGGTGGGAAGTAGGCGCGGCATGAGGCCTCTTGTGTACTGGCAGTGCCTGTCATTCAGGGACCTGCTGGACCAGGCGTGTTGTCAAAGGTTCCGGCTGAGCAGGGGGATCATATGGCTTATCTTCTGGTTCATGGCGCACCTAGAATCGCCGGGGTATAGTGGAGGACACGTTCTCCCAGTGGCCGTCAAGGTGACGGTCTTTCTTAAGATTTACGCCACGGGCTCCTTCCAGATGCTGAGTGGAGACCTGCCTGGAATCTCACAGACCTTCTCTTCTGCTCCTGTCTCTCTATCTCTTGCTTCCTCTCTCTCTCTCCTCTCTCTGTCTCCTCCTCTCTGTAGAACCCGACGGGAGGGACAATGGGAATGCACGGCAGGGTAGAAATGAACAACAAGTTTATTATGGTATATACAAATAACAAAAGCTGTAACCTCTCTCTGAAGGACCACCTTCCCTGACTTGCATCCAGCTCAGGGTTTTTATACTGAGTACTTCCCCTTGTTAAGGGGAAGCCCTCCCCCAATGAAAAGGGTAGTTCATACTCAGCTGTGTAAGGGGGAAGGGGGGGGGAAATCATATAGAGCACAGTCCTTGACCCCCAAAGGGGTGGTAACATTACCGATCCCTCCTCTTCTCTTCCTTTTTCCTCCTCTCTCACTCTCTTCTGTTCCCTCCTCCTCTCTCTCGATCAGTGGTGGGCCCAAAATTGTTCACAATTCACATAGATGATCTGGAGTTGGGGACCAAGGGCAATGTGTCCAAGTTTGCAGTCGACACTAAGATGAGTGGTAAAGCAAAATGTGCAGAGGATACTGGATAGTTTGAGTGAATGGGCTAGGGTCTGGCAGATGGAATACAATGGGCGGAATTTTCCGCTCCCGGGAAAAATCGGGAGGGCCGTCGTGAACTCGGCCGAGTTTCATGACGGCCTTGGAGGCTGCTCCTCGCCCCCTATTCTCCCCTCCTGGCGGAGCTAGGAGCGGCGCTCGTAAATCTCAGCAGCGGGGCGTCGCGCCGAGAATGACGCGGCCGGCGCGCCTAATGACGTCAGCCACGCATGGGCACATTGGCCGGCTCCAACCCGCGCATGTGCGGCTGAAGTCATGACGCTGACGGCACAAACCCGTGCATGCGCGGTGGCCGTCTTTCCCCTCAGCCACCCCGCAAGATGTGGCAGCTTGATCTTGCGGGGCGGCGGAGGGGAAATAGTGCGTCCGATTTGGACGCCGGCCCGGCGATCGGTGGGCACCGATCGCGGGCCTGTCCCCTCCCGAGCACAGTTGTGGTACTCTTTCCTTTCTAGGCCACCTACAAGCCCCAAACGGGCTTCTCACTCCCGTTTCACGACGGCAGCAACCAGGTGTGGTTGGGAAGCAGAGAATCGCGTCCAATGTTGACAAATGTGAGGTTATCCATTTTGGTAGGAATAACAGCAAAAAGGTTTATTATTTAAATGATATAATATTAAAACATGCTGCTATGCAGAGGGACCTGGGTGTCCTAGTGCATGAGTTGCAAAAAGTTGGTTAACAGGTGATTAAGAAGGCAAATGGAATTTTGTCCTTCATTGCTAGAGGGATGGAGTTTAAGACTAGGGAGGTTATGCTGCAACTGTATAAGGTGTTAGTGAGGCCACACCTGGACTATTGTGTCAGTTTTGGTCTCCCTACCTGAGAAAGGACATACTGGCACTGGAGCGTGTGCAGAGGAGATTCACTAGGTTAATGCAAGATCTGAAGGAGTTGGATTACGAGGAGAGGTTGAATAGACTGGGACTGTACTACAGTAGTTGGAATTTAGAAGGATGAGGGGGGATCTTATAGAAACATATAAAATAATGAAGGGAATAGATAGGATAGATGCGGGCAGGTTGTTTCCACTGGCGGGTGAAAGCAGAACTAGGGGACATAGCCTCAAAATAAGGGGAAGTAGATTTAGGACTGAGCTTAGGAGGAACTTCTTCACCCAAAGGGTTGTGAATCTATGGAATTCTCTGCCCAGGAAAGCAGTTGAGGCTCCTTCATTAAATGTTTTCAAGATAAAGATAGGTAGTTTTTTGAAGAATAAAGGGATTAAGGGTTATGGTGTTCGGGCCGGAAAGTGGAGCTGAGTCCACAAAAGATCAGCCATGATCTCGTTGAATGGCGGAGCAGGCTCGAGTGGCCAAATGGCCTACTCCTGCTCCTAGTCCTTATTTTCTTATGTCCTCGCTTCTCTTCTCTCCCATTTTCCTCCTCCCCTCTTCCTCTTTCTTCCTCCTCCCTCTCTCCTCTCTTTCTCTCTTCTTCCTCTCACTCTCTCCTCCTCTCTCCCCCTCTCCTCTTCTCCTCTCTCTTCCTCTCTGCTCGTTCCTCTCTCCTCTCCTCTCTCTCTCTCTGCTTCTCCTCTCTCTTCCTCTCTGCTCCTCCTGTTTCTCTCTCTCCTCTCTACCCTACTCTCTCTCTCTCGCCCCTCCTCCCTCTCTCTCTCCTCCTCTCTCCTCTCTCCTCTCTCCTTTTCCTCTCTTTTCCTCTCTCTCTATCCTCTCTCTCTTTTCCTCTCTCTCCCCCGCTGTCCTCATCTCCTTCCCCTCTCTGTTCCTCTCTCGTTTTCCTCCTCTCTCTCTTTTCCTCTCTCCCCTCCTCCTCTCTCTCCTTCTCTCCTTCTCCTCTCTCTTCCTCTTTCTCTATCCTCCTCTCTCTCCTTCTCCTCTCTCTCTCTCACTCCCCCCTCCTATTTCTTACTTCTCCCCTCCTCTAATCAGCCAATCAGTTCGAAGCCATAATCTGAATGGGTGGCCGGTATGATTTATTTTCTGTTCACATTCATGTTAATGCACCGTGGAGACATGACATGTAATTTTGACTTGGTGTGAGAGTGTGAGATAAGTGATAGTGAATTGGCAGCCTGTGCGACATCTTTCCCAGTTTTATTTCCATTGACTTCAACGAGGAGAGCTGTAAAATGGGCTCATTATCACTCATTTTACATTATCACAAAGTCGTGATTGAGGCCAGTCTCTCCCTCAGTATAGAGGTTACACTAGAAGTTCAGCTAAAGAATAATTTTTATAAAGAGCCATTAGTATTTGGCAAAATGCCTCAGTGAACAATATATGTAATAATGTTAGAAGTAGAGTGTTGTCACTGTTATGTCACTCATTGCAAACCTATAAATTTAGACATTATTTAAGAGGTAACTACAGAACAATCATAGAGTCATAGAATCCGTACCATGCAAAAGGAGCCCATTCGGCCCATCAATTCTGCACCGACCCTCTGAAAGAGCATTCTACCCATGTCCCCTGCCCCCTATCTGTAACCCCGTAACCTAACCTCCACATCCCTGGACACTAAAGGGCAATTTAGCATGTCCAATCCACCTAACCTGCACATCTTTGGACAGTGGGAGGAAACTGGAGCACCCGGAGGAAACCCACGCAGACACGGGGAGAAAGTTCAAACTCCACACGGGCCATCACCCGAGGCCAGGATAGAACCCGATACTCTGGCACTGTGAGGCAGCAGTGCTAACCACTGTCCCACCATGTCACCCCTATGATGGAATGATGCAAAATGTTTGCTTGAGCAAGTTTCAGCGGATAAGGTGCTATTATGTTCGGTTTAGCTCAGTTGGTTGGACAGCTGGTTTGTGATGTGGAGCGAGGTCAATAGCATGGGTTCAATTCCCGTACCAGTTGAGGTTAGTAATGAATGCCCCGCCTTCTCAACCCTGTCCCTCGTCTGATGTGTGGTGATTTTTTCTGACGTTCCACAACAGAGGCACAAACTGGATTTACCCGCCACCACCTACATTCATTTGTTTCACAGGGCACAAAGTAATTAAATCCTCCAAGGGTGAGCAGACAGCAGCAAGCGAACGTACAGCCTCTGCTGTGGAACGTTAGAAAAAATCACCACCAGTCAGCTCTCCCCCCTCAAAGGAAAAAGCAGCCGAGGGTCATCTGGGACTATGGCAGCTTTATCTTTACTATTCTCGTCAGATTGTGGAAGGGCCTGTTCTGTGCTGTAATGTTCTATGTTCTGTATGAAGGTTTTAAAGCAGATTGCTCCCATTCCAAGCTAAGTGGGACTCGGTGTAGATTGACACAGGTTGGACTGTAAAGCTGTGCATTAAAAAAAAAATCAAAGGGGAAAGATGAAGCAGGGTGGACATTTGGGTCAGAGGAGGCACAGATAGGGTAGAGTTGGAGGAGAGGAAGAGCACAAAGGTAGAACAGATTAAGGCGGAGGAGAGGGAAAAGGCATAGTTGACAGAGGAACATGCCTACAAACATTTTAAATTGACAGACAGGAAAAGACCTGGGATGTGGAGGCTAGGTTACGGGGTTACGGTTAGTGGGGGAGGGGACACGGGAAGGGTGCACTTTCAGGGGCCGGGTGGAGACCTGATGGGCCGAAGGGCCTCTTCTCCACTGTATTTTTCTGTGAATCTGTAACAGCCAAATGGATGGTTTGACGTTTTGGATTTTGGGCTGAATCGAATTCCCAGTTGCCAATGAAGAGACCCTGAGTTCATTTCCTCAGTGAGCTGGGATCCTTGGCTGCACGTTCGCTTGCTGCTGTCTGCTCACCCATGGAGGATTGAATTACTTTGAACCCTGTGAAACAAATGAATGCAGGTTGTGGCGAGCAAATCCAGTTTGTACCTCTGCTGTGGAACGTCAGAAAAAATAACACTGAACCGAGCTCTCAATTCAAAATTAACAAAGTGGTTATTCCCTGTGCTCCTTCTGTTCAGAACAATCTATGGCCTATTCTTTACATACCTGGAGATTTAAAGAAAGATTTTACATTTATGTGAGATTTGACAGAAGGAGTTCCAATCTCTGAGGATTGTTGTTAGCATGGTCAGGGGAAAAACTGGAAGGTGGGTGACCAGATGTCACAAATTTAGGTATGTGGCAAAAGAGTTATTATGGTTTAGAATGCATTGACTATATGGATGGTGGAAGCAGATTTAAGAGTAACTTTCCAAAGGAAGTTCGATCGATGTTTACTTGAAAAGGAAATTATTTTCATGGCTATGGATGCAAAGTTGGAAGTAATTGGATAATTCTTCCAATGGCCCATTTCCATGCTATAGGAACATACAAACGTATGAATTACAAGTAGGAGTGGGCCATTCGGTCCCTCGAGCCTATTCCACCATTCAATAAGATCATGGTGGATCTGGGTGGCATGGTGGCACAGTGGTTAGCACTTCTACCTCACAGAGCCAGGGACCCGGTTTCAATTCTGACCTCGGGTAACTGTCTGTGTGGAGTTTGCAGTTTTGCCCTGTGCCTGCATGGATTTCATCTGGGTGCCCCGGTTTCCTCCCACAGTCCAAAGATGTGCAGGTTAGGTGGATTGGCTATGCAAATATTGCCAAAAAGGTTAGGTGGAGTTACGGGGATAGGGACGGGGATTGGAGCCAGGTAGGGAGCAAGGGCTGTTGTAGACTCGATGGGCCGAAAAGCCTCCTTCTGATTCTATGAACATAGAACAGCCCCACATTCCTGCCTACTCCCCAATAACCTTTCACCCCCCTTGCTCATCAAGGACCAATTACTTTACCTTGAAAATACCCATTGACGCTGCCTGCTACACTCTCTGGGGAAGATTTCCAAAGATTCACGACACTCTGAGAGAACAATATTCTTCTCATCTCTGATGTAAATGGGAGATTCCTTATTTTTAAACTGTGCCCTAATTCTTGTCTCTTCAACAGGGGAAAATATCCTTTCAGCATCGACCCTGTCAAATCCCCGCAGAATCTCCTTTCAATCAGATCACCTTTCATTCTTCTAAACTCCATGGATACAGCCCAGCCTGTCCAACCTTCCCTTATAAGATAGTACCCCATTATCACCTCCTTAATGATAGATTTCAGCATTTCCCTCTGACAGATATTAAGATAACTGACATGTAGTTTCCTGCTTCTGTCTCCTTCCTTTCTTGAACAGAGGAGGCACATTCACTATTTTCCAATCTGATGGGACTTTTCCAGAATCTGGGAAATTTGGAAAATGACAACAAATACATCTACTGTATCTTTTTTTAAATAAATTTCGACTACACAATTCTTTTTTTCCAATTAAGGGGAAATTTAGTGGGGCCAATCCACCTAACGTGCACATCTTTGGGTTCTGGGAGTGAGACCCACACAAACATGGAGAGAATGTGCAAACTCCACATGGACAGTGACCGGGATCAGACCCAGGTCCTCGACGCCGTGAGTTGTAGGGAACCACTGCCCACCGTGCTGCGCATGTATTTACTATCTCAGCATCAACTTCTTTTAAGACCCAAGGATGAACTCCATCTAGATTTGGGAACTGTCAGATTTTAAAATACAATGGGCGGAATTCTCCGCAAGGGGCTGAGTTCGTGAAGGCCGTCGTGAACTCGGTCGAGGTTCACGACGGCCTCGGAGCCCGCTCCCTTCACCTAATTCACCCCCACCCGGGGGGCTAGGAGTGGGCCTCCGTCTTTCTTGGCAGCGACCTCGTCATGCCGAGAATGTGAAGTCATCTGCGCATGTGCGGGTTGCCGGGTCCAATCCGCGCATGCGCGGATGACTTCATCGCGCGACAGCATGAACCCGCGCATGCGCAGTGCCGTCTTTCTCCACCGCCGCCCGGCAAGACATGGCGGCTTGATCTTGCCAGGCGGCGGAGGGGAAAGAGTGCGTCCGTTTTGGACGCAGGCCCGACGATCGGTGGGCACCGATCGCGGGCCTGTCCCCTCCCGAGCACAGTCGTGGTGCTCCTGTCGAAATCGGGGCCCTAGATGCCCCAAACGGGCATCTGGCGCCCGTTTCACGAATGCAGCGACCAGGTGTGGTTGCTGCCGTGGTGAAACGGGCGTGAAGGGCCGGCCGCTCGGCCCATCGGGCTCGGAGAATCACCGTTTGCTGGGGGCGCCAGGGGGGCATAGAAAATGTCGGGAGGCCCTCCCACGATTCTCCCACGCCATGTGGGGAGCAGAGAATTCCGGCCAATATTTGTATTCTCCTTTTTCACAGATAATCAACAATAACAAGAAATGCAATGGCAATCCTCCTGCCAACAATCTCCTTATCCCACCCACTCTCAAACAGCTCCCAACATTTTGAATACAAAACACCAATGAAAAAGAATCATCATAACTTATACATTCCAAACCCCCCTCCCAACCCCACCCCCCCCAATGTTCGATGTCATCCAATTCATGAAAATGCATGATGAACAAGGCCCATGAGTTGTAAAATGCTTCCTTCCTCCTCCTCAACTCATACTTTACCTTCTCTATTAAAAAAAAAATTTAGAGTACCCAATTATTTTTTCCAATTAAGGGGCAATTTAGAATGGCCAGTCTACCTATCTTGCACATCTTTGGGTTGTGGGGGTGAAACCCACGCAGACATGGATACTTTACCTTCTCAAGCGTTAAGAACTCCAACAGGTCCCCTCGCCACACCGAGGCACAGGGTGGAGAAGCTGACCTCCACTCCAACAAAATCCGGCTTCGGGCGATTAGCGAGATGAAGGCCAACCATCTGCCTCTGCACCCGCTTCTAACCCCGACCGATCCAGCACTCGAATATGGCTTCTAGAGAAACTGATTCGTTTCACGTGCACCACTTTTGAGATTACCCTAAAGACCTCCCTTCAATACCACAGTTTTGGACAGGACCAAATATATGAACGTGATTAGTGGCCCCCCACCGTTCACAAACATCCTCACCCCCTCAAAAAATCGGCTCAATCTAATGAGGTGCGCCCGAGACACCACCTTCAACTATATCAGCCTCGCGCACGAAATTGACGCAGTCACCCTCTGGAGCACCTCATACCATGACCCCTCATCAACCTCCACCCCCAACTCTTCCTCCCACTTTGCCTTAATCCTCTCTAGTGATATCTTATCTTACCCCAGAATCACCCCATAAATTGGCAAACCCCCCCCTTCTCCATTACCCCTGTCGTCAATATCCCTTCCAACAGTGTGGGAGCCAGCACCATCGGAAAGCTCTGTACCTCCTTCCTGGCACAATTTCTGACCTGTATATACCTAAACATCTCCCCCTGCCCCAACCCATCTTTCTCCCCCCAGCTCCTCCAACTTCACAAACCGGCCTCCCAGAAACATATCCTTTAATACCCTAACTCCCCTCTTCCTCCATATCCGGAAATTCACATCCCACCTTCCTGGCTCGAATCAAGATTTCCTTGAACCGGCATTTGGAACTGTCAGATTTTAGTTCCTATAATTTTGTCAGCAGCCTTACGCTGGTGGTTGTAATTATTTTAAATTTCTCCCTCCCCATCAGCTCCTGATTCACATTTATTTTTGGGATCTTGTTTGTATCCTCTACAGTGAAGACAGACATAAAGGCGGGATCTATTGGTTGTGGTGCACCGGAAAAGCAGCGCGACGCGACGTGATGGGTAGATGCCGGGAGATCCCACTTTCACGCCCCGCGAGATTTAACGCAATCTCTCAAGATGTCGCGATGTGAATCCCACCCATTGTGGACGGGATCACTTTCTGGCAAACCTGCATATTAGTGTGAGACAGCTAGTCTCACTCTAACATGCATTCACATGATCTAACCAAGGCGTGGGATCTAACTCCTTTGCCTTGGAGACCTCGGATGAGCGGCGTTCAGTGCTGGCTTTCACAAACGGTAATGTGAGAGAATGGCACTCACGGTGGTCTCCCAGGGCAGGGTGGTACAATTGCATTGCTGGTGCCCAGGTGGCACAGTCAGTTGGCAGGGGCACTGTCAAGGTGCCAAGCTGGCATTTTTTGCACAGCAGTGATTGGATCAGGGGGTGCCCTGCCCGGGTGGTGGTGGGGACTCTCTTATAGTGAGTTGGGGGTCGCGTCGGGGGCTTGAGAGATTGGGTTGCCATTTTAAAAAGGAGCCCTGACCACTCGCTGCACTGAGGAGGTTGGGTGAGTGGCTGGCTAGCTGCCCACAATTGGTCCAGAACCAGACTGGCGATGGAGGAAATATTGCAGAAAGTGAATTTAACGTGTACGTGTCCACAGCTCTGTGATGTAGTCCTGATGCAGAACATGTTGCTGCAGCATTGTTTGTCCAGTCCAATATTTATCCCTCAACCAAATTCACCAAAACATATTATCTGTTCATTATCTCATTGTTGTTTGTGGTGCTCAGGTTGGCTGTCCTGTTTCCGACATTATAACAGAAACTATACTCAAAGTAGTTAATTGTCAGTAAAGTACTTCAGCTTGTGAAAGGCACTGAATAAATGGAAGGGTTTTTATTTTGGACCACATAAAGGCTTGACAGTTAAATAGAAATGATTAGCTTTTGAATTTAGAAATTTAATTGAAAGCTCCAACAGTCCTCAATATCTATTGGTGGCTTTTCCAATAATGAGTGATCAGGGCCGGGATTCTCCAATCCCGTGGCCAAGTTCTGACGCCGGCGTGGGAAGCGGTGTGAACCACTCCGGCGTCAACGGCCCTCAATTGTCTGGTATGCTTCCATTCCTCGGGGGCTAGGTCGGCGCCGGAGTGGTCCGCGCAGCTCCAGCCGGTGCGAGTTTGCACATGCACGCTACGGCTGGTGCGAGTTTGCGCATGCGCGCCACGGCCAGCGTGATTCCGCGCATGCGCATGGGTTCCTGTCTTCATACCGGCCCCCGGGCACTATGGCGGAGCCCTACAGGGGCCCGGCACGGAGGAATATAGGCTCCCACGGAACGAGCCTGCCCACCGATTGGTAGGCCCCGATCGCGGGCCAGGCCACCGTGGAGGCCCCCCCAGGGTCGGATCCCCCCCTCCGCCTCCCCACCAGGACGGCTCATGTACACAGAACTTCCGCGTCCCGCTGTGTGGGACCATACGTGACCCACGACGGCAGGACTTGGCTGAACGCGGCGCACACTCGGCTCATCGGGGCCTGGAGAGTCACCGGGGGGCTGCCGATCGGCGCGTGGCGATCCCGTGGGCACCTGAGAATCGGCCAGCCGGCGTCGGGTCGGCGTAGCACGATTTCTGCGCCTCCCCCCATAGTTTCCTCATTTCGCTCAACATTCTCTGTTTTTATAGTTACCTGTCGCTCTGTACTATTAAAGAATCTGCATTTTAATGATGTGTAATAATCAACCATTTTGACAGGATTCCACATATCAAAGTGTAATTCAATTTTTAAAAATCAAATATGTGTTGTAAGAGTATTAATTCACTTGTGATTATTTTGGTGCTCACGGTGCTAGTGCATCATCCATACATTTTTCACAAAAGCATGCAACAGGAATGTTTGTATAAAGGCTCCTGTATGCAATTTTGTTATCGAGCTCTTCACACTTCTTAAAGGTCCCCATTGTAGCTACGTAAATATACACAGGCTCAAATTCAAAGTGTATTCAAGCTTTTAAATCGCACCATTGAATGAACACTTAATGGAGAAAATAATTTCCCAAAAATTCATTTTCTCATTGGGTGCCATGGTGGCGCAGTGGTTAGCACCGCTGCCTATGGCGCTGAGCGCCCGGGTTCGATCCCGGCCCGGGTCACTGTCCATGTGGAGTTTGCACATTCTCCCCGTGCCTGCGTGAGTTTCATCCCCACATCCCAAAGCTGTGCAGGTTAGGTTGATTGGCCATGCTAGATTGCCCCTTAATTGGGAAAAAGAAATAATTGGGTACTATATATTTAAAAATTGCATTCTCTCAGTGGGACTGGAAGTATAGTGGAATTCTATTGAAACAATAGATGGATAATTTTGCACAGTACAAAATCCAGGCTGTATTATTCTAATTGTACAAATAGAATAATAAATGGTGAGGTGCATTCATTTGCAAGGAATGTTCATTCAGGATTCACAGTCACAGTTGATTATTAGTTATCATGTAGAGGACGTTATTATAAGGAGCTTAAAATCCTTCAAGTTGGAATCCATACAGATGATGCAAGGATGTTGCAAGGAGAACGTGACTTACAGTTAAGACACTGGTAGTAGAGTTTTGGTTGACCTCGAGTTTAGATAGCCAGGAGTGCATTGGAATAGTTAAGATCAGAGGTAATGAATGCGGATTTCAGCATCAGATGAACTAAGATAGGACAAAGCCGAGAGATGTTGCGCGGGTGGAAATAGGCGGTCTTTGCGTTATCGTCAAATTCCGGAATGATCCGGACCTAGAAATGGATAGCTAAACCAATTGAGCAATATTCTTTCAAGGCTGTGTTCCCTGCACCTAAGACAATGGAGATGAAGGTCATATACAAAGGGAATGGCCAGGATGAGGGAGAGTAATGGCTTTATTCAGGATTTGGACAAAGGTGGAAGTGAGGGTGCAGTTAAGTAAATCAGTAGCTGCAGAAACGTGGCGAGTGGGAGTGTTTGGTGTGGAGGCTGAATAAGGAAAGTGGTGAGGATAACTTGATGATGAAATTCTTCTCAAACTTGTCATCACCCCTCAGCCAGGTTTCAGATAAAGCCATGATGTTGATGTGCTCATCCACAATAAGTTCATGGATGGCAATGGCCTTGTTCACAAGTGAACGGATAATTAGGAGGGAGATGTGGGGTCGGGTGGTGAGAGCTGATCTGCTTCCAGAGTCCACAGGATAAGCAGTGGGAGGAGTGAGGTGGAAGATTGGCAAAGTCAGTCCATTGTGGACGCACTGGATGGGGAGGTTGCTGAGAGAGGGGAATGGGGCAAGTGGGATTGCTGCACATAATGAGCCAGTGCTGAGTGCCTCAGTGAGCCTGTCAGAGGTATGCCATGTAAGCCACAGAGAGAAGCTGTGGGCTTATCCAATAGAGAGTCAAACCAGGGACAATGGCAAGAGAGCGGGAAGGTAGAGATGTTCTGAAGGGTGAGGGTAGGGGATTGTGAGGGCAGATATCTGAGAGAGGAGAGGTAAAAAGAGACATGATGGCAAAAGAGAATCACGAGAGGTCAAGAACTTAAAAGCAAAGAACCAAAGGTAAAATAGCTTGAGTCTGGAGTGACAGCCAAAATGCAAACGTGAATATATACAGGGAGAGCTCAAGTCACATAGATCTAACTGCAAAAACATTAGTGTGCATAAAAACATAACAGGAAATGAAGAATGGAAGGTGATCCACAGGAAGGAGTCTGGAGTTAAAGTCAGAGGTCCAGTGATGGAATCATGATTTGGGTAAGGGGTAAATTGGCATGAAGCATGAACAAGCATCAAATCCACAACATTGTTGAACTATTAAATTAAATTGCGTTAAATTAAACGGAAGTTGGGTTTGTGCTTTGAAGGGTTAAGTCAAACTCCGTCATCCTTTATAGTAGTGTGAAATATCAGAAGAAAGATGCATTTTGCAGATAAAACCTGAAGTGGAAAGAATAGGAGCATTAGGAACAGGAGTAGGCCATTCAACTCAAGTCTGCTCCATCATTCAATTAAATTATGACTGATTTCTATCTCCCCTCTATTTACTGCTCTTTGCTCCATATCCCTTGATACCACTACTGCACCGCCTATATCAGTCTTGACAGTTCCAATTGACCCAGCACCCACGGCCTTTTGGAGGAGAGAATGTCAGAGTTCTATTACCCTTTGTGTGAAAACAATTATTTGGTATAGGGATTCTGACCCTTTCTTTGAGGAACGAGGTAGTATAACCTTGACAGTAAACATATGTCTGTTGTTTTGGTGTTAGTTCACTATGTACAATAAATGTGATACTTAGACTTTAAACAGGGTTTAATTGTGTGATACATTGTTGCTAATAATCACCAGTGATGTTTTCAGTGTCAGTATATCCCCCTTTAAGTAGAGGCAAAAACTAAACAGTACTTCAGATGTGGTCCCACCAATGCCTTGTACAGTCGTAGCAAGACTTCCTTCCTTTTATGCTCCATCCCCCTTGCAATAAAGGCCAACACTCCGTCTGCCTTCCTAATTACTTGCTACTCTTTTGTGATTCATGTGCAAGGCGGCACGGTAGCACAGTGGCTATCACTGTTGCTCCACAGCGCCAGGGTCCCAGGTTTGATCCCCAGCTTGGGTCACCGTCTGTGCGTAGTCCACACGATCTCACCGTGTCTGCGTGGGTTTCCTCTGGGTGCTCCGACGTCCTCCCACAAGTCCCGAAAGAAGTGCTTGTTAGGTAATTTGGGCATTCTGAATTCTCCCTTAGTGTACCCGAACAGGCGCCGGAATGTGGCGACTAGGGGATTTTCACAGTAACTTCATTGTAGTGTTAATGTAAGCCTACTTATGACACCAATAAAGATTATTATTATTAAAATGACACCCAGATCCCTCTGTACTGCCACATTCCGATGTCTGTCTCTATTTAAATAATCTGTTTTTCTAATATTCCTCCCAAGGTGGAAAATGTCACATTTTCCCATGCTCCATCTGCTAAACTTCTGCTCACTTGTTTGACCCTTCTTTGTATCCTACTCACAACTTACTTTCCTAAGTATCTTCGTACCATCAGCAGATTTAGCTACAACAGAGCCTGCCCCTTCATCAGTCATTAATACAGATCGCAAATAGTTAAAGCCCCAGAAATGATGCCTGCACCACTCCATTAGTTAGAGTTTGGCAATTTGAAAATGACCCAATTATCCTGAGTGTTTTCTGTTAGTTATAAATCCTCTATCCATACTAAAATCATCTTTAACACCCATGAGATCTTATTCTGTGTTGTAATCTTTTGTGAGGCATCTTTTTGAATATTCTTTGGAAATCCAAATACACTTCAATGACTAGTTCTCTTTCATCCACCATGCTTGTTACATCCTGAAAAAACTTGAATAAGCAAGCATGAAGATAGGAGCTCTTTAGTAAGTACTACTTGAGACAGAGTGTAACCTTGGGAATTTGGTAAGTGTGGGATTTTAGGAGCTAATCTCTTTCTAAAATCAAGTAATTTGACATTTAACTACAATTTCATTATAGTCAGGGACAAACAAGCTCCTCGCTGGAGAGGCAGTTCCAGTTAATTAGGTCGCTAGTTAGTCATAGTCACAGTGCTTTGCAGCACAGAAAGAGGCCCTTCAGCCCATCATGTTTGTGCTGGTCATCATGCTCCTATCTATTCGAATCCTATTTTCCAGCACTTGGTCCATAGCCTTGTATGCTCATCTAAATCCTTCTTAAATGCTGTGATGGTTCCCGCCTATGCCACCCTTTCAGGCAGTGAGTTCCAGATTCCCACCATCCTCTGAGTGAAAACGGTTTCCCTCAAACCCCTTCTAAAATTCCTATTACGTTAAATGTCTTCCCCCTGGTTATTGACC
Organism: Scyliorhinus canicula; assembly: GCF_902713615.1. Taxonomy (NCBI): domain Eukaryota; kingdom Metazoa; phylum Chordata; class Chondrichthyes; order Carcharhiniformes; family Scyliorhinidae; genus Scyliorhinus; species Scyliorhinus canicula. The sequence goes on along the minus strand of NC_052165.1, from coordinate 66,807,745 downwards.
CCCTCCACTAAGGAGAAGAATTTCATCCAATCTACCCAACTATGTCCTTCGTAATTTGATACACCTCAAGCAAGTTCCCTCCTCAGACTTCTTTTCTTTAAGGAGAATAAACTCAGCCTATCCAGTCTCTCTTCATAGCTGAAACCAGCCCAGGCAACATCCTGCTGAATCACCACTGCACCTTTTCAAGTGCAATCACATCCTTCCTATAGTGTGGCGACCAGAACTGCGCACAGAACACTAACTATGGCTAACGAGCATTTTATACAGCTCCATCATAACCTCCCTGTTCTTATATTCTATTCCTCAGATAATAAAGGCAAGTATCTCATATGCCTTTTTCACCATTTTATCTACCAGTCCTGCTTCAGGGATCTTTTGGACATGCAACCCATGTCCCTCTGATTCCTCTGTACTTCCTCGCATTCTACCTACTATTCATTGTGTGTTCCCTTGCCCTGTTAGTGCTCCCAAAATGTATCACCTCACACTTTTCATGGCCAAATTCCAATTGCCACAGTTCTGCCCATCTGACAAGCCCATCTGTATCACCGTGAAATCTAATGCTTTCCTCCTCGCTATTTACCACACCGCCAATTTTTGTTTCATCTGCGAACTTCCTGATCATACCACCCACATTCCTGTCTCGGTTATTAATGTACACTACAAGCAGCAAGGGACCCAGCACTGATCCCTGCCAAACATCACTGGACGCAGGCTTCCAGTCACATAAACAACATTCAATCATCACTGTCTGAATCCTGCCACTAAGCCTATTTTGAATCTAATTTGCCAAATTGCCCTGGATCCCATGGGATCTTACCTTCTTGATCTATCTCCCGGGTGGGAACATGTCAAAAGCCTTAATGAAGTCCATGTAAACTACATCAACTGCACTGCCCTCATCTACACACCTAGTCTTCTCCTCAAAAATTTCAATCAAATTCATTGACAAACCATGCTGACTATTCGTGATTAATCCTTGCCTCTCCAAATAGAGATTAATTCGGTCCCTCAGAATCTTTTCCAACAATTTCTCTATCACTGATGTTAGACTCACTGGCCTTAATTACGTGTTGTTTTCCCCTACTTCCCTTAATGAATAATAGTACCACATTAGCTGCCCTATATCCCCTGGCACCTATCCTGTCGCCAGAGCCCTTGAAATCTCATCTCTTGCCTCACACAGCAGCCTAGGATACATCGAGGATACATGGGATGGTACAGTGGTTAGCACAGCTGCTTCACAGCATCAGGGACCGAGGTTCAATCCCACCTTGGGTGACTATCTGTGTGGATTTTGCACTTTCTCCCGTGTCTGCATGGATTTCCTACGGGTGCTCAGATATCCTCCCAAAGACCAAAGGTGTGCAAGTTAGGTAGACATAAATTGCTCCTTAGTGTCCAAAGATGTGCAGGCTCGATGGGGTTGCTGGGATAGAGCGGGAGAGTGGGCCTAGATAGGGTCCTGTTTTGAGGGTCAGCGCTGATGCAGAGAACATGTAAACTCCACCTGGACAGTTACCCAAGGCCAGAATTGAACCCAGATCTCTGGCGCTGTGAGGCAGTAGTGCTAACCAATGTGCTGCCCTGTCCTTAATTTGTCAAAAATGAATTTCCTTTCAAAAAACTATGTTGACTCTGTCTGATTGCACTTTGATTTTCTAAATGCCCTGCTACTCCCTCTTTAATGGTTAATTCTAGCATTTCCCCAATGACAGATGTCAAACTAGCTGGCCTATCATTTTCCTCTTTTCATGAATAGGGGTGTTGTATTTGTGATATTCCTACCAGTGAGACACATCCAGAATCTCGGGAATTTTGGAAGATTCCAACCAATACATCCACTACCTTTTCAGCCACTTCTTTTCAGAGCCCAGAATGCAGCTGGTTCAGGGGGCTTGTCAGCCTTTAGTCTCATTAGTTTTCCGAGCTCTTTTCCGCTCATGATCATGATTGTTTTAAGTTGCTCCCTCCATTTGTCCACTTGACGTTCTACAATTCATGGGTCACATTGACCGGAATTCCCCGTCAGTTCACATCGGCGGGATTCTCCGGTCCCCATGCAGCGAATGGAGTTTTGACTGAGCGCCAAATTCTCCGTTGTCGCTGACAGCAGTGGTGGGGTGAACTTGGAATGGAGAATCCCGGCCATCCTCTCAAAGCAACAAAAATAATCTTTAAAATACAATGCAGAATGAAAATAGTTAATGATGTGTGGATAGTCTGTAGGTAATGGATATTAAATTCCTTTTAAAGTTTAACCAGAGGTAGAAATAAATATTGAATAAATGAAAATTTTCTTTTGTATCTATTGTGGCACCTATTCTTGACTGGAGCTGCACTGCATACAGATTGAACTGTTAGATAGAATCATATTCAGTTTCTCAACTAAGATGCAAGCTATCTGTTTGGAATTTAAATCTACTCTTCAACATTTGGCCAAATTTTCTGTCATAACTTGCAAACTCAGCAGGTTTCTGTGACATTTGTTTCTCCGTCCCTCCCTGTGTTGTAAACTCGATCAACCTTTGATCCACAGCCAGCTTCCCCCGACAGCAGAGAAATGGATGTTTGGATATCTTGTCAGCACTGCAGCTCACCTGCCCATACCATGCTTAGAAGTAAAAGAAAAACTCATCACTAGCAAATAACACACAGCATAATTGTCCACACTGAGGAAAATAAAATCTACCTGCTTAACTCACAACAAAGGGTCTTTAGCTTTAAAGCCCTGAAGAGTCATGGCACATGAATTCCATTCTGTGACAAAGCTTTCGTTTGCAAGGCCCAGTCAATGCCAGAAAGCTAAACAGACAGGAGACATTTAAGAATTGCTCCCAGAGGAGTGAAGCAACATCACTTGCCACTTCATCCTGTTAACAAATGCTTGACAGACATAAGGCTGTGACTGCTGCCAATGGAGAGCAAAATGTAATGATAGGTGATGAGTGTCTAAAAGCCTATTTGCATCTTATGTGACACATAATTAATTCAGTGGAAACCTTGCCTAAAAATCTGTCTTTTTGCTTTTTGTGTTTATGTACATGACAGTCAATGAAATTTTTAAATGATGCCCTCAAGGGCAAATATACTTTAACAAAATGGTAGTTATTCTTGGGGAGGGGCAAGATGAATCACATCTTTTTAAAAAGACTTTCACATTGCAATTATTTATATTTTCTTGTACTTGCTCTCTGATGCAAAAATGTGTGTCGGAGTGTTGAGGAGAATGTTCAGATATACATCCCGTTAGGCGTGTGTTCTCTCATATATTCAGTGGCCAAGTCTAACATGAAACGTCAAACCTTTTTTCAAAACCTTAAAGTGAAACTGGAGTAAATCAAACAATGCCTTAGCTAAATTCAGATTAATTCCAATGAAGTAATTTATCCTGTAAAAGAAAGCACTTGAGTTTTTTTCTAGCATCTTATCATGTCATTTAAGAAAACCATTTTTAAAAACTTTCAACTTCCCCCTGCCATACCCCATATCTGAGTTTGAAAATTGTCAGAAGCTCTGTTGCCCCATGTCCCAGCTAATGCACATTATCGGTGTACATTTGTGGATGCAACTGTCTTGATCTCCGTTTCTACCCAGTTCTTTCACTAGCGCCTCCTTGTGTCCTCAAGTTCTGCTGCTCCTCCTCTATTATCTTATGGTGAAAGTGGCTAAGCTGCACTTCTTGTGAAGAGATGAGCAAGACTGAAATTATAATTGTCTGTTCTCTGGGAAATGTGTTCCGCATGCTGTTGTTATCCCATGTTTAAATTTACTGCAGCAGTGGTTAACATTGCTGCGTCACAGTGTCAGGGAAACTGGTTCGATTCCGGCCTTGGATGACTTGTGGAGTTTGCATTTTCTCCCCGTGTCTGTGTGGGTTTCCTCCAGGTGCTCCGGATGCCTCCCACAGTCCACAGATGTACAAGTTAGGTGGATTGGCCATGACCACTGTGCATGGTTACGGTGATGGGGTCGGGGAGTGTGCCTTGATAGTGTGCTCCTATAGAGGGTCGGTGCAGACTTGATGGGCCAAATGGCATCCTTTGCACTGTAGGGATTCTATAGGATATTTCAGGGTGTGACACATGATTCATATTAAATAATCCACCAGTTTTGTCATTGAACTGATACTAAAAAAATTCTCAGCTTTATCACTAAACTGATAAGAGAGCATCGCCACTTTTATTCGTGAATAATAATAGTAAATTCATGGGGCGCGATTCTCCGCTCCCCACGCCGGGTGGCAGAATTGCAGGAGGACCGGGCAACTAATTTCATGCCCCCCTGGTGCCCCCCGCGATTCTCCCACCCCCCCGCACAGAAGAATCGCCGCTCGCCGTCTTTCACGGATGGGCCGAGCGGCCTGCCGTTTGCGACCATTTCACGACGGCGGCAACCACACCTGGTCGCTGCCGTCGTGAACATGGGCGCCAAAGGGCCGTTTGAAGCTTGTGGGGGTCAGAGAGGGGAGTGAGCACCACGGCCATGCTCGGGAGGGGACTGGCCCGCGATCGGTGCCCACCGATCGTCGGGCCGGCGTCTCAAAGCGAGGCACTCTTTCCCCTCCGCCGGCCCGCAAGATCAAGCCGCCACGTCTTGCGGGGCAGCGGAGGGGAAGACAGCCACCGCGCATGTGCGGGTTTGAGCTGTCAGCCGTCGTGACGTCAGCCGCGAATGCGTGGGTTGGAGCCGGCCAACCTGCGCATGCGCGGCTGACGTCACTTAGGCGCCGCCGTTGTGTCATTCTCGGCGCGCCGCCTTGACGCAAACGTCAAGGCCCGGCAGCCGAGATTGACGGAGTGCCGCTCCTAGCCCCCTGGGGGGGGGGGGTGAATAGGATCCGAGGAGCGGCCTCCGAGGCCGTCGTGAAACTTGGCCGAGTTCACGACGGCCTTCACGATTTTTCCCGGGAGCGGAGAATTCCGCCCATGGTCTTCAATTGACTTGCCAACTTCAGTATCCTTCATCATTGCTGTAGCTATTGTTTGAACCTAGATTGCAGATAGCTCAGAGGTGTCCCACCCGAATCGACGATACCCCGGTGGTCAGTGTGCTGAGCTTCCTAAGAACCAACATTTCCCTGGTCCAGCTTCTCAACAAGAACCCTGTTAGAGTTCAGCTTCTCAGGCACTTTACAGAAAGTGGGCAATGCTCATAGAGAAGGTAGAAATAGAAGCAAGTCAGGGAGTGTGGATGAAAACAGGGCATTGAGAAGGTTGAAGGAAAGTGTCAAGATAGAGTTGTCCAGCGGACAGGGGAAAAATGACTGAGATAGCTGCTATCAGAGAGAACGGGGAATGAGAAATGGCCCAGTGTAGGAGCAGGACACCTACACAGGTGTGTGATCAGTTCAGCCCCACAGACCCAAAGTCCCAGCATAAGTGAATTAACCAATAATGTGTATGTTTTCTGAGATCTTTGACCATTGACTACTCCAATGACTTACAGGCTCCAGATGTGTAAGTAAAACAGTAAAAAAGCTGTTTATTTATAATAATAAACATATAATGGAAACAATAGAACAATGGTTTACTAATTTAACTATTCCCAAATCCTGTCCCACCCTCTACCCAGACAGACACAAGACAGAAATTTGGCAGAGGGGGTCAGAAAAGTTTAAAAAATAACATGGATTAAATGAACTGAGATGAATCTTTGCTGCTCAGGTAGACTTTGTAGTCAGTGATCTTGAAACCATTAGTTGGTTTGGATCTTTTAGAATCTGCCTTCAATTAGACCTTGTGGGCTGCAGGAAGTCCTCTGAGAGTTCCCTTTCTCTTGCACAGGCCTCCACAGATTGACTCTCAGTCTTACTGCGATAGTACTAGAATTCTCTTCCTCAGAGTTTAAAGGAGGGGTTTTCCATCCACTGCCTCTGGAACACTTGTCTGTTCTTTGTGCAAGGTTCCCGGCTGCGCTATAGAGAGAGTTAAGGGTCTGGACTTCAGGACCCTTTTTGGATTCTCAGAGATATCAGCCTGGGCTTTTACCACCTTTCTCACAGAGGTTTACCTTGGATGGGCCTTGCTAGATGGAGAAGGTTTGCAGCGTTTAAATCAGGAGTTAAACCTTCACCGGACTCATAATGTCCAGACCTCCTCACTCTAGCAGGGATATCAGCGAGAGAAGTTCCAGCCTTTCTGGAAGAGATATTAAACAGGCTTCAACCCAGCTCCTTCTCAGAATAAAACTGAAAGCAAAAAATGGAATCTGCCCTCTGCTCCAGAATCTTCTGAAAGGCTGTACCAATCCCAATTGAAATCAGAAAATGTCCCGGAGTTTGAAAAGAGGAGATTGGCTGCTCACCAGGTCCATCAAACTGACATCATGAGCTATGCCTCAGAGCACTCTGGATCAATGGGTGCACCTGGGGCATTTTAAATAGCAGCTTACAGCACGGGGTGGGGTGGGGGGGGGGGGGGGGGGGGGGGAGGGGGGGCAGTCGTTGTGGGGGTTCAGTTCAATATCAAAAGTCTGTAGTTTTAAAACCAGCCAGCAGGACAAGCATTAAAGGAAAGTAGAATCGGGCAAGGTTTTAAAAGAGGTTCTTTAGAAGAGATAAACATGATGATGGAAAGCTTATTGGTCATTTGGCATGTGGGAAGCCAGGGAAACCTATTGAGAAAAAAGGTGTAGAAGATATGAACGTATGAATGGGGAGCCGGAATAGGCCACTCAGCCCCTCGAGCCTGATCTGCCATTCAATAAGATCATGTCTGCACTGATTGTAGGACGGTGTCGAAGGTGGTGGGAGGACGGTGTCGAAGGTGGTGGGAGGACGGTGTCGAAGGTGGTGGGAGGACGGTGTCGAAGGTGGTGGGGTCCAGGGTCAAACCAGGATGGGGGCTTGCGATCTTTGGGGTCGGGGTAGAACCGGGGGTACAGGAGGCTAGGGAGGCCGGAATACTGGCCTTTGCGTCCCTAGTGGCTCGACGAAGGATATTAATTCAATGGAAGGACGCGAGGCCTCCAAGCGTTGAAACTTGGATTAACGATATGGCTAGCTATATTCAGCTAGAAAGGATCAAATTTGCCCTGAGAGTGTCGGTACAGGGATTCTCCAGGCGGTGGCAACCTTTCCTTGACTTTTTAGATCAGAGATAGACGTTCGGGGTCGTGGCAGAAGCAACCCGGGGGGGGGGGGGGAGGGGGGGGAGGGAGGGGGGGAGGGGGGGGGAGGGGGGGAGGGGAGGGGGGGCAGCAAGGGTCGGGGGGGGACATGCACGACTGTAACGCGGGCAAGTCTGCTCGCTGCTCATGTCTGAAACTGTAGGCTGCCTTGTTTGTTAAGGTTGCCTGGGGGGGGGGGGGGGGGGGGGGGGGGGGGAGGACTGGTGCGCGCGAGAGGGCGGGCGAGGGAGGGATATTTGCCTAGAGGGATTGTGTTGTAAATAATTTAAAAATTAGTAGGGGTAAATGTTTGTATGGAAAAACTCTTTCAATAAAAATTATTTAAAAAAAAAAATGTCTGCACTGATTGTAACCTTAACCTCATGCCTACCTTTGATATTCTTACACTCCTTGCTAATTCAGAATCTTTCTCGATCTACCTTAAAATATTCAAAGACTCTGCTTCCACTGCCTTTTGAGAAAGAATGTTCGAGAGACTTATAACCCGCTGAGAGGAAACAATTTCACATCCTTGCCATCTTAAATGAGTCACTATTTTTAAACAGTGACCCCCTAGTTCTAGATTCTCTCACAAGAGATCAAATCACCACTTACTCTTCTTAACTTTAGTTGATAAAAGCTTGTAACTTGCCCAACATTTCCTTACAAAGCAACCTGACCATTCCTGGAACTAGCCGAGTAAACCTTTTCTGAACTGCCTAATGTATTTACATTTTTCCTCAAATAAGGAGGAAATACTTTACACATTGCTACAGACGTAGTCTCACCAATGCCCTGTAAAACTGAAGCATAACTTCCCTACTTTAGCAATCAATTCCCCTCAAAACAAACAATAACATTCTATTAACTTTCCGAATTACTTGCTCTGCCTGTATATTGGCTTTTTTCTGAATCATGCACTCGGACACCCAGATCCCTCTGCACTTCAGGGGCGGAATTCTCCGACCCCCCGCAGGGTCGGGGAATCGCCTGGGGCCGGCGTAAATCCCACCCCGCCGTGGCCGGAATTCTCCGGCACCCGGGAATCAGCAGGAGCGGGAATCACGCCCTGCCGATCGGCGTGCCCCCCGCGGTGATTCTCCGGCCCGCGATGGGCTAAAGTCCCGCCGCTGACAGGCCTCTCCTGCCGGCGGGAATTGGAGCACCTCTGCTGTCGGCGGGATTGGTGGCGCGAGCGGGCCCCCGGGGTCCTGGGGAGGGTGCGGGGTGATCGGACCCCGGGGGGTGCCCCCACGGTGGCCTGGCCCGCGATTGTGGCCCACCGGTCGGCGGGTGGCCCAGTGCCATGGGGGCACTCTTTTTCTTCCGCCGCCGCCACGGCCTCCACCATGGCGGAGGCGGAAGAGACCCCTGTACCGCGCATGCGCCGGTGGTGACGTCAGCGGCCGCTGACGCACCGGCGCATGCGCGGACCGGCGAAGGCCTTTTGGCCAGCCCTGATGCCAGGCGGCGGGTGCCAAAGGCCGTTGGTGCCAGTTTTGGCGCCGGCCGGCGGAGCGGAAACCACTCCGGCGCGGGCCGAGCCCCTAAACGTGCGGAGAATTCTGAACCTTTGGGGAGGCCCGACGCCGGAGTGGTTGGCGCCACTCCGCTACGCCAGGACACCCCGCCCCGCCGGGTAGGGGAGAATCCCGGCCCAGAGCTCTGAAATCTCTCACCATCTATACAATAGGCTTATTTTTTATTCTTCTTGTCAAAATGGAGATTTTCACTTTTCCACATCATACTGCATTTGCCAGATCTTTGCCCACTCACTTAACCTAACTCTCTAGCTTTGTAGCCTCCTTATGTTCTCGTCACAGTTTGCTTTCCTACCTATCTTTGTATCGTCAGCAAATTTAGCAACAATGCCTTCAGTCCTTTCATCCAAGTAATTTATATTAATTGTAAGAAGTTGCGATGCCAGCACTGATCACTGCGGTGCATTCTTGTCAATCCTGTCAACTAGAAAAAGATCCATTTATCCCAACTCTGTTTCATGTTAGCTAGCCAAGCTTCTATCCATGCCAGTATGTCACTGCCTATACTATAAACTTTCATGTTTTGCAATAACGTTTGATGTGGTACCTACCAAATGCCTGCTGGAAATCTAAATGCAGTATATCTACTGGTTCCCCTTTATCCATAGCACATGTGGCTCCTGGAAAGAACGTCAAGTTCCCCTTTATCCATAGCACATGTGGCTCCTTTAAAGAACTCCAATAAATTGGTTAAACGTGATTTCCCTTTCACAGAGCCATATAAGCTGCATGATTATGTTAAACTTTTCAAAATGCCCTACTATAAAATATTTAAGAATGGATTCTAACATTTTCCCTATGAGGGATGTTAGGCTACCTGGTCTATTAGTTAACTGGTCTGCTTTCTGTCTCCCTCCCTTTTGAATAAAGGATTTACATTTGCTATTTTCCAATCTTATAGAATCTTCCCCAAATCTAGGGAATTTTGGAAAATAAAAACCACAGCATCAACTATCTCACTAACCACTTCCTTTAAGACCTGAGGATGAAGCCCATCCGGACCCAAGGATTTGTCAGTTTACCAATCCAACAATTTGCTCAATACCACTTCCCAGGTAATTGTAATTTTCCTGAGTTCGTCCCTCCCTTCCATTTCCCGATTTACATCTATTCCTGCGTAACCTATGGCTTGGGAAAGATGGAGGCAGGGAGAATAGTGGAGAACACGAGTCGAAGTGTGATGTAGACATATTCTAGGAATTCAATGGTGGTGCGAAAGATGTTGAGGCAGAAACGTATAATGCTTTGGAAGTGGAGGAAGGCTCGGATTTGAGTCAAATGAAATGTCAAAGTTTAATTCCTTAGGGCTAAGATTGAGATAGGTGACAGGAGGATTGACGGAGTCCAGGGCAGAGCCACAGGAGTTAAAAGGTGGCTTTGATTTTCCCAACATTAGTTTGGAGGAATTCATATCTCATGCAGATCTTATTTTAGGCAGGCATGGGAAACGATACCACCAACAACAGCAATCAAATCAATAGTGGAGCTCATGCTTAAAGCCGGGTGACACTGTCATACGTTGTGGAGTTATGGCAGGAAAGAGTCCGGGGAGCCAGTGAAGTGGCTTCAAGGATGTGATCCGGTTGATAGGTGGAAAGAGATTGCAGGATGTGGGCTTATGAGGAGGAGTGGCAAATGGGAGCTTCAAGGAACAGATTGGGTAGGGGTCAGAAGATACAGAATCAGCGGTACTGATGACCTAGATTTTGTACATGTTTCAAGATAAAGAAGATAGTTTTTTTGGAGAACAAAGGAATAAAGGGTTATGGTGTTCGGGCTGGAAAGTGGCGCTGAGTCCTCAAAAGATCAGCCATGATCTCGTTGAATGGCGGAGCGGGCTCGAAGGGCCAGATGGCCTACTCCTACTCCTAGTTCTTGTGTTCCTGCGTTAATTTCCCACATATAATTCCTAAAGTGAGAATGAAAGGTGAGATGCAAGAAATCAGAGGTCTGTGAAGAGGATTATTCTTGTTTGCAAAGACTCTGTGGGTTTGACCATACATACACAGAGAAAGAGAAAGAGATCCCAGTTTATGAAAGGCCAGGCTGATTCCTTCAAATGTGAGTCTTTCATTGAAACTACCTGGCTGAGTTCCACTTTTTGGTTAGCGTAAAACCTTCATTGATTTATATCTTACAAAATAACTTGCCTCCTGAAAATACTTGTGGTTTCCTCCAGGCCTCGTTGCAGTCATCCTTTCGTCTGATCTAAGCCTTTAAAAGCAAGCCATTAAAAAAAAACATGCAACCAGAAAAGCAAAAATAATAAACTGAATGTCACAACCAATAATTTTCAAGCATATTTTAAAATTTATTTTCAGTAACGAAACTCCGGTTTTAATTTCTTGCCTTGTTTCGCTCAAGGCTAAAGCATTTCGTTGGTTGAGGGTTCTTTCTATTATGCAGTGATGCTGTCTGATTTATTCTACCCCTGCTTGTACCTCGGATAACAGATCAATGCATCAGTGCACTGCTGCTGAACCTGATCGCTGTCTTGTGTGCTCAGAGTTCAACATCATCTACAATAGGGATCGTGTTATATTTGTTGCAAGCTGCATTTTCTCATCGTTCTCCTGTGAAAATCATGGTTGGAGGTGTTAACCTGAACCTGGAATTCTAAACTCCCCTTCGTCCTCTCCAACACACTCATCACCGCCCTCCCCTCCCCCGCCGACTCCTCAATTAAAATCAGGAAGGCAAAAGGCAATAACCATGAAACAGATTACTTGCTGCAGGACTTCATTCTTTTCCAGGGGTTGCTTATTAATGTTTTCTCAGTTCCATTTATATTCGACCATTCCAGATGTACACTGTAAAATACTAGTCCTGGGGTTGTTGGTGATAGTTATTTTTTTGCAAAGATAACCTCAAATGTTCATAAATGCATTTGGGGTATTTTTTCATTGGGGGAATTGGGACAAGCCCTCTACATTTACTGTTGAATGAAGATATAAATATAACATAAATCATAGTCAATGTGGTCTAGCTGTGACTAATTGAGGGTGTTAAGAGAGGAATTTTCCCAATTTTCCTCTCCCTTCAATTGGCCTAGGTCGCTCTAAATCTGGTTTTTAACTTCTTCCGGAGATTCCATTGCTTTTTTTCAAAATTTAGAGTACCCCATTATTTTTTTTTCCGATCAAGGGGCAATTTTGCGTGGCACATCTTTGGGTTGTGGGGGTGAGACCCACGCAGACACGGGGAGAATGCGCAAGCTCCCCATGGATAGTGACCCCGAGCTGGGATCGAACCTGGAGATTCCGTTGCTACTGGTAGATGGGCAAATATTGTAAATTATGAGATTGACAGCATTTTATCAATGCTCTTTGGACTGGCTGGACATTTAGAATGTTTGTCAGCTGACATGAACACTGACATAGGCAGTACTTTGATGACTGAAGAAAGGTTTTGAGGATTTATCTGTGAAACAAAAACAGTACGAAAAGGTGAGCTGATGCATCCCAGGGAACTACCAGCATTGGTTTTCAATCCTCTCTTTTAAGGTTGAGCACTTTTCAACACAAGAGCCTCACATGCGTCCAGTATTTATTAGGTACGCTTTCATCTTGTGTCTAATAAAGATCATTGTAGTTGCTGTACAATCTGCTGCCTGGTGCTTGCATTCGTTACTGCAAAAAAAAAAATTGCTATCCAAGCACCTGCTAAACAGTAGGTCATGAAGGGGAAAGCGATGTCAATGAAATAGCTTAATGATTAATGTGACAAATTAGTCAGTACAACAGTGGCTACATCATTTGGTTTGCAGACAGGTAGTGCGTGACTCATAATTTATGCATTTACTAAAAACCTAAGTGACCTCAAGCCTATGCTGTCCCAGGAGGCTGAAATGCTACATCCTAGAATTTTACAGCACAGAAGCAGGCTATTCAGGGCATGTTGACTGTGCTAGCCCTTAAGAAAAACAATCCAGTTTCTCCCACTTCCTGCCCTTTTCCAATCTTTGAAAATGTTTCCCATTTTAACTATTTATCCAACTTCCTTGTGAGGAGTTAGCATTTTACCTGTTTTCACCAGTCTTTTACACAGTGTCGTCCAGATCACAACTCCCGTGTTTCGATTTATTTTCCTCTTCCTCCATGAGTTTGGATGCAGATCTGTAATCTTGGGAGCTGCTTTTTCCCAACAATGAATGGAACAATCCTTGGAAGTGCATTCGTGTTTGTGATATTCGCTCTCGCAGGGCTAGGCTTCAAGCCAGAAGCTTCCACGAAGTGTTGGTCAGGATTTACATTGGCTTCTGATGGATAGTGCTAATAGGAATATTAAACTGAAGCAGAGTTCAATTATCCCACAAGTGGGAAAATGTCACAGCAGCAATGCAGGTCAGGGCCATACAAGAAGACAGTGTTCAATTTGGCTAAGAATTTGTTTTATTATGACAGTCTCATGAGCAACGATGAACACAGACTCTTAAATCTCCCTCCCTTATTCCATCCATTATGTTGCTCATAATTAGCCAGAAGAAACATGAGCACTGCTGTTTGTATGGCATCTCTGACTCCAGAGAGGTCTTTTCCTAGAAGGATCCAGTCCCTGATCCGTAGACAGGATCCAATCTCAGTCAGGGTCCAATCCATGACACTAGTGAGATGAGTATGGGTGGGGGAGATAGCGATCCAATCCTGAGATGGGAGGGGTTTTATGGGTTTCTGATGTTAGGTGTACTTGGGGACTGGGAGGAAACATTTCTGCTCATCCTGGCTCACAAGGAGGGCTATGAATGGAGAGAAGTGCATAGAAGGTTGGGAGCACTTCACGGCTGCCCTAGGATACCACCCAGCCCAATAAGAGAGTATTTTCTGCTGAGAAAAAGAGGAAGTGAAAGCACTTAGCTCCTTTTGATGGGGTGAGGAGATGTCAATCATAGCAAGAGTGTTTATAAACATTGTGCTTCACATCAATGGAGGGTACTTGAGATACATTCAAGCACGGAAGAAAAGATATATAAACAAACCCCCCTAAGCATCTGTGCCTGGATCAATAAAATATCAATCACTGGCTAGTGAAATATATTGCTGTGTGAAATTGAATTGAAGATATGCAATTCAAAGGCAGTCAAATGGTTTGAAGTCCTTTGAAATGTACTTGGCTTTGGAGGAAACCGTTGACACTTGTAACAGCTGCTGCTTTAAACATTTTTGTCTGAGGCAGCAGATGTTCGGGAAGGATGAGTGAAAATGCAATGATTTTTCAACCTACTGCCTAGACTACTCTTCAGCTTTCAGGCAGGATGATTGATTGAGGTCCCTATTGGGGAGGGATTTCTGGGCGGTCGATGGGGCCTGGGGGGAGGGGTTGGGTCACCCTCATGCATGCGTGCTGTGGAGGGTGACCTATTATTTCTGTGGTGGAGGGAGAGGATGACCCTACTTGTCAGCGGTGATGGGAGTGAGGGGGAGGAGACCATCCAGCAGACCTAGGTATAGGGCCACATAATGAACATTTTGATACTGGGATTATGATAGAATCTGGCGAGCTTTCCACCGTGCACAAATGAACATGGTTAAGGAGGGATACTCACATACTGGGCCCCGCTCCAAGTGCCAGCAAAGACCAGTAGCAATTCTCTGCTGGCGAAAGCACATAGATCAAGGTCGCAGAATCCTGGACCAAGTCTCCTCTCCATCTTCTCTAAGGAAAATAGCCCCTTGCTCCTCCAATTTGTCTTCATTGCTGAAGTTCCTCATTCAAGGAACCAATCTTGTGAATCTTTTCTGCATCCTTTCCAGTGCCTTCACGTCCCTATTAATGTGCAGCGCTCTGAGCTGGACCCAATACTCCAGTTTAGGCCGAATTGGTGACTTATACAAGTTCAAATAACCTTCCTACTCTTGTACTCTATGCTCCTATTAATAAAACACAGGGTACTGTATGCTCTTTTTTCATCACCCTTAATCTCCCAATGTTCCTTCTACCAAAATGAATCATTTCACATTTCTCTGCTTTGAACTCCATCTGCCACCCATCAGACCAATGCACAAACATGTCCATGTTCCTTTGAAGTTGTACACTATTCTCCCTCGCAGTTTTGTATCTTCCACAACCTTTGAAATATGCCCTGAACACCGTCGATTCATTGATATATATCAGGAAAAGCAGGGTCCCAGCACTAAACCCTGGGGAACTCCACGAGAATCCTTTATCCAGTCTGAAAAACATCCATTAACCGATACTCTCTTTCCTGCCATTCAGCCAATTCCGTAACCATACTGCGACAGATCCTTTTATTCCATGAACTATAACTTTGCCCATCGACCTGTTGTGTGGAACTGCATCAAATACCTTTTGGAAGTCCATATACGTCAACAGCATTGCCCTCATTAACCCTCTCGGTTTCAAAAAACTCCAGCTAGTTAGTTGAGCATGATTTTTCCTCAAGAATGCCATGTTGCGGGCAGCATGGTAGCACAGTGGTTAGCACTGCTGCCTCATGACGCCGCGGTCCCAGGTTCGATCCCGTCTCTGGGTCACTGTCCGTGGGGAGTTTGCAGATTCTCCCCGTGTTTGCGTGGGTTTCGCCCCCAGAACCCAAAGATATGCAGGGTAGGTGGATTGGCAATGCTAAATTACCTTTATTGGAAAAAATGCATTGGGTACTCTAAATGTATTTTAAAAAAGAATGCCATATTGGTTTTCCTTAATTAACCTGCATTTGTCTACTAATAATTCTGTCCTAAATTATTGCTTCTCTAAGTTTCCCCAGGGCCGAAGTTGAACTGATCGACTGTAGTTGCTTGGCTTAATCTTGCACCCTTTTTTTGAACAAGGTGCAATAATTGCAATCCTCCAGTCCTCTGGCCCCACCCTGAGTCTAAGGAATGCTGGAATATTATAGCCAGTGCCCCTGCAATTTCAACTCTCATTTCTTGAAGTATCCTTGTATACATCTCATCTGGTCTGGGGCTTTATCAACGTTAAGTACAGATAACCTATTCCACCTTATCTTCAATAAAGATAGATGCAAGGTATTCATTTAATACCTCAGCTGTGACCACTGCCTCCAAGTATAAATTCCCTCTTGATCCCTCATCATCCCCACCCCTCCTTTTACCATTTATGTGCAGAGAGAAGACTTTGGGATTCTATTTAATGTCAGCTGGAAGGCCCCCCCCCCCCCCTCCCAACTCCCCCCCAGTCCCCCTTCCCTGCCCCCGCCTTTCTGAACATTCTATCCTTCTATATTCACCCTGGTTCTCAATTGTATTTTCTACCTGCCATCTGTCATAAGCACACTTTTTCTTTCTTTCATCTTAATTTCTATCTTCTTTGTCATCTAATGAGCTTAAGATTTGTTACCCCACCTTTTCCTTTTGAGGGAATATACCTAGACTGTACCCGAATCAGCTCTTCTTTGACTCCAATTTATTCGGCCCCGATCTGTTCTCATCCCATTACCCCCAGTTGAATTTCTTCACTCTGGACTGCCCTTCGTCCTTTTCCATAGCCAGTCTGAACTCTACAACAGAATATCTCCATCCCTTAAATGTTGTCCATACTTGATCCCATCTCATTCCCAAGAACCATGGGGGCGGAATTCTCTGCTCCCCACGCCGGGTGGGAGAATCGCGGGAGGGCAGGCAGAATTACGACACGCCACCCTGGCACCCACAGTGATTCTCCCAACCCCCGCTCGAAGAATCGGCGCTCGCCGTTTTTCCCGGTGATCGGCGATTCTCCGGCCCGGATGGGCCGAGCGGCCTGATGTTCCTGACCTGTTCACGCCGGCGGCAACCACACCTGGTCGCTGCCATCGTGAACATGGCGTGGGTTTCCTCTGGGTGCTCCGGTTTCCTCCCACAGTCCAAAGATGTGCAGGTTAGGTGGATTGGCCATGATAAATTGCCCTTAGTGTCCAAAATTGCCCTTAGTGTTGGGTGGGGTTACTGGGTTATGGGGATAGGGTGGAGGTATTAACCTTGGGTAGGGTGCTCTTTCCAAGAGCCGGTGCAGACTCGATGGTCCGAATGGCCTCCTTCTGCACTGTAAATTGTATGAAATCTTCGTTTGTGGCTTGTGGGGGGCGGAGAGGGGTGTGAGCACCCCGGCCATGCTCAGGAGGGGACTGGCCTGCGATTGGTGCCCACCGATCGTCGGGCCGGCGTCTCCAAGTGACGCAATCTTTCCCCTCCGCCGCCCCGCAAGATCAAGCCGCCACATCTTGTGGGGCAGCGGAGGGGAAGACGGCAACCGTGCATGCGCGGGTTGGAGCCAGCAGCCGTCGTGACGTCAGCCGCGCATGCGCGGGTTGGAGCCGGCCAACCTGCGCATGCGTGGCTGACGTCACTTAGGCGCCGCTGTCGTGTCATTCTCGGCGCTGCATCAAGGCCCGGTGGCCGAGATTTACGGAGCGCCGCTCCTAGCCCCCGGGAGGGGTGACTAGGGTGCGAGGAACAGCCTCCGAGGCCGTCGTGAAACTCGGCTGAGTTCACGACGGAACTTCCCGATGCCGTGCGGGAGTGGAGAATTCCGCCCTTCTAGCAAGTATATTCTTTCTTGTTGGACTGGAAACATATCGCTGGAAAGAATTTCCTGAACACTTTAAGAACTCTTGACCCTTTCTGCTCTTTACACTAATATCATTCCACTCTATGTTTTGGATAATTAAAGTCCCTTTTTGTAATATCCTGCAGAATTGTTCCTTTTCATCATTCCCACTAGTTGGTGGTCAATAGACTGTATCGAGCAATGTAATTGCAGCTTTCTTGTTCCTTAGCTCGAGCCAAATAGATTCTGTGCTTGACCCCTGTGGGCCGTCTTCCTTCTCCAGCACTGCAACTCCATAATCAATACCACCCACACCTTTCCCTTTCTTTCCTTCCTATCTTTCCTGAACACCTCACATGCATGAATATTTAACACTCAGTCCTGTCCTTCTTTGAGCCAGGTCTCTGTTATTGCCACAACATCATATTTCCACGTGGCAAATCGCGCCTGTAATTCACCAATCTTATTCACACACATGTACAGTAAGGACAATAATAAATGTGCCCATGCATGGCAAATTAATTCAATATGGTAAGAGCAGGGTAGTGCATTTTGGCAGGAGGCATAAGGAAGCCTCATACTCCTTGGAAAATATGGGTCCCAGTGGGATTTAGGAGCAAAGAGGTATAGATTCACAAATCTATTAGCACCACATGATAATATGACCATAAAAATGCCAAAGGTTCATTTTGAGAGGGACAGTGTTGAATGTGCGTGCATATAGAACCTTGGTTAGAAAGTACTTTGAATTCTGAGCACAGTGTTAATTGTATAAATTGTGTTTAATTAGGTGCAGATAAAGGGCGTTAATTGGGGTTTTACTTGAGCACATGCTGAGACTATATGCGGTTGAGTTAGGAAGTATATGCTTGAAATGCCTCATGCTGTAAATAAATATAAGAGTGAATAAAGATTGATTCCAGTGTCATCCTTCCCTTCCTGGAAGATTCTCCCAGCCCGGTACCGGGCCGGAGAATCCCCGTTACCGGGCTATGCCGCCCTGACGCGGCACGTGATTCTCCACAGAGCGGAGAATCGGCGCCAGTGCGTTAGGCGTGGCACCGGTCGCGGGCCGCTATACGCGGCCGCCCCGCTGATTCTCCATCCGCCGAGCGGCAGCTCCAAAAAGGCAGAGTCCTGCTGGCGCATGCCACACCTGGTCGCAGCCAGCGGGAACTCTGCGCGGAGGGTCGGGGGCGGCCTGCACAAGGGGGGCTCCATCCCCGGGGGGGCCTCCAATGGGGTCTGTCCCGCAATCGGGGCCCAACGATCAGCGGGCCTGCCTCTCGCTCCCCTGGCCTATTTTCCTGAGTGCCGGCCACTGAAGCCCCGTGCCATGTTACGTCGGGGCCAGTGCATTGAGGGAGGCCACTATGCATGCGCGGGTTGGCTCCGGCGCCATGACGCATGCGTGGGTTCTGGGGCACCCAATAGCACCGGGATGGGAGGCTGGAGCGGCGTGAACTGCTCCAGCGCAGTGCTGGCCCCCTGTAGGGGCCAAAATCGGTACTGGTGAAACGCGATGGCGTGAACACTCTGCCGCCGATTGAGAGAATCCCGCTCCTGGTCTATCACCAAAAGGATACAAAAGGCACTGGAAAAGGTGCAGGGATGATAGTAGAATTAAGAGACTAAACTATCTGGAAAGAGTGATCAAGCCAAGGCTCTTTACCTCAAGTTATCTTTTAGCCATTTATTTTCGAGGAGGGGTCTTTAGGATTACAGTATGAACAGATTTTTAAAAAAAATAATCTTTGTCACAAGTAGGTTTACATTAACACTGAAATGAAGATACTGTGAAAATCCCCGAGTCGCCACATTACAGCACTTCTTCGGGTACACAGAGGGAGAATTCAGAATTCAGAAATTGTGGGAGGAAACCGTAGCATCCGGAGGAAACCCACACAGCCACGGGGAGAATGTGCAGACTCCGTACAGACAGTGACCCAAGATCGGAATCGAACCTGAGACCCTGGCGTTGTGAAGCCATAGTGCTAACCACTATGCTACCGTGCTGCCACACAGTGATGGGGTAGACATAAAGCTGGGGAGTCTAAAACAGGGATCGTAAGTATAGGATAGCCACTCATTAATCTGATAAAGGGTGGCACGGTGGCACAGTGGGTACCACTGCTGCCTGACAGCATCAGGGACTTGTGTTCAATTCCGACCTTGGGTCACTGTCTGGGTGGAGTGTGTGGAGTTTTCAGGTTCTCCCCGTGTCTGTGTGAGTTTTATCCGGGTGCTCCGGTTTCCTCCCACAGTCCAAGTGCAGGTTAGGTGGATTGGCCATGATAAATTTCCCCTTAGTGCTAAAAGGAAAGTTAGATGGGGTTACAGGGATAGGGAGGAAGCATGCTCTTCTGGAGGTTCGGTGCAGGCCTGATGGGCCGAAAGGCCTCCTTCTGCACTGTAGGAATTCTGTGGGATGCCAGGAGAATTTGGGACCTCGGGGAATATAGGCCTAATTTATTCAGGCTCTCATCATAGGCCAACGCTCTCATCCCGGGTAACAATCTAATGAACCTTCACTGTACCACCTCCAATGCAAATATTTCCTTCCTTGGATATGGAGACCAAAACTACACATAGTATTCTAGATGTAGACTCATCAAAGATCTATACAAGCCTTCTTTATTCTTGTATTCTTGTACCTCTACCACCTTTAAGGAGCAAGATGGCAGATTCATGAGAACACCAACACTTGGCAATTCTCCCTTAAGACACACACCATTCTGACTTGGAAATATATTGTCATTCCTTCACTGCCATTCGGTGAAAATCCTGGAACGCCCTCCCTAACAGCACTGTGCGTGTACATGGACTACAGCAGTTCGAGAAGGCAACACACCACCACCTTCTCAAGAGCAATTAGAGATGGATAATAAAAACTGACCTCGTCAGCAATGCCCACAAACCCTGTGAAAGAATACATTTTTAAAAACCCCAATCCTCTTGCAATAACGATCAGCATGCCATTTACCTTCCTAATTGCTTCCTGTACCTGTATGTTAACTTTCTGCATTCCTTGTAAATGCAAGTCTCTCTATATCAATGTTTGGAGGTTTCAGATCTGATTCCTGCAGCATGCCATTTGTTGAAACCTATCAACTTGAAAATGCCGTTTATCCTCATTCTTTGCTTCCTGTAAATTAACCAAACCGTTTTCCGTGCTATTTTATTATTCCAAACACCATTCATCCTTATCCTATTGTGTGGCACTTTATTCAACACTTTTTGCAAATCCAAGTATACTACATCTATGGCTTGCCTTTCTGTATCCTACACGTTACATCCTCAAAAAGCTCTAATATATTGTCAAACATTATTTCCCTTCTGTAAAATCATTTTGATTCTTGATTCTATCTGAACGTACTATAATTTTCAAATGCATTGTTAAGACTTTCTTAACAATTCCACTGACTGTTGTCAGGCTGTTGGTGTATGTTTTCTCACCCTCCTTTCTTTAATAGGAATATTATATTTGCGAACTCCCAATCTGCTGGGACCATTCCACAATGTAGGGAATTCTGGAAAATCACAGCCATCGCATCCACTACCTCTGCAGCTTTTTTGAACCTTCAGATTTAGGCCATCAAATCCTGCAGATATCTTGTTTCAAGTCTCTTGCGTTTCTCTAATATTTCTTCTCTGCTGACGTTAATCACCTTAAATTCCTCACTCTTATTACCGTTGCTTACACTCTATTTCTAATATGCAATTTGTGTCTTCTACTGTGATGACAGAGTCAAAATATATGATCAATATCACAGCTATTTCCTCATTTTCCATGATAACTCCTCCTGTCTCTGCCTCTAAGGGACCAACATTTACTTTAGATGCACTCCTTTCTATATACTGTTGCATTAACAAATACCCCGGGCGACCATCTGTGGATGAAAGCAACAACTATTTATTTCCAGGCAGAAAACTATTTATATGTTACCCAACGTAAAACAATAACTTCGACCAACTCTTGTGTCCAGACCTTGATTGTTGGTATTAAAGGCCAACGCTCAGCTTTGATCCACTCTGGCTCCCATTCCATTGGACAGGGAGTCAGTGGCCTCTGGGGTTTGCCAAAACCTTGGACAAGGATGTCACGTGGTCTTTGAAGTTCGCCGTGACATCCTTCCCCCTTCAGCTTCCCCAGTACCTGAAAATCACATTATCCCAGTCTACCGGGGGACTTCCATTTACGATGACAGCGATGAGGTATCACTAGTTTGGGTTTTCCCCCGGAGAGTTGTCTCGCTCGGGCTAGCCTCTCCATTTACTTCTCCTGGTACCAGTAGGTCCTCGGCCGCTGCTTCTTTGACCCCAGCAGCAACAAGCTCCAGGTTACGTCGCCGTCGGCCTATTCGGTCCCCTCAGTACTTTGATCAATACTGATGGCGGGCATGTCTGGGGTTGGTAATGCTACCGGCTCTTGTGAAGGCTCTTTTTTCCTCAAATAGTCCAAATGTTTTCTCAGGATCTTACCCTGGGTTCTTATCTCGTATGATACTGGCCCCGCCTTAGCCACGACGATCCCCGAGACCCAGCTAGGATAACGTCCAAAGTTTCTCACAAGAACTGGGTCGTTCACTTCAAATGTTTTCTCTGCCTTTGATGAGTCATCATTTCCTTTTTGAATATCCTGCCTAGACTCGACCCTTCCTGTTAAATTTGAGAATATGAGGCTCAGTCTGGTGCATAACTGACACCCCATTAGCAGTCCTGCCGGGACTGTGTCTGTTGTTGAGTGTGAGATGCTTCTATGTGCGAGTAAAGATCATGCAATCTTGGCTTCTATGGAGGCTGGTGACTGTTTCTTCACCCTGGATTTGGAAGTTTGTACAGTCAATTCCGCCAAACTGTTGGATGACAGGTGATATGGTGCTGTTTTGCTGTGCTTGATACATTGAAAATCACAAATCGTTGAAGCTCCATGCTGGTAAAAGTGGCACCATGACCTGAAATCAGGATTTTGGATACTCCATGAATGCAAAAACTCTGACATCATTTTCTGTCTGTTGTGTAAGAGGCAATGGACTTCATCTGGTACGCGTCCGTCCATTTTGAGTGTGCATTTACTAATAAAAAGAACAATGAGCTCATGAAAGGGCGTACAAAGTCAATGGGTGGGTTCTCTGCTCCTGAAACTAAGTGTTGACACTGGGGCCGGATTTGTGGACTTCTGTGCCAGCAAACCTGGTGCTGCCCCTGGACCAATTCAGCGACCGTTAAGGGGCTAGCACTGAAGCCATGTGGTATACAATCGGTTTCAATGTGAAATGGATGCCATATTTGCCAATGACACTCTGGAGGCTGACAAGCTGCAGCTGCATATATATACCACTCCCACCACACACCATCCCAACCAACAAGATGGCACTGGTTACGCTGGAGTGTGCCTATGCTGATGGGTTGGCTGGGGTCAGAGGGCCAAGGGAAACACCCATACCACCCATGGCCCGAAGTTCACAGTGGGCAGTCAGTGGCATGTGCAGCTGCATGGCTGCCTTGCAGGCTGCGGCAATGCTCTTCCATGCCCATCCACCCAGCCCCCACAGCCCACCTCCTGGCCACACCCCGATGTTCGCCCTGGCAGAAGCTCCCCCGACCAGCGCACAACTGTCAGCACACTGGCATTTTATCTGGGCAGAGGCAATGGGAGGCATTGCCTTGTCTTCTTTGAATAACCTTAATGGGTTATAACACTTTCTGTACCCCCTCTCTCTCCCTTAGTAGCCATGACGCCTGTTTCACCATTTTTAAAAGCACAAGTGAACTCCGCCGTCAGGAATTCTCCCCGGTGGCGGCGGAGAATCGCGGAGGCCCTTTGGCATACCGGGTCAGACCCGCTAATGATGTACCAACAGCATTTACTGTACGTGTGGAGTGGAACGCATTGACGCCGCTGTCAGGGCAATGGAGAATTGCGATTTGGCGTGAAACCGGCACCAGCCACAATTTCGGTGTCAAAGCTGATTCTCCGCCCAATCACGTTTCTTGATTCTGGCGTCAGCCGATGGAAAATCTGTGTACTTTCATCCAAGGCCTACTAACCAATTCCCATGGGTACTTTGACCCTGACATTGGTCACATCGTTCGACTACGCTCGTGATATCAGCATTGATGCTGGGCCACCATACGTAGCTTTTTTTGCCAACATTGTCATTTTAGATATGCCCAAGTGGGCTCTATGCAATTCCTCCAATAATAAACATCTTCTGGGATTGGGAACAACCACTCGTGGCCCGCAAAGGAGGACATTGTCTTCATGGCTTAGTTCATCTTTAAGGGTCACATAAGGCCTCATTACCTCTGAGACTTGACCACGCTTAATACCATCTTCTTGATTTTAAGCAGAACAATGTTTCTTTGCGTCCAAGTTCTGATTTGTTTTGCGGTTACAGGCAGTGTGTCTGAGAAGTTTTGAAGTCATTATTTCTGGTCCAGTGGTGATGTTCAACTTAGGGGTAATGGAAGGTGGCTCGAAGCATCGACTTTAGCTATCTGGGTCCCCGGTCAATGCACCAAAGTGTACATGTATGGCGAGAGCATTAATGCCCAGCATTTTATCCGGGCAGAGGCAATGGGAGGCATTACCTTATCATCTTTGAATAACCTTAATGGGTTATGGTCTGTCGCTATCGTGAAATGCCTTCCATATATGCATTGAACATAGAACATAGAACATTACAGCGCAGTACAGGCCCTTTGGCCCTCGATGTTGCGCCGACCTGTGAAACCACTCTAAAGCCCATCTACACTATTCCCTTATCATCCATATGTTTATCCAATGACCATTTAAATGCCCTTAATGTTGGCGAGTCCACTACTGTTGCAGGCAGGGCATTCCATGCCCTTACTACTCTCTGAGTAAAGAACCTACCTCTGCCATCTGTCCTATATCTATCTCCCCTCAATTTAAAGCTATGTCCCCTCGTGCTAGCCATCACCATCCACGGAAAAAGGCTCTCACTGTCCACCCTATCTAATTCTCTGATCATTTTGCATGCCTCAAGTAAGTCACCTCTTAACCTTCTTCTCTCTAACGAAAACAGCATTAAGTCCTTCAGCCTTTCCTCATAAGATCTTCCCTCCATACCAGGCAACATCCTGGTAAATCTCCTCTGCACCCTTTCCAATGCTTCCACATCCTTCCTATAATGCGGCGACCAGAACTGCACGCAATACTCCAAATGCGGCCGCACTAGAGTTTTGTACACCTGGTACAAACTCTCATGGCTCCAAAACTTAATCCCTCTACCAATAAAAGCTAACACACCGTACGCCTTCTTAACAACCCTATCAACCTGGGTGGAAACTTTCAGGGATCTATGTACATGGACACCGAGATCTCTCTGCTCATCCACACTACCAAGAATCTTACCATTAGCCCAGTACTCTGTATTCCTGTTACTCCTTCCAAAATGAATCACCTCACACTTTTCTGCATGAAACTCCATTTGCCACCTGTCAGCCCAGCTCTGCAGCTTATTATGTCCCTCTGTAACCTGCAACATCCTTCCGCACTGTCCACAACTCCACCGACTTTAGTGTCATCTGCAAATTTACTCACCCATCCTTTTACGCCCTCCTCCAGGTCATTTATAAAAATGACAAACAGCAGTGGCCCCAAAACAGATCCTTGTGGTACACCACTAGTAACTGAACTCCAGGCTGAACATTTCCCATCAACCACCATCCTCTGTCTTCTTACAGATAGCTAATTTCTGATCCAAACTGCTAAATCACCCTGAATCCCATGCCTCCGTACTTTCTGCATTGGTGGAACTTTTAATGCTGAACACGATTGCCAACCCAACCCTTCTTTTTCGATGGGAGTATCCCTTCTCTGCTTCAGAGATGGGGCTGTATATGTAAGCAATCTGCCTCTCTGTTCCATCATTCATTCGTCGAGAAAGTATGGCTCCAATTCCATATACTGACGTGTCACAGGTAAGTACAAGCTCTATTTTTGGATCATAATGGACCAGTAGACTAGTGGACAGAAGCCACTGATTTACTTGATTGAAAGTCTCATCTTGAAGTGCCTCCAAAACCGCTTTTGGTGTTGCTTCAGTAAGGAATGCAAAGGTGCTAAGAAGGTGGCCAAATTTAGGATGGCTCATTGTAATACTTAATGATCCCAAGAAGGACTTCAACTCAGTGGTATTTTGTGAGGCATGGCTCTTTGAGGTGAGGTGAGGCAGTCCTTTAGTCTCTACTTTATAACACAAATAGGTCACTTCACTGGCCTGAAACATACATTTCTCTCTCTTGAGGTGCTGGTAAACGGGTTTGTTCATACAAGCCCTTGTGTGTGTTGGTGTTCACATACTCTCGGGATGTCAAGCTGCCAGCGAGTTTTGTGTAAAGATCCTCGATCTTTGGTATGAGATAGTAATCTAATTTGGCCGCTCGATTGACAGTGTTGTGGTTTTTCTCTTTTCCATGAAATAACCAGAGGAATCGCAGGTACAGAACGATCGTTTATTGACCACTGCATTGGAAGAGTCCAGCTTTGAGGCTGACTCTGCCAGAGTATAGAATCAGGTGACATTTATACAGAATATGGTTATGTTGGTTACGTATGTAAGGATATTTTCTACATTAGATCATGCCTGTTTTAAATTTCAAATTAAACAAGTTATTCGTACCCAGATAGAGTGAGTGCTATCTCCCCTTAAGTTGTCTATGGACCCCTTCCTAACCTCCCAATTTGGTGCCAGAGCCAATAGATGTGTCTGGTCCATAGGTTGAGTTAGAAAAACATGTTTTTTTAGCTTTTTATGCTGACTGCTGCAGATTGTGTCTCAGAATAAGCTGTTAAGGTCACTGGAACAGGAATATGTTTGACCCTTATATCGACTGCTATAGATGGTGTCATGTCAGTTTTTAGCTGACACCTTTCGGAAAATTGCTTTAGTATATTGTACTACACTTAATAGATTCAAAACCCTTTAGAACAAGTACTAACTGTGCAAATAGATTATTATTAATAAATCCTAATCACTCATCTTGTCAGTTTGTAATCCCCAAATGAGCACTGTTTTGCCCAGTTTGACAACAGGAACAATAAGTGTATCCCATTCTGTGCACCACTGGTTTTATGATGCCTAGATCTTCGAGGCATTTAAGTTCTGCTTCCACCTTTTCCAGCAAGAAATAAGGGACTGACCTTTCCCTTTAAAATCTTGGTCTGGCTTCAGGTTCCACGGAGCTTGGAATCTTAGCTTGGAATCCTTTTATCTTTCCTAATTCTTCTTGGAAGACCTTGGGAGTTGGGACTTGCAAGCATGATTCCTGGGGCTGTCTCAGGGGTTCAGGCTGGAGGTCGCCAGTAACCCTGGACCCTGGAACACCACTGTGGAGAGCGTTGGGAGCATCTATAAGGTAGTTCTCCAGCCACGTGTTCCTGGAGATCCTTCTTTCTCAGATGGTCCATCTTCTCTTTCAGGAGGTCCATCCTCTTTCTTCAATGTGGGGCAGTGTTGTTAGGCACCTTTTCAATATGGCACTCAGATTTGATGGTTGGACATGCACCATCATGCTGCCCCATCACGGAATACAGAGTTAAACTCTGGGTGCATAATTAATGAGGTTGGGGTCAGAAGATATGGTGTGGTTTCCCACCAGTGTCATGTGGCAGTAAATATGACACGCTCCTGCTCCCACCACGCAACTTAGTCGCAGAGGAGAGACTTTGGCTTTACATTTCTGAGGGAGTGTGGCACATATAAAGGTGCCATGGGGTTTTTGGTTATATTGAGAAGTTAACAGCTTTTCTGCAATGTGGTGCATTTGTTGCTTACAAATTAATGTTTAGTCAAAGTTGGTTTTAGTTTGTGACAGCAAAAGTCTTAAAATGTGCTCATGTGATTCTTTGTGTGGCCACTGGGAAATTCATATCTCTTTTTAAAAGTTATTGACCTGCTCAGGGATCGTAACAATATTTGTAAAAGTTCCGACAATCTATTTTTATATTCATTTATTTTTATGTAAAATAGCCTGACTATTGTAGGTTTCCTGTAGCTGGAAAACTTCTTCCTCCTCAATGTTAGGCACATTATCAGGCCCTTCTGTTACCTTCTCCTGTACTGGATGGATGGTTGACCTGCTTGAAAATATTCTTATGTGCGAAAAGGATGTGCCATCCTTGTGTGTTTCTAATTATGGAAGATCAGCTGCACAAATGTATGGGATTGCTCTATTAGAGATGCTGCAGCACCATACAGGATGCATTATTAAACCAAATTGTTTGTAATCAGTATCCGACAATTTTCACCAATGTTTAGGTATACTAAAGCAACATTACTCAATTTTCAACAGTTCTAACCACTGTGTATCTCATTGGTTTCTTGTCAAGTATTAAGGGGTCATTATTACAGGTTATGATTGGTGTTTTTTTGCACAGTAACAAACAAAATTCCATTCCAGAAAATTGCCCTGTTCCTGTGATTTTTCACGAGTAGTTCATTAATCAGGGAGAAAAGCGGGCCCTTATCACTTTATTTGTTTAAAGCAGAGGGCTGCACTCTTTGTGTTTTACACAAGTACAGGATGGAAATTGCCATTAAGCTGGTAAGCTGCAGATATATTTAAAACATCGCCATGTTTCATGTCAATATCTTTGAACCTGCAGTTTTGTATTAATGCTGTGAATACAATGGCTGACAATGTATAAGCTGTTGCACATTGTTAAATCACCAATGACTAATTACTCAACAATATATTAGATTCTGCTTTGACAGCCTCTGCCGATTTTACAGTAGTTATATGACTTAATCATTTAAGTGCCAACAATTATTCAGTTGGTGGCACATTTGCTCCTGAATCAGAACTTGTGTGTTTAAACTCCACTCCAGAGGCAGATCTAGGATAACGGTACTAAGGGAGTGCTGCAATGTCAGAGGCACTCTCTAGCAGAAGTCATGTGAAACCAAGGCGCAGAAAGTGGCTCACTCCTCTGCTTCAGATAATGTCACTGCTCTTCTTGCTATGATAACCACTACAGTATGAAATAACTCCACTATCTAGAGGTAGACATTTTGAGATGTGCGACCTGAATCCAGAATATCCTTTCATCTGCCAATATTGTGCCTTCAGGCCAGCAAGATTTTATAGAGTAGTACCCAATCACAAAGAAAATGGATTGACTGACATTTTTGTTCTGCATTATCCGGTCAATGAGTGAATAATGCTCATAAAAAATTATTTTGAAATCTTCTTTCAGTCAGCCTGACAATAGAGTTTTCAGCCAGGTTCCAGACTTGATTTGACACACAAAAACACTGACAAGAAATGATCAGTTGGTTTATTTAGCTTGCCCCATACAGTTGCGCATCGGAAGGCTCCTTACTACCGAAGTGCCGTGTAGTCTCTTGGAAAGTGGAAAAAACAATGGCAATTAGGGAAAAGTTATCTGGAAACGTACTCTCTCAAGGTGATCAAAACTACTCCAGAAGACCATGTTGAGCATGACTTATCTGATTTGCTACCTAATCAATTGATGCAAGCTCCATCCCTGCCAGGAACTGAACCAGCTCTAATTTGAAGATATACAATGAGTGGACACTCACTGTACAATTAGGCAACTTGGTCCATAGGTCTACCAGCCTCTGGGAAAAGAAGAACGCCCTATCAATTAAGCTACCCTTTCGTTTGTAGAATTTAATTATATGACCGCCTCAATTTATATCCTCCCCAACCAATTCTTTTTTTATAATAAATTTAGAGTACCCAATTCATTTTTTCCAATTAAGGGACAATTTAGCATGGCCAATCCACCTAGCCTGCACATCTTTGGGTTGTGGGGGCGAAACCCACGCAAACACGAGGAGAATGTGTAAACTCCACACGGACAGTGACCCAGAGCCGGGATCGAACCTGGGCCTCAGCGTCGTGAGGCTGCAGGGCTAACCCACTGCGCCACCGTGCTGCCCTTTCCCCAACCAATTCTGTGAACAAGACCTTATCCCTTCATTATTTTACACACACCACTCGAAACAGCCCTGTATCCACACTTCCCTAAAGTATATGTCTTTTAAATCTAACTGGATATCTAAGATGTTCTGATTTGGCAATAATTCTGATACCCTCTCCTCTGAAACTTTTCCAAAGCCGTCACTCAACAAGTGAGCAGACCAAACAGCAGACACTCCAATGCTAAAGTGGTATGTTTTATTTAGTAGTGGATTGTCCTAAGAATGCAATCCTGCACTCTATTTGTTTTAGTTATAGCTTCACTGAACCTTTAGAGAGTTGTGAACTATCAGACCAAGATCTCATTCTTTCATCCTATTACCATTGGTCGTGCCACCTGCATATCACTGCATTTATTATCATATAAATTTATATAAATTTACTATCCTTGACCGAAGATTGATATATTGTGATATGTTTCTAGTTGTTTCATCTCTCCTATGGACCCAACAAATCTCAATATCATCCACACAACATACGAATCAGTTACCCAGAACCTCTATCTCAGTCTCATCTTCTGAAAAAACTCTTTAAAAAATTCTTAAATTCTGAATGTTTTTTTGAAAAGAATTTTTAAATGAATTGCGACAAGCAAAAGAAAGCGCACATTATGATTTTGGCTGAACCTCATTATCCAAGATCTCTGAGTAATTGAATCTTTGAATTAATAGTGAATTAATGGAAAATTTATCGAAAACCAGTGGGTAACAAGGGATTAATAGGAGCACTGAATATTCTCTGGTGATGGTGTTTGTTGATCATTTGTGCTGCCTGGGTGCTTGCTGTTCTTTATGGATATTAAATTGAATCCTAATCTTGCACTAGTTTATCTTAAGCTGTAGAAAGGTCCCTATTATGTGTAGCTCATCATTAATGTTGCAGTTGATGAACTGCCAACCAAGGTTCACCATTCTTTGGTATTTTACAGCAAAATCTGAACAATTCCAGTCACTGGGGATACTAGCATGCGCTGGCTCTTCGAATACTGTCTGTCAGTTATAGCATACTTTACATTAGCTGTGTATATTACTGAAGATTTAACTCAAGGGTTTTTGTTCTAAACTTTAGCCAGTATATACAGTACTCGGGGAACAGAATAGTGGATGCACTGTCTGGGAGTATTGTGGAAACAGATGGAAAACCATGCCTCAAAGTGGAATTGGATGCATACTTAAAATGGAAAAGAAAATTCAGGGCACAGGGGAAAGAATGGGGATGGGAAGGTGGATGGAGGAGGGACTAATTGGATAGCTCTTTTGAAGACTCGTTACATACATGATGGGCTGACTCGTCTCCTGTTGCTGTTAGGTTCTATGCACAGGTAGGCGCGGCAAGTCATATCAATCTCCAATGAGTTCGGCGGAGCCACAATATCCCACCGGCCGTGAGGGGCCATAGAATCCTGGCCTGTGGTTCTATGGGTGGGATTTTCCAGCACTGTCTGCCAATGGGATCCCCGGTGTTTTACGGGGGTGGAGGGGGTGTGGGAAAGCTGCCCCTGCCGCTGAAAAACTTAGCGGGGACGGGGGGGGGGGGGCAATGTGATTCCACATGAAAGGTAGCAGTTTGTATAAGCGCAGTTGAATTTGGGGGAAAGAAGCTGTAGTGTTACAGCAACCATTTAATTATTTTCACTTTGAGTTACGTGCTGTTTCAGGTGTGAAAAATGAAGCCAAAGTCAGTTTTGTAATATGGTGACTGCAATATGGCAATAAGATTAACATAAAAAATTGTGCAGGATGTATGAGCACATTTAGAGTTGGCAGTGTATGTGTGTGCTACACAGGAGGAGGAATTGTAGTGGGGATTGTGACAGTGGAGACTGAGATCCAAGTGTCAGGTGCAGACAGATTATGAAGACTCGGAGCAGAATGCAAATTCATACTGGCAGAGATAATATGGCAGAGCAGTGACAAACAGGCTCCACCTATAGGGGGGAAAGTACTGAAAGTAGTTGAGGCTGAAGCAGGCAACTAGTGAGGAATGGAATCAATGGTAATTCTGAGCCAGATGTTGAGAGTAGAGTGGAGAACTGTAGGGCCGCGGGGTGGGCAGGGGTGGAGGCTATATTGTCCTGGTTTGTGTGGGATTAAGGAACGAGGCAAGAGTAAATATTGGGTGGGGAGTGGGAAGTAACAGATGCTGAGCTGGGTTGATGTGAGCCTGAATTGGAGGACAGTGTGGAGAATGGGTAGCTGGAGTTGAGGTCAGGCTACATATACGTAGGCCAAAATTCTCCAGCCCATTGACAAGTGGCGGGAAGAGCGAAACACGCGGCTGGGATGCTGGAGGATCCCACCCATAGTTTAGGCTGTGACGTTGCTGGTGGAGTTGGACCATGTGGTTATAGTTTAAAGATGGTGGTGGAATTAAAATTACAATTTGAAACAATAAAAATATGTAAAGATTAATTATGCTTTCTACAGCTGAGTTATTTGCCAATCAGTTGGAAAGAATTTGCATAAATTTGATTAATGTGATTGACAAGTCTGAAGAAGTGACTATAATGTACCAGACAGGAATTTTGAGCAACATGTACTCCAGGCAATGTTCTATAGTGTTGATCAGAGCGAACTGGATAATTTACTTTTGTATATAATCGGCATCACTGTCGCTCACTTAATCTCGGTAACATGAGCTAACCAATCAGGACTTTAACAAGATCTGTCGAGCTCAATGACTTTATTGATTCATTCATCAAAAACAGGCAAGAAAGGCACCGTTTTGAATTGAAAGTCTTAAAATAAATGAAATGGAAACCTGTTTTTCTTTTGTTTTCCTTATTGCATGGTTTATTGTCACTGTTCAGTTTCGTTCATAAACCCTTCCTCCTCCCAACAATCTGCTCCATCCTATAGCTGAGTGCCCCGGCTCCACTGTCCCTCAACTCATTAACCTTGACCATGAGTAGCTGGTCTGTTTATTTCCACTGATTTCAGTGCCACTTCACTGCTTTTCCATGTTTACAACAGGCCAGGCGTAAAGCTGGACCTCGTAGGCCATTTATGTTTGACTTCCCCAAACATCTTCCACTCTGTCCAATCTATTTGGGCATCCAATACAACTTGTTGATTCTGAACAATGCAATAATTAGAAGAGGCATCTAAAGAGATTGTTCATCTTGCATTCTGAGTAATTCAGGCTGATTCCTCATCATGGGTGGTTTAAACAAGTACTGCTGTAGATCAGAGCCCAGCATCTCCTGAGTCCCAGCCAAAGTTTGTGCGGTAAAGAACCTATTAGCACAGCTAAAAGGACCGCTATATTGTGGCTATATTGTCCCCAGTAATTGACAGCTCAATTAGATGCAGTATTGCATGGATATGGGGTTTGAACATACCATAGATATTCAAAACTACGCAGGTTGCTTAGCATGTTGTTAAAGGCTGCTTTAACCTCCGAGGCTAAACTACCCAACTGTGCTTTGTGAGGTTAAAGGTTTGGACTCAACAGCTGAACTGGCATTGGAAATAACTTTCTGGCCTCAGTCCAGCACAAATTTCTGCCTCAGAGATGGAATGCTACTAACTGACGCACAGCTGACACATGTTAGGGTAAAGATATTTGTCTTTTATGCCTCAATATCGCTGTCCAAACTGTGTGATAGAGTAACTCAGCAAGGGGAGAGGGAGTAAAAACTGAAATAAAATACTAGCCATGCTATTGACGGGGGTGGGTTCTGACCTTGTCCTTCCCCCACCTGCTGTTATCCACCTGCCCAACATCTGTAAGACATCCACTTTGTAGTGACTTAGGATTTGTAATGTGATAACACCACAAATATTCAAAATGGCAACTGTTATGTGTGATGTTCTCCAGCAAGCAGATAGTTGGGCGGCCATGGTCGCACAGTGGGTAGCACTGTTGCCTCACAACTCCAGTGTCTCAGGTTCGATTCCCGCTTGGCTCACTGTCTGTGTGGAATCTGCACATTCTCCCCGTATCTGCATAGGTTTCCTCCGGGTTCTCCGGTTCCCTCCCACAAGTCCTGAAAGTTGGCTGTTAGGTGAATTGGATATTCTGAATTCTCCCTCAGTTGTACCCGAACAAGTGCTGGAATGTGGCGAACGGGGGTTTTTCACAATAACTTCATTGCAGTATTAATGTAAGCCTACTTTTGACAGTAAAGATCCTAATATAGAAAGGGGGATGTTGTTGGAGTAAGGAACAAAACAGAAGATGTGTGTCACCAAACCAGCGGCTATTTCCTGCGAATTTGTACGTTGTCAATAAGCCTGGGACTTGTTGTCATTCTTAATAAACAATGGAGCAAAAACCAATGACATGGCAGCCATTCAGAGTGTCCTCGTGACAGTCAGATCTGTACATTTGTTCCTAGTTTCCAGAACGACATGTATCTTCATTCTGAGAAGCTGCACAATCTCATTAAATGTTAACAAGTGTATTTGTAAGGCAAAATATGGCTAGTACTTAGTCCAGCAATCTGCCAGGGAGCAACTGGTTCCTTCTTCGCTTCTTTCTCCCAGTTTCGAGGTAAAGGTGAGATGGATGTCTTTCAGCCGTTCATTCAGACTGCCTGGGCACTGGCCTAAGGTTATGGAGAGGAATGTCCTCCCACTGCAGTATCACACAATCTGATTGATTGGACAGAATAGTTTCAACATGGATCCTGGCTACTGCCATTTCTTGGAAACATAGCAACATAGAAAGAGGAGTATATCATTCAGCCCCTCGATCCATTCAATGAGATCATGGCTGGTCTGTGACCTAACTCCTTATACCTGCTTTTTGTCCATATCCCTTAATATCTTTGCTTAACAAAATATATCTACCTCAGATTTAATATTAACAACTGATCTAGTTTCAATTACTGTTTGTGGGCGATAGTTCCAAACCTCTACCACCCTTTGAGTGAAGATGTTCTTCCTAACATCTCTCCTGAATGGTCTAGCCCTAATTTTTAGACTAGAATCATAGACTCCCTATAGCAGAAGGAGAGCATTCAGCCCATTGAGTCCTCAGAGAGCCTACCTAGGCCCAATCTCCAGCACTATTCCTGCAACCCCACCCTAAGGGACAATTTAACATGGACAATCCATCTAACCTGTGCATATTTGGACTGTGGGAGGAAACCGGAGCGCCTGGAGGAAACTGATGCAGACCCGGGGAGAATGTGCAAACTCCACACAGACAGTCACCCAAGGTCGGAATCAAATTTGGGTGCCTAGTGCTGAGAGGCAGCAGTGCTAACCACCATGCCACCCTATGCTCCCGAGTTTTAGAATCTTCAACCAGTCTTCTTCTCTTCAGCAGCAGGATAACTAGAAGGGAACACTATCTCTTTCAGGGTTATAGTCATTGACCCGTGCACAGGGAGTGCCATGATGACATGCTAATGAGCTGACATTGCATTAGCAATGTACCATCTGTTCAGTGTTTTATGGGCGAGGAAAGCACTGCTCCGGGATGGCATAATTGGCCCCTAGATGTTAGACATCAAAGTGAGTGCTACTCTTCCCACTCAGAAAACAAGAATCATTTCAAGGATCTCTATAATTGTTCTTCCCAACCAGCACTTACTTCACATCCACCAGCGTTTTGCTGCCAGCTGCAAACAGCAACTTTGAAAGAAGGCAGATTGCACTTACACCCTCAGCATTAAACATGGAAAGTAAAATCCTTCATTTTTGTATTAACGTACTTGACTTTGAATTCAATGCATAAATTAAATGACAAAAAATCTGGGTAACAAGGGGCGAAATTCTTCCCTATCCGGCGGGGCGGGGGGTCCCAGCATAGCGGAGTGGCGCCCACCACTCTGACGTTGGGCCTCCCCAAAGCTCCGCCGACGCTCCAAAACTGGCGCCAACGGCCTTTGGCGCCACGCCGCCCGGCGTCGGGGCTGGCCGAAAGGCCTTCGCCGGTCGGCGTGAGTCCGCGCATGCGCCGGAGCGTCAGTGGCGGGGGTCTCTTCCGCCTCCGCCATGGTGGAGGCCGTGGCGGCGGTGGAAGAAAAAGAATGCCCCCACAGCACACAGGCCCGCCCGCCGATCGGTGGGCCCCGACCGCGGGCCAGGCTGCCGTGGCGGCACCCCGGGGCCAGATCGCCTCGCGCCCCCCCCCAGGAACCCGGGGCCCGTTTGTGCCGCCTGCTCCCACCGGCACCAGAGGTGGTTTAAACCACGTCGGCAGGAGAGGCCTGATAACTCCAGCTACCCATCGGGGGCCGGAGAATCGCCACAGGGGGCTTGCCGACCAGTGGGGCGCGATTCCCGCCCCTGCTGATTCCCGGGTAGTGGAGAATTCCGGCCACGGCGGGGGCGGGATTTATGCCGGCCCGGGCAATTCCCCGACCCTGCGGGGTGTCAGAGAATTCTGTCCAAGATACCTGACAATATTTTAAGGCCAAGATTTGAATTGGAAATTTCAATAATTGAATATTTCTTTCATATTCAATATGAGTATTAATTAAAACAAATTGTTCGTAGATCTATAATCATTTTTACTATTATCACTATTTAAGCTATATTGTGTTGAGGGATGGTGGTGTCCTGAATAGCCGGTGTAGTCACACAGTTTGAAGTGTTGGAAGATGAAGAGCTAGTGTAGTGATTTGAGGAAATGAATGATGAGTGAATGGGGATTAGTGCAGCAATGGATATGAGCAGTTGCATTTCAGCCATGTTGAGAGTGTGTGCACTGTGAATGAAGAAAGGCCAAGAAAGGATAATCCAACCTGGCAACGAGAGCATGGATAAAGGTTTCAGCAGCTGAGCAACTACGTTCGGGTCAAGAATTGGCAACGTGGAGAAGATGGAAAGAGTTTGTGATAAAGACAATGTGGGTTTTGAATCTCAGCTTGGGATCAAGCAAGATGCTAGGTTATCGCACTGCCTGACTCTCCCAATGGATCACGCTTGTGAGCGACACAAAAGCAATTGGGCCATCCAGAAGTTATGGTTTGCCCCAAATTTGAGGTTGGAATGGCTGAAAGTTAGGCCTGGAAGAAGTGATGGATAGGCACAGATGAGTGCCATTAGCATTTGGTCAGAAGTTAACCATGTAACTATTATCGATATTACTGTGGGGCAGAATATCAATAATGAAGGAAAAGAAACAGAAGGGCCTATTTCCTGGCGACTGCAGAGGTGACAGTGTGGGGAAGGGAATCAAAGCTATCATTTAGGGATGCACTGCTTGCCTTTGCAGATTTAAGAACAACTGTATTAAAACATGCCTGTTAAATAATAAGTTCACTGATACCAAGCCGTTTTCTTTAAGTTTGGGGGGGGGGGGCTTTGTTGGTGATACTAATGTTGTGAAGGCTTGGTAAGTTTATCCAATAAATAGCTGAACCTTTCCAATCTGGAAGGTGCCATTTTGGATCTGCACTGCGTTAACTATGGACAAATTGGGCCTGTGCCAGGGGAGCCTACGAATGACCACATTAATGCTGGGACAGGGAGACGAAACCAACAAGATTCTCACTTCTGATCGCTGTCCAATGACCTCTTCTGTGGCCACCTATTTAGGATTCAATCCAGTTGTGATGATCCCCAGGTTGAAAACTGCTATCGTTGAGATAAGATCATAAGATATAGGAGCAGAATTAGGCCACTCAGTCCATCGAGTGTGCTCTGCCATTCAATCACGGCAAATAATATTTTCATCCCCAGTCTTCTGCCTTCTCCCCATAACCCCTGGTCCCCTTATTAATAAAAATCTATCTATCTATGTCTGAAAGACTCTCAGTAATTTGGCCTCCACAGCCTTCTGGGGCAGAGTTCCACAGATTCACCACCCTCTGGCTGAAGAAATTCATCCTCATCTCTTTTTAA
Organism: Scyliorhinus canicula; assembly: GCF_902713615.1. Lineage (NCBI taxonomy): Eukaryota > Metazoa > Chordata > Chondrichthyes > Carcharhiniformes > Scyliorhinidae > Scyliorhinus > Scyliorhinus canicula. The sequence goes on along the minus strand of NC_052165.1, from coordinate 66,770,811 downwards.
AGGATTGCTCTTTAGTCTGAGATTGTTCGCACCCTCTACCGCCAGAGAATGGTTCTAGTTTTTCTTGAAAATGGAAACATCCTTTCCACTTAACCATTTGAGTGAGGAACAATTGCTAACTTTTAATTAAAAAATATATTTGCGTGTTAAGAAAAATAAAATGCTTTCAGTTAAATGTTTGGTTGTTTATTAGCCTTGATGCCTAGAAGTTTGGGCAGACCTATTGCTGAAAGGTCTTTTGGGTTTGTTTATATATACATATATTTATATACCGTACATATATATTTATAAAAATATATGTAGTTTAAACCTTTAATGAGGTTTTACAATCCCTGAAATATTCCCAATATTCCCAATACTTGAAATATTGGGCACAATTCTGGTTGCAACACTCCCAGAAGGATGTGGAGGCTTTGGAGAGGGTGCAGAGGAGGTTTACCAGGATGTTGCCTGGTCTGGAGGGTGTTAGCTATGTGGAGAGGCTGAATAGACTCGGACTGTTTTCATTAGAAAGACGAAGGTTGAGGGGTGACATGATAGGAGGTCTACAGGATTATGAGGGGCATGGATAGAGTGGATGGGCAGGCACTCTTTCCAACAGTGGAGGGGTAACTCACCAAGGGCATAGGTCTGTGGAGCAAAGTTTAGAGGAGATTTGTGGAGGAGGTTTTTTACGCAGAGGATAGTGAGTGCCTGGAATGCTTTGCCAGGGGAGGTTGTGGAAGCAGATACATTAATGGTGTTCAAAAGATATCTTGACAAACACATAGATAGTATGGGTATAGAGGGATAGAGCACAAGGAAGTGCTGAGGGTTTTGGCAAAGGTTGTTATCATGACCGGTACAGGCTTGAAGGGCCGATGGGCCTGTTCCTGCGCTGTATTGTTCTTTGTTCTTTTGAAGTTGAAGAGATGTGTTAAAAAGGGGTTAGATCTTCATTGATTGTGGGAAATGAGAAGACAAAGTTGTGAAAACTGGGCTGATGCTGATAGCAACAATAGTCAAGTGGCACAGAGACAGAGATCCAGAGAAAGAAAATAAAGAGTTCAGTGTGTGTTTGCCAGTGAGTGAAAGCAGGGACTTTACAGCTCACTGAGAAGGGAACAGTACAAGGCTAGAGGGACAGTAGTTAATTGAATAGTTACCATATGACTTGGTATCGTGGTTAGTTTAGCAGCATTACTACTCAATCAGTGAGTTTAAAGTCGTTATTTATTGGTGTTTCGGGCAGAGATAGGACTTGGGTGAGAAGTATCATATGAATGCTCAAGAATCCATTAGAACAAAACCGCTTGCCCATGTGCCAATCCCCAAGCAAGGAGCCTTTGTGTCAAGCTAGTGATAAATCTTCACTGGTTTACATGTCTGTAAAGATATTGCCTGGTGAAGGAATAGTGGGAAATTTTATAGTCGTACAGTATTGAGATTTTGCCAACCTTTTTGTCTGGTGAAATATAGTTAAATTTTCTTGTTTTGATAAATATTTTATTCATTGGGCGTGAATGTCCTGTCCCGCTGATGGGTGAGCCTCTGCTGCACATTCTCTGGCGGCAGAGGGTGCGAACAGCTGGAAATCCTGTTGACAGCGCGCAGACCAGGGGCGGGATTCTCCGACCCCCCCCCGGCCAGGGGGAGGTGTGAATCCCGCCTCGCCGCTCTGACGGCGGCTGCTGAATTCTCCGGCGTGGGATTTTTGGCGGGGGCAGGATCACGTTGTGCCGGTCGGAAGCCTTGGCAGTGGCCCCCCCCCCAGCGATTCTCCGGGCCCCGATGGGCTGAGCGGGCCGCCCGTTTTCGGCCGTCCCGCTGGCGTGGATTAGACCAGGTCCGTACTGGCGGGACCTGGCTCTGAGGGCAGCCTGGGGAGGAATCGGCCCTGAGCGGGCGGGCTTGTGCTGTGGGGGCACTCTTTCCCTCCGCGCCGGCCTCTGTAAACTCCGCCATGGCCGGCACGGAGAAGAAACTGCGCAGGGATCACGCCAGCGCTTCTGCGCATGCGCCAGAACATGCTGGCACTCCCGCGCATGCGCCAACTCGCGCTGGCCGGCGGAGGCCCTTCGGCGCCGGTTGGCACAGAGGCCAACCACTCCAGCGCAGGCCTAGCCCCCGGAAGTGCGGAGGATTCCGCAACTTCCGGACGGCCTGACGCCGGAGTGCTTCACGCCACTCTTTGATCATAGAATTTACAGTGCAGAAGGAGGCCATTTGGCCCATCGAGTCTGCACCGGCTCTTGGAAAGAGCACACCACCCAAGGTCAACACCTTCCCCCATCCCAATAACCCAGTAACCCCACCCAACACTAAGGGCAATTTTGGACACTAAGGGCAATTTATCATGGCCAATCCACCTAACCTGCACATCTTTGGACTGTGGGAGGAAACCGGAGCACCCGGAGGAAACCCACGCACACACGGGGAGGATGTGCAGACTCCGCACAGACAGTGACCCAAGCCGGAATCGAACCTGGGACCCTGGAGCTGTGAAGCCATTGTGCTATCCACAATGCTTCCGTGCTGCCCACTTTGGCGCCGGTACGGCCCGAACGCCGGATGGGGGAGAATCCAGACCCAGAGGTTTCCTCCGGTGGCCAACATTAGGCCGTCTCTGCCGCTGCAATACACACCATGGTGTCAAGAATTTATCAGCAGAATCCTATGAACTTGTTCTGTAACTTATTTTAACAATTAGGGTCTATTAAACCAGGTTTCACTCTGGGATCTGATGTGACCATTATTAACATCAGCTGGGATTGTAACAAGTACTGAAGAACACCCAGTGCCTGTGGATCTATACTGCAGCAAAGCTTTTAGCAGGAGAGTAAAATACAATTAAAGTGCATATATGTGCATTTGCAATATTCATCATTTTATTCCCCCCTGCTTTTGCTAATTTGCAAAGATTTTTAATTTTGAGTTTCAACAGCGTCAGTGGCTACCTGAACTATTGTTAGTGCATTTAAGTAATCTTCCTGGTAAAATCAGCGGCTACTTTGCCAATCAGGAGTTTTCTGGCATCGGTCAACTTGGACCTTTGGTCTAGGAATTGAATAATAACACAGGGTTGTGGGAAGATGCTGTGGGTAACTCTGCGAAGCTTGCACGTATCCTGTGTCAAGCGCACACATGCTAGAAACTGCGTGCACAAATAACATGCCTTGTGTTTGTAAAGGATAATTATGGCATATGAGTCATTGTCGAAAAGAAACCAGAAGTCCTCTATAGACTTGATCGCAGCATCATTAGATGCTTCTGTTTGTTCATTTTCTGATGTTTAGGTTTTGCTCAGCAGAAGGTCAGTTTCACAGTGGCAGATTGTAAAATGAGCAAACAGAAGTAAAAGTACACTAGTGTGTGTGTGTGTAGGTTAATGATTCATTAAGATTACATTATTGAATTTCACACTGTAGTGCATTGAAAATACTCAAAAGGTTATCTGTTTGTTTTGGTATTTGGCATCATCTTCAAGGTATTAAAGGGAATCTCTTATGTCCACCTACTCCTCAGTTTCATTAATCTCACTGCACTACTAATATTAACTACTGCTTGAAGTCAACATTTGTTCCATTGCAGGAAGTGTCATTTGCTTCATCATGGTAAATAGTTTTACATTTCTTGATGATTGAATGCCTTTATTTGAAATGTTGCAATCTGATGCTTTGGTGTAAGAGCAACAATTTGTTTTGAAGTAAATACATTTCTGTAACCACGATCATTTGATACTGTATAGTTGGATAAAGATGGGCGTTGCTGTGGTAATTCTTCTGCCATTATTTCCTTGAAATCTCTTTTTCCAGCAATGTAAGTTCCATTAAGGTTTGATTAACAGGCATGAAAGAGCGTGTATCCACACATATAATTAAATAGCTTGTTCACACATGTATAACTAAAGAGCATGTATGTACACATATAACTAAAGAACATGTACACATGAATAACTAAAGAGCATGCGCACATATAACTCAAGAGTGTGTACACACATGTATAACGAAAGAGTGTGCACACACGTATAACTAAAAGGCATGTACATGTGTACAACTGGTGTTTGCACGCAGTATAACTAAAGAGCCTGAATACACATATAACTAAGAGCATGTACACACACATATAACTAAATAGTGCTTACACATGTATAACTAAAGAGCATGTCCATAAGTGTATAACTAAAGAGCATGCATACACATGTCGACATAAAGAAAACAAAAAGAGTTCCAGATGAATGTTGGCGTTTCGGGCAGCAATAATCACTTACCGCTATCATGTTACACAACCTAGAGGGCAGCCAACCTTTTTTTGGCTCTCAAGAAAGAAAATGAAGACATCCAGTAATGACTCCCACAGGGTACTTTGGGGTGTGCCTAAAACTATGCGATACTTCACCAAACTGAGCCTTGTGTGAGGTTTTCAAAAATTAATTTACGGGAAGTGGGCATCGCTGGCTATGCCAGCATTTATTGCCCATTCCTAGTTTCAGAAGGTGGTAATGAGTTGCGTTCTTGAACCGCTGCAGTCCTTGCCCACTGTTAGGGGGCAGTTCCAGGATATTTTTTAATATAAATTTAGAGTACCCAATTATTTTTTTCCAATTAAGGGCCAATTTAATGTGACCAATCCACCTACCCTGCACATCTTTGGTTTGTGGTGGCAAATCCCACGCAAACACATACAGAATGTGCAAATTCCACACGGACAGTGGCTCAGAGCCGGGATTGAACCTGGAACCTTGGCGCCGTGAAATTTCCAGGATTTTGACCCAGCGACAGTGAAGGAACAGTGACATATTTCCACGTCAGGGTGGTGAGTGACTTGGAGAAGAACCTCCAGGTGGTGGGCTTCCCAGGTATCTGCTGCTCTTGTCCTTCTAGATGGTAGTGGTCGTGGGTTTGGAAGATGCTGTCTAAGGAACCTTGGTGAATTACTGCAGTGTATCTTGTAGATGGTACACACGGCTGCCACTGTCCGTCGGTGGTGGAGGGTTTGAATGTTTGTGGAATGGGGAGCAATCAAGCTTTGTCCCGGATGGTGTTGAGCTTCTTGAGTGTTATTGAAGCAGCATTCATCCAGGCAAGTGGGAAGTATTCTATTACACTCCTAACTTGTGCCTTGTAAATGGCAGCCAGACTTTGGGAGGTCAGGTGAGTTATTCGCCATAGGATTCCTAGCCTTTGACCTGCACTGGTAGCCACAGTATTAATATGGATAGTCCTCTTCAATTTCTGATCAATGGTAACCCGCAGGATGTTGATTGTGCAGGTTTCAGCGATGATAATGCCATTGAGTGTCAAGGGGCGATGGTTAGATCCTCTCTTGTAGGAGATGGTCATTGCCTGGCACTTCTGTGGCATGAATGTAACTTGCCACTTTTCAGCCAAGCCTGGATATTGTCCAGGCCTTGCTGCAATTAGACATGGACTGCTTCATTATCTGAGGAGTAACAAATGGTGCTGAATATTGTGTAGTCATTCGCAAACATCCCCACTTCTGACCTTCTGATGGAAGGGAGGCCATTGACGAAGCAGCTGAAGATGGTTGGGCCTCGGACCCTACCCTGAGGAAATCATGCAGCGATGTCCTGGAGCTGATGATTGACCCCCAACCACCACAAATATCTTTCACTGGGTGATGCAGTCTGTTTGCATCATCTCTGAATCAGAATTTATTTTGAAAAGCAAAAGCAGAAATGTACCAGATGTAGCCCTCAGTCGCCAGGATCTGACGCATGCTGCCTGATGTGCTGATAGTTTGCAGCAATTTTTTTTTTCCAGCTCCGCTGATCTTGGCGTGGATCTGTTTAGCATTGAAAGACCCTCATGCCCTACTTTCACCGAAAAGGAAGCACGATAAAGAATTATAAGGAATTGAACCTTTCTTATTAACTGCCTTGAAGTGTCTCCTTTAAAGTAGTGGCTCAGGTGAATTCAGTAATATCAAGGAGGTGAATGAACCAACAGAGGGAAACAGCTCATGGACCTGTGGTGCATCTGTGTTCTTTCATTCTATTTGTGCTTCTCTATTCACCAATTCTCTTCCTATGATGATGTCATCAACTTAAGTAGGAACACTTCAAAAATAAATATAGGGAGAGGCTAAAACATTAATCGCTTGTTACAATGACATCTAAAAGGACTTACCGATCGTGGGATATTTCCGCAACAGACAGTACCAGTTCAATTAGTTAGCCTCTCACGCATGAGGACATGATAGCAGGCGGGGAAAGTGCCGGGACTAGATGGGTTCCCTGTGGAATTTTATAATACATTTGCTGATCGATTGGCTCCACTGCTGGTGGAGATATTTGAAGATTTGATTATGCGGGGGTGTCTTCCAGGGACAATGATGCAAGCATCCATCTCGCTCTTGCTAAAGAAGGAAAAAGATAGACTGGTCATACCACCCAATATTATTATTGAGTGTAGATGCCAAGATCTTGGCAAAGGTGTAATAATATCCACTCATGTATATAATGAGATGCAGACAGGCAGTGATTGACACATAGGATGACCAGTGAACACACAACACAGAACAACCAATCACCAGACAGGACACCACCACTATAAAGCCCACAGGGCATTAAGACTCCCGCTTTTTTCGGGACCCAGACATTGAGACAGTCAGAGTGCACAAGTCAGTGGACATTATTGCCATGTTGTAGCTAGTAGGTCTGGTCGAGCCAGCAACAGGTCGTCAGTAGGATTAGTAGAGTGTCAACCCACAGCTGAACATGTACAGCAGTTCATAGTTAAATAAAACTGTGTTGGATCATCTCCGGTGTTAGACGTTTGTTTCTAGCTTCCCTGCATCCAGTTGCAGTCAACATCGAACCAACCTGCCTAACACATCAAAAGGTGCTTGCGCTTAGGTTCGGGGTGTGTCTCTCACAAGTCATTGGAGAAGACCAGACGGGTTTTGTGATGGGTAGGTGCTTGTCATCTAATGTGAGACGGTTATTAAATGATGTTGTCCCCAGCAGAGGAAAGAGAATATGAGGTTATTGTGGCATTAGCTAAGATAAAAGCCTTTCATGGGATAGTGTGGGGATATTTGTTTGCAGTATTGGAGTGGTTAGGGATAGGACCTAAGTTTGTGGAATGGGTTCAGTTACTATATGAGGAACCTATTGTTCGCATAAACAATACAAGCTCAAACTATTTTCAGTTACAAACGGGAACGAGGCAGGGATGCCCTATGTTCCCCCCCCCCCCCCCCCCACTCTTATTTGCATTGGCAATTGAGCCGTTGGCCATTGCTCTGAGATCATTGGATAGATGGAGGGGAATAATAAGGAGGAGGGCGGAACATAGATGGCAGGATTCTCCGTCCCGCCGCACCAGTTTTCTGGTGTGGCTTGCCCACGCCGGTGACAGGATTCTGTCTTGCCAGCTGGCCACTGAGATTTCCCATTGTGGACAGCCCCATGCCGTTGGAAAATTCCCAGACGTGGGTGACCTGCCGGCGCAACGGAGAATCCCGATAGCGGAGAATCCAGCCCACAGTACCTCAGTGCGCTGATGATCTTCTTTTGTATGTAACAGCCCCGATCCCCGCAATGGATGACATCATGGCGCTGCTGAAATGATTTGGGGCTTTCTCGGGGCATAAATTAAATTGGGAGAAAAGCAAATGTTTTCCGGTTACCAAACCGGGGATAGGGATCAACTATAGGAGTGTTGCCATTTCAGCTGACGGGTCCCAATTTTCAATACTCAGGGGTTCAGGTAAGCTGGGGTTGGGGTCAGCTTCGAAAACTGAATTTCGTAAGTCTGGTTAACAGGGTTAAAGCGGATTTGCTGAGATGGAACAGCCTCCCTCAGTCCTTGGCTGGCAGAATCCAGTCGGTTTTCTATTTCTATTTGAGTGCTCGCCCGTGTTCTTACCTAAATCCATGTTTCTGGGAGTAGAGAGACTGATTTTGATGTTCATTTGGGTGGAACAGTAGTCAGGATCTGGAAGGCGGTTCTCCAGAAGGATTGACAGTCAGTGGGCCTGGCTCTGTCAAATCTTTTGTACCATTATTGGGCAGCAAATGCTAAGTAGGTGCTGGGGATTCGGACAAGCTATGGGTGCGGCTGGAGCCGGGCTCATGTAGGGGATCAGGGATACGGACCTTGGTGACGGCTGCCTTATCCTTTTCTCGGAGGAAATATTCGAGAAACCTGGTGCCAATTTGTGTGAAGTGTTTAAATCGATGAACCTTGACAGTAGATTCCGGGGATGGGAGGAGAAAGGGGTGGTTGTAATGAAGGGTTTGTTCGTGGAGGGCCAATTTCTGAGCTTTGAAGAGTTGGTCGCGAAATTTGGACTTTCGGGGACGGACAAATTTGGATATTCGCAGGTGTGCGACTTGGCGAAAAAGAGTTTTCCATCTTTTCTGGTGATACCGCCTTCCTTGTTATTGGAGATGGTCTTGTCGTTAGCGGGGGAAAAGGAAGGGAAAACGGCGAGAGTTTATGGGAGGTTTATGTCAGAGGAGACTACTCTTGGTTGAAGTCAAAACCAAGTGGGAAATGGAACAAGGGTGTGGTGTGACATTCTGCAAAGGATAAAGGCGATGTCATCATGTGCTAGGTTAGGGCTGATTTAGCACAGGGCTAAATCGCTGGCTTTGAAAGCAGACCAGGCAGGCCAGCAGCACGGTTCAATTCCCGTACCAACCTCCCCAAACAGGGGCCGGAATGTGGCGACTAGGGGCTTTTCACAGTAACTTCATTTGAAGCCTACTCGTGAGAATAGGCGATTTTCATTTCATGCAATTGAAGCTGGTGCATACAGCCGATTTGACTAAATCCACGATGAGTAAGTTGTTTGTTTAAGAAGAAGAGTGCGAGCGGTGTGGAAGGGGCCCGACCAATCATGTACATATGTTCTGGGCATGTCCTAAACTCGTGGGATTTTGGGTCTTCTTCTTTAGCACCATGCAGGCCATTCTACAAATTAAGCTGAATCCCTCTCGTGGCCATATTTGGGGTGTCGGACCTGCCAGACTCTCAGACAGGGAGGGGGCGATGTTCTGGCCTTCACCTCACTGACTGCTCATTAGGTTAATACTAATGAAGTGACGGTCATCTTCTCCACCCAGTGACTCAGTCTGGCTTGGAGATTTATGGAATTTTTACATCTTGAAAAAGTTAAGTACACTGTGAGGGGCTCAATTGACGAGTTAAACCAGAGATGGGGGCCCGTTCATTTTGTACATTAAAGAGTTAGTCACGTTACCTGTTAAGGGATGCAGGGTTGTTATTGTTGTTATTAAATTGATTGTTGTTACTGTTATTTTTTGTATTATGTACAATATTTAAAAATTGAATAAAAATATATTTTTTTACATGTCTGAGAACATGGAGGCAAAGGCAAAGATATTTGCCGTTTATGTCCCTTCCTGCCAATAATGACATTACGGGTGGCAAACATTTCCAGAGCATCCTGACCAGAAAATATAAACAACTTACATAAGGCAGCAGATTCTCCTTTTGTATGAGTAACAATAAGTGCACACGTCAATGCATAATTTTTGCAGTTTCAATACGCTATGTAAAACATCACGGAAATAGCTGTGGATACATTCATCAGCTCTTCATGTTTTCTCATCTCTGAAGAAGTTTAAAATCCTGTCTAAATAGCTTGCTAAACGAAGGAACGGACTTATATTGGTGCTGCAGTTTTCATGTTCTCAGACCATCCCTCAGTGCTTTCCAGCCAATGAAGTACTTCCTGATGTGTGGGCACTGTTGTATTATGGAAACCCGATAGCCAATTTGCACACAGCAAGAACCCATATGAATAACATTGCGATAATGAGCAGATAATCTGATTTTGTGATGCTGGTTGAAGGATAACAATTGAAGAACTCCTCGACATTCCTTCAAAATAATAATAATAATTGCTTTTTGTGACAAGGAGGCTTCAATAAAGTTACTGTGAAAAGCCCCTAGTCGCCACATTCCGGCGCCTGTTTGGAGAGGCCGGTACGGGAATTGAACCCGCGCTGCTGGCCTTGTTCTGCATTACATGCCAGCTATTTAGCCCACAATGCTAAACCAGCCCCTCATGCTAGGGGAGCTTTCACATCCAGCTGTGAGGTCAGACGGGGCCTCGTTTCAGCATCTCATCCAAAAGACGGAAGATCCAACGGTACAGGTCTCGATTGGCACTGGATTTCTAGACTAACTGGCAGCATTTCACTTCATTAAAAGGGTTTGATTGAAGCAGCTCTTCCCATTGCACTATTAAAATCTGCTTTTAATTCCGGTGATGGATGACAGCACATTTAAAAGCAGCAGTTTTGGAAATGCACCTTATTTTGCCGTGTTTGATCAGTTGATACCTCCAAAAAGGTGTGCTATTGATCCAGAATATAGAATGATGAGAACATTTGAAATAAGGCCAGGGTCATTTGGCCCTTTGCGTCTACTCCTCTGTTCAGTAAAATCGTGGCTGATTTTTACTTTGTCGGAATGTTCCCCTTTCTCTTAATTTCTTTAGTATCCAAAACCCTATCGATCTTGGGCATGAATATCTTCTTCTTCTTAGCCAGTTCCTCAAAGGCGAGGATGACTTACTTCCACGCTAACAATGGGTGACTGAGGAGTCCAATGCCCAGGAGACCTACAGTCTCTGTCGCAGGTGGGGCAGACGGTGGTTGGAGGAGCGGGAGGGTGGGCTGCCCGGGTTACTAACTGCTCTTTTTGCTGTCGACATTTGGTTTCAGCTTGCTCTCGGTGATGAAACCCAAGGTGTTCAGCTCCTTCCCCGGATTCTTTTCCTCCACTTCGGCTGTCTTGGGCCTGGGATTCCCAGGTGTCAGTGGAGGTGTCACTTTTTCAAGGAAGCTTTGAGAGTGTGCTTGAAACATTTCCTCTCCTCTCTGGGGCTTGCTTGCCGTGTCAAAGCTCCGTACAGAGAGTTTGTTTTTGGGAGTCTCGGGTCAGGCGCGGAAAGGATGTGGCCCACCCAATGGAGCTGAGCAAGCATGATCAAGACATGAGCGAGAACACTGACGTTGTCAGAGGATACGACAACCTTAGATCTGGCCTGCAGTCAGTGGATGTGGAACAGATTCCCGCTTCTTCTGTAGTTTAACTCCACACAAGTGATGGGTAGCGGGGGGGGGCTTGCTGAGTGTGAGATGGAGCATTACAGCAAGGAAGGTCGAGAAGAGCTATGGTGCGATGACCCAGCCTTGCTTGACCCGCCAGTCCAAATGTGAATTGGATCTGTGGTGAATCTGTTGTTCAGGATCACGGCTTGCATGTCATAGTGGAACCGGCGAGGGAGGAGGATGGTGACAAACCTCTGGGGGCAGCCAAGACACAGGAGGGCTCTCCATAATCCCTCACGGTTGACAAAAATCCGCAATCTCTGGCTGGAATATACTCAACAACTGAGCATATACAGCTTTCTAAATTCACAGCTCCTAAAGTCAAGAAACTCTTACTCGTCTTAGATCTAAATAGCTTTATTCCAAAACTGTGACTCTTGCTTCCAGACCCCATCTACCCGGTCAAACTCCATAAAGTGTATGTTTCAATTAGATCATCTTTCATTCCTCTAAATCAATAGATAAAGTATAGGTTTAGGGTATTGCTTTTTGTAAAAAGCGCATTAGAATTATTTCTGGTGAATGGTAGTGTAGGATTATAAAACAGAGCTTTCCAGACACAGAGTTAAGTAATGGGGTCACATTAAAATACAGGGTCTTCTCCCTCCATTGTGGTCGACAGTTTTTGAATTGAGATACCCAACTACCATTTTATCTAACTTTGCGTATCATAGTGGTTTTGGCCCAGGGATTTTACTGCTACTGCCCTAGAGGGAGAGAGAGAGAGCAATTAATCTCCTACGCCAAACCACTTTAGGGGGAATGATGGCAAGGTCACAAGTGATTTTTTGCACCAGATACTATCAGAATGTTTTGCTCATTTGTTCTAATTTGGGATGATTTAGCTTCTGGAATGCGGGCAGTAATTCTTTGAAGGGATGGATGATAGATGCTGGCCTAACCAGCGATGGCCCCATCCCATGAATCGAACTAGTGGGGCTGAAGAATTATGTAACAAGCCAATGACTCACTAGTTTCACTTTCCTCTAACGTATTATATTTGTCCAGTAACCTTCAGTCCCTGCAATAATCACGCACCACGGCATCATCAGCAAATTTGATGCTGCTGCTCTCTAATGCCAAGTGGAATATAAAAATCACACATGGAACCCAATTTCAGTTTAAACCATGACTGGAAGGCCTTGGGGTAATTTGGTGAAAGGAAATCTTCGGACTGATGCCAGAAAAGCATTAATTTGCACAAGGAATAGCTTTTCAGGCAGCTTGGTTGAGGGGACAAGACTGGGATCATTCAAACGCAATTAGAAATGTAGTTCAACAGAAGCATGAGATATATGGACTAACTGGCCTCGCTCCCTCATGTAACTATGCATTGCAGGAGTTATGAATGACTTAATATTTGTCATTTTTATCCGGCCTTTCCCAGTCTGTTAAATTACTCAGAGCTTGCTGTTGCAGCTGAAAAACATCGCCCCAACAATTAAGTGATTTATTTTTCCACAATTAGTTTTTGTGATATTTTGTTGATTGCATGTTGACCGGTGATGCTCTGTTATATCTCAAGGTGGCATTGGTACATCCTCCGCAATGCGAGAGGAATGTTCCACAGCCCTGCACCAAGTGTGGTTGACGGTCACCACCAGATCTGTCAAAGTGTTCCCACGCCTTCCTCTTGACGTCTTTTCTCAAGGCACATTCCCATTTCTTTAAATCCCTGTAACTGTTGTTGCGGAATCAGATTTTTTTTTCACAGTTAACTTAGTCTGGGGGAAAAAAACGCAGCTTACAGTAAGTGGGACTGTTTGCGTTCAGCTATTGCCAACCAAAAAGATCATTCAAAACTAAGATTGACAGCCTGGCTGTATTTGCTATTTTTTCTGTTTTGTGCACCGACCATCTGTTTGGCAAACTTTGTTCATTTTTAGATTTAAGTGCTTAACTGTTAACATGTTTACTATTGACTTTTGTCATTTTCCAACCTTGTCCTTAGAGTTCCTTTTCCATCACCTGTTTTTAGCTTATTATCACTATATGTTTCATTGAGTAACAGCACTGAATGTCCCCTCCACCATATGTCTTCTTTAAGTGCATCTCGCCCTTGCGATCTCTGTCCTGCTCCCTTGACCCTGTGCCTGCTAGACGCCGATCTTTATGCAACCCACCTGCTGTACCCTACTCTACCTCGATAAAGGGAACACATTACTTAAAACTCCCACCAGGTACCACATCCGAAACCAATCCTCAACTCATATGACATTGTCACATTGCATCTCTTTTCAAATTCCCCATCATCGCAAGTCTTTGTACATTTGTGCTCATCTGCCTTGTATTATCCTATTTGAATTCCTCCATTTTGGTTTCCAGCCTGACTTCGAACTAGAAGTGCTTGAACTAAACAGGTGAAGGATATTCTCTGTGATAGTGATGCCACAGCTTTACCCTTCTTGATCTTTTCAGTCTCTCCACATTCAGTCAAAAGACTGACCGCATCATCCTTCGCCGATAGCTTTCCTTCCCCACACAGCTCATTGGGGCTGCCTGTGCTTAGTTCGACACACAGTTGTCCGATCAGACTCAGAGCATCTTTAGCAATGGTTTCTCCTTCCATATGTGAAATGTAGCTGTTCTCATTTATGTGCTACCCATCGGTAAGATCACCCACCAACAAGGGAATCTTATTCACCTATGTGTGGCTGACATGAAGCTTTAATGCTCCACTGCCTCTCTGGACTCCTCCACTGCTTCTCCATTGCGAGGTTAGATAGTGGGTAAATAGACGTCTCTTCCAACTCACAGCTCACAATTGATGACCTTATCACTGCTCCCCAGCCATTGTCCCAGCCTGAATTACACTTCTTAAGGATTTTTTTGACCTCTGTGCTGCACTGCTTACCCTTTCTCTTCTCCACCACAAAGACTGCCTACTCTTATCTTGACTGACCTCTGCTCTTATCTTGACCCGTTGCCACTGAAATCCTCCTCAAAGCTTTTGTCACCTCCAGAAATTTCTCCAATGTGGCTGTTTAGCACAGGGCTAAATCGCTGGCTTTGAAGGCAGACCAAGCAGGCCAGCAGCACGGTTCAATTCCCGTAACAGCCTCCCCGAACAGGCGCCGGAATGTGGCGACTAGGGGCTTTTCACAGTAACTTCATTTGAAGCCTACTCGTGACAATAAGCGATTTTCATTTCATTTCATTTCAATATGTCAAAAGTTCTGCTGCATGCATGGAATGCAACACGAAGGCCCTTCACCATATACACCTATTTTTCACCTGTCCACTACCCCACCCCACCAGCTCGTCAAAATTAAAATTCTCATTCTTACATCCCTTGAAGGGTCTGCACTTCTGTGTCTCTATTGCATCCTCCAGCACTGAAACCATTGACTTGCACCCCTGAGCTCTTCGACTTTTTTTTAACAGTACAGAAAGAGGCCCTTCATCCCATTGCGTTTGCACAAGCCATCAAACACCCATCAATTCTAATCCCATTTTCCAGCACTTGGTCCATAGCTATGGCATTTCAAGTATTCATCTAAGTGCTTCTTAAATGTTGTGAGGGTTCCCGCCTCAACTGTCCTTTCAGGCAGTGAGTTCCAGATTCCCGCTACCCTCTGGGTGAAAAAGGTTTTCCTCACATCTCCTTTAAATCTCCTGCCCTTACCTTAAATCTAAGCCCCCTGGTTATTGACCTCTCCACCAAAGGAAAAGATTTCTTCCTATCTACCCTATCTGTGTCTCTCATAATTTTGTACACCTTGATGAGGTCCCGCTTCAGCCTTCTCTGCTCCAAGGAAAACAATGCCATCCTATCCGGTCTCTTTTGACAGCTGAAGCACTCCAGCACAGGCAACATCCTGGTGAATCTCCTCTGCATCCTCTCTAGTGCAATCATATTCTTCCTGTAGTGTTGCACACAGTAATCTAACTGTGTCTTTTTTTTTAAATTTAGATTACCCAATTATTTTTTCCAATTAAGGGGCAATTTAGTGTGGCCAATCCACCTACCCTGCACATTTTTTTTTTTTGGGTTGTGGGGGCTAAACCCACGCAGACACGGGGAGAATGTGCAAACTCCACACGGACAGTGACCCAGAGCTGGGATCGAACCTGGGACCTCAGCGCCGTGAGGCGGTTGTGCTAACCACTAGGCCACCGTGCTGCCCATCTAACTGTGTCTTAACGAGTGTTTTATACAGCTCCACCAGAACCTCCCTGCTTTTATATGTTGTGCCTTGACCAATAAAGGCAAGCATCTCATTTGCCTCCTTTTACAAAAAAAAATTCCAATGAAGGGGCAATTTAGCATGGCCAATCCACCTACCCTGGAGATCTTTGGGTTGTGGGGGTGAGACCCACGCAGACACGAGGAGAACATATAAACTCCAAACGGACAGTGGCCCAGGGCCAAGATTGAACCGGGTCCTTGGCACCTTAAGGCAGCAGGGCTAACCACTGCACCACCGTGCCACCCCTCATTTGCCTTCTTAACTACCTTATCTACCTGTCCTGCTGCCTTCAGGGATTTTTGGACATGCACCCCAAGGTCCCTCTGGTTCTCTGTATTTCCGAGCGTCCTTTTGTTCATTGTGTATCCCTTGCCTTGTTAGTCGTCCCAAAATTCACCACCTCACATTTTGGCTCTAGACTTTTGTGCATCTTCCCCTAACTTTGGTCACCAAAATTAGCCATGCCTTCCGCACCTAGTAACTGTATTCTGGAAGTCTTTTCCTAAACCTCATTCCATGCCTCTCCTCCTTGACGATCTCCCTTTAAATCCATCTCTTTGACCAGCCTTTTGGCCACTTATACAACTATCTTTCGTCTCCCAAGCCTTTCTTCCCTTTCACGTTGAAGAAATACCTTCCTTCTGATTTTTATTTTGGTAAGAGAGCCATGAAAATGTAATCCGTTGTTATAGAACATAGAACATAGAACGATACAGCGCAGTACAGGCCCTTCTGTTGGACATCTGCTGGTGTTCTTTTTATAGGTGAGTTGCACAGTAATTGTTTATCTCCTTCATAAGCTTGACTTGCAAGCAACCCCATTTTCCTCTGACAGTGGCCAAATACCGATGAAATCCTTCACAAAACCGGACAACTACTCAACAGACCAGGAAAAGAAATGTGTAACCTCAAGGTTTTGATTTTAGCACGACTGTACCTCATGATTCTGTATTTTGAGGTGGCCATGGGAATCCATCCAGGAACAATTTGCCCATGCGCACTTGATTCCACCTGAACTGAACAATTGGTGAGCTGCATGGTAGCACAGTGGTTAGCACTGTTTCTTCACAGGGTCAGGGACCTTGGTTCGATTCCCGGTCGGGTCACTGGCTGTGTGGAGTATACACCTTCTTCCCGTGCCTATGTGGGTTTCTTCCGGGCGCTCCGGTTTCCTCCCACAAGTCCTGAATGACGTGCTTGTTAGATGACTGGACATTCTGAGTTCTCCCTCTGTGAACCCGAACAGGCGCCGGAGGCCGGAGTGTGGCGACTAGGGGCTTTCACAGAAACTTCATTGCAGTGTTAATGTAAGCCTACTTGTGAGACTAATAAAGATTATTGTAACTCAATTATTGGCTTTTTCTATGCACCAATATAATCAGAAAATATGTTTAATATATCAAGAGGTTGAATTAACCTGGGATAGATTTGAATGCTCTCACTCGTGGTGGGTTTGATGGCAGGGGGGGCATTTAATCAGGTGGGAGTGTTGGGAGTGGGGATGCTGCCACCTTCCTGCTGTTGCTCTGATTATGTCTGGGGTGGGAAGGCTCAAGAATGGCCTTTTTGCCTCTTTGCAAATTGAAGCTCTTAAGTTGGCACTTAATGTTCACAAGGACCTCATCTCACTGCCACTGGTCTTCACCCACCGGCAGGTAGTATACTTGCCATATGGGAAGTCCAAAAAGCAAACCCTTGTGGGCTTCTGGGAGAGTTGGAGAGTGGTGATTGTGGGATCCCTCGCACTAAAACACTCCACATCTGATCCAGGAACCTGGCATTGGGATATGGGAGAAATGGGGAGGGCAAAGGGGATGCCACTGCCCATTTGCTGACCCCCCCCCCCCTCCCCCATCCATCTTTAACAACTTCCCTGCAATCCCTCCAGCCATCACTCATCTATAGCCTGGGTCGATTGGAGATCCTGTGCCTTGGGTGGGTAAATTACTGGCAGCAGCCACCATTTCACTGGCTTCTCTCTGCCCCTCTGTGCCTTCATGTCGGGGAAGGCCTACCGCTGTCCAGTTGCGTGTCTGATTGGCACTTGGTGCAGTGAACCTTCCCGAAAAAGTGTCTTTGTGGGCCTCTCACCAGATTTTCAGCTAATTGGCGAGAATGTCATCACTTCCATTGAATTCCACCATAAGTGTGCACACCTTTCCAATTATCATGGAACTTAATGCAGGAGAAGGTAGAGAACCTGAATAGAATATTACTTTCCCTCACTCACTTGTCCTGCCTTTTCCCAACAACCAGGCTTCCTCTTATTTCCTCTGTGCCATCACAAGACTGCCATTGGAGGAAATATCAGTTCATAACAGTTCTGAATAGTCAATGGTCAACACTGCTTACTGGTACTAGTACTACTGGAGTTCTATTTTCAGGCATGCCAAATCCGTTCAGATATATTTAACTTGTGCCACCTTATGTTAGCATGGTCCCTTTAAGGGTGATCCTTCGCGGGCCACGTGACTGGCCCAGAACCTTTGGGGATGAAGCGCGCGAATGGTAACCTATTAGGTTGTTAGGCATGAACCTGGCTGTTGGGGTTTGGTCAGAGTATGCTTGGAAGTCGAGGGGACAGACCTGTAGTGATAGAAGGTACTATAGCCAAATTTACATATTACACTAAAATAGGTGGGACAGTAAGTTGCAATGAGAAATTAAGAAATTTACAAGTGGATATGATAGCTCAGGTGAGTGGGCCAAAATTTGGCAGATGGAATTTAACGTGGATAAATGTGAGGCTATCCATTTTGGTGGGAAAAATGGAAAGGCAATTTATTATCGAAATGGAAAGAAACTTCAGAGTGATTTGGTGCAGAGGGATCTGGGTGTTCTCATACATGAATCGCAGAAACCTAGCATGCAGTTACAGCAGCTAATAAGGAAGGCAAATTGAATTTTGGCCTTTATAGCTAAAGGAACGGAGTATAAAAATAGGAAGTGTTACTGCAACTGTACAAGGCATTGGTGAGACCGCACCTGGAGTGCTGTGCACAGTATTGGTCCCCTTATTTGAGGTGGGATATCGTGGCATTGGAGGCAGTTCAGAGGAGGTTCACTAGATTGATGCCAGAGCTGAGGGGTTTATCTTATGAAGAGAGATTGAGTAGTTTAGGCTGATACTCTCGAGTTTAGAAAAATGAGAGGAGATATAATTGAGGTATATGAAGTGATAAAAGGTATTAACAAAGTAGACATAGAGCATAGAATGGGTACCCAGATATCAAATGCTTATGCTTTGAATAGGCTCCTATTTCCACAAACAATATAATCATAGGGTTGGGATTCTCCCATCAGGCGGCTAAGTGCCGACGCCAGCGTAAAAATTAGAGTGTTTTATTCCGGCGTCGGCACCCGTTCCGAGACCCGATTCTCCGACCACAGTGGGGTAGCACGGCGCTGGAGCGGCCCAAGCTGCTCCAGCTGCCCATCCCTACATGAACCCGGCACTGCGGGGTCTGCGCATGCGCAGTTGACCCGGCGCTAACTAGTGCATGCGCAGTGGTCTTCTTCCCCGGGCCGGCCCTGACACTAAATGGCGCAGAGCTACAGACGCCGGCGCAGAGGAAAGGTGGACCCCGATCGCGGGCCTGGCCACTACGGAGGCCCCCCCCCCCCTCCCCCCTCCGAGGGGTCAGACCCCCCCCTCCCCCACAACAGGCTGTCCCCAGACCCTTCAACGCTGAGGTCCCGCCGGCTCAGAGGATGTTAGAATGGTGCCGGCGGGACTTGGCTTTTGTTGACGCCTGCTCGGCCCAGAGAGTCGGCGCATACCCCGACCGGCGCTGCGCCGACTATGCCAGTCCCAATGGCGGCGATTCTCCGCTCTGCGGAGAATCACGTTCCAGCATCGGGGCGGTGTGGCGTGATTCGCGCGGCCCGTCAGCGATTCTCAGACCCGGCGGGGGGTCGGAGAATTCTACCCATAATCTTTATTAGCGTCACAAGTTGGCTTACATTAACACCGTAATAAATTTACTGTGAAAAGCCCCCAGTCGCCACATTCTGGCGTCACAAGTTGGCTTACATTAACACTGTAATAAATTTACTGTGAAAAGCCCCCAGTCGCCACTTTCCGGCGCCTGTTCGAGTACACAGAGGGAGAATTCAGAATGTCCAATTCACCAGCAAGCAAGTCTTTCGGGACTTGTGGGAGGAAACCGGAGCACCCGGAGGAAACCCAGTCAGACACATGGGAGAACGCACAGACAGTGACCCAAGATCGGGAATCTATCCTGGGACCCTGGCGCTGTGAAACAACAGTGCTAACCATCTGAGCCTCCCACTTCACAGGAGATCATCCTGGTTCTAAAGTTGCTCGACACTCTACCTATTTCATCCATCCACATTTAAGACAGGGACCAATAGAGACCCTGTGTTGTCAAGAGTTAAAAGGATGATTCTCACGGGCTGGCATTTTGAGAAGTCAGAACAGATTAGGCTCTATATGCAATGTAGGGATGAAATCACTTGTGAGGGCGTGTTTCTCCTGTGAGGATGCAGAGTGACAGTACCACCCCCGGGGCGGCAAGCTTCTTCTCCAAAATTGCATAGCGGTCATCCTGGTTGGGTTGAGATGAAGATGCTGACCAGAAGTCACGTTTGGTGACCAGTGATTGACACAGAGATCAAACATATGGTAAACCATTGCGAACAGTGTCAGACTCAACATAACCTTCCGCTTGCAACAGGTCTGCACCCTTGGGAGTGGCGGGGGGTATCTCTGGACAACGCTCCACATCGACCCTGCGGGTCCCTTTTTGGTTATGATGTTTTTGATTATGGTAGATGCCCACTTAAAGTGGCTGGATGTTTAACTTATGTGCTTGACATAGGCAGCGGCCACTGTGGATAAGCTGCGGCAAATCTTTGCCATTCACGGCACTAAGTTCAATGGGATCCATGGCATATAACGACAACTCCCGACCACTCCGCATCACACGGCCTGGCTGAAAGAGCAGTCCAAACTTTCAAAGCTTCAATGCAAAAACAAGCTATTCAGCTACTACTGCTTCGTTTGGCAGACTTGTTGCTCTCGTAAAATACAACCCTGTATCCCACCACTCGGGTCACCCTGGGCTGTGATTAATGGGCAGGTGCCTCAGGACCTGGTTTGACCTAATTTTTCCCAATTGTTGGGGATGGTGGAAGCTCAACAAACCTGACAGAAAGGTCACCATGATATTGCCAAAAACAGAAGACTTAGTGTACAAGCAGAACTTTGGAGGAGGACCAGAGTGGATACCTGGGAGAGTTGTTGTCAGGACTGGGCTAGTGTCTTATGTCATGGACCTAAAAGGCTGCGAAGCGAGAAAATATGTCGATCATTTGATAAGGAGAGAAACTGTTATCCCCTGCAAACGGACAATTGGACCCAATCCCAGCTGTCAGTATACCATTTGCTGAGTCAGTGGTGTTGGAACAGAGATCTTCTCAGGGGGATTATCAGGGAGTTGACGAGTTTGTCAGTACTGCCCATACTTCGGACTCTACCAATTTGCCTGCCTTTACTGTAGACTCCGATACCCGCAGTTTAGAAAAGCCAGTTGCCAAGGTGGACACACTCCTACACAGCCCGATCACTGAAAACCAGCCAGCATCAACATGGCCAGAATTAAACTTCAGCTCCAAGTAGACTCAGCCTCCAAGGCACTCCAGAAGGGAAAAAGAAGGAAGAGCAAGAACCATCAGAGCTAACCACTCGGATAACAGGGAAACAGCATCCAACCCAAACCCCACACCTCTCAGGCAACTGCCTGGCACATATAATGAGGAAGAGAGCCGACCAGCCAGTCGATAAGAGGGCATTTTACCTTTCACAAGGCAAAAACAGGATGACTATTCAGTACTGCGTTCAACTCATCCAAGGCCCAGCACACAGAGGGGTCAAACTCAGCCCCACCAAAATCCTCCTGAATGTGCCCCTAACGGAGGGCACCCCCCAATCTCCGGGGACAACAGGATACTGACAATGGTGCTGGACCTGGCCCAACCCAGCACTATCCTAAAAAAACACAGTAAATGATGTCCCCTGGAGCTCTGAAGGAACCCCAAACCTATATTATGCCAAGCCTATACCTATCCAACCTGATCTATGGCAAGACACCTCCCTCACTCAATAAGAAGAAGGATAACACCTCATCCTGAACCAGGTAGGCGGTACTGGTCCAGAGAAAGAAGAACCGTTGGGTGTCCTGGGAGGGAAGGCTGGTCCTCCTTCCCCAACCTCCATGAACCCCCAACCACACCTCACACTCCACGCTCTGGCTCCACTTATATTCCCCGGGGTGGGGAGGGGGGAATGGGGTGGTGACAAAGAACACCCCCCTCCCTCACCCACAAGGATAATAAGACACTATAATTCATGATTACGTTCAGGATTAAAATCCAGGACCAGCACCACGCTCACCTAGATTAGAGAGGAAATAAGAGACCCCTAGGGAGGGGACACGCAAATCAATTCGGGAAAATCACCGCCAGACAAAGGATACCCAGGGTCATGCTCAATCCCCATCCTCAATCGCGGATACCGACTTCAAGTCTGCTCAATAACAGACAAAACTCTCCCTCAGCTTCAATGGCACTAAAAACAGCTAAAGAGAGAGATCCATCGAAGGAGAAAAGACAAACTCAACCTAGAAGAAGAGTTAAACAGAACCCAGTCTTCCCTAGGATAACAGAAAATCAGGGGGTGGGAGGGGGGAGGGATGGGGAGTGGGGGGGACACAACTATCCTCAATCACAACGAGAACAAACTAACCCTACCAACCCTAACATCTACCTCTCTCCCAGCTCTGGCTCCATTTATATTCCCTGGGGTGGGGAGGGGGGAATGGGGTGGTGACAAAGAACGCCCCCCTCCCTCACACACAAGGATAATAAGACACTATAATTCATGATTATATTCAGGATTAAAACTTTGCACAAATCCCATTTCCTGATTCGACTAAACACGAGCTTGCTAAATCAGGATAACCAATGGTACAGGTCAGCACGCAGATAATGTCCACTCCCCTGTAGGACAAAAAGGCAGAATCAAGCAATGACAACATGATCAGCAGGGAGCAATATCCAGGTTATCAACTGAATTGCAGGGCAGTCCTCAGGATGAAGAT
Source organism: Scyliorhinus canicula (assembly GCF_902713615.1). Lineage (NCBI taxonomy): Eukaryota > Metazoa > Chordata > Chondrichthyes > Carcharhiniformes > Scyliorhinidae > Scyliorhinus > Scyliorhinus canicula. The sequence goes on along the minus strand of NC_052165.1, from coordinate 66,748,408 downwards.
AAAGATGCACAAAGAAAGTAAAAGCCAAGGATAAAACAGAATCAACAAGTACTTCTCTGGATCTTTCAAGGATTCCAATGATCAAAGTACGAGACACCATTACCTCCACCATGCCGTCTCACCAACATGCAGGTGGTTCACAGCCGGGGAGGATGACTCGACCGGTTTGGCCACCTCCAATCCCTCATGACGAGCATCAGGAGTAGAACAACAAAGGGTCAGTGATTGGTAGGCCAAACTGACACCCCGGCTTCGAAGGCAGGATGCTCCATCGAATTTGAAACGCCCAGCCTCCAAAGAAAGATTACCAAAAAAGGGCAGCCAATTTTCAAACTCACTCAGGAACTATTCCGCCACCTCTCCCCAGGGACCCTCTCAGCCTCCCTCTCCGAACACGACAAGCCATATAACAGGTTCTTGACAGTACGGAGGCAGGCCCTCACCAGCGAAAATGCTCTCTCAAGTACAAGAACCTCCATGTGCGCTTCCGACACCTCCATAAAAGTACCTGGCAACTCTTTGAAGTGAGCCCTGACGACCTGCACCACGGAGCCAAGACTTTCAGCCAGGATGATATCTCCATTGGCAGCCATCACCTGATGCGCACCCCATCGTCAAGGCAGGGGCCTACCCAATAGCGACTGCGCTACTGAAAGCAGGGTCCCACCCCAGCACACTCCAGTCACTATGGACAAATGAGGATTTTAGCATTTTAGCTCAGCTCTTCCTTGCAAGGACACAAACCGAACATTTCTCGGGACACAGCACAGTCGATGCATCCCAGAAAAGACAAATACAAAATGTGCAACAGGATGAAAAGACGGATTAAAACATGACAAGAGCCGGAGCTCGTAAAAATGCAGCCAGTCCTGTGCTCACATCATGAGACCTCCCCTCTACCCCCCCCCCCCCCCTCCCCCCGTCTACCAGAATCCCTCCACAGCCTCACCTTTCCCAATCTCTGTAACATCCTTTAGCCACATAATCTTCCGTAATACCTGGGCTTCTTTACATAGACATTTCTGGATAGAAATTGTCCCATTGGACAGACGCAGTATGGGTTCATGAAAGGCAGGTCATGTTTAACTAATTTATTGGATTCTTTGAGGACATTACGAGTCCGGTGGACAAAGGGGAATCGGTGGATGTCGTGCATCTGGTTTTCCAGAAGGCATTTGACAAGGTGCCACACAAAAGGCTGTTGCATACGATACGGGTGCATGGCGTTTGTCAGGTAATGTATTAGCATGGATAGAGGTTTGATTAACTAACAGAAAGCAAAGAGTGGGGATAAATGGGTGTTTTTCTAGTTTTTTTTAAATAAATTTAGATTACCCAATTATTTTTTCCAATTAAGGGGCAATTTAACGTGGCCAATCCACCTACTCTGCACATTTTTGGGTTGTGGGGGCGAAACCCACGCAGACACGGGGAGAATGTGCAAACTCCACACGGACAGTGACCCAGAGCCGGGATCGAACCTTGGACCTCAGCGCCGTAAGGCGGTTGTGCTAACCACTAGGCCGTGCTGCCCCGTGTTTTTCTAGTTGGCGATCAGTGGCCAGTGGTGTGCCTCAGGGATCAGTTCTTGGACAATTGTTTACAATTTACACAGATGATTTGGACTTGGGGACCAATGTTTGCAGATGACACGAAGATGACCCATCTTTTTGACTATGTTTTTAGTCATCTGCCCTGCTATCTCCTTTATTCTCTCAGAGGGTCATGAGTCTTTGAGAACTCTCTTCCTCAAAAGATTTGAATATTTTAAGGCAGAACTAGGTAGATTCTAGGATAGAAATGGAATAAACGTTTATCGGGGCTAGACAGGAATGTCAGGTTGAAGTCACAATCAGATCAGCCATGAAATTATTGAATGGTGTAGCAGTTTTGAGGGACCGAGTGGCCTACTCCTGCTCCTAGTTCATATCTTTGTGTGTCCTTTTGTTACTTACTGTCAAACTTTGCCTTAAAATGCTCCTGTGAAATGCCTTGGAGCTTTTTAATTACTTTAAAGGTGCTGGCAGCGCCAGGGTCCCAGGTTCGATTCCCCGCTAGGTCACTGTCTGTGCGGTGTCTGCACGTTCTCCCCGTGTCTGCGTGGGCTTCCTCCGGGTGCTCCGGTTTCCCCCCACAATCCAAAGACGTGCAGGTTAGGTAGATTGGCCATGATAAATTTCCCTTAGTGACCAAAAAGGTTAGGAGGGGTTGTTGGGTTACGGGGATAGGGTGGGTGAGGGCTTAAGTGGGTCGGTGTAGACTCGATGGCCGAATGGCCTCCTTCTGCACTGTATGTTCAATGTTTTTTTTGATGTATTTAAGAATAAAATTAACTAAACATGTGTGTACCTGGATGCACAATACATCTGGGATATATAGCGAAGAAGTTGATAACAAGGATTCAGGTCGCAAATCTCATTGTCAGCTTCTAATGGCATCTGTTGAAAACTGAACTCGGTGGTTTGAGTCATTTAGAAGTGGCAGAGATTTGGCTTGCTTATCCCCTTTTTGCTGCAAGCTGGGTCTCACTGTGCACTAATTTTGCAATCACCCAGGGTTAAATAGAAATGAAAGAAGTTTGACATTTTTGATTTGAAACCCTTTTTTCCCCTTATAACTTGTTTGGAACTCGGTTTAAAAATCTGCAGAGTATTCTGCATCTGCCCTTAAAAAGAGCCAAGCTCCAGGGAATTCAACATTTTTCGTTTAACAAAATTTTGTTATGAGTTGAACACGAAATGTTCATTGGATGAGAAGATCCAGAAGCTCCATTAATCTTTGTTAGTGTAATCATTGTTAGCAGCGAAGGATGCAAACTATCCGTTCAATCGTTTAGCCGCTATTGTACTTTTCCAACGATTTTGATAGGTCACGATTTCTCCTGTGCGCCAGTTAAAGTGAAATCCTAAAAATTATTCTGCTCCCTCTTGCAGCACTCACATTCTTTGCCCCCAACATTAGCTTCTGTGCATTTTGCCATCTAGTCCCGAAGCTCTGAATTTGTCTCTCCAAAGTCCTGCATTGCTCAACCTCTGTCTTCACTGTTACATAAAATCTACCTCTTTGACTAAACATTTGGCCATCTGCCCTAATATTCCTTTTGACTGTGTATAAATCTTTGGGCCATCTGGTGTTCTTTGTGTTTCTTATTTCAGGATGGTTGGTGTAGTGTTGACAAAGACCACAAAATAGCTTTAACTTAAGCAAAGCTATGATTTTATCTGCACTTCTAAACTGGGATTTAACACTTAGTCCTTAAGAAAGCAGAATTGAACAATAACATCTAACTACACTCATCTACTGCTAATTTCGCTACTGATATACACTATAATCTAACTTTACTCACACAATCTGCTCTTATAAGCTTCACGAGTTATACTCTGCATACATTCCTCCCCTAAGGTCTAGCAACGCTGCCTTATATAGTTGTATCTGTAGCTCCCTCTAGTGACTATTCTTGACACTACATTAACCCTTGCAATGCTGATAGTTATGATAGTGCCACGCTTGGGGACATTTTACTCCATTAAATGTGCGACATCAATATGAGGAAATTATAAAATGCTGGGAGGACTCTGCTGGTTTGGCAGCATCTCTGGAGAGAGGAACGGAGTTAACGTTTCCTCTCCGTCTGACTCTCCTTCAGAGTGGACTGGAAACATTAACTCTGTTTCTCTCTCCACAGGTGCTGCCAGAACTGCTGAATCTTTCCAGCATTTCCTGCTTTCCTTTCAGATTTCCCGCATCCACAGTATTTTGCTTCTGTTTTATATATATGTAGAGAATGAGCTGATAATGGAATTTTGGTGTCCTCAATATTGTTGCAGTCAGGTTTTGGCTCCCTGTTTATATGGGTCACTGAGGTCGGAAGGAACCATACATCCGATACTTAATTCTCATTAACTCAATCCAGGGGTGGGTCTTCGCTCATTAATTAGGTCCAATGGTAGTTTTTTTGCGATTGTTTGCAACTCGCTGTTTCTCTGCTTTCTTGTTAGATAATGGCAGTAACAAAGATTTTTTAAAGCCTTACTGATGCCTTGTTCAGACTGTAGCTGTTCCCCCAATCATAATTATTTCTGGGTTGCTTTGGGAGAATATATAGTTCTTGACCAGTTTCTTGAGGAGTAGGTGAAGTTTTACAAGCGGCATGGTAACACAGTTGTTAGCACTGTTGCTTCACAGCGCCAGGGGCCTGGCTTCGATTCCTGGCTTGGGTCACTGTCTGTGTGGAGTCTGTGTTTACATGGGTTTCCTCCGGGTGCTCCGGTTTCCCCCCTACAAGTCCCGAAAGACATGCTTGTTAGGTGAATTGGACATTTTGAATTCTCCCTCATTGTACCCGAACAGGTGCCGGAGAGTGATGACTAGGGGGTTTTCACAGTAATGTCATTGCAGTGTTAATGTAAGCCTACATGTGACAATAATAAAGATTATTATTATTATATCAGAGAGGTACACCTGCTCCTTCAATGGTTAATGAAGTCATGACATAAAATTGTTACTTATATGGCTGGGACCAGCCCATTGAACCTGGACACATCCAAGAAAAACCTGTGCTGCATCCTGAAATGAAGCAGCTGGAAATCTTCCAGTGTCGGATGTTGCAACTTTTTCAGTAGGTGACGTGGGCGTACTCAGTGTATCTTGCCCCAGTCTTTCCCCTTATTTAAATTGTGCATTGTTGTGTCTTGTTCTTCTGAACAGTTTCTAATCATTTCCTCAACTGATAAAGGAAGTAAGGCTGAAGGAATGTCCTTGTGCTGGATCACTGTGTGACTCATTAACTAGAGGAGTCATTAGTATTGTTGTAATAGCTAACTCGACCTGCATGCCATGCGGCACATTGGTAATCATTCAATTGGAGCAGCTGGCAGTTATGGGATATGACATTGATCTGTGAGACATCTCCATAATTTGGGACAGTTCCAAGTATTCCCCTTCTTCAACGTCAACACGGCACCTTGATCCAAAGTACGTTTGTAAGTCAGCAGTATGAGGGTCATTCCCTTAGAGCCTGAATCTTGACCCTCTAACTAATAGTTTGCAGCCCCAGAGATGGTGCCAGAATTTGCTCTTCACTCATGCCCTGTGCTTCATAGTCTCTGTAAACTAACTGGAAGAGTGGACATGCTGTTCTAATAGTGATTTATGCAGTATGCTTGTAACTGCTTGGACCGTAACTCATCAGAGGGCATTGAAAGCACCTCCTCTTGAGAAAAAGTGTGAGTAATAAGTAATTCCTTGAAACGTAACTTCACATGATGAACCTAAACGTTAGGCTGCAATATATCCCTGTGTGTGAGGGGGTGAATAATGAATTAAGGATTTTTAAAAAAGTGATGGATGCCAGCGACAAGTTCCCACTGCTGCCTCCAAAATCAGAATTTCTTTGGTTCTGTTGTAACTGCGATTCCATTACTTACAAATGCCCTCTGATCATACGCAAATAATGATCTTTATTATTGTCACCGGTATACTTACATTAACATTGCAATGAAGTTACTGTGAAAATCCCCTAGTTTCCACACTCTGCTGCCTGTTTGGGTACACTGAGGGAGAATTTAGAATGTTCTATTCACCTAACAGCACGTCTTTTGGGACTTGTGGGAGGAAACCGGAGCACCCGGAGGAAACCCACGCAGATGCGGGGAGAACGTGCAGACTCCGCACAGTGACCTAAGTCGGGAATCGAACCTGGGACCATGGCGCTGTCAAGTAATGGTGCTAGCCACTGTGCTAAACTGTCTCTTTGCGAGAAGATATAATGGTAAATATAGAACATAGAACAGTACAGCACAGAACAGGCCCTTCGGCCCTCGATGTTGTGCCGAGCAATGATCACCCTACTCAAACCCACGTATCCACCCTATACCCGTAACCCAACAACCCCCCCCCAACCTTACTTTTTTTTTAGGACACTACGGGCAATTTGTCATGGCCAATCCACCTAACCCGCACATCTTTGGACTGTGGGAGGAAACCGGAGCACCCGGAGGAAACCCACGCACACACGGGGAGGACGTGCAGACTCCGCACAGACAGTGACCCAGCCGGGAATCGAACCTGGGACCCTGGAGTGTGAAGCATTTATGCTAATCACTATGCTGCCGTGCTGCCCACAAATATATGTTGGAATGTAGGATATCAGAGAAGATAACCAAATGCTCAGACCACCAAACAGCTTTATTGACCCTGTTAACAGGCCACATTCAGGTATCCGGGCTGACATCCTGTCATCTCCAACACTCTGGGTTTGCCTATAGTCCAAGGTGAGCGCCATATCCAAACAGAGCCATCGTACTTCAGATTGCCTTCTGAAACAGGAATGCCAAAGAAGGTTCAGTTCTCCAATTGTCCTCCATCAGTTAATTCTTTCTCGCCTTGCTTGCAGGACAGTCCTTTAAGAGTGGCCATACATTGAGAGGATATCATGAGCATTGACATGTTTGATGCAGCTAGCCAAGAGAGAGATTATTCACCTGTTTGTCTCAGCTTAATTTGATTTTTCTACCCTTTTAAGCCACCCTGGGGGACAGTTCCAGAGTTGTTTGGTACCTCCTCGAATCATTACTCTATGGACTTAGAAAATATCAAGAGGACACATACCATAAAGCGTATCAAAGTTGAGTCATATTACTGTCTTTAGCCAATATCTAAAACAGATGCTTTCCACTAGTAGTCACTATATAGCAATCAGGAGTGAAAGCCCTGGCAGATAGTTTCCTCTTTCGCCCAGGGCATGTGTAGTCAAATAAAACTCGCTGTGTTCTTGGCCAACAGTATAATAATGGAATAGTGAAAATGATTAGCAGGCTGATTAGCGACCTGTTTGGATCAAGTTATGAATGCTCCTTCCTTGGCCAGAGTAGGACTTGACCCCAGAGCTCCATGCCCAGGGGCATGGATGTCACCTTCTGAGCTACAAGACCCTAGAACTACATCAATGTGATTTTTACATTTCCCTATAGAAGTTATTCTGTAAGTGAAAACATGTGCTAATTGCGGAACTAGGTTTAGTTTTGTGTGATATGTCCATGCCCTTAACATTGAGACTATTGTTCCGATCTCAGTTGACGTAATAAATGGATGGGATGATCTTGAATGGACCTGGCTCAAAAGTCCGTAACTTTGACTTTTTCTTTATCAAACATGGAAAACAGAATCACAGAGCCGCTTCTTAATTTTAGCAACATTGTTTTTTAAATAAACATGGGAAGATTGGATTCCCATACTCCCTTTACTCCCCCATCCCCTTAGCTTAACAATTACATACAGCTTTTATGATTAGTATGGATGACACAGTACATTTGAAACTACAATGGTCTCCTTAGCACACAAAGGCCTTTTTTAAAACACATAAATTGGCTGTGGTCACACAGACACTCCACTCTGAACCCAAGTTAGTGTTTGGGCATTTCGCCTCAAAATTCCTCCTCAGATGATTGTTACCTAAGACGTTCCAAACTCTGCTTCCAAAAACAGCCTTTAAAATCTTCTCTCATAATCATGCATTCAATTAGCAGTTTGCCTTCCTAACTCCAGCCCACCTTTTCCAAAAGACTCTGTTGAACAGAGCTTCTGCTCCATCTTTATCAGTGAATCCACTCCAGGATTTTACGCAACCCCTTCAGGATTTCTTTGGCCTGACTGACTTCCACTGTTAACGGAAACTCTGATATCCAGTCAATATGGTCTACCCAATTACTTAATTTGTTTTGCAGACTGTAGCAGGATATTCCAAACTTTAGGATTGCTTTGGAAACCTTTAGGATTACTTGAGAACCCTTTAGGGTTACTTTAGAAACTTAGCTTCTTATCAGCCGATTCCTTCTCAGCTGTTTCTGTGCTGTCCATGAACATTATTCTGTTCTATTTCCAGGTTTCTAGAACCAACCGTCCTTTAGGTCTTGCATTTTACTGCTTTGAGCAGAGTTTTGAGTGCTGTCTTTTCACTCTCTCCCTGTTTCCAACAGCTGTTGACACAGCTGTGGGGGTTATTCCCTTTTTTAGTGGTCTATCTGTATTCACTGCCCTGACTTTCAATTGAAGCTAAAGAACAAAGGAAAGTTTTCTCCCTTACAAGGGCCTCTAGTTGCCAAGCAACTCAATTTACTCTTCATGCCGTGGCTCCCTCAATCACAGTTGGAACTTAATTAACCCCCAGATTTTCTACTCAGTGGTCTGGTTTGGGGCTGAACACAAATTCCGGAGGAAAAGGTTAACACTTAGAATACTGCCTTCTTAATTTTTTTTGAGGTTTGCTGCGCTTAATTTTCAACATATTTAAACTTATTCCTTCTGGCTGGAGATAATTTGGGCTCACATACTATGTGGGAAGTTCTTATGAAGCTGGGTCAGTGTCTTAACTTTAAGTTAAAACCATTGTGAGATCTATGCACCAAGCTGTTGTAAATTCACAGCGCCAGAGTCCCAGGTTCGATTCCCGGCTTGGGTCACTGTCTGTGCGGAGTCTGCACGTTTTCCCTGTGTCTGAGTGGGTTTCCTCCGGGTGCTCCAGTTTCCTCCCACAAGCTCCTAAATACATGGGGCGCGATTCTCCGACCACCCGCCGGGCCGGAGAATCAGCGGAGGGGGCCGCGCGAAGTGCGCCACGCCGCCCCAACGCTGGAACGCCAGTCTCCCGCCCGTGAAAAAACGTTCCAACATGCTCTGTGCCGGCGGGACCTCGGGGTTGAAGGGTCCGTGGGCGGCCTATGGTGGGGGTGGAGGGGGTTCTTACCCCAGGGAGGGCTTCTGTAGTGGCCTGGGCCATGATCGGGGCCCACCGTCGGCCTCTCTGTCGGGGGGGGGCCTCCTTTCCTCCGTGCCAGCTCCTGGATCCCTGCGCCATTTAGAGTCGGGGCCGGCGCGGGGAAGAAGGCCACTGCGCATGTGCTAGTTGCCGCCGGCCCAACTGTGCATGTGCAGACCCTGCGGCACCGGGTCGGCGCTGGGACCAGCAGCTGGAGTGGCGTGGGCCACACCTGCGCCATGCTGGCCCCCCCAGGACCTGAGAATCGGGTCTCGGAATCGACGTCGGAGTAACGTACTCCCGTTTTGGCACCGTGCCAGCACTCCGGAGCTGGACCAGAGAATCGTGGCCATGCTGTGAGATGAATTGGATATTCTGAATTCTCCCACCGTGTACCCGAACAGACACTAGAATGTGACGTCTTGGGGCTTTTCACAGTAACTTCATTGCAGTGTTAATGTAAGCCAACTTGTAACAATAAAGATTATTATAAAAATGCAAGGAAGGAATGGCAAAGAGAATTTAATAAAATATAATCATTCAATTTGTGGCATTCAAAATAAGCATTATGCAACCTCAGATTAATACTTGTGATGAAGTGTGTAGATAATCGTAAATACATGTGCTATCCATTAAATGATCTATAATTTATTGCATGTGATCTGGTAAGTAATAAAGGTGATCACATAAATTATACTGATAGTATAGCCAGAACAGGTTATTGTTGTGACAAACTCTGAGTCATAGAACCAAGAACTGGCACTATGGGAATAATCACCGTGATTCTTTTAAAGTTTAATGATAAATGTTTCATATATCATTATAAAAATGGACCTGACTTTTCCTAATAGTCATCATTATACAATAATGAGCAAGACATGATTTTTTCCCCAAAATCATTATTTATTTATGATGCAAAATTTAATAACGATATCAAAAGAACTTTATTCATCATTATTACAGGGACTGCTCTGAATGTAGGGACATATTTTGAAATTCTTAATTTGCTCAAAATGAGGTTTTAGGAGCTCATCAATTTGAGGTAGCTCAGTAAGGGTCTTTCTGCCAATAAAAATTTATTTCAATAAAAGTCTGGAATTAAAACCCTAACGGCGACCATGTAACCATTGGCGTGTGTCATAAAAACCCATCTGGTTCACTAATTCGTTCAGGGAAGGAAATCTGCAATCCTTACCAGTACTGGCCGATATGCGAGTCCTTGCACACAGCACTGTTGTTGATTCTTAAATGCCCTCTGAAAAGGCCTAACAAGTCACTTAGTTGTATCAAATCGCTACAGAGCCTATAAGAAGCGAAACTGGATGGACTATGTGGCATCGACCGAGGCACCAGAAACAACACCGAGAAACCCAGTCCCGCCGATCCTGCCATGTCCTCCTTTCTCACATCTGAGGGCTAGTGCCAAAATTGTGAGAACTGTCCCACAGACAGGGCAAGCAACTGCCTGACAGAGTCATTCTCACAGAATCATACCTTACAGATAAGGTCCCAGACACGACCGTCACTATTCATGGGCATGTCCTGGTACACCGGCAGGACAGACCCAGCAGAGGTGGCAGCACAGTGGTATACAGTCTGGAGGGGGTTTGCTAGGAGCCCTCAACCTCAACTCCAGACGCCACAAAGTCTCATGGCATCAGGTCAAACATGTTGAATACCACATTCCGTCCCACCCCTCGGTTGATGTATCAGTATTTCTCAATGTTGAACACTAATTCGAAGAAACACTTGAGGGTGGAAAGGGTACAAAATGTACTCTGGTTGGCAGCATTCAATATCCATGCACCAAAGGTGGCTCAGTCGCATCACTACTGACCGAGTCCGAAAGGACATAGTTGCTAGATTAGGTCTGCGGCAGGTGGTGAGGGAAGTAACAAGAGGGAAAACATACTTGACCTCACCCTCACCAATCTACCTGTCACAGATGTATCTATCCATGACAATATCGGTAGAAGTGACCACCATACAGTTCTTGTGGAGACAAAGTCCATTCTTCACATTGAGGATACTCTCCATTGTGTTGTGTGGCACTACCACCATGCTAAATAGAATGGATTTCAAACAGATCTAGGCAATTCAAGACTAGGCATCCATGAGGTCCTGTGGGCTAACAACGGCAGCAGAATTGTATTCAACCATAATTTGTAACCTCATGGCCCGGCATCTCTCCATCCCTACTGTTACCAGCAAACCAGGGGATCAACCCTGGTTCAATGAAGAGTGCAGAGTGAGCATGCCAGGAGCAACACCAGGCATACCTAAAAATGCAGTGTCAACCTGGTGAAGCTATAATACAAGTGCCGAGTGGATGATCCATCTCGGTCTCCTCCGGAGGTCCACAGCATCACACATGGCAGTCTTCTGCCAATGTGATTCACTTCATGTGATATCAAGAAACTGCTGAAGGAACTGGATACTGTAAAGTCTATGGGCCCTGAAAATATTCCGCCATTAGTACTGAAGACCTGCGCTCCAGGACTAGCCGCACCTCTAGCCAGACTTTCCCAGTACAGCTACAGTACTGACATCCACCTGGCAATGTGGAAAATTGCCCAGATATGTCCTGTACATGTGAAACAGAACCAATCCAACACATACAATTACCGCACCTTCAGTCTGTTCTCGATCATCACTAAAGCGATGCAAGAGATCATCAAGAATGCTATAAAGTTGCACTCCTTTAGTAATAACCTACTCACTGAAACTCAGTTCGGGTTCCACCAGGGCCACTCAGCTCCTGACCTCATCACAGCCAGGGTTCAAACATGGCCAAAAGAGCTGAACTCCAGAGATGAGGTGAGAGTGATTGGCCTTGACATCAAAGCAGCATTTGACCAAGTATGACATCAAGGTGCACCAGCAAAACTGGAGTTAATGGGAATCAGGGGAAGAATCAGGGACTGAATCTCCCACAATCAACATCCTGGGGGTTACCATTGATCAGCTGGTTGGAGTCATAAAGGAAGATTGTTGTAGTTGTTGGAGGTCAGTTTTCACAGCTCCAGGACATCACCAGGAGTTCCTCAAGCTACTGTCCAGGGCTCAACCATCTTTAGCTGCTTAATCAATGACCTCCCCATATAAGGTCAGAAGTGGAGATGTTTGCAGATGACTTCTCAATGTTCAGCGCCATTCTCAGATAATGAAGCAGTCCATGTGAAAACGCAGCAAGGCCTGGACAGTATTCAGGCTTGGGCTGACAAGTGCAAGTTACATTCACACCACACAGTGACATGCAGTGGCCATCTCCTTCAAGAGAGGATCTAACCATCACCCCTTGACATTCAATGGTATTACCATCACTGAATCTCCCACAATCAACATCCTGGGGGTTACCATTGATCAGAAACTGAACTAGCCATATTAATAATTTGGTTGCCAGGGCAGGTCAAAAGCTAGAAACCTATGGTGAGTAACTCACCTCCAGATTCCCCAAAGCCTTCCACCATCTACAAGGTACAAGTCAGGAGTGTAAAGGAATACTCACGACTTGCCAGGATGAGTGCAGCTCCAATAACACTCAAGGAGTTCGATACCATCCAGGACAAAGCAGCCCCCTTTATTGCTCCACCTTCCACAAACATCCAATCCCTCCATCACTGATGAACAGTTGCAGCCATGTATACCATCTACAAGATGCATTGCAGAAACTCGCCAAAGTTCTTTAGATAGTACCTTCCAAACCCATGACCACTACCATCTAGAAGGACAGGAGCGGAAGATACCTGGGAACACCACCATTTGGAGGTTCCCCTCCAAGTCACTCCACTCCGACTTGCAAACATATTGCCGCTCCTTCACTGTTGCTGGGTCAAAATCCTGGAACTCCCTCCCAATAGCACTGTGGGTGTACCTACACCTCAGGTACTGCAGTGGTAAAGAAGGCAAATCACCACCATCTTCTGAGGGCAACTAGGAATGGGCAATAGATGCTGGCCTAACCAGTGACGCTTACATCCCGTAAATTAATGTTAAAAAATTTAAATACATTGGCTACAAGAGCAGATCAGAGACTAGGAATCCTGTGGTGAATTACTCACCTCCTGACTCCACAAAACCTGTCCACCATCTACGAGGCACAAGTTAAGAGTGTGGTGGAATATTCTCCACTCGTCTGGGTGAGTGCAGCTCCAACAGCATCCAGGACAAGGCAGCCCGATTGATTTGCATCCCTTTCCACAAACATTCACTCCCTCCATCACCGATGCACAGTAGCAGCAGTGTGTACCATCTACAAAATGCACTGCAAGAGCTCACCAAGGCTCCTTGAACTGCAACCTTTAAGCCCATGGCTGCTACCATACAGAATGACAAAGTCAGCAAGTAGATGAGAACAACAGCACCAATAAGTTCCTCACCAAGCCATTCACTGTCCTCACTTGGAAACATATCACCGTTCCTTCATTGTCACTGTGTCAAACCCTTGAAACTCCTTCCCAAGCAGCACTGTGCATAAAACTACACCACATGGACTGCAACAATTCAAGACGGCAGCTCACCACCAACTCCTCAAGGGCAATTAGGAATGTGCAACAAATGCTGGCCTAGCCAGTGAAGCCCACATTCCAGGAATGAATAAAGAATAATAACTTACGTTAAGGGGAAATTATTAAATGTTCAGCATTATTCTTTTGTATTATATAATGATTGTTGTAGTGGATGAATAACCCACAGATTATGGGCCGGAGTTTAACAGAGGAGGTGAGAAGGTCAAGGTGGAATCTTCCCAACCTGAAGAAATCCAAAGATATGCAGTGTAGGTGAATTGGCCTTCGTAAATTGCCCATCAAAGTCCAGAAATGTGCAGATTATGTGGATTGCCATGATCAATGTGTAGGATTATGGGGATCGGGCAGAAGAGTGGGACTAGCTAGCGGGCTTTCAGAGGGCTGGTATAGACTCAATGGACCAAATGGTCTCCTTCTGCACTGGAGGATTGTATGGATTCTGGTAAACCCTGTCACCTCTGAAATGACCCTGCCCACCTTATTTCTATGTCAGGGTGGCGGAGGACGGATGAAGTCGGGCTCGCTGCTTCCAGTTGCAGATGACGGCAGCAGACCAGAACACATGCCTCTGTTCAGCTGTTTTAATGATGGTGCCGAGTTTCTTGAGTGTTGTTGGAGATGCATTCATCCAGGCAAGTGGGGAATATTCCACCACACTCCCGTTGTGCCTTGTAGATGGTGAGCAGTCTTTGGGAAGTAGGGAAGTGAGTTATTCTCTGCAGAAATCACAGCCTCTCACCTGCTCTTGTAGCCACAGTATTTTCTCCTGATTCCCATTGACTCCAGTTTTACTAGGAATTCTTGTGCTGCACTTGGTCAAATGCTGCTTTGATGTTTAGTCACCCTTGCTTCATCCCTAGAATTAAGCTCTTTTGCCCATGTTTGGGCCAAGGCTGTAATGAGGTTAAGACCTGAATGACCCAGGCTGAACCCAAACTTATCATTCGTGAACAAGTTATTACTGACAAAGTGACGCTTGATAGTACTGTTGATGAAACTTTCCATCACTTTGTTGAGGATTACGAGTGGACTGATGGGGCAGTAATTGGCCAGGTTGGATTTGTCCTAATTATTGTGAAAAGCATATAGCTAGGCGGTTTTCCACATTCCAGTGTTATGGCCAACCAATAGGTTGGCTAGTTCTTGAGAAAAGTCTTCAGTACTATTTCTGGAAGGTTGTCAGGGCCCCTAGCCTTTGCAGTTTCTCGTGGTGCCTTCAGCCGTTTCTTGATATCATGTGAAGTGAAACAAATTGGTTGACAATTGCCAGCTGTGATGCTGGGGGCCTCTGGACGAGGTGAACTGGATCATCCACTTGATCATTTTAGCTGAAGATTATTGCAAGTGCTTCAGCCTTGTTTTTTGCTTTGGTCTCCCCATCATTGAGGATGAGGATATTTTCCTCCTGCTGTTGGTTGTTTAATTGTCCACCATCATTGGCAACTGGTCTCAATGTGGTAGGACTTCATATCTGACCCGTTGCTAGTGGGCTCTTTAAGCTGCGTATTGCATGCTACTTTCACTGTTTATTATGCAAGTAACCCTGTGTTGTAGCTTCACCAATTTGATGCCTTATTTTTAGGTATGTCTGGTGTTGCTCCTGGCATATCCTCCTGCATTCTTCATTAGACCATAAGACATAGGAGTAGAATTAGGCCACTCGGCCCATTGAGTCTGCTCCGCCATTCAATCATGGCATTTATTTTCTCATCCCCATTCTCCTGCCTTCTCCCCATTAACCCCTGATCCCCTTATTAATCAACAACCTATCTATTTCTGTCTTAAAGACACCCAGTGATTTGGCCTCCACAGCCTTCTGCAGGAAAGAGTTCCACAGATTCACCACCCTCTGGCTGAAGAAATTCCTCCTCATCTCTGTTTTAAAGGATCGTCCCTTTAGTCTGAGATGGTGTCCTCTGGTTCCAGTTTTTCCAACAAGTGGAAATATCCTCTCCACGTCCACTCTATCCGGGCCTCGCAGTATCCTGTAAGTTTCAATAAGATCCCCCCTCATCCTTCTAAACTCCAACGTGTACAGATCCAGAGTCCTCAACCGTTCCTCAAATGACAAGTTCTTCATTCCAGGGATCATTCTTGTGAACCTCCTCTGGACCCTTTCCAAGGCCAGCACATCCTTCCTTAGATACCGAGCCCAAAACTGCTCACAATACTCCAAATGGGGTCTGAACAGAGCCTCATACAGCCTCAGAAGTACCTCTCTGGTCTTGTATTCTCACCCTCTTGACATAAATGCTAACATATCATTTGCCTTCTTAGCTGCCAACTGAACCTGCACATTAGCCTTAAGAGAATCGTGAACAAGGACTTCCAAGTCCCTTTGTGCTTCTGATTTCCCGAGCTTTTCCCCATTTAGAAAATAGTCTATGCCTAAATTCCTCTTCCCAAAGTGCATAACCTCACACTTTTCCACATTGTATTTAATTTGCCACTTCATTGCCCACTCTCCTAGCTTGTCCAAATCCTTCTGAATCCATTGAACCAGGCTTGACAGTAATCGTAGAGTCGGGGTGTGGGGAGGGGGGAAGAATGAGATATGTTTATAAGATATAGGAGCATAATTTGATCATTTGGCCCATCGAGTCTGCTCCTTCATTTGATCATGTCCTTAACACCACTGTCCTGCCCGTTCTCCATAACCAACCCATTACCAATTTAAAATCGGTCTAACTCCTCCTTAAATTTACTCACTCTCCCTGCATCCACCGCACTCTGGGGTAGCGAATTCCACAGATTCACAACCCTTTGGGAGAAATCGTTTCTCCTCAACTCTGTCTTAAATTTGCTACCTCTTATCCTATGTCGGGCATGAGGCTACAGATTATGGTTGAGTAGAATTCTGCTGCTGATGGCCCACACCGCCTCATGGGTGTCCAGATTTGTGTTTCGAGATCTGGTCGAAAACTATCCCATTGAGTGTGGTAGTCGTGCCACACAACACAATGGAGGCCGCAGTGGTCACTTTTTGGCAATGCTGGCATGGGCAGATGTGTCTGGAACAGACAAATTGGTGGGGATGAGATCAAATTGTTTTTTCCGTCTTGTTGATTCTCTCCCCACCTGTCGCAGACCAAATCTATCAGTTAGGACTTAAGCCAGCTCGGTCAGTCCTGATGATGCTACTGAGCCACTCTTGGTGATGGACATTGAACTCCCCCACCCTTAGTATATTCTGTGCCCTTGCCACCTCAGTGCTTCTTTCAATTAGTGTTCAACGTGGAAGAGTACTGATTCATCAGCTGAGGTTATTGGAAATGTTCACGGGATAGAAAACTAGGGCTACTTTCTCGTGGAAAATGCAAAATCGTTAGCAAGCACTGGCCCTAGACAGAATCCCATGGCTACAGAATCTATTTGGCACCATGGGCCTCTTTTCAGCAATATTCTAGCTATATTTAAAAAAAACGTTCATTTATAAGCTTTTTTGTCACAAGTATGCTTACATTAACGCTGCAATGAAGTTACTGTGAAAAGCCCCTAGTCATCACATTCTGGCACTTGTTCGGGTCGACGCAGGGAGAATTCAGAATATCCAATTCACCTAACAACACGTCTTTCAGGACCAGCGGGAGGAAACCGGAGCACTCGGAAGAAACCCATGCAGACACGGGGAGAACGTGCAGACTCTGCACAGACAGTGACCCAGCTACGATTCGAACCTGGAACCCTGGCGCTGTGAAGCCATTGTGCTAATCATTGTGGTACCCAACTGCCCACATTTACGGGATGTGGGCATTGTTGGTTAGGCCAGCACTTATTGCCCATCCCTAGTGGCCCTTCAGAAGGTGGTGGTGAGTTGCCTTCTTGAATCGCTGCAGTCCTTTGGGTGTAGACACACCCACTGTTCTGCTGGGAAGGGAGTTCCAGGATTTTGTCCCAGCGACAGTGAAGGAACGGCGATATATTTCCAAGTGAGGGTGGTGAGTGACTTGGAGGGGAACCTCCAGGTGTATCTGCTGCTCGTCCTTCTAGATGATTTTAGTCGTGAGTTTGGAAGATGCTGTCTAAGGAACCTTGGTGAGTTACTACAGTGCATCTTGTAGATGGTACACACGGCTGCCACTGTTCATCAGTGGTGGAAGGTTTGAATCTTTGTGAAAGGAGGAGCAATCAAGCGGTCTGCTTTGTTCTGGTTGGTGTCGAGCTTTTTGAGTGTTGTTGGAGCTGCACTCAACCAGGCAAGTGGAGAGTATTCCATTAGCTCCTGACTTGTGCCTTGTAGATGTTGAATAGACTTTGGAGGGTCAGGAGGTGAGTTACTCACCATAGGATTCTTCGTATTTGACCTGCCCTGGTAGCCACAGTATTAATGTGATTAGTCCTGTTCAGTTTCTGATCAATGGTAACCCCCAGGAGATTGATATATGGGGGATTCTGTGATGGTAATGCTATTGAATGTCAAGGGGCGATGGTTAGATCCTCTCTTGTAGTATATGGTCATTGCCTGCCACTTGTGTGGCACTCAGGTAACTTGCTATTTGTCAGCCCAAGCCTGGATATCGTCCATGTCTTGCTGCATTTGGACATGGACTGCTTCATTATCTGAGGAGTCGCAAATGGTGCTGAACATTGTACAGTCATCCGCAAACATCCCCACTCAACACTGAGGAAACCGTGTTCAAATCAAGATAATTGTGTGAAATTTTTATCAAAATTGGTGTTTGAATTATTCAGTAACTGTTCAGTCTCTCTGGATTATTATAATTGAGTGAATTTTGCCCCTGCCTCAGTTAAACATCTCATCAGAAATACCTCATTTTGCCACGTCTAACTGGATTATGCCCTAGCTGCCTGCTTGCCTCCCCAGCATCCCCCATTCCCTCTTTACTGATCCCAAGCTTGAACTGACTGCATCTCATTACTGTGAATGATGGTCACCAATACTTGACCAACTGACTCCAACTATACCCCATAATACATTGCAACATTGCTATAGGCTGCAGGGCCGGCTCAAGGCACCGGCAACTCGGGCAGTCGCCCGGGGCGCCATGTGCTAGGGGGCGCCAGAGACTCGGGTCCCGCGCATGCGTAGTTGGGCAGGTGCCAACCAGCGCATGCGCGGTGGCCGCCCTCCCCCAGGGCGGCCCCCCCGCTCGGTCCGCTCCCCCCCTCGGTCCGCCCCCCCCCTCGGTCCCCCCCCCCCCCCCCCCCCCCCCCCCTCGGCCCCCCTTCAGTATCCAAAATGTTCAGATGGGCCTCCTTCTAGTTATGAGGTAATCTGTGTGGCAAATGAGCTGTTCTTTGTTACTTATCCATCTTTCTTTTAGTAATTTAATGCTGTGTTTTCACAAGATATCAATTCCCGATCACCTCACAGGACAAGGTAAGGATGCGGTGGCAAAACCATCACCTGCAAATTCTCCTCCAAGTCACACACTATCCTGATTTTGAAATATGTCTCTGTTTCTTCATTGTCATTGGGCGTTAATACTGAATACCTTTACCTAATCGTGTGAGATTTCACACCAAATGCAGTGATTCAAGAAGACAGTTCACCATGATCTACTGAAGGGAAACCAGCAATGTGCAATAAGTTCTGGTCTTGTCAGCAATACCCACATCCCGTGAATGATTTAAAACTGTAGTTGAAAAGTCAGAAACACCTCTTAGCTGTTGTTTATGGACAATGTCCATTAATGGGCGGCACGGTGACACAATGGTTAACTCTGCTGCCTCACAGTGCCAGGAACCTGTGTTCAATTCCGGCCTGGGTGACTGTGTAGAGTTTGCACATTCTCACTGTGTCTGCGTAGATTTGCTCCGGGTGCTCCAGTTTCCTCACGCAATCCGACAATGTGCATGTTTGTTGGGATTACGGGATAGGGCGGGGTGCTCTTTTGGAAGGTCGGTGTAGGCTCGATGGGACGAATCGCTTCCTTCTGAACTGCAGTAATTCTATGGATTTCTATGGATTTATAACATTTGGTGTTCAAGAAATTATTGATCAGTATTGTATAGAAATGACTTACATGCTTTTTAAGATGGCATAATTGATGACCCCCCGTATTAGTACAATATTCCTAGTTTGAGATGTAACATGTGTCAGAATAGTTTAATTAATAATCTTTATTGTCACAAGTAGGCTTTCATTAACACTGCAATGAAGTTACTGTGAAAAGCCCCGAGTCGCCACACTCCGGCTCCTGTTTGGGTACACAGAGGGAGAATTCAGAATGTATAAATTACCTAACAAGCACATCTTTTGGGACTTGTTGGAGGAAGCCAGAGCCCCTGGAGGAAACCCACGCAGACACTGGGAGAATATACATACTCCACACAGACAGTGACCCAAACCGAGAATCAAACCTGGGACTCTGGAACTGTGAAGCAACAGTGCTACCGTGCCTGCCCGAATATTGAGTGAAGTATCCGGACAGATGAGCGAAGGTATTAAATATCACTTGCGGCCGCTGGGATGATATCTTCTGTTCTTCATTAAAAGTTGGTGTAGTAATCCTGCCAATTAAAATAGCTCTTTGCTGGCCTCAGAGAGAGCACTTAATAAGGGGCAGACATCCGGAATATGCACCATGAATCAGTTCACAGAAAATTGAACTCCCCCTTGAGTGCTTCGACGTAGGAACTGTGAATATTCATTCGTCACTTGTTCATTCTGAACATAGTTACCCCTGTAATGCGAACCTGTCAAAAAGCAAAGCAAAACTTTGGAGACAGGCAGAGGAATGGCAGATGGTACAGCCAGACTAAAATGATGCTTAATTTCTCAGGAACATTACAAACAAAAAATAGCTGCAGGCAATTTTCCAAGGAAGAATAGTACATACTCATCGTAACTGATCCTGCTGATCATTCTGCTGCTCTTTGATAGAACTGTCTCCTTAGAATTGTGAGCTGGTGGGCGTCAATGGCCTTTTTACACCTTAAATTGCAGCAACAATGAAGTGTGACATCCTAACCCACAAGATTTAAATTACATTCCTTAGCTCGACATCAACTTGATGGTTACCATATTTTCTTGTAGCTCTTAAAGATAGTTGACCTCACCAGAATATGTGGAACTGTTTCTAACTGCTAAAACAATTCTAAGGAGACAGTTAGATGTAAATTCTACAGTTGTGTTTGGCTGTAGAAATTGCCATCTTTTTCTCTGCCAGTGTAGAACTTCGTCTTAAATTCGATGAGACCTTAATCCCACCCTAGAGAGGGGGCTCACACTTGTCAGCCAGGAACTTCCAAAAACTTGATTGAGTTTTTTGAGGAGGTGTTAAAAATAATTAATGAGGGAAGGGTGGTTAATGTTGTTTACATGCACTTCAGTGAAGCCTTTGAAAAGATGCCTCATGGCAGACTGGCACAAAAGGTGAAGTCACATGGGATCACAGATGAGGTGACAAGATGGATACAGAACTGGCTTGGTCACAGAGGCAGAGGGTAGCAGTAGAAGGGTGTTATTCTGAATGGAAGTTTATAATCATACTATTAATAATCAATAATCTTTATTGTCACAAGTAGGCTTACATTAACACTGCAATGAAGTTACTGTGGAAATCCACTAGTCGCCACATTCCGGCGCCTGTTCGGGGAAACTGAGGGAGAATTCAGATGTCAAAATCACCTAACACACATCTTTCGGGATTTGTGGTAGGAAACCGGAGCACCCGGAGGAAACCCACGCAGACACGGGGAGAACGTGCAGACTCCGCACAGACAGTGACCCAAGCTGGGAATCGAACCTGCAGCCCTGGTGCTATGAAGTAACAGTGCTAACCACTGTGCTACCATGCCACCGTTGTGACTACTGGAGTTCCACAGGGATCAGTGCTGTTGCCTTTGTTGTTTATGGTATACATAAATGATTTGGAGGAAAATGTAGCTGGTCTGATTAGTTAGTTTGTGGATGGCACCAAGGTTGGTGGAGTGGCAGATAGTGTTGAAGATTGTTAGAGGATACAGCAGAACATAGATACGTTGGAGACTTGGGCAGAGAAATAGCAAACAGAGTTTAATCCGGAAAACTGTGAGGTCAGGCATTTTGGTAGGTCTCACAGAGAGGGGAAATATACAGTAAATGGCAAAACTCTTAAGAATGTAGAAAGTCAGCGAGATCTCGACATAAAGGGTGGAATTCTCCAACCCCCGCAGGGTCAGAGAATCGTCCGGGGCCTTCGTAAATCCTGCCCCCGCCATGGCCGGAATTCTCCGCCACCCGAGAATCGGCGGGGGCAGGAATCACGCCGCGCCGGTCGGCAGGCCCCCCGCCGCGATTCTCCGGCCCGCGATGGGCTGAACTCACGCCGCTGGCAGGCCTCTCCCGCCGACTTGGTTGAAACCACCTCTGATGCCGGAGGGAACAGGCAGCGCGAGCGGGTCCCGGGGTCCTGAGGGGGGGGGGGGGGGGGGGGGGGCACGTGTCGATCTGACCCCGGGGGGTGCCCCCACGGTGGCCTGGCCCGCGATCGGGGCCCACCGATCGGCTGGCGGGCCTGTGCCGTGGGGGCACTCTTTTTCTTCCGCCACCGCCTCCACCATGACAGAGGTGGAAGAGACCCCCTCCACCGCGCATGCGCCGGGGTAATGGCAGCGTGGTATCATGACCGGTACAGGCTTGGAGGGCTGAAGGGCCTGTTCCTGTGCTGTATTGTTCTTTGTTCTGTCTTGTTTTTGCTTACCATGTTAGGCTCACCACTTAAATATTAAATTCGCTGGGGCGTGGATCTGGCAGGTACCAGAATCAGGCTAAGGCTTGCCGTTCAGGTGTCAGCCCCAATCTGCCACCTCCAAAACATGGCATGATTGTTCCCCCATAAAAGGGGGTAGAAAGAGGGCGGCACAGTGGCACAGTGGTTAGCACTGCTGTCTCACGGTGGCGAGGACCCGGGTGCGATCCCAGTTCTGGGTCACTGTCCGTGTGGAGTTTGCACATTCTCCCTGTGTTTGCGTGGGTCTCGCCACCACAACTCAAAGATGTGCAGGGTAGGTGGTTTGGCCACACTAAATTGCCCCTTAATTGGAAAAAAAATGAATTAGGAACTCTAAATTAAGAAAAATAAAAGGGGCCGAAAAGGATAAACTTAAAATAAAATCTTTGGTGTACAGGGTGCATAACCCAGCCGGACGCCACCTTTCCCCATTCATCCCCAATCCATTGGGACACACGCACCCCCTGTCAGTATACTTCCTTTTACCGGGCATACCAATCTGCCATTGCACTGGATGGGAAAATCCTGGGCTGACAAATCCCCTTCTATGAGCCAAGCCCCCTCTAATGGGGATGGACAGAAGCTGTTTCCCTGCACAAAGCCCTTAGAAGCTGGTGGAGAAGGTTTGGATCCAGCATAATCTGGGTCCCAGTGTACTTTCCCTTCCCTTTGCAGAGGTGCATTCAAAGGTTGCAGATTCGTGACCGCATTATAATTCATCCTAATTAAATTGCTGGCATTAAATTCTCTTCTCTGTGCTGCATTTGAGACCGCATATTGACACCAAAGGAAACAACAGGTTCAATTCGTCACCACCTAACTACAAACCTAAAAAGTAAGCATGACGACCTTGTTCAGTTGCAAGTCAGATTCTGATAACTGCTAGTATTATCATGAATGACAGGCCTCGATCACAAAACTCGATGTGTTGCGTTTGTTTGCTTGGCATGCTGTGTCTCCGAAATGGTGCTTGTGGCACATGGGCACACACACTTCTGAAGCTGACCGTGCTGGATGCCACTCCGGCGGGTGTGTTACCATGTATACAGGAAGCAAGGGCGGGGTTCTCCGATCCCGCAGCAGGTTGGAGAATCACCTGGGGGGGGTGGGGGGGGTGGGTGGGGGGAATCCGACTCTGCGAGAGGGCCTCCATGGTGGGCATGCCCGTGATCGGGGGCTACCGATCGGTGGGCAGGCTAATTCCGTGCCGGGCCTATGTTCCTCTGCACTGGGTCCCTGTAGGGCTCTGCCATGTAGTGCGGGGGCCGGCACAGAGACGACAACCCACGCGCATGCGTGGACCTGCGCCGGCCGTGCTGGGGCCCTTATCGGCAGCTGGAGCTGTGTGAAGTGTTCCAGTGCCATGCTGGCCCCCTGTAGGTTGGGGGATCGCTGTTCCTAGTGGCCAGGTGACGCCATCGTAAAACGCTCCGGCGTTTACGACGGCGTCAACACTTAGCCCGATTATCGAAGTATCCCATCCCATATGTCCAAAGTATTAGAGTGGGCAGATTGTGGTGTCAATGAACGCATGAAACATATTTGGAAGTTGCACTGCCATTTTGGAACTCAATGCTCTAACTCATGCCCCCTCTTAACCTCAGACAATTGAACAAATGTTGAACAGCAGGCAGAAACCCCCACTGTCTATTTGAAAGGATCAGCAACGACTTTCAGATTAGTTGCTGATTGATTTTTCTGGCTCTCGCTACGATTTTGCAGAAATGTTTGGCGATTTCCAGACTTGTGCAAATTCAGTGATATCTACAGGGGATCATGTGGCTGTGTGACTTTTTCCTGACTTCAAGGTTTGTCTCTCTCGACCCCACTCTTATGTAAGATATGTGTGGTCAGCAATCTGACCTCATCCTGTCAGTCTCCAAGAATGTGGAAGGCTTGCAGGTTCCAGCATTGGAAGCCCCATCTGTCTGAAAGAAACAATTAATGTTACTTCTTAAAAAGCCGAGAGGTGTGCAGTTTCTTTGCCCACTCTGTTTTTTTTTAACCAGTCACACAGGAAGTGATTCATGCCAGGTATGAGGAAGCAGCACAAGGGTGGATGAAAAGACGGGTAAACAGCATCATGGCTGTATTTTGCAAGTGTCTGCTGCTGAAGGTGGCGGTGTTTGACATGAGTGGACTTTTAATTGTTCAGTTTTCATCGGCATACCTAACAATTAAGGAGAGAATGAAATGAAAGGGGGGTATTTAAATTGGTGGACGGAACTGACTATCAGTTCAAGGCCTAACCCTTTCTTGATTGGTTGCTTCGTTATGCTATTTGGCTGCATTTCCGCTGGCCGATACTTGATTCGATGTACTGAAATGGCAGGAGTGGCAGTAAGGGGACCGCACACTTCCCTTGTATAATAATAATCTTTATTATTGTCATAAGTAGGCTAACTTCATTTTACAGTAACTGCAATGAAGTACTGTAAAAATCCCCTAGTTGCCACATTCAGGCACCTGTTCGGGCACACGGAGGGACAATTCACCTCACAAGCACATCTTTTGAGATTTGTGAAGGAAGGAAACCAGAGCACCCGGAGGAAACCCACACAGACTGGAGAGAATGTGTAGACTCCGCACAGCCAGTGACCCAAGCAAGAATCGAACCTGGGACCCTGGTGATGTGAAGCAACAGTGCTAACCACTATGCTACCGTGCCGCCCATACTCTGCTGGAGACCGTATGATCCAGCTCCGAGAATCCTGCATAACCCACTTGCTCCCAGACATGGCTGGTCGGCATCTGCCTTGTACTGCAGAATGAGCATGTGGGGAATGAGCATGTGGAGAATGATCATGTGGGGAATGGTGGGCACCAGTGTGTGACTCATGGCAACCACATCTGCAGCTCGAGGAACCTCAGCCCGAGTTAATGAGTTGGACCCTAAGCTTCAGACAACGTGATGCATCAGACTTTTGTTTCAGGAGGCAGTCACATTCCTCAGACGAGATACATCTGATCTGGTCTGTGGTCATCATGTGCCTGCAAGTGAAGCAGTTGGCAATGCAGAATGGACCAGCTTCAGCTCTTGCAATTGCCCGACAGGTTTGAGGTTCTTGTTGCTTGTGTAAACAAGAGTAGGGACTGCAGGGTGACTGAGCGAACTGACAACGGCACCATCGCGCAAGGAGCCATTCAAGTTGGAGGAGTAAAAAGGATTTTGTTTGTAGCAGAGGACAGGATAGTCAGGGGGATAGATACTGTAACATGGAGCTGACAGCAATCGCCCTGTAGGCTGCGCTGACTATCCGGTGCCAGGGTTAAGGATGTCTCTTCCAGACTGGAGAGGAGCTTGAAGTGGTAGGGGAAGGATCCAGTTGACGTGTTGCGCAAGGGCATGGGTAGGATGAAGAAAGACTAATCCCATTGAAATGTACAAGATTCTTAAGGAATAGACAGGATGGATGCTGAAAGGATTATTTCCCTGGTGGGGGCGGGGAAGAGAGTGGCGGGGAGGAGTGCGGGCCGGGGGGGGGGGGGGGGGGGGGGGGGTGGGGGCTGGTGGGGAGACGACGGTCTCAGATTAAGAGGAATGCCATTTAGGCCCGTTATGAGTGCCTCTCTCAGGGCACAGCTCAGCTTCCTCGAATCCAGAGAAAACAACTCCTGCCTGTTCTAACCTCTCAGGTGTCTTTCTTGTGAAGTTTTTGTACACTAATAGATATAAAGCCCCTAAATCCTTTTAGTGATATGGAGGTGAGAACTGTGCACAGTAATTATTTCTGTGTGTTCGTTGATGGTGAGCAAGTGGTGCATGTAGAGATTCTAGCACCATCACGAAACATTATGGTATTGTCCATACTTCCATACTGGTCCAGTACCTTTTGGATTGCTGTTTAAATGCAGGTACTTGGTCAATAAGCAGGTACATAAATGGGAGACCAATGTCAAAAATGCCTCAGTTTGTGAATGGTATATGGGGTCACTTGGGGGCAGGCAGTAAAAAGTAAATTGTGCATCCTCCTTGGAATTATTTCTCAGACTCCTAAACTTTCCAGCGTTTTGTTGCTCCCACCACTTATTTGTAAAACGTTGTCAGACTTTTTTGGTCAGGGTAAGATGTTAATGGAGTTCTAATTCTGAATATTTATAATTCCCCTCAAAAACGTCTTCAGAGCTGATCACATAATTCATAGAATCATAGAATTTACAGTGCAGAAGGAGGCTATTTGGCCCATCGAGTCTGCACTGACCCTTGGAAAGAGCACTCCACCCAAGCCCACACCTCCACCCTCCCCGTAACCCAGTAACCATACCCAACCTTTTTTGAACACTAAGAGCAATTTAGCATGGCCAATACACCTAACCTGCACATCTTTGGACTGTGGGAGGAAACCGGAGCACCCGGAGGAAACCCACGCAGACACAGGGAGAACGTGCAGACTCCGCACAGACAATGACCCAAGCCGGGAATCGAACCCGGAGCTGTGAAGCAACTGTGCTAACGACTATGCTCCCCATGAACATCATTGCAGTGTTAATGTAAGTCTATGTGTGACAATAATAAAGAGTATTGAACAATTAGCATCGATATCAGTGGCAACCTTCCTTCATTCTTCTCCCTCCTCCACTGACCGGTGAAGGGAGCACTATGCACATTCCCAATATTGTGTGGCAGCAAAGAATGGCGAGCTCAGCTTTAAGCGATCGTGCATAGATAAACTGGTGGTCCTTAAAATGTTCATCTTAAATGGGCCAACTTTTCTGTTCGATATGCAGAACTATATTTATCCAATATCCAAAGCACATTGTGAGTAAAGCTATTACTGTTGGGTCCATCAGAATGTGTCCGGATGCGAGAAATTCACAAGCTCCTCCACCAACAAATATTTTGCTTTGGATTTGAATGTACGATGAAGCTCTTGTACATTCTGTCTCAGTGACAGATAATCAAGTCAGAAATGTAACAGGAAGTGGTGGGTGGAAAGGGAGTGAAATGACAAACTTGTGATTTTCTACCTCTGCTTGCACACTTCCTGCTGAATTAAACACTTTCAGAATTTTCATGGTGCGGTGGCAGAAATAAGCACTTCCCTTTATATCATCTATTTATTCCATGCCAATTCTTTGCTAATTTTCTATGCTGCATTTATAACTGATAAGTTTCAGTTAAGATTACGCGCGAGAGTCTCCTTCCAGTAACGTTGGAATCACGAGGCACGATTGGGCGGAGAATCACACATCAGCCGAAAATCGAGTTCGGCGCTGGGCGCCCGACGGAAAGCCATGCTCCGGTGCCTCAACAGCGGTGTGAATGTGTTCTACGCCACACGTACAGTAAACACTGCTGGTATATGATTAATGGGCCAGTCCCGGAATACTCCAGGGCTTCCACGATGTTCAGCCTCCGCCAGGAGGAATTACCGAAGGCAAATTTCACTTGTGGTTCTAAATATCAGGAAACGGGTGCAGTGGCTGCTAAAGGAGAGGGGGCAGGTAGGATATGTTCCCAGCCCACAGCCCTGGGGGATGGGCTGAGGCTATCCGAGAAAGGTGCTGCAGCAGCGGAGCTTGCCCCAGAGGAGCAGGAGCAAGCCGGTGGAGATGGAGAGTCGGCCGCACAATAAGCAGAGGAGGAGGTGCCCCGTGTGTACCGGCAGAGCCTGTCATTCGAGGACCTGCTGGAGCAGGAGTGTCGTTGAAGACACTGGTTGAGCAGGCAGACCGCACCTGGAGGGTTATGGGAGAGGTTACCCAGTCCCGGTGGCCGTAAAAGTGACAGTCGCCACAAACCTTTTCATCATTGGGTCCTTCCAGGATCCAACTGGGGCCCTGTCTGGGATCCCGCAGACCTTGGTGCACAGGTGCATCTGTGCCATCGCGGATGCCCTGTATGTCCGGTAGGCACAATATATCGACTTAAATGTGGACCGAGCCCATCAAGGTGCCAGGAAGTGGGGTTCGCTGCAGGGATGCCTCAGGTCCGGGGGTGATCGATGGGACGCATATCCCCCTACAAGCACCCGCGCATGAGGGGCTGCCCTTCACAAACTGAAAGGAGTATCACTCGATGAATGTGCAGCTGGTATGTGACCACAAGATGCACATCATGCATGTCTGACCCGATACCCAGGCAGTGCGCACAGCAACATCAACCAGCCACACTGACGGTTCCCGACACCTTCGAGGGGCACCCCTGGGTGAGTGATGTTTTTGGTGACAGGGGCCATCCATTGCGGCCATGGCTGATGACGCCTATCCGGAGGGCACAGACCAATGCGGAGACCCACAACACCCGTGCCCATGACGCGACCAGAGTCATGATCGAGTGGTGCATCGGCTTCCTGAAGATGTGATTCAGGTGTCTAGAGCCTTCTGGAGGGTTATTAGTATAGTGCTAGGAGAGTATCCCACATCCTGGTGTCCTGCCGCATCCTTCACCATACTGCCAGCAGAGGGGCAACGTGCTGGAGGAGGAGGATGAACGCCAGTCCTCATCGGACGAGGAGAATGCAGAGGAGGGCCAGGATGGGCAGGACATCGAGCCGCACATCATGTGCACCAGGGCCGCCATTCATGGGTAGCTCTAATCACCTCCAGGTTCACCGACTAGGAGGGCCTTGATCACAGCGGCACAGTCACAGACAACCTCTCCCCCCAACCTGCCACCCCCTCACCTCCCTACCCCCCTCCACCCCCCCCCTCCCCCCCACCCCCCACCCCAGCCGATCACTCCCCCGTGACTCCTACCTGCCTCACTATGGGGTGTGGGCTCTGGGTTGGCAGTAACACGGGTATGGTCCATGGAATGGAGGATGATGCCAACCCGCTCTGCGATGAGCTCTGGTGCTCTGCATTGTTCGACAACATGGAAAGTGCTACCTGCCCATGGTGGCACTTTCCACCGTCCGCCTGGGCGATCCCTGCATGAAAGTTGGTCATTCCACCACATGGTCCCATCGGACCCTTGGGGTGGCAGAGGTGGGGAAGAGTCCGTAGTCCGGGGTCCGGTGTGGAGTGGGGCTGGAGAGGGAGTGGGTGGGCCCAGGGTACCGGGGCGATGAGCGATGGCTGACGTGGGGGCCCTGGCCTGTGGCCACCTCCAATAGACGCCCATCCCCCCCATTGCAGTTAGCCCAGCCCAAACCTCACCTCTTCTGACACAGCACTGAGGCAGGTTGGAATGTTTGTGAACAGGTGTTTCTTGTAAACAGTGAACATGTTTGTGCCCTAGCCCATGACTCTAAAAGAATATACAGGCTGAGATCTTAGCCGACTCACATCACTCCCTCAAACCTGCCCAAGCCAACTGTTTTTTGGTGTATGCAATATAATATCCAGGTCAATTAGTTTGGAAACAAGCTCAATTGCCCATTAATTATTCAATTAAAAATGGTGAGCGGGCTGCTGGTTCTGGTGTTTGCCCACCTATGATGGGGACCTGGGTGGGTGGAAAGGAGTGGTGGTATTGAGAAGGCGTTGGGCGAGCCACATGTAATATTTTATATCCCCTCATCTCCTGTCATAAATGCTCCTGTGAGAAGGGGCTGTAAAATCCAGCCCACTGTGGCTTTGTATCTGAAACACTGCTTCACAGTCCACCATTAACAGATGTATGGGATCCTCCCATCGGAGTCAGTCCAAATAATGCTATCCCACATGTGCTATTTTTCATTTCCCTGGAGCATCCATATGATCCCAGGAGTTTCTTATTTGTGAGACATATTCCACCAGTGATCCAATCACCCAAATGCTGCTTCATTTTAGCCCCCTCGTACCTAATTGTCACCGTAACCATGACTGACTGGCATAAGCACAATGCAAAATGATTTTTGATTCTCCGAAGCCATAAATGTACACAAAGCAGGTTCTACTTGGCTTCTCCCATTGTATAGTGTTTCTTTTTCACAACAATCCCTCTCGATCCTTTTGGGGCAACGAAAAAAACTCTGGATAGTGTTGAACACTGAGGGGCTGTTTTTCGTGCTAGTTTTATGAAGGGATAAATACTGTGCTGGTGGCATTGTATCAGTGAAAGGGTGCCTGTGTCCAAGTGGCCATTCATTATCTTTGCATTTGGGGCTAATTTGGGTTATTGCAGGCAGTCTCAATCCAGACTTGCCACACATGGACCCTCCAAGCAGGGCTCAGTGTTTGGAAGCAGGACTATTGATCAATCCTGTTGCCACCCTTGCTGCACAGAACAACAATTAAGCCTGGTACCCCTCTGATCTGGATTCAGATGCTCATAGAGTTACCACCTTCAGCTAAGGCCTTGGGAAAGGCAAAAACATGATTATTTGATACAGATTACTCAATGTGTTGCAGATCAGTTAATGTGATTTTACGCACTGCATACTGAAGTCAGATAGTTCAATAAAGAGGTATATTTCTAGAGAAAGAAGTCCAAAGCACCTTGTCGTCACCACAGGGCATTCCAAAGTGCGAAAGAAGTTCTTTTTGAAGTGTTGCAACTGGTGTAATGTGGGAAGTGTGGCAACCAATTTGTACAGTAAGTTCCCATCAACAGAAATGTGATAATGACCAGATAATCTGTTTTGTGATGTTTATTGAAGAATTCATACTGGCCAGGAGAGTACGCCTCTGCTCTTCTTTCAATATTTCGGAAATTGTCTTTTATTGTGCGCTTCTACAACCTGGATTTTTGTATCCATTGCACCCATGAAGTGATGCAGGTATGACTGAAGAAATTAAGTGGTATCTAATCCACTGCTTAAAACCTACCTCTTTGACTAGATGTTTGTCTAACTGCCTGAATAGAAACCGAGAGAAGCAGGAGGAGGCCATTTGGCCCTTCGAGCCTGCTCCATAATTCATTATGAACATGGCTGATCATCCCATTAGCCCCAAGAGCTCTATCTAATTCCTTCTTGAAATTACACAATGTTTTAGCCTCAACTACTTTCTGTGGTAGTGAATTCCACAGATTCACCGCTCTCTGGGTGAAGAAATTTCTCCTCACCTCAGTCCTAAAAGGTTTACCCCCCTTATCCTCAAACTATTAACACTAGTTCTGGACTCCCCCACCATTGGGGACATTCTTTCTGAATCTACCCTGTCTAATCCTGTTAGAATTTTATAAGTTTCTATGAGATCCCCTCTCACTCTTCTAAAATCCAATGAATATAATCCTAACTGACTTAGTCTCTCCTCATATGACAGTCCCACCATCCCAGGAATCAGCCTGGTAAACCTTTGCTACATTTCTTTCCTCAGGTAAGGACACCAGAACTGCACACAATAGTCCAAGTGTAGCCTTACCAATGCCCTATACAATTGCAGTAAAACGTCTCTATTCCCATCCTCTCACTATGAAAGCCAACATACCATTTGCCTTCTTTACTGCCTGCTGTACCTGCACGTTTACTTTCAGGATCTAATATTGCCTTCAGTGGCTTGGTGTCAAATATCTTGCTTTATAATGCTGCTGTGCCTCAGGGCTTCAAAGATACTGGCCAGAATTCTCCGATCGTTACTGGCGGTGTGACTCTCTGGTCTGACCATCAGCGCACCCCTACTCTGGGTTTCCCGGTGGTGTGGGGTGGCTTCAATGAGAATTCCCATTCACAGCGGCAGGAGCAGGGTATCCCTCCGCCAGAGAGTGGCACGCTGCCTCCCTCCACTGGGTAACGCGCACTTGAGAGGCGGGAGAATCCAGCCCAGGGGGTTGGATCTCCGTCCCGCTGCACTGGATAGATTGGTGAATCTGTGATGAGGGAGCGGAGTTAATGGAGGGTCCGAAGACAATGCCTTCAACCTTTCCAGTACTTAATTGAAGGGAATTTCTGCTAATTTAGTACTCGTTATTGAATAAATAGTCTACTAATTTAGAGACTGTGGAGAGGTCAAGGGCGGTGATGGTGAAGTAGAGTTGTGTGTCATCAGCATGCATATAGGAACTGACGTGTTTTTGGATGATGTCACCGAGGTAAGTGAGAAATAAAGGGAGGGTCCAAGGATCCATCCTTGGGTGACAACAGAGATAACTGTGGGCATGGGAAAAGAAGCCATTGATGGTGATTCTCTGGCTATGGTTAACTAGACAAGAATGGAACCAGGCATGTGCATCCTTACGAAAGGGAAAATGCTGGAAAATCTCAGCAAGTCTGGCAGCATCTGTAGGGAGAGAAAAGAGCTAACGTTTCGAGTCCGATGACTCTTTGTCAAAGCTAGCAGACAGAGAGAGTGGGAAATATTTATACTGTGGAGTGAGAATGTAAGATGAGTCATAGCCACAGAAACCCAGGGAAACTGGCCCAGATACCAAGGGGAAGGAGTGCTAATGGCAGTCCCCAGAGAGGACAAAAGATGTGAAAGGTCAAACAGCAGGGGAACTAACATCAGAGGATGAACTGTAGGTGTGGGGGGAGGGGAAGGGGGAAGCAAAGAGGAGAAAGGTGCAGGAAAGAAAGAAATGGTAAAAGACAGTTAAAATGAAATGAAAACAAATGGGTCGAGGTGCAGCCTTCAATTAATTCCCTTCAATTAAGTACTGGAAAGGTTGAAGGCATTGTCTTCGGACCCCTCCATTAACTCCGCTCCCTCATCACAGATTCACCAATCTATCCAGTGCAGCGGGATGGAGATCCCACCCCCTGGGCTGCATTCTCCCGCCTCTCAAGTGCGTGTTACCCGGTGCCGGGAGGCAGGGCGCCACTCTCTGGCGGAGGGATACCCTGCTCCTGCCGCTGTCAATGTGCAGGCCTACCATGCTGGCCAATGGTGGAGAGAGGTTGGAGAGAAAGGAGTGTCAACTCAAAAAGGCTGTGCAGGCAGGTCAAAAAATATGAGGCTGGACAGTTTCCCTTTCTTACAGTCACTTAGAGTGATACTTTGATAAGAACCATTTCAGTACTGTGGCGAGGATTAGAGGAGTCAAACTTTGACTTCCGGGAAATATGGAGGGAAGCTGGAGTGATGTTTGTGGGGTGACAACAAGTTCAGGAACTATGGCAATATGGAGAGGAATGGGAGGTTGGGAATGGAACGGTAGTTTACAAGGATGGAAGGATCAAGGGTTTATTTTGGGAGGAGAGTTGATGACAGCAGATTTTAAGGTGCGAGGGACCGAGCCTGAGCAGGGTACCCCCCCTCCCCCAAGTCACGCCCTCACTCACCATCCCGACTTGGAACTACATCGCTGTTCCTTCACTGTCGTTTCCCAAATCTTGGAAATCCCTTCCTAACAGCGCAGTGGGTGTACCTATACCCCAGGGATGGCACGGTTCAAGAAGGCAGCTCACCATCACCTTCTGAAGGGCAACTAGGGATGGGCAATAAATGCTGGCCCAGCCAGCGACGCCCTCATCCCGTATTTTAATTTTAAAAAGTAAAATTAACGATGTTGACTAACTTTGGAGCCAGGAGGGAAGTTGGGTGGTCTGTAGTTTAGCAGGAACAAGTTCGTGGAGATAGGAAGTGTGTATCCTATTCAGAGAGGGTATGAGAGGGGGTAAAAGATAAGAGAAAGATTTAAGATTACGGCGATGGCAGGGAGAACCTCAGGGGAAGTTTGGCTTGGTGGGCGACAGGAAGGGAAGGAAGTGAAGGAGGTAGCTGATCAAATGGCCTGAATATTGGTGACAAAGAAATCCATTACCTCATCGCACTTGTTGTTTGAGGTGAGGGCAGATGAGACAGGCGGGTGATGTTTAAGAAAATGCTTTCTGTACAGAGAACAAGCCAGGTGTTACCTCTGCATTGCAGGATGATCCTGGATCAATAAGCAGTTTCCAAAGATGAGAGCAGGACCTGATAATGCCTTATGTAGTCTAGAGAGGTCTGGGTGAGTGACAGAACAAAGGGAGATGCTCAAAGGAGGAGAAAGTGCCGGAGGAATAGGAAGATTGAACAAGATGGGATTGCTAAAAAGCACCTTAAAGGAGACAATTTTGCTGCACCCATAAATGTTCAATTCTTCTTTAAAGGATATTTTATTCGAAACACATTCAACAAAATAACACAAGCTTAACATCCAAACAACGTATACAGTTTGTACATTATTCCCTCTTTAATTCGCCCCCCGCGATAAACAGCTCCTCAAACAGAGCCATGAACGAGCTCCATCGTATCTCAAAGCCCTCCTCTGACCCCTTTCAGGCAAATGTGATTTTCCCCAACCTGAGAAATCCGTACAGCTCCCCCAGCCATGCCGCCACTCCACAATGACATAGCTGACTTCCAATTCAAAAGTCAATCCGGGATGAAGGCCCTAACACCTCCGCCACCCCACAGATCACAACCATTGGGTCCGGCTTCACATCAACTCCTGCAATCCTTGACAGAGTCCCGTAAAATACATATATGTGAGAGTAAAATGGAATCATAATTTAAGCATAGCTTCAGGTGTACCTTTTATTTTAGCACAATTGTATTATGTTAAAGACACAAGGATGTTGGTTACTGGAGACTGCACTGTGCTTTCTTGCAGTACCCCTGAGAATGAAATCTAGTCCCAATTGAACTCAGTCATAATTATAATGGTAGCATTGTATTCAATCCATATTGACCTTTCTCTGGCATGAGATTCAGTTTTAAAATGGGAATACATCCAACATAATGGAGTATCATTTCTCCCTCCATATCAGAACTATAGTTAAGCATGAAAGATTCAGTTTCATGCATTGTGAGAGACAGTTTGAAGCCTACAATAGGTTAGACTGCCATTGTTTGTAAACTTGGGATTCATAGATATAAAATATTATTGACTATTTAGTTCATACGTTTTTTGATGCTATATAATTGCACGCTACAGAACAGAACATTACTTTTTTTCTTGTCAGCAATAACTTCTATATCTGAACACTTTAACTTGTGTTTTAGATTGCTACTCTTAAATCAAATGCTGGAGCTATCCATCTGTTAAATGCTCAGTCTTCTTTGCTTCAAGTATCTGTTCAAAATGGGAAAGGGCTTTGATAAAGTAAGTAGTGAGAAACTGTTTCCACTGCTTGGATAGCCAGAGGACACCGATTTAAGATAATTGGAATAAGGGCCAGAGGGAAGATCAGAATTTATTTTGTGCAGAAAGTTGTTTTGATCAAGAATGCATCGCTTGGAAGGTGGTAAAAAGAGACACACTGACAGCTTTCAAAAGGGAACCGGACATCTCCTTGAAAATGGAAAAAAAAATGTTGAGCTTTGAGGTGAGTGTGAGGGAATTGGACTAATTAAAGCTCTTTAATGAACTGGCCCAAGCAAAATGGGCTAAATCCCTACTTTCCAGCTGTTAGATTCTAAGTTACATCTTGAAACTTCATTACAATTAATAGCTGCTGTGTGTTACCATTATAGCTAAATATGGATCAGATATAACTCCAGTTAAATAAGCAGATTTTAGATATTAAAATGTTCAATTGAGCATTGACATGGGGGCTGCATTTTACATGCCCCCACTGACCATGGCCGGGATTCTCCAATCCCGCGGCCGAGTTCTGACGCCAGCATGAAAAGTGGCGCAAACCACTCCGGCGTCAACGGGCCTCAAGTGGCAGATATTCACCCCTTCCTAGGGGGCTAGTACGGTGCCAGAGTGGTGTCCGAAGCTCCGGTGCCCAAAAGCCAGCGCACCACGGCCGGCACGAGTCCGCGTGTGCACGCCATGGCCGGCGTGAGACTGTGTGTTTGTGCCACGGCCAGTGTGTGTCCGTGCAAGCGCACCATGGCCGGCGTGAGTCTGCGCATTGTTGCACGTTTTACTTGAGTGTATTACGTGTTTTATTGGAGTGTATTAACACGCCTCCGTTTAAAGGCCGTGTGCTTAACATGACTACAGCTCTGTGTATGTAATTCAGCTCAGGAGTCGCCAGGTGCCGTATTTAGACACCTCACAAGTATATCAAGGTCAGGTTCAAAGTAATAAATCTGTACACTGATTAGTAAGTTCAAACGATTGATATTTATTATAACAAATATAATAAATACACATGCATACGCTAAAGAGACTAAGTTACTTCTAAACTAAACGACTAAAATACTTATCTAAACAGGAACAGGCAAGGTCAGGGAGCGAGGCCGTCCCGTTCTTGGTCTGCAACTCTCAGAGTGTTAAAGGTCGTCAGGGTCTAGCAAGTCTGGCTCACGTAGCGATCGTTGTGGTGACACTTACAGTTCGATGGCTGGTGGCTCAACGGCTGGTGATGGAAATGGAGTCAGGATGCGATGTATCAGCAAAGCGATGAAGACAGCAGAGAGCCGGAGCCAAAACAACAGCAAGCCGGAGCAACAACAGACCGGACCATGTGCGGGGTCTACTTTTATAGGTCCCCCCAAAGTCCGTGCCTCTTCGGGGCGGTCTCTACCTGCTATATATCGATTGGGCCTTCTCCCAATCGATATTTTCCAAACCCCCCAATCTGAGGGTCGCTTCTCGATGGGTGGGTCGGTCTCTATGGTGCTTTATGATGGATACTTATGGTGCTGTTTCGTCTGGGCGTCTACTCAAAGTATCCATTCATACCTAAATGTTTCTATTGTGTGGGCCTGGATCTGGATCACCTCATTACTATGTAAATCGTTGTTGCCATTTACACCTTTAGCTGAGATTCTGCACCTGGCCACAAACTGGTTTCTGTACGTGCAGAATGCTAATTATCCTTCTGCAAACTGCTTGTCCTTGCTAAGACTGTTTTCTCCCTACAGCCTTAGCAGTTCTCCATTTTGTAGCCCAGTGTCCATCTTAGGTGGCTACAGCATGCGCGTGGGTTCCCATCTCCGCGCCGGCCCGGCAATATGGCGGAGCCCTATAGGGGCCTGGCGCGGAGGAACATAGGCCCCCCCACGGAACTAGCCCTCCTGCCAATCGGTAGGCCGCGATCAGGGGCCAGGCCAGCATGAAGGCACTCCCCCCTCCCCGAGGTCGAATTCCCCCGCCCCTCCACCAGAACAGCCCCCGCAGTCAGAACTCCGAGGTCCTGCCGGGTGGGTCCATATGTAATCCACGCTGGCGGGGTTCGGCCGAACTCGGCGGGCACTCGGCCTGTCGAGGCCCGGAGAATCGCCAGGCCGGAGGGGCCGCTTTCAATGGCCCCCAACCAGCGTGGCGGCGATCCCGCGGCAGTCCGAGAATCGGCGCCGGAGAATTGATGGGCCAGAGTCAGGGTGGCGTGACGCGATTCTCACAACCCCTCCCCCCCGGCGATTCTCTGACCCAGCGCAGGGTTGGGGCATCCCTGCCCATATTTTTAACGGGGGGGTGGGCATGTAAACTAAGATGGGTGCCCTGAGCTCACCCTCATAATATGGGGGAGTGCAGGGTGAGGCAGGTACAGAAATCGGCAGCTTGCCTATCAGACGTAATTAAGGAATCAATAGTCAATGAGGCTTGTTATCAAGCCATATGACACTAATAATAGGTTTCCCACACCATAAAACAGTTGACGTGGGCAGTCAGATGGAAAAGGGCAGGCCGATTTTTAAAAAAATCTTCAAAGGTGGAAAGGAAGAGGGGTTCTGCATGCAGGGGCTGTCTTTTGCTGTTCGGGAGCGATCCACCTAAGACAGAGCCACCCTCAGTTTCTTCATACCTACCTGCTGCCTTAAACCCACCACCCCAGCCCCACTTCATCTCTGCACCCTCAACCCCCACCATAATCTGCCCAAACCCTCTCTGCCCAAGACCCCGGATCTATCTGTTTCTGGGATTCATCGGGCCTTTTCCTGGTTGCAATTCCAGCAGCACCCACGAATATGCTCTTTGCATTACAGGGACTGATGGAGCTGCCAGCCAATCCAACTGTCGAACAGTTCCCAAGGGCAGGGCTTCCTCCCGAGTGACAGGTGCAGGTTCCACACTTCACCTGTTTAACAGGCCCACAGGACATTTATGGCTGGGGCGAGCCAGCGTGGAGCGGGTCGGCTCCATCCTATTTTTGTTTCTGGGGGGCTGAGCCACGGCTCCACTCCCCCCCTCCTCAGCCTATTATATTCAGCCCATGGTTATAAACATCCATTTTGTTTTACATGCAGGGGAGAAATCCTTTAATTTATATTTGTTAATTAGATAAATATGTTTACACAATTATTTTTATGCTGTGTTTTATTTTAGTATTCAAATGCTATTGCATAAAATAAGAGCTTGTGGTGTAGGGGCTAGCATGTTGGCATGGATAGAAGTTTAGCGAGCTAACCAGAAACAGAGTTGGCGTAAATGAGTCATTTTCTAGTGGTGGGCCTCAGGGATCAGAGCTGGGGCGTCAACTTTTTACAATCTATGTGAATGACTTGGATGAAAGGACTGAAGGTATAGTTGCTAAATTTGTTGACGAAACAAAGATAGATAGGAAAATGAATGTTGAGGAGGATGCGAAGAGGCTACAAAGGCTACATAGATTGAGTGTGCAAAACTCTGGAAAATGGAATACATTGTGAGAAAATGTGAAATTGTCCATTTTGGCAGGAAGTATAAAAAATAATCTTATTATCTAAACGGTGATAGATTGCAGAGCTTTGAGGTACAGAAGGATCTGGGTGTTCGAGTGCATGAATCACAAAAGACTAGTATGCAGGTACAGCAAGTAATTAGGAAAGCTAATAGAATATTATTGTTTATTGTGATGGGAATTGAATACAAAGGTAGGGGGATTATGCTTCAATTTTACAGGGCACTGGTGAGACTGATGTGTTGGGTGCTCTGGATCTGTGAAACACATACAGGCCACCAACACTTAAAATAGTACAACACTATTTTACTAAACTATAAACTGCTGAACATACTATTACTGTGGGTTACACAATGTTAGATTAACTAAAGACCTGTGCCTGTCCTAACCAGTCGAATCACTCCGCACGTGGTGAGAATCTGTGCTGTAAACTATAAGCTCTTGTGCTTCTGAAAGGCTGCATCCCAAATGAGCGGGAAACCTGATGCCCTCTGTCTTCATAGTGAGTGTGCTCTAACTGGTGATTGGCTGGGTGTTTGTGCATGTTGATTGGTCCTAGTGTATGACCATCAGTGTGTGTGTCTGCACCATGATATACTGGTGTATATTGTGACAGAGACTACATCTGCAATATTGTGTACCGCATTGGTCTCCTTATTTCAGGAATTTTGCAAATGCATTTAAAACGCAGCTCAGAGACGTTTTACTAGACTAATACCAGGAATTGATGGGTTGTCATATGAAGAAAGGTGGGGAGAGGTTCGGTTTGTATTCACTAGTCTGAACTTGATATAAAGGTTGAAAATCCTGAGGGGCATTGACAGCGTAGATCTGGAAAGGATGCTTCCTCTTGTCAGAGAACCTAGTACTAAGGGGCCACTCATTTAATTCGGAGATGAGGAGAAAATCTTTCTCCTCAGAAGGTTGTGAGTCTGTGGAACTCTCTTCCTCAAAAGGCAGTGGAAGCAGAACCTTTGAATATTTTTAAGGCAGACCGAGATAGATTCCTCATTAACAAGGGGGTGAAAGGTTATCAGGGGTAGGCAGGAGTGTGGAGTTAAGTTTATACTAAGATCAGCCATGATCTTATTGAATGACGGAGCAGGTTACAGAAGCCGAATGACCTACTTCAGCTCCTAATTTGTATGTTTGTCGTGGTTCTTCTTACCTTTTGTAAAATGAATCTTCACTCAGTTTGTCTTCTCTCTGAACATTACTTATTCAATCGGGTAGATATATGAAGTATTTCCTCAGGTGAGGGAAGCCAGGACTAGAGGATATAATCTTAAAATGAGAGCCAAACCAATTAGTAGTTAAATCGGAAGGCAATTTATTGCACAAATGGCAGTGGAAATCTGAAACGTGCTCCACCAAATGGCTGCTGCTCCTACTCGAGTTTTCGAGACTGAGATGGTCCGATTTTTTAATAGGTAAGAGTGTCCAGGAATATAAAGCAAATTAATAGAGAATACTGAGAGGCCTGGATAGAATGAATGTGGAGAGGATGTTTCCACTAGTTGGGGAAACTAGAACCAGTGGTCAGAGCCAGACTGAAGGTCTGGTTTAGCACAGTGGGCTAATCAGCTGGCTTGTAAAGCAGAACAAGGCCAGCAGCGTGGCTTCAATTCCCGTGCCAGCCTCCCCAAACAGGTGCCGGAATGTGGCAACTAGGGGCTTTTCACAGTAACTTCATTTGAAGCCTACTTATGACAATAAGAGATTTTCATTCAAGGGATGACCCTTTAAAACTGAGATGAGGAGCAATTTCTTCTGCCTGAGGGTGGTGAATCTGTGGGACTCTTTGCTGCAGAAGGCTGTGGAGGCCAAGTCACTGAGTATCTTTAAGACGGAGATAGATAGGTTCTTGATTAATAAGGGGATCAAGGATCATGGGGAGAAGGCAGGGGAATGGGGCTGAGAAACATATTAGCCATGATTGAATGGCGGAGCAGACTCGTAAGGCCAAATGGCCTAATTCTGCTCCTATGTCTTATAGTCCCATGGTCTAAATGGAAATGGTACATCAGACACAATTAATTGAATGGCGGAACAGACCTGAGCAGCTGTATGGTTGTGGCGTGTGTGGGGTAAGGGAGTCTGCGGTGTGAGGGCTGGAGGAGGGCCTTTGTGTTTTTATTTTAACTGGGACAAAGTCCCACTGCACTGAGGTGGGCCTTTTACACAGCCTTTCCCTGTGCCTGGTTGCCCCTGTGGCTGCCTCCAAATGCTTGAGTCCAGCCTACACACGCTGCCCACAATGAAGCTCCCTCCTTTGTGGGAACTTTCTCCCGAGGCAGACAGGCTGAGCTGAGCCTGTGATTTTCCCGACATCTGCTCCCCGCCTCAGTGATGAGAATTCAGGTTGGATTTTGGGATGTGGCTTGAACCCACAACTTCCAACTCAGAATGAGTTCTACACTGAGCCAAGGCTGATACTGAAGGCTGACAGAAACCTTCAGGTAATCATCAGTATTATTAATTTACCAGTATTATAATATTTGAAGTGGGGGCCGTTTCGCTCAGTTGGCTGGACAGCTGGTTTGTGAAGCAGCACGAGGCCAACAACGTGGGTTCAATTCCCGAACCGGCTGAGGTAATCTTTATTATTGTCGCAAGTAGACTTACAATACCACTGCAATGAAGTTACTGTGTAAAGCACCTAGTCGCCACACTCTCGCACCTGTTCGGGTTCACTAAGGGAGTATTTAGAATGTTGAATTTACCAAACATCACGTCTTCCGGGACTTGTGGGAGGAATCCGGAGCACCCGAAGGAAACCCACACAGATACGGTGAGAACATGCAGACTCCGCACAGACAGTGAACCAAGTCGGGAATTGAACCTGAGGTTCTGGCACTGTGAAGCAACAGTGCTAACCACTGTGCTTCCGGCCGTCCCTTGCCTGAGGAGTGGCGATCCTCCTGTTAAAAGGGGAAAGCAGCCTATGGCCATCTGGGACTGTGTCTAGTTTACTAACACTGAAGTGTAATCTGAGCAATGTCTACAGGGGAATTTAATTGCGCCGAATAGAGAGTGTAAAGCAAAGATAATTCAGGGTCCATTCTGTTAATATTTCTGAAGCATATTTATTGCAGAAACCATTTGCTTGCTGTGCTGGTATCTGTAAAAAACTTGATAAAGCTGAAAACCTCTTTTTCCTTATCTTCAACATGAGCATGTTTTTATTGCCTTGCCTTGAACGAGTAAGTCTGTTGTCAGGGTATACATGTAATGGTGTCAGAATATTGGATGGATTTACTTGTGTTTAGAACCCAAAACATCCTAAAAAAACAGGTGGAATGGACTGAAAATTGGCCATTCGTCCTCCGTCTCCACCAGCAGCCAGAATTCTGTGCCCAGTTAGCATTGCTCCAGAATTTCCTGACTCTGTGCTGGGCGGGGTGGGGGAGGGGGATCAGTTCTTTCTGAATAACATGGTGTTGTTGCTTCACCCAGTGTTAAGTCTAAAGGTCGAGACGGAGCAACTGAAGAGAGGGATGTTTTAACCTGTCATTATCCCTCTCTCCAGTTGCTCCGCCTGGACCTGTAGACTTAATTACCTGCAAAGAATTGCATTCAAAGTATCATATTGCATCTTTGACTTTGTCGATATATATGTTTCTGGAACCCACCTCTTCATTCACCTGAGGAAGGAGCAGTGCTCCGAAAGCTAGTGATTCGAAACAAACATGTTGGACTTTAACCTGGTGTTATAAGACTTCCTACTGTGCTCACCCCAGTCCAACACCAGCATCTCCACATCATTATGCTTCATATCCACAACTGCTCTCTTTTTCCGCCAATCATTACTTGCTGCCGATTACCAGCTCCCTCAAGGCAGAATACAGGAATGTCCAGACTTATTCATACATTCTGACAATGAAGCAAACACAATAAGAAAGGGTGATGCCTCTATAAAACTCTGAACAAACAAAATTGAGCTTCCAGGTCGATCAGAATTGGTCAATGTGAAAACCCTACTCCCATAATCTGTGTCATTCAAAACTCTTTTTGTTTCAAAGGGTTTCTATTCT
The DNA here is from genome assembly GCF_902713615.1 of Scyliorhinus canicula. Classification (NCBI taxonomy): domain Eukaryota; kingdom Metazoa; phylum Chordata; class Chondrichthyes; order Carcharhiniformes; family Scyliorhinidae; genus Scyliorhinus; species Scyliorhinus canicula. Next base: position 66,706,063 of record NC_052165.1, on the reverse strand, counting down.
ACTTGCTCTTTCAAGGTTGCTTCTAACTTTAAGCCTCAAGCAGTGACCAGGCTGCTTGCTCCTTGCTCTACATGAACGAGGTTGCATGGCTGTGTGTATAAATTAGGCCCGAAAGGGGAATTGGGCATGGAGGTAGAGCACACATCTGCTGCATTCTGCACAAATTGACCCAGAGAGCAACTGCCGTGCAAAATCCACCCCATTTTTGCAAAGAATAACGATATCTTTAAACCATCTGGGAGTCAAAATACTCATCTATTTGCAGTGTAGGAAATTGTTTCTTGTATCCACAGTTATATTTCTATTTGGGCCAAAAATAATGTGATTTGCTTTTCCTCTGTGTTATTTAAATCACCATGGAAACAAAGAATCCCAATGTTAAATTTCCCCAGCACTGTGTGAAGGTGCACTTTCACAGACTTCATTAGTGCACACAAAAGTATTTAATAATAAGAATTGTACAGCAGCCTCATGGCTGTAGCTTCCTCCCAAAATGTCTCTGCCCAGGAGCCTTTCTCACCATGGGGTGATTCCACACTCTGAGTCCTGATTGGTCACCCAGGCCAGGTGACTCTTACTCTGCTGTGTTGCCCTTAAAGGACAATCACCACATCTCCCCCCCCCCCCCACCTTAACTCCTTTATTGAATCTTCAATAACTAATTCATTCCAGTCTAAATATTAACTAAACATATGAGTTGAACAAGTCGAGTCTTTGAGAGGGCTTTCTGTTTCTTGTAAAGCGGTGTAAGTCTGTTGTCTGAGATGCTTCCACAGGATTGAACTTAACAGAAACTTCAATAATGGGTACCTGTTCTGGCACAGTCAGTTCATCACTATTTGCTTCCACGGAGACATCAGTTATGTTGATCCCAGGTCGAGCAAGTACTTTGGTGCTTACGGCTTCAAAAATATTTCTTGAAGGCAACACTTACTGCTGGAGCATCTCTCTACTGAAGTGGGCAACGTGTTTACAAATTTTCCATCCTCCCAAGTCCACCTGGTGTGAAAGGGACAATAATCCAGAGGATCCAACTTGATCTACTTCTGAGGTTTCTCACATGTATGACCTCATTTACCATAAATGAGCGAGCTGTACTTTGTGAATCATGGCTTGCTTTCCGATTACCTGGGGGGAGGGGGGGCTTCTAACCTCCCTGGCAAACTTTAAACACCAAGCTCAGTCTCGTTCTGAGACAAAGTTTCGTTAGCAGTTGGTGGAACTTCTATTGTTGAATGTGGAGTGGTGCAATAGCTTTTCAAAAAATGTATATTTTTATTCACATTTTTCAAATTTTATACATGAACAATAAATATAACAATAAGCAAACCCTCCCATGCGCAAACCCCCAACAGAAAGATCCCCTCGCCTAACAACTTATGGTGACCAGCTCTTTAAAATACAGACTGAATGGCTGCCATTTCCAGTAGTACCCATTAAGGATGGCATGCTGGCTCAGTGGTTAGCACTGCTGACTCACAGCACCAGGGACCCAGGTTCAATTCCAGTCTTGGGTTACTGTCTGTGCGCGAATTTCCCAAAAGTGACCAATATTCCCAAGTGAGAGCATGTAGCTAGGTGTTTCCCAGCACTCGCAGTGCTGAGAAACACATGGCGATTCAACGCGACTCACTTTGAGTCAGGGCCTGAACTGAGAACATGCGGCTGAGGCTGCACGTCAATGAGGAGCTCTGCTCCCAAGTACTCCCCATTGTAGCGAGAGATCAGGATGCCATTTTAAAATGCCAACCTGATCGCTGAGGCCCCAAAATTAATCCCTGTCCTCTACCCAGCCCGCACACAACTTGGGAGGGTCCCCCAGCTTCCCCCCCACCCCCCCCCGCACCACTCAACACCTACACCAGGCAAGACCAGCACGATTGCACACACGCAAAAAATGACAGTTTTGCACCCTGCCAGCTGGCAGTATCACCTGGCCACCTTGGTGGCCACACCAGCAGTTCCAAGGCACCACCCTACCCAAAGGGCATGCAGCTGGGGACCCCCATGAATGCCGTTCCATCTGGTCTCCGTTTGTGGGAACCAGTACCAAACGGTGCTTGCCCGAGATCTCCGAGGTACCTCAGGATCTGCTCATTAGCGTAAGGCTTACTGCCTAGCTCTAATATGCAGATATGCTAAAAAGTGATCCCGTCCATTGTGGGCGTTGAATCTTGCGAGGCATTGCGAGACGGATAGATCCCGGGAATGGGTTCTCCCGGCTTTCACCAGCCACACTGCGCGTCAATTTGCTGCGAGTTGTTTTTCTGGCGCAGCATGGCCGGAGGATCGTGTCCAGTGCGGAGTCTGCACGTTCTCCCCGTGTCTGGATGGGTTTCCTCCAGGTGCTCCAGTTTCCTCCCACAGTCCAAAGATATGCAGGTTAGGTGGATTGGCCATGCTAAATTGCCCTTAGTGTCCAAAATTGCCCAGTGTTGGGTGGGGTTCCTAGGTTATGGGGATAGGGTGGCGGTATGGGCTTGGACAGGATGCTCTTTCCAAGAGCCGGTGCAGATTTGATGGGCCAAATGGCCTCCTTCTGTACTGTGGGATTCTATGATACATGAGCCACACAAACACTTCTGGGGCCCTGTTGATCATGCAGCCAATGAACAGCATATTTTGGTGCTGGGTTGAAATCTCAGTAAAGCCTTATCACAAAGTGTCTATGCTGACTGCCTGGGTAGGGCTGAATTGTAAACTACCTCCCCTGTGCCTGAAAACAGGAGCAATCTAATTTGTGTCACACAGAGGAGCAATATAGAAGGAGACATTCTCACTTTAGAGGAAGATTCACTTGCAAGATCACTGTCTGAGTTAACTGGGGCGTGATTCTCCGCACCCGCGAAAAATCGTGAGGCTGGCGTCAAAAATGGGCGGGTTTGACGCCAGCCTCCGCCCCCCCGACCGGGAACCGATTCTGCTCCCCGGTCGGGGCTAGCATCGCGCGGCCGTGAACTCCGGCATAGCGGGCTTAACGAATTTCGTTAAGCCCGCTAGCCAGAGTTAGCGACGGCTGACGGGTCAGATGACGTCAGCCGCGCATGCGCGGATTGGACGACTCCAACCCGCGTATGCGCGGATGACGTCATCACGCATATGCGTGAAACCCGCGCATGCGCCGGCCGGTATGCCCCTCAGCCGCCCCGTGAATGGATACAGCGGGGCGGCGGAAGGAGAAAGAGTGCGCGGGGTAAGTACCCGCTGCCCGCGATCGGTGGGCACCGATCGCGGGCCCATGGCACCCTTGGCACGGCCGTGGTACTGCCGTGCCAATCGGTGCCATGGTTCCCCAGATCGGGACTTTACGGACGTTTTTACGAACGGTCAGACCAGGTGTGATTTACGTTCATAAAAACGGTCGTAAAGGCCTTGGAAATCGGCCCATTGACCAGGGGAGAATCGCTGCTCGCCGTAAAAAAACGGCGGGCAGCGATTCGTGTCAGGAGGCGGGTGTGGGGGGGGAGAATAGCGGGAGGGCGTCGGACCAGCGTGGCCGTTAAAATTTACGACGCCCGCTATTCTCCGCCCCGTCGTGAGTGCGGAGAATTCCGCCCCTGGTATTTGACTGCACATCTTTTATACCTGGATCTGCAATCTTTCCGTGACGAACTAGTGAGAATCCTCTGTGTCTCCCACTGCCTCAAAACGCTACTGCAGAGATGGAGAAAGCTGTGACTCACCCCTCACCTTTGGGTGCAAGGTGTCATGACCACATAAAAAGCATTTCCTCAAAGTGATCTCCAAGCTACGAATGTGTGAGCGATTCAGCAGCAAAGCTTTATTCTTCAAAAAGATCAAGGTTTGCTTATTACAAAACCACTGTAGTAAGTTACTTTAATGAGAGTAATAAAGTTACTAACTGAATCTATACAAAGATATTTAAAAAATTATTTTGTGGGTCCTGGCCATTGCTGTCAGGACCAGTATTTGCTGCCCCTCATTAATTCCCTGAACTGAGTAACAATTGGAGAGAGAATTTAAGAGTCAACCACATAGTTGTGGGTCTGGAGTCGCATGTAGTCCAGACCAGGTAAGGATGGCAGATTTCCTTCCCTAAAGGGCATTCATGACCAGATAGATTTTAACATCAATCAACAATAGTTCCACAGTCATTATTCGACTTTTAATTCCAGATTTTTAATTGAATTCAAATTCCAACATCTGCCAATGTGGGAATCGAATCCAGGTCCTCCTAACATTATTCTGGCTGTCTGGATTACTAGCCCAGTGGCAATACCACTATGCCACTAACTACCCTAAATGTAGATCAGGATAAAAAATACTGATTTATATTAACTTCATTGCAGGCTCGTAAGTGGCAGTTGAAGAGATGTGTCCAGCAGCTGTGCTGCCTTCTGTAGTCGATTAGTTGGTATTTTCCTTTTCAGGTCAACTCAATCAGTCAAGCAGGTTTTGGGAGTGAGAGAAGATTTCTTGTCCCTCACCTGTTCTGCGATTATGACACTTGAAGATTGCCTAGATTCAGGGGCTGGTTTAGCTCACTCGGCTAAATCGCTGGCTTTTAAAGCAGACCAAGCAGGCCAGCAGCACGGTTTGATTCCCGTAACAGCCTCCCCGGACAGGCGCCGGAATGTGGTGACTAGGGGCTTTTCACAGTAACTTCATTGAAGCCTACTCGTGACAATAAGCGATTTTCATTTCATTTTCCTTTTCATTCTCTTCAGCAGAACAGCGGGTGATTTCTCGATGCCTTCCTAGTTTTTTTCTCCCTTGGTCAAGAACCCTCTCTGATGATGTCCATCAGAATTCTTCCTGCTTTTGCAGCCTGTCTTTCTCACAACCAAAGTAAAATGGCTGCTATGTTATTCTATAATTTAAAACAAAATCTCTTCCAGAATCTCTTATTGAAAGTTCCAAAACGTTACAAAAGGCATTACACCGGAAAACTGCAACTATGGCTCTCCAAAGAATAGGAGGTGGATGGGATCCAGGAGCCAGAAAGAAATTGAACCTCAGCAGGAACAAGCAGATCCTAACAGCTATTTGTCATACCCTCATTTAGTATACTGTAGCTTGAAACCTCGAGGAACCATAAACCATTCTCATCCTCTCAATAGTAGGAGGTCTAAACTGTGAGCTTGCCACAATCTGTTGAAGTAGATATTTGAAGTAGAAGTGTTAAGTTTTATAAGTCAATGGCATTTTTTTTTTTGCACAGTGTTTGCTGGTTGCTTTCTGTATCGTAGTCATAGTGTTTAAGTGAAAGGACCTATCAAATCAACTGTGAAAAACAATATAATTCCGTGTTTGCTAAGCTTATGTTCTCTGTAATTACCACTTCAAATTGTATTTTGAAATGCTTTTAAAAAATTATTTTCACTAAGGAATTGTTCCGTAGACATTCAACAGTGCTTAGGAATCCAGGGTAATTTGCAATGAAGATTTATTAGAATTAGAATTAGAATTAGAACAGTACAGCATAGAACAGGCCCTTCGGCCCTCAATGTTGTGCCGAGCAATGATCACCCTACTCAAGCCCACGTATCCACCCTATACCAGTAACCCAACAACCCCCATTAAGATTATTTTTTTAGGACACTAAGGGCAATTTAGCCTGGCCAATCCACCTAACCCGCACATCTTTGGACTGTGGGAGGAAACCGGAGCACCCGGAGGAAACCCACGCACACACGGGGAGGACGTGCTGACTCCGCACAGACAGTGACCCAGCCGGGAATCGAACCTGGGACCCTGGAGCTGTGAAGCATTGATGCTAACCACCATGCTACCGTGCTGCCCTTTATTTTGAAACATTTTCTTCAACTAAAGATTTGAATAAAGTTGGAACCTTGAGTTACTGTAGGAGATCAGCCTGATGATCCTGAAGGTTTGAAATGTATAACCAAGTGGAAAGGAGGAATTTCCACAATACAAAGTGGACTCTTTAAGAACTATGAACTACATATATATTCAGCCAGTGGTACTGCTTACTGTATGTCAGTATTTTATAAAGATGGACCATTATTCTGTGCAAAACCAAAGGTCTAATTCTTCTTTTCAGTTGAGACTGGTGTTGTTGAAAGCTACGTGAGCTAATAAACAGATGCATTCTGATAGCAGCGCGGGTTTAATTCCCGTACCAGAGGTTATTCAGAAAGGCTTTCTCAACCTTGCCCCTCTTCTGAGGTGTGGTGATCCTCACGTTAAATCACCACCAGTCAGCTCTCCCCCTCAAGGGGAAAGCAGCCTGTGGTCAGCTGGGACTATGGCGACTTTACCATTACTATTCTGATATCATTTAGAAGTAAATTGCTTCTTTGCAGGTTCTGAGGTGAATTAAGACTGCCACAAAGCTTCCCAAGTATAGTTAGAGAGGGGCAATAAATTAACTCTGGTGTAGTAGTGAGGGAGTGCAGTACTGTAAGCTAAGGTGTTAAACCTAGGCCCATCTGCCTACTCCTGTGGATGTGAAAGATGTGATGATAGGCTAATGGATTAAACTAGTTTGGGGTTCTGTATACCCCGAACTATAGAAAATCCTAATCAGGAAGGCCAAGCTCATAATATTGCAGGCTGTGCCACAGCACCTAAAGCCATGAGCAGATAGACAAAGACACTGACTGCCCAATCGGCGAGCATTCAGTTAAGCCAAGGGAATGGTTGATACAGTGCAGTAGCAAACAGAAGACTGCACACCAAAAAGAGAGGTGGGCATGCAGGAGCGATGGACAGCCCCCGGAACTCACAGACAGAAGGAAATATCCCATAGAGCTTGTGGCAAAACCAATCGTTGGGCAAAGATGTGCAAAAGAAAGAGATAAGGAGGTAGACGAAGCACCAGAGCCAGACAGCTGGGCGAAAGAAACCAAAACATTCAAACCCTGGAAGGTGACGGCAAATTTGAGAGCGCAATTGACAATAGGAACCATTCTCTTGCATGAAATGACTGGACGTGACAGTTCCCAGAGAAAAGAAATTCACACACAATTCAGATCAGGATGTGGGTGAGTGAAAAGCCAACAATGATAAATCTAAAGCTGAAGATTGATACCAGAGTGCAGAGTAACACCATTCTACAGGATGAATGTCTCCGGAAGATGCATGAATGTTGGCTGGGAATGGAGAACATCTCCGGAAGATGCATGAATGTTGGCTGGGAATGGAGAAGTGTAAGCTTAGGGTCAGATCAGCTGTGTAACATCTACAAAGACATTGAAAATATTATGGTGTCTACGTGCAATGTATGGCAGAAGTAGCAAAACATACACCCGGAAGATGACATGATATCTACCGAAGTACCATCAAAACCATGGCATACTGTGCGAGGCGACTTATTCACACACAAGCATGAATGGGATTTCACAGAGTACGCGACAAAGTGTTTTTTCATCCAGAAGATGAATGACTTGAGAGTCACAGCTATCCTCTCAGTAGTACGTGCTCTGTTTGCTGAGCAAGAGACTCGTGAAAGAATAATATATGAGAAAAGCAGCCAGTTCACATCCAGGGAAGTTAAGGAATTTGCTGAACGGTTTGGGTAAAACATCATCACGTCATTACACACTATCCTTAAGGACAGGGGTTTATCAGAAGACCCATCCAGATGGTCTAAAGAACCCTTGTGAAATGTCGACAAACAAAGGAAACACAAACCTTGCTTTATTTTCATTTGGGCCCACACCTCTCAAGGCTAACATGAAATCACCTGCAAAGTTGAATGGAAGAAAATATAAGATTACTCCGCCAGGGAAAATACACCCTCAAACTGACGTTGCGGCAACAACTCACTGAAGCACAGGAAAGAGGAGGTCAGCACTTCAACAAACATGCTAAATCCCAACTGAATGGTTGAAAAGGAAAAAAGTCTGCACGTACATGATCCAATCATGAAAACCTAGGGAGCCCAGTAACAATTGTGGCTGAAGCCGAGACACCAAGTCTTAGTCATTGAGACCCAAACCAGTCAGCAAATAAGAAGAAACAGAGTCCATACTCGACCTAAGTAGAGCTGGAAAAAACAAAAGAGTATCAACAATATCCGAGAAGACTACATTAACATGACCAATAAATGAGACGACATTAGCAATAGCGAGCAATGTTCTATGTGTTGTGTGCCAACTCCCCACTGAGAGCAACAAAAGCCAAATCTACAAAATGGAGGTACAACATCTTACCACCTAAGTGATACCATGAAAGGGGCGTGATTCTCTGCTCCGATGGCAGAGTGTAGGCGTCGGCGCCAAAACAGGAGTGTTTCACTCCACGGTCGACGCCCGTTCCGGGACCTCATTCTGCACTGTACAAGGGGGCAAGGGGACGCGGCGGGAAGCAAGGGGGCTTGGCCTTGGAGCAGCGTCAGATGACACACGTGATGACACACAATCGACGCGGTGCCATGTCGCATATAAGGCGACACGAGCGCACAGGCTGCCGATGGAGCAACATGGCGACACGCCGAGCAGTGCCCCGGTTCACCGACCACGACCTGGAGACGCTCCTGGATGCCCTCGAGGAGAGGAAAGGGAATCTGTACCCTGGACCCGGCCAGAGGGTCCCACCCAACATGGCCCGGTGTTTGTGGAGGGAGGTGGGCACAACCGTCATTGCCATCGGGTTGGCACCTAGGACTGGCGAGCAGTGCCACAAAAAGCTCAACGACCTACTGAGGGCAACCAGGGTGAGTACCCAGCAATGTGCCCATGGCACCAACCCCCCTAACCCCCACATGTGTAACAGCCACCCCCTCCTCAGGGGGATGGTACAACCACAGCCGTGACCCGCATGGCTGCAGCCACCCATGCAAGCCGCATTGGCCTTGTGCCCTGTGCACCCAAAGAACATAGAACATTACAGCGCAGTATGGGCCCTTCGGCCCTCGATGTTGCGCCGACCTGTGAAACCATCTGAAGCCTATCTGACCTACACTATTCCATTTTCATCCATATGTCTATCCAGTGACCACTTAAATGCCCTTAAAGTTGGCGAGTCTACTACTGTTGCAGGCAGGGCATTCCACACCCCTACTACTCTGAGTAAAGAAACTGCCTCTGACATCTGTCCTATATCTACTGCCCCTCAATTTAAAGCTATGTCCCCTCGTGTTGGTCATCACCATCCGGGGAAAGAGACTCTCACTGTCCACCCTATCTAACCCTCTGACTATCTTATATGTCTCTATTAAGTCTCCTCTCAGCCTTCTCCTCTCTAACGAAAACAACCTCAAGTCCCTGAGCCTTTCCTCATAAGACCTTCCCTCCATACCAGGCAACATCCTAGTAAATCTCCTCTGAACCCTTTCCAAAGCTTCCACATCCTTCCTATAATGTGGTGACCAGAACTGCACGCATTACTCCAGGAGCGGCCGCACCAGAGTTATGTACAGCTGCAGCATGACCTTATGGCTCGGAAATCCAATCCCCCTACTGATAAAGGCTAGCACACCATATGCCTTCTTAACAGCCCTATTAACCTGGGTGGCAACTTTCAGGGATTTATGTACCTGGATGCCGGGATCTCTCTGTTCATCTACACTACCAAGAATCTTGCCATTAGCCCAGTACTCTGCATTCCTGTTACTCCTTCCAAAGTGAACCACCTCACACTTTTCCGCATTAAACTCCATCTGCCACCTCTCAGCCCAGCTCTGCAGCTTATCTATATCCCTCTGTATCCTATAACATCCTTCAGCACTATCCACAACTCCACCGACCTTCGTGTCATCTGCAAATTTACTAACCCATCCTTCTACACCCTCTTCCAGGTCATTTATAAAAATGACAAACAGCAGTGGCCCCAAAACAGATCCTTGCGGTACACCACTAGTAACTGAACTCCAGGATGAACATTTTCCATCAACCACCACCCTCTGTCTTCTTTCAGCTAGCCAGTTACTGATCCAAACCGCTAAATCACCTTCAATCCCATACTTCCGTATTTTCTGCAATAGCCTACCGTGGGGAACCTTATCAAACGCCTTACTGAAATCCATATACACCACATCAACCGCTTTACCCTCATCCACCTGTTTGGTCACCTTCTCAAAAAACTCAATAAGGTTTGTGAGGCATGACCTACCCTTCACAAAACCGTGTTGAGTATCGCTAATCAACTTGTTTTTTTCAAGATGATTATAAACCCTATCTCTCCTAACCAGCCTCCCCGGACAGGCGCCGGAATGTGGCGACTAGGGACTTTTCACAGTAACTTCATTGAAGCCTACTCGTGACAATAAGCGATTTTCATTTCATTTTCATTATAACCTCTTCCAACATTTTACCCACAACCGAAGTAAGGCTCACAGGTCTATAATTACCAGGGTTGTCTCTACTCCCCTTCTTGAACAAGGGGACAACATTTGCTATCCTCCAGTCTTCCGGCACTATTCCTATCGACAAAGACGACATAAAGATCAAGGACAAAGGCTCTGCAATCTCCTCCCTAGCTTCCCAGAGAATCCTAGGATAAATCCCATCTGGCCCAGGGGACTTATCTATTTTTACACTTTCCAAAATTGCTAACACCTCCTCCTTGTGAACCTCAATTCCATCTAGCCTGGTCGACTGAACCTGAGTATTCTCCTCGACAACATTGTCTTTCTCCAGTGTAAACACTGACGAAAAATATCCATTTAATGCTTCCCCTATCTCCTCTGATTCCACACACAACTTTCCACTACTATCCTTGATTGGCCCTAATCTTACTCTAGTCATTCTTTTGTTCCTGATATACCTATAGAAAGCCTTAGGTTTTCCTTGATCGTATCCACCAATGACTTTTCGTGTCCTCTCCTCGTTCTTCTTAACTCTCCCTTTAGGTCCTTCCTGGCTAACTTGTAACTCTCAAGTGCCCTAACTGAGCCTTCATGTCTCATCCTAACATAAGCCGCCTTCTTCCTCTTGACAAGTGCTTCAACTTCCTTAGTAAACCACGGTTCCCTTGCTCGACAACTTCCTCCCTGCCTGACAGGTACATACTTATCAAAGACACGCAGTAGCTGTTCCTTGAAAAAGCTCCACATTTCGATTGTACCCATCCCCTGCAGTTTCCTTCCCCATCCTATACATCCTAAATCTTGCCGAATAGCATCATAATTGCATTTCCCCCAGCTATAATTCTTGCCTTGCGATATATACCTATCCCTGCCCATTGCTAAAGTAAACATAACCGAATTGTGATCACTATCACCAAAGTGCTCACCTACATCTAAATCTAACACCTGGCCGGGTTCATTACCCAGTACCAAATCCAATGTGGCCTCGCCCCTTGTTGGCCTGTCTACATACTGTGTCAGAAAACCCTCCTGCACACACTGCACAAAAACTGACCCATCTATAGTACTCGAACTATAGTATTTCCAGTCAATATTTGGAAAGTTAAAGTCCCCCATAACAACTACCCTATTACTCTCGCTCCTGTCGAGAATCATCTTTGCAATCCTTTCCTCTACATCTCTGGAACTATTCGGAGGTCTATAGACAACTCTCAACAGGGTGACCTCTCCTCTCCTGTTCCTAACCTTGGCCCATACTACCTCAGTAGACGAGTCCTCAAACGTCCTTTCTACCACCGTAATACTTTCCTTAATTAACAATGCCACACCCCCCCTCCTTTACCATCTTCTCTGTTCTTACAGAAACATCTAAATCCTGGAACCTGCAACAACCATTCCTGTCCCTTCTCTACCCATGTCTCCGAAATCGCCACAACATCGAGATCCCAGGTACCAACCCATGCTGCAAGCTCACCCACCTTATTCCGGATGCTCCTGGCGTTGAGGTAGACACACTTCAAACCAGAGTCTTGCTTGCGTGCCCTCTTTCGAACTTTTAACCCTATCCCTGACCTCACTACTCTCAACATCCTGTACACTGAGACTACAATTTAGGTTCCTATCCCCCTGCTGAATTTGTTTAAACCCCCCCCCCCCCGAAGAGCACTAGCAAATCTCCCCCCCAGGATATTGGTACCCCTCTGGTTCAGGTGAAGACCATCCTGTTTGTAGAGGTCCCACCTACCCCAGGATGAGCCCCAATTATCCAGGAAACCAAAACACTCCCTCCTGCACCATCCCTGTAGCCACGTGTTCAACTCTCTCTCCTCATTTCTCACTTCGCTAGCACGTGGCACGGGTAACAACTCAGAGATAACAACTCTGTTTGTTCTAGCTCACAGCTTCCACCCTAGCTCCCTGAATTTCTGTCTCAAATCCCCATCTCTCTTCCTACCTATGTCGTTGGTACCTATGTGGACCACGACTTTGGGCTGCTCCCCCTCCCCCTTAAGGATCCCAAAAACTCGATCAGAGGCATCACGAACCCTGGCACCTGGGAGGCAACACACCAACCGTGAGTCTCTTTCGTTCCCACAGAACCTCCTGTCTGTTCCTCTAACTATGGAGTCCCCAATGACAAGTGCTCTGTTCCTCTTCTCCCTTCCCTTCTGAGCAACAGGGACAGACTCTGTGCCAGAGACCTGTGCCCCATTGCTTACCCCTGGTAAGTCGTCCCCCGCAACAGTATCCAAAACGGTATACTTGTTATAGAGGGGAACGACCACAGGGGATCCCTGTACTGCCTGCCGGTTCCCTCTCCCTCCCCTGATGGTAACCCATCTACCTTCTTCTTTTACCTGAGGTGTGACTACCTCCCTATAACTCCTCTCAATAACCCCCTCCGCCTCCCGAATGATCCGAAGTTCATCCAGCACCAGCTCCAGGTCCCTAACGTGGTTCTCGAGGAGCTGAAGTTGGGTGCACTTCCCGCAGATATAGTCAGCAGGGACACGCGAGGTGACCCTTTCCTCCCACATTCTGCAGGAGGAACATTCAACTGCCCTAGCCTCCATTCCCACTGAACTAACTTCCCAACTACTGAAAACTAAAAACTAAAAAAAAAACTTGTAGTTTAGCAATCCGACGGACAGAACTTTTTTTTTTGGTTAGAGGAGGAGGATGGGTGGGAGACACTATGTAAGTAGTGTTTCAGGTAAAGCTGTCACTCGACAACAGCCCCTTCACAAACCACCTTCAACTTACGCTGACCGTACTGCACGTATGCAAATCTCCCCGGAACAGCCAATCAGAAGCTCTGCTCTGCTGCCCTCTGCTGGATGCTTGCCATTGCTTAAACTCCTCGGGTCACTTGCGCAGGTACACCTTCAACTTACGCTGACCGCACTGCACGTATGCAAATCTCCCCAGAACAGCCAATCAGAAGCTCTGCTCTGCTGCCCTCTGCCAACATAGACCCAACTGCATACATCAGACCGCCTAACAATGCTGTCATTCCCCCCACCCCAGGAGAAGAGGGCCCATAACCAGCGAGAGCGTGCCTGAACCGGAGGGGGTGAACCTGACTTGCGGTCCCTCACTATGCACAAGCAGAGGGCAGTGGACATAGCCGGTGCAACTGAGGACCCGGGAGATTGCCCATGCCGAGATCGGGATGAACGATTGGGACAGTATAAAGGAGTCATGAACACTGCCAGGGTACTTGGCGCAGACGTGCGGGATCGCCATTCTGTGGTCACAGACCACCTGCATGTTCATGAAATATGTATCCTTCCTGTTCAGGCACATGACCCTTTCCTCCGACGTGGACCGCATAGCGATGTGTATTCCATCAATCGCCCCCTGCACCATGGGTACAGTGGCATAACCCGCTGCTCGGGCATCTTGGTGGGCGCGGTCCACAGGGAACTGTATGTACCGGTCCGCGGTGTCGTACAGGGCGTCGGTGACAGCCCGGATGCACCTGTGCACCGATGACTGGGAGATGCTGGACAGGTACCCACTTGGTGACTGGAACGACCCCGTCGCAAAGAAGTTGAGGGCCACCGTCACCTTGACGGCCACCGGGAGGGCATGTCCACCCCCAGTCCCACGTGGTGCCAGGTGTGCCATCAGGTGGCAGATGTGGGCGACGGTCTCCCGGCTCAGCCGGAGTCTCCTCCTGCACGCCCTTTCCGGGAGGTCCTCGAAGGACATGCGGGGCTGGTACAAACGGCGATACACCCTCCTCCTCCTCGTTATCATCGTGCTGTGGCTCCCGCATGGAGTGGGGCTCCTCCTGCGCCTCTCGTGCGTGTGGCCCTGCGGCCTGGGCGGCTTGCACGTGCCCCACTGCAGCCCCCTGCTTTACAACAGGCACCCCAACCTCCCTGTCACGTCCGTGCTCCAGCTCCCACTGAGCCTCATGCAGGTCAGTAGCCCCCACCATGGTGGCCAACAACGCTGATGGCTAATCATTGTACGATCTGTAGGGGGTGGGAGTAGACAGGGTTTCAGCATTGGCCGACACCCCTCCACAACCAGGTGCCATGGGCTACATTGATAGGAGTATTGTGCGGGATTCTCCCGTACCCGGCGGTACGGAGTGGCGTGAACCACTCTGGCGTCGGGCCGCGCCTAAGCTGTGGAATCGTCTGCACCTTCAAGGGCTAGGCCGGCGCCGGAGTGGTTGGTGCCCCGCCGGCCAGCGTGGAAGGCCTTTGGCGCCGCGCCAGCCGGGGTCGAAGGGACTCCGCCGGCCGGCGGTTGTCCACGCATGCACGGGAGAGTCAGCGGCTGCTGACGTCATCCCCGTGCATGTGCAGGGGGGGTTTCACCTTCGCGCTGGCCATCGCGGAGGCTTACACGGTCGGCACGGAGGAATAGAGTGCCCTCACAGCACAGGCACACCCGCGGATCGGTGGGCACCGATCGTGGGCCAGGCCACCGTGGGGTCACCCCCCGGGGCCAGATCGCCCGTGCCCCACCGAGGACTCCAGAGCCCGCCCGCGCCGGTAAGTGACCTACTCCAATTTACGCCGGCGGGACCTGCATAGAACGGGCGGGACTTCAGCCCATCGCGGGCCGGAGAATCGCCGGGGTGGGGGTGAGGTCGCTGCGAGCGGATGTCGACTGGCACAGAAGAATCCCGCCCATTATGTGTGAAAGGAAGAGGGATGTCATTTATTTGGGTATCATCTGTCAAGAACTAGGAAGTAAGTAGCTTGGAATGAATAGTTATGTGTAAGTGTTCCAGGGGGCCACATTTCACACTGCACCAGAGAATTTCATGAGGTTTAACGGAGCCATGACCAACCCATTGGACAAGATAACATGGCAAATATTAAACATAAAGATCTCTCATCTTTCCAAGCATAAATTATGATCATTACCAACAGATCCAAAAGGCAACATATTGCCTCAGCTGTTAGTCGAGGGTCAGGCCTGAGTGGACAATAGCATTTGTGGTTCTCATAACAGTGTGTCAAAGCCCCTGCAGGGGATCCTGTGTACTTGTGGACACACATTGTATTCTTGATATCATGGAGTGCCAGCTTTAAATTTATTTAAGCATAATTTTGGCTCGTCAATAGAGGGTTTGGATTCAAGCTCCTTTGAGCTCATAATTTAAATGATCTCTGTGCTGAGAGAGTTCTGTACTGATGAAGGCACCATTATTGTTCCAAATCAATATCAGGTTTACATAAGACAGCCCCCCCCCCCAAAAAAATTCGAACAATTGTGCAATGCTGCTGGAATCCTGGTCAACACTTATCCCTCAGCGAGCACCACTGGGGATAGTTTAATTGGCCATTTTGGGATTTGGTAGTGTGAAAAGTGGCTTCTGTATTTGCCTACATTACAGTGGCTCCACTTCAAAACCAATTGAGTGGCTGTGAAACAATTTGAACAACCCGAGCTTGTGAAAATTGCTATTCAAATGCAAGCTTCATCTTGTTTTTCCAGCATCTGTCTGTCCCTCTCAATAATGCATATATCTTTTTCTCCCTGCCTTTAAAATTCTGAAAGGATAGTATGATCAAAATGGGCAACGTGGGATTTTAAGGATGCATGGTTTCCAAATAATTTGGGAGGAATTGTGTGGAATAAAATTCGATATTCCCTTCAGATATGAAATGCAGGAGCTCACTTGAAGGAATGACCAATTGAATGAATGAACGGTAAACATTTATTTCCAAGTAGGTTGAAGATATGGATTTAACTCTGAAGCAGTAATCTAAAATAATATTAGCTGTTCCTTTTTTTTTAAAAGAAAAGAAGAGCAAATGCTGGAAATTTGTAGTGCGTCAATAAACACTGACAGGAGAAGAATTGAATGCCTATGGTGTGAAGCTTCACCATTGCCTCCCTTTTTGAGAAGCTGCATATTTTCATTTTGGATTTTCAGCCTCTGTGATTTTCTTTGTGTATCTGTGATCAAGTAGCTGCAGAGTGGGATGATGAGCAATATTCAGTTCAAATTGGAAGGTGGGTGTGGGACCTGAAGTGTAATTCCTACTGGGAACGTGGAACACTGCACAAAATGTGAGGCCCCATTGAAAAATTGCAACCAATTGCAAAACACAGATAAAGCCCTGTTTTCTCCCCAATCCTGCTGGGAATTAATTTGTTGCTGGAAGAAGAGAAGGAAAGGAGTAGATATCTTCAAAGGCAGCTTTCTTTGAGAGAGAGAGGACAAAGTCGGCGAAAGAGAGCATTACCAACCCCAGAAGGAGTGACCCTGAATTCCCACGTCCCTTCTGATGAGACAGTGTGTTTAAACAATTGTCTGGCTGTGCTAAATTCAATAAGATTGGTTGATTAAAAACATTTGTGAGCCAAGTAAGACTGTATTTGATTTGAGCGGTTTGGCTCCTCCCCCCTGGCACATGCCCAAAAGCAAATATTCATTCTGGAATATCTGCATCAAAATCAGATGAACCATTAGTTTCTGAGTGAGACAGGATAGGGAATTGGTTAACAGGGGTTGGTGAACATAGACCAGGGGATAATGGGTCAGAGTTAATTAGTGGTTTCCCCTCGAGGTCGCTATTGCGGCTGTAACATTTCATATTATTTATCAGTGATTGGGTGAAAGAATGGAGCGCCTTATTTGCCAGTGGCACTAAGTTAGGTGTCACAGCGAATAACTTGGCGACAGCATTAAATTGCAGAGGGGCATTGATAGATTACACAAGTGGCCAAAACTGTGATGGATGGTGTAGTAATCCACGGGAGGCAGGAGTTCTGTCACCACACCAATATTTATTTACAATAACGATATTACAGGAGCAGCTACAAACAGTGCTGCTAGCAGTCCAGTCAACTTAAGACTGGCTCACAAAGCCTACACAGGTGATTATATGGGCCCCCTCAATGAGCTATCATTGAGGGAGCTCATACTCCAATTGGCCAACCAATAAAGCCAATTGGAGTTCATTACACCTCTCTTCCCCCCCCCCCCCCCCCAAGGTCCGAGGAATTCCTGCCAGCTGGCATTCCTCTGAGCTTCTTCCTGCTCCTCATGTCTGGGTCTGTAACCTCTGTGTCGTCCGCCAGGTCGTTCTCCGAAGTGGGCGGGGTGTACCTTATAGGTGCCCGTCTTTTCCTTGACGACCGCCTTGGAAGTTGTTCTTCCTCCTCCTCGGGGAGAGGTGTCGTGGTGGCCTCGTCGAGTGTGTCCATCCCCGACTCTGATGACTGGATGACGGGGTCTGGAGAAATTGCTCGGGGCTGGGGTGTGGGTATCCTTTCCGTCTGGGCTATTCCAGCTTGAGGCGGTCCTGCTTCGCCTACCTCCAGGTGTGGTTCCGCTGCCCTTATTTGGTCTAGGTGTTTCTTCAGCACCTTACCTCCTATTGAAACCTCATAGGATATGGGCCCTGTTTGGGACTCTACCGTGCCTTTGACCCACGTTGGTCCTTTTGTCCTTTTGCCATAATTCTTGACCCAAACCGGTGCCCCCACCTGGAAATGTCTCTGCTGCCGACTATTATCATGCCCCCTGCGTTGGGCCTCCTGTTTCTCCACTTTCCCCGTTAAATTTGGGAAAAGGGGACTCAGCCTCGTTCGCAGCTGCCTTCCCATTAAGAGTTCAGCTGGTGGTATGCCCATTGTGGAATGCGGTGTGGTCCTGTAATCAAACAGCCAGCGGGAGAGCTTTGTGTCTATTGACGCTGCCGGCTGCTTCTTGAGTCCCGCTTTAAGTGTCTAGACCCCTCTCTCTGCCAGGCTGTTGGTCGCTGGATGGTAAGGGGCATTTTTGATGTGACGGACTCCTTTTTCCTTCAGGAATTTTCCAAATTCCCCACTTGTGAATGCCGTTCCGTTGTCCGACACCAATACCTCCGGAAGTCCATGTGTTGCAAACGAGGCCCTGAGCTTTTCAATTGTCGATGCTGTGCTTGCCGTGTTTACCTGGTGGACGTCCAACCATTTGGAGTGGGCGTCCACTATTACCAAAAACATTGAGCCCATGAAAGGGGCGGCGTGGTCAATATGCAGGCAGGTCCACGGTCTGCCTGGCCATTCCCACGGGTGCAATGGCGCCGCTGGTGGCACTCTTTGCCCCTGTTGGCACTCCTGGCACCGACGTACCAAGGCTGCTATGTCTGTGTCCAAACCTGGCCACCAAACGTAGCTTCGAGCTAGCATCTTCATTTTAGACACCCCTGGGTGTCCGTGATGTAACTCAGTTAAGATTGCCTGATGGCCCTGAGCTGGGACGATTACCCGGGCTCCCCATAATAGGATACCGTCTTCTACGGTTATTTGGTCCCTTCTGCTCCAGTATGGGTGCATCTGGGGCTCCACTGGTCTTTCCAGTTCCCCTGTTAGCAGTAAATGCTTCATCTTGGCTAAAACTGGGTCTTTTTGCGTCCACAACCGAATATGTTGTGCGTCTACTGGTAGGGTGTCCAAAAAATTTAGAGTCACTACTGTCTCCTCTACTTTTGGTATTTGCGGCGGAGTGTCCGGGAGTGGAAGTCTGCTCAAAGCATCTGCATGTGCTACTTGCGTTCCCGGTCTGTGCTCCAGAACGTATCTATATGTCGCCAGTAGCAACGCCCAGCGTTGGATTCTAGCTGATGCAATCGGGGGTATTGACTTGTCTTCTTTTAATAACCCTAATAACGGCTTATGGTCCGTCACTATGGTGAATTTACACCCGTACAGATACTGGTGAAATGTTTTTACTGCGAATATCACCGCCAGTCCTTCCTTCTCAATTTGGGCGTACTTCCTCTCAGCCATTGCCAAGGTCCTCGAAGCATAGGCTATTGGCCGTTCTTCCCCATTCCTTCCTCTATGGGCTAAGACGGCTCCTACCCTGTAGGGGGATGCATCACAAGTGACCACCAACTCCTTCCTTGGGTCATAATGCTCTAGGACATTTTCGGATGACAGCTGTTCCTTAATGTCCCTAAATGCTCGGTTTTGGCGGGTGGAGCATTTCCATTCTTGCCCCTTTTTTAGTAGCTGGTGGAGGGGTTCTAGGATGGACGCCCTATTTTCAATAATTTTCCATAATAGGTTACCAACCCTAGAAATGATCGTAACTCCTGGACCGTGGTGGGAACTGGGGATTCTTTTATTGCCCTTACTCTGTCTTCTAATGGGTGTAAACCTGACTCATCTACTTTATATCCCAGGTACGTCACTAGTGGGGCCAGAAAAACACATTTTTCCCTTTTTAGCCGTACGCCTGCCTTTGCGAAACGCCTGAGCACTTCCTCCAGGTTCCTTAAGTGTTCCCTGTTTGTCCTACCCGTGATTAAGACATCGTCCAAATAAATCGCCACCTGCGGTAGTCCCTGCAGAATATTTTCCATCGTACGCTGGAATATAGCGCAGGCTGATGACACTCCAAAAGGTAGCCTAGTATAACGAAAAAGGCCCTTCAGGGTGTTGATCGTAGCGAACTTCTGGGAGCCCTTGTCCAGTTTTAACCTCAGGTAGGCGTGGCTCATGTCTAGTTTCGTGAACAAAAGCCCACTTGCCAATTTGGCATATAGGTCGTCTATTTTCGGGATTGGGTATTTGTCCAGCAGTGCGTATTTGTTTACTGTCTGTTTGAAATCTCCACAGAGATATATCGAGCCATCTGGCTTCAAAATTGGTACCACCGGCGCTGCCCATTGCGAGAACTGTACTGGTCTGATAATGCCGTCGCGCCGTAACCTTTCTATTTCATCATCTACTTTCTTCCTTAATGCAAAAGGTACCGGCCTGGCCTTACAAAATTTCGGAAGGGCTTCTGTGTCCACGTGCAAAGTTGCTTTGGCGCCTATGATTTCCCCCAAACCTTCCTGGAAGACCTCCGGGTATTTTTGGAGTACTCCACTCAACTGCCCGCTTCCACTCTGGAAAATTTTCATCCAATCTAATTTTAGGTCTTTCAGCCAGTTCCGTCCAATTAAGCTCGGTCCGGAGCCCTCTACTATCGTCAACGGTAATCTGAGCAATTGTTTCTCATATTCCACAGGTACACGAGTCATGCATAGAACTTCCAGGGGTTCCCCCATGTAGGTTTTAAGTTTCGTCGATGTTTTTGTTAGGGTTAGTGGCTGTAGTCCATCTTTGATTTTTCTAAATGCCGCTACTCCCATTACTGATACGGCTGCACCCGTGTCTATTTCCATTATTGTCGGCCGCCCGTTCAACTGTGGGGTAATCCTAATGGGTTCTGCTTTCTTCGTTGTAATATTATATAATTGTTCCCCTTCGGAGGAGGATGGGGCGTCTAGGTTGTGTACTTCCCTACGTCCCCACCCGCTATTCCTCTTTTGCCACCTCCTTCTAGGGTTTCTGTCGTTGTTACCCCACTCGGTCTGGTGCCAGAAACGGTCCTTCTCTGTTGGGGGAGCCTCAGCCGGTACTTCCCTCTGTCTCCAGTTAGTCCTGGCAGACTTGGGGGCAGTTCTGGGATTTTCCTTTTTCCCTCTATTCCTCAGGTTTTTCCTGAGAGCGGCTATCTGGTAGCAGGACCCGTTGTGGTAGTCCCTCTCACAGGTATCTACCTCCATTGGCGTGCCCTGTAGTTCCTGCGCCCCACTTGCTACCTTTTCTAGGGACAGTGCGAGCTGTAACGCCTGCCTGCAGTCTAGCTCCGTTTCCGCCAACAGGCGTTTCTGTATTGGGAGGTCGTTTATACCTCACACTAACCGGTCCCGAAGCATTTCATTTAGCGTCGGGCCGAACTCACATTTTCCCGCCAGCCTTCTCAGGCGGGTCAAGAAATTTGTGACTGACTCCCTGTCTTCCCTGTGTAGAATCTGTACCTACACAAAATGAGGGGTGGTTTTGGGTCGTAGTGCTCTTTCACCAATCCGTTACTTCTTGGAAAGTTTTCGTGTCCGGCGCATCTGGATAAGTCAGACTACGTATAATGGCGAAAGCGGAGGGTCCGCATGCCGACAGCAGGATAAGCCGTCTCCTTTCGTCCGTCAGTATATCATTTGCCCGGAAGAAGTAACACATTCTCTCCACATACTGGGACCAGTCCTCAATAGCCGGGTCAAATGTCTCTAACCTCCCAAAAAACGGCATTTTTAAAATGGCAAGGCTTACCCTCCGAGTGCGGCAGCTGGTCTCCGCAAAATTCGTAGTTTACCTCGTCGCCACTGTAGTAATCCATGGGAGGCAGGAGTTCTGTCACCACACCAATATTTATTGACAATAACGATATTACAGAAGCAGCTACAGACAGTGCTGCTAGCAGTCCAGTCAACTTAAGACTGGCTCACAAAGCCTACACAGGTGATTATATGGGCCCCCTCAATGAGCTATCATTGAGGGAGCCCATACTCCAATTGGCCAACCAATAAAGCCAATTGGAGTTCATTACAGATGGAGTTCAACGAGGAAAGGTGTGAGGTCAACCATTTTCGAGCTCAACAGACTAGTTTGGAATGTTTACTGAATGATGACAAACTAGGAACTGTGGGTGAATAGATAAATTCAGTTCCAAGTTGTTAAGACCATGGCTGATGGTAAATCCTGAATTATTCCAAAATCCCAGAAGGGAAATTTGAAACAACTGCCCTCAGTTGTATTTTGCAATTTGATTTAATGTGTGAAATCCATTGAACGATGTCCCAGATATTATGTGATGATTTTAAATGAAATAAATGTTTATTAAGCAATAAATGAATCAGCAATACAATAAACTAGAAGTACACTTAACTATGACAATGGCTGTGCACAGTATCACTCATGCTACTCAGTTCAAACAGCTTTATTTTTTTGCCTTGAAGCTAATTCTTCCCAAACACCTACAACATGGGCAGCACGGTGGCACAGCGGTCAGCACTGCTACCTCACAGCTCCAGGGTCCCCAGGTTCAATTCCAATGTTGACTATCAGAGTTTGCACTATCTCCCTGTGTCTGCGTGGGTTTCCTCCAGGTGCTCCGGTTGCCTCCCACTGTCCGAAGAAGTGCAGGGTAGGTGGATTGGCCATGCTAATTGCCCCTTTGTGTTGAAAAGAGCAGCTTCTTCCCTACTGCCATCAGACATTTGAATGGACCGACCTCGTATTAAGTTAATCTTTTCTCTACACCTTGCAGAACATTATATTCTGCAGTCTCTCCTTCCTTTCCCATGCATGGTATGCATTGTTTGTATAGCATGCAAGAAACAATACTTTTCACTGCATACTAATATATGTGACAATAATAAATCAAATCAAATCAAATCGAAAAAAGGTTAGGTAGGGTTACAGGGATAAGGTGGAGGTGTGGGCTTAAATGGGGAGCTCTTTCCAAAGGACTGGTGCAAACCTGATGGGCCAAATGGCCTCCTTCTGCACTGTAAATTCTATGATTCTATGAACATCTTATAGATTTTTAAAAAACTATATAAGAATCCAGTAACAGTTACCTTAGCAGGCAGTTATATCTCTTTGGGGCTGCTTCTGAGATAGAACCAAACAACTAGCTTCTCAAGGCAGGCTTCCTTAACAGACACAGCTTGCTGGGTGTTAAAACAGCTATTCTTGTTGTTGGCTGAAGTCTCCAAAAATCTACGTTTGCATAGGTTGAAACCCATTCTGATATGCAGTTTTTCTCTTTTGATCTTCCCTTATTTGAACTAAATTCTTCAAAAAACAAACTGAATTACTTTAACTTCATGAGTCCGCCTTTTAGAATGTAAATGTAAAGTTCACACCTGGGGCGGGATTCTCCGTAGCCCTTCGTAACGCGGGTTGCCTGCGAAAAAAATCGGTGTTAATCACTCCGGCGTCGGGGCCTTCTTTAAGGCCGCTATTCTCCGTTCCCGGAGGGGCTAGCAGCTGACTGACGCGATACACGTCAGTTTCTCCAGCTGCGGAAGTGGTGAGACCCGGCGTATTTTGGAGGAGGAGGAGGAGAGAGACAGACCCGGCAGTTGGGGGGGGGGGGGGGCTGGTGTGTTCCGGCATTTTGGGGGGGTTGGTGGTGTGTTCCGGCATTTTGGGGGGGGGGTGTTCCGGCATTTTGGGGGGGGGGGGGTGTTCCGGCATTTTGGGGGGGGGGGGTGTTCCGGCATTTTGGGGGGGGGGGTGTTCCGGCATTTTGGGGGGGGGGGTGTTCCGGCATTTTGGGGGGGGGGGTGTTCCGGCATTTTGGGGGGGGGGGGGTAGGGGCGTTGGAGGGAGGTAGGGGTGGTGAGGGGGGGGGGTGGTTAGGGTAGGGGGCAGCGGCGTACAGAGGGGGGGGCGACGGTGCGTTGGCCCCGGGCATCCGTCGCCCCCCCCCTCTCTGCCCGCCGCTGCCCCCAAACCCCCCCGATGCCGCAACCCACCCCACCGATGGCCGCAACCCCCCGATGGCCGCAACCCACCCCCCCGATGGCCGCAACCCACCCCCCCGATGGCCGCAACCCCCCGATGGCCGCAACCCACCCCCCCGATGGCCGCAACCCCCCGATGGCCGCAACCCACCCCCCCGATGGCCGCAACCCCCCCCCATGCCGCAACCCACCCCCACCCCCCCCCCCATGCCGCAACCCACCCCCACCCCCCCATGCCGCAACCCACCCCCCCCCATGCCGCAACCCCCCCCCCCATGCCGCAACCCACCCCCGACACTGAACGGCGTCAACCATCATCAATGGTTGACGCCGTTTTAAATCAACTGTGATTTTCGCCGACGTGACCCGTGGCCACGTCGGCGGGACTTCGGCCCATCCGGGCCGGAGATTTAAGGTCAGTGCAAATAAAATGAAATCTCGCCGGCGCCAGCTGTTTTCACAGGCTGCCGGCGGGATTTGCACAACGCCGGTTTTTTACCGGCGGGAGAATTCGAAAACCTGCGGGAGCGGAAATAACGCCGCTTCCCGCCAATTCTCCGACCCTGCGTGGGGTCGGAGAATCCCGCCCCTGGTCTCCACTTTTGAACCTCAAACACCTTATTCAAACCCTTCATGTTCCCCATTGTTGCCAGCTTGCCCGAGGTAATCATTTGTTTGCAGGCTCATCAGCACATCAAAAGTATTAGTTCCTTTAACGTGACCAAACTGTCCCTGCCTTTAAGCAGCCTATCTTTTCCAATTTTTAAAAAGTATATAACCAGCAGCAAACATTCAAATTCATTGGATTTCCCTGACATTATCATGTCATCACTATTTTTCCTGACATACTACAGAAATCCTTGGACAGGTACAAAAAAAAGTTATGAAGCCTGATAGAATGTTTGTTTTATCTCAAGATAATGGGATACGAAGAGGTGGAAGTTCATAGAATCATAGTATTTACAGTGCAGAAAAATGCCATTTGGCCCATCGAGTCTGCACTGGCCCTTGGAAAGAACACCCTACTTGAGCCCACACATCCACCCTATCCCCGCAACCCAGTAACCCCACCTAATCTTTTTTGGACACTAAGGGCAATTTATCATGGCCAATCCACACTGCACGGGCGTGATTCTCCGCTCCCCACGCCGGGTGGGAGAATCGCGGGAGGGCTGGGTGACTCACGACACGCCGCCTTGGCCCCCCCCCCCCCCCCCGCTCGGAGAATCGGCGTTCGCCGTGAAAAACGGCGAGCGACGATTCTCCGGCCCGGATAGGCCAAGCGGCGTGACGTTCCCGACCTGTTCACGCCGGCGGCAATCACACCTGGTCGCTGCCGTCGTGAACATGGTGCCAAAACTTCCTTTGTGGTTTGTAGAGGGCGGAGAGGGGAGTGAGCACCACGGCTGTTCTTGGGAGGGGACTGGCCCGCGATCGGTGCCCACCAATCATTGGGCCGCGTCTCCAAGGGACGCACTCTTTCCCCTCCGCCGCCCAGCGCATGCGCGGCTGACGTCACTTAGGCGCCGCCATTGCGTCATTCTTGGCGCGCCGCCTTGACGCAAGCGTCAAGACCTGGCGGCTAAGATTTACGGAATGCCGCTCCGAGCCCCCTGGGCGGTGGGGGGGGGGGGGGGAGGTGTGAATAGAGTGCAAGGAGCGGCCTCCGAGGCCGTCGTGAAACTCAGCTGAGTTCACAACGGCCTTCCCGATGCCGCGCGGGAGCGTTGAATTCCGCCCTACATCTTTGGACTGTGGGGGGAAACAGGAGCACCAGGAGAAAATCCATGCAGACCCAGGGAGAACATGCAGACTCCGCAAAGACAGTGACCCAAGCCGGGAATCAAACCTGGGACCCTGGAGCTGTGAAGGAACTGTGCTAATCACTGTGCTACAGTGCTGCCCTTATATCATAATTGTGCAGAATTTTGGTTAGATCCCATCTGGAGCACTGCATTCAATTTTGGCAACTTGCAGCACAGCTTAATCAGAAAAATGCATAGTTTATGTATGTTAGATAATGACAGGTTGTATAGAAGTGCTGGGTTCCAATGGCTGGCAATCAAGGACTTAGAACAATAACAGCTTATTATATACATTGAGCAGCACTTGCATGCTGTGTGTCTGCCCATGCTCTAGGGAGAACTCCTGACCGTGTCCCCTTATATATCTGTGACATTCCAGTGTCCAGGTGTCCACCCTGTCAACACCATCTCCATTTAATTTGGGATAGCAGTACTGAGGTGTAGCAGTGTGCAAGAACTGTCACCGGATACAAACTATTTACAACATAAAAATTGGGCAGGCTAATAACATGTGACTATTTGTTTGTGCGAAACACTGATTGAGCTGCTACAGCTGATGCATAGTCCATTGTGTCTCCTTCCCTTCCCCCACTTAAAACAAAATGGTGGCCAGATGGAGAGGACTTGATGCCTTGTATCTGGTTTACTCATATGCCCTGGGCACGTTGTCTGTGCTGACGATGGCAGACTCTAGCTTGGCACATTGGCAGCACGGTAGCACAGTGGTTAGCATTGTTGCTTCACTGCACCAGGATCCCAGGTTCGATTCCCAGTTTGGGTCACTGTCTGTGCGGAGTCTGCACGTTCTCCCCGTGTCTGCGTGGGTTTCCTCCGGACGCTCCGGTTTCATCCCACAAGTCCCGAAAGACGTGCTTGTTAGGTGAATTGGACATTCTGAATTCTCCTTCAGTGTACCCGAACAGGTGCCGGAATGTGGCGACTAGGGTTTTTTCACAGTAACCTCATAGTAAGCCTACCTGTGACACTAATAAAGATTATTATTTAGCAGGCTGAGGAGTGCAACACAACAATGAGGTCTCGGGCACATTTCCCAAGGAGGTGCTTGGCTGAGCATACTTCCCATTCTGCCAGGCCATTGGACTGTTGGGTACTACTCATATGTGTTCAAATTCCCTTGTGTGTGGAATAATCCTAAAATCACTGGAGATGAACTGGCGAGTGATGTCTGTCATAATCCTCTGAGGAACGCCACGTGTGACAAAGACTTTTGTGGGACCATTTAAAAATGGCGCCCTGATCTCTCGCTAAAAAACGGGAGTTCCGGCGAGCGGAGCTCCCCATTGTAAAAAACGGGGCTATGTGCTGCCTCGGCCGTGCGTTCCCCGTTCAGGCCCCTTATTCAAAGCAAGTCGAGTTGAATAGCCATGTGTTTCTTGGCACTGCGAGAGCCGGGAAACGTGTTGCTAAACATGCTTGCTCCCGTTTGGGAAGATCATGCCCTTAAATTTCTCGACGATCTCAGGGACCATTTAATAAAGTGCACGCCTTTAACATTTTGGATTTGTCTTATAGACCAGCACTGCCGCAGTTGTGCCGCTCTTTATCAAATTTTGCCCAGCTGTGCACAAAGTTTTTGTCGGACATGGGAGGATCGATGCGGCGAAGTCCCTGTGCCATTCTGCCAACTCCTGACACCATGTAGAAGTGCTGGGTTCCAATGACTGGCAACCAAGGACTTAGAACAATATTGTTTGTCATATACTGAGCAGCTTTTACATGCTGTGTATCTGCCCATGTTTTTGTGAGAACGCCCATGCTTCCGATACAGGATCCCTGATGTAACCACATCATCCCAGTGTCCACGTGACCACCTGGTTCACAGGTTGTACAGTGTGGGCTTTTGCTATCTTGAATATCTGATTGAAAATGATTGAAGTTCCTCGGGCTGGGCAACCCATAGCTTTCTGGCATGACTGTTGAACAAATGGGCACTTATTGGCATAAATGGGTATCGAGAAGCTGGAACTCATCCTTCAAAAAGCCATTGAAGTTAAGTCAACTGAACATGTCAAAACTGAGGTTTGCTAGGTTTGTTTGTTAAGTAAGGATATTAGGGGTTACAGAGATCAACCATCATCTAATTGAATGGTGGAATAGGCATGAGGCGCTAAATAGGTCTACTCCTGTACACACTATGTTTCTCTGATGTAACTTGGGAGGATTACAAAAGCACATGCTGATCTTAAATCACTGAAGTTGCCTTGGTGAAGGGTGGCAGAGGTTCGGCTCAGAATATTTCAACATTTGCTACAACCTAATTCAGGTTTGGCTGAGTAAATTTACCAGGGAGATACCAGAGCTGAGAGCTCTTCAGCCTGGGAAGGCTGAGGCTCAATTGTTTCAGAATGAGGGAGGTTGAGGGGGGAACGAAGAGAAAGATTTAAAATGACAAAGGGGTTTGAAAGGATAAATGTGGAGAAGTTGTTTCCATATGTGGGGAAGTCAAAAACTAAGGGGCATCAATCTAAAATAGTCACTCATGATTCCAATAAGGAATTGCAATTATATTAAGTAGTTGAGGCAAAGAAACGTGGACGAATTTAAGAGGGAGCTATGTAAATACGTGAGAGAAAAGATTTGAAGGTTATTCTGAGGGGGTGAGATAAAGAGTGGGAGGGGGTTTGTGTGCAAACTGTATGGACCAGTTGGACTGAATGAACATGCTTCTGTGCTGTAAATTGCAGTTCTCTTTTAAAAACAGGACATTTTTAAAAGTAAGCTGTTTCTAATTCTATATAGTACCATCTGGTAATAGTCTGTTCTATTTTTTGTTTTCACTGCTCACAGAAGGCCTGCTGACATTAATTAGCAAGAAACAGTAACATTTGTCCTCCCCAACATGACTATTCTTCAGGCAATTTCACTAAGTGTTTCGGTCCAAAAGCTGGTGATTGAAGGATCAGGCATGTTGTTTCAACTCTTCAAAGATTCCGTTATTGGAAACTTTCTTGTAAACTGCAATGTTCCATTATTGCTTTTGGTGCTGGCAGTTTGTAGCTTCTAAGTCATGTTTCTTCGCACTGGTGAATAGCTGAAACCCTTTCTCTGCAGTAATTTATTAATATATACTGGCCGCTGAGAATGACCCTGCTATCAAACGGGACTCTGTTTCTTTACGGTCTTGGCGAGGAATGTCCCTCCGTGGTCGCACTTACTTCGCACCCTGCACTAACGAGAAGAGATTGGTCACCATTTCTAAATGCCGCCCTGATCTCTCGAACCCCCCTCGGAGTCCTCACCTGGGCCTCTGGACCACCCCCATGCCTCAGCATACCCCTTAGAGCAGGGGTGGGCAAACTTTTCCGAGCAAGGGCCACATTCAGAAATTCACAATTTTAAAGGGCCGCATAGTATATTAAGCAAAATAATTAATATTTAAAATAGCCAAAATAAAAGGTTTTTAAAGAAAAAAAAGCAATTAATTTTTATTAAATAATATTTTAAAGTAGAAACTTTACATGAAACACATTTATTTGAAAAACAAAGTAACTCAGTTTAAAGAAAAAAAAGCAATTAATTTTTATTAAATTTATTTTTTAATGACTTGATCTTGGTGGGCCGCATAAAGACCTTTGGCGGGCCGCATGCGGCCCGCGGGCCGTAGATTGCCCACCCCTGCCTTAGAGGGTCCTTGGGCGGCCCATCAGCCTGCCTCATAAGGGCAGAGCACCCCAGGCCCGAACCCTGGCACAGACAACCTGACAACCAGGAACCTTGGCTCTGCCAGCCTGACACAGTGCCCCTTCCAGCCTGACACTGCCTCATGGGCACTCTGGCAGTGCCAGTGTGGCACTGCCAGGGGCCCAGATGACAATGACAAGGTGCCAGGTCAGCAGTGCCAAGGTGCCCGGGTGGCAGCAGGTGTGTCAGAGAACCACCCTGCCCATAGCCCGATCAACCTGGGGTCTCTGTTGGCCTTGGAGATCCCCCTGCAGGTGCCATTACACCTTTTCTATGTTTGTGTGGACCAGTGTTAAATGACGCCATGATGAGGTCTTCCATGATGAAATGAAATGAAAATTGCTTATTGTCACGAGTAGGCTTCAAATGAAGTTACTGTGAAAAGCCCCTAGTCGCCACATTCCGGCGCCTGTTCGGGAAGGCTGTTACGGGAATTGAACCATGCTGCTGGCCTGCTTGGTCTGCTTTCAAAGCCAGCGATTTAGCCCTGTGCTAAACAGCCCCAGTATAGCCCCAGCGAGGAATCGCAGGCATTCATTCCCAGGCCTCGGCAGCATCCGGTGCCCGCATATTTAAGTTAGCCTAACTGCTCACTTTTAAATATATAAATCTGGATCTCGCCCAGCGAGGACGAGATCCAGATTGTGACATCTCGTGCGATCGCGTGAGGTGCCCCGAGCATCGCAAATCCCGTGAGAAGAACGGCCTTGTCACATCAACGTGTCGGGCGTGATGAGGCCATTTGATCTCGCCCAATGACTCTGAAAGTTTGCAATTGTACGTTCAATGTAATAGAAAGCATAAGCAAGATTCAAACAAGCAAAATCTAAAATGAAGCTGACTTTATGAGTTTGAATCAAAACACGGTTGTCACTTGCTCTAGCAATCAAATATACAGCTTCTGATATAACATTCATTTTTATTGCTTGTCTTAGGAATGGATAAATCATTAAAAAAATACATGTTAATGTCCCCTTCCAGTGCAATAACTCATCTCTTGCATGCTCCCAAAAGATAACAGTATACAAAGGATCATCCAGGCTTATAGAATGAAATGAGCAAGGAAGAAATACTAGACTCCAAGATCTAGGCTACCGTAAACAAACACAACCTTTCCAATCCATAGCTGCTATGCTTTGGTCTCTGTGTGTTTCTGTTACATTCTGCACTGAAACATTGATCAAGAACTATGCCGATGGCATAGTTGGTGGGATCAAACACGGCTTAATTTGCATCCTTCTCTCTTGTCTGTGCAATTCCTAATTATGCGCTTTATTCCTTATATTATGAATAAAAGAAGGCATAATGAACTCAATTTTATTGGCATCCCTGGTCAGATGCACCTTTGAAGCTGCATCCAAGAACATAAAAATGGTCTCAGTAGCGGCCCTTTAAACTCGTATTGTGGTATCAAGGGGCTGTGGGGTGGTGTGGTCAGTCCTTTGAAATATCATCCCAGTTACCTGACCTGTTTTTAATCTACATGGCTAGGCCACTTTCACAACTGTAACAAAACCACAGGGGAAATCATCCTGGATATTGAGGGTTTAGTGGGAGAAATCTGAAAGATGTCAGCGTACTGAATATAACTGAATCTTGCAGATTTAGCAGCAAAACAATCAAGAATGATTATTTCATTTTTGAGCTGTGCTTATCTGGAATGTAAAATCTTTGAGATGTTACAAACTTTCAAAGTGACTTACCAGCCCTGCTTCTAGATTATAAGAACAACAGGGGCCCTGGGTTCCTTGCCCTGTATTCTGCCACTGGAAAGGCAGTGGGTTGACAGTTGCAGCCACCAAGGTAGTGTGGCCATGGCGCCCAAATCTTGTGGGTCTTTTATGTAAGTGAGTGAGAGACAGCATGATTTCTGGCATAACTGGTTGACTGGTGTAGTGGCATAAAGTTGATACTGGGTCCTTGCCATTATGTCCAGGGTCTGTCAATTTTGGACAAAGATGCTTTGAAACAAAGGAAGAGCTTCTGTTTTCCCACTAGCAATTGGACCATTTTCCAAGGGGAAACCGGCATTTCAAGCTGCAACGGCAGACGTGAGTGTGGCAGTGTAAATATACCTGTATTATGAAGGTGATACCATTGAGTCCACTTCTCTCTATGACCCCTGCATGCAGAAGGGTGCGACAAGAAATGTCTTTGCCCGACATATATGAAGCCACTAATGTGGAAATAAACTGGCCTAATGAGCCATTCAGTTGTATGATGTGACGACCCACATTCCGAAAACGAATTTAAACAGAATATAGTGCTGAGAAAAGTATTGAATGTCTTGAAAGGGGTGGCTAAGGTAAAGATTATTCACAAAATAGTCTCACAACCAAGAAAAATAAGAAAAGCTGAAAGGACAGTTTCTCTGACTTTTAATAAAGGAGAATGAGTTCATTCAGCGAGAATTTACATTTTGGTATCAATTTAAAAGCTCCCTTTAGTGCCATCCATTTATTTGTTGACAACCATCATACAGCACTGAAGGAGGCCATTCAGCCCATTGTACTTTCACTAGATCGTTGGAGGAGTTATTTAATTAGTCCCACTCCTCCGCGCTTCCCTCAAAGCCCTGAAAAAATTCAGATTTGAGCATATATGCAATTCTCTTTCAAAAGTTATGATTGAATCTTCTCACCATGTTGGGAGGTTCAATGGCGGGCGACTGTGGGGGGTGGGGGGTAGAATTTGGCTGGTGTGAATTTCCCATGGGGTCTTGCACTGGAAACCAGCTGGAGGCCGGTGTGGAACTGATTTGCATCCCGCTAATGGGATGCAGTTAAAGGCTCGACCGGAATCCTCTACCCATGTCCGATTCTCCACAATGTCAGCAGGAAAACACGGTGGTCCAGAACGCGTCAGGAATAACATGGCAGATAGAAGTCGTGACTCACCTGAACATTGCCTGGGGGTGCTCTGGGGTTCGGATTGGAGATCACCAGCTGGGTGCCAAGCTGCCGGCAAATTGTCCCTGGTAGATAACTTTGTAGCAGCGTTTTCCAGTGAACGCTGCTTTAAAGTTCTGTGTCAATATGAACTTACAGTGAGGATTGCTACAACATTTCTTTCACATTATGTACAATATACCACCCTTTAAGTAAAGACTTGTAAATAAAGTTAATTTATTTCACTCCCACATCCAGCGGTGCCTGTTCCAGAATTGGGCGCGATTTAACTGAATGGGAACAAAGTCCCATAGTGAGCATGTTTAGCCACGTGTTTCCCCGGGGCTCGCAGCACCAAGCTCCAATTCACTAGGAGGAGGTCCGCATGCATCTCCCCCACACCCCCAACACCTGCACAGGGCACTCCCAGTCCGATTGCCACCGGACAGAAAATGCCAGCTGCCATTGCCACCTGGACATCTGGCAGTGCCAGGCTGGCACCCAGGTGACACTTCTAGGATGCCAGCCTGGCAGTGTCAAGGTGTCAATCTGGAACTGTGAGGTTGCCTGGGTGGCACCAGCAGTGCTAGGGTGCCACCCTGGCAAGAGGGCAAGCACCTGGAGGCCTCCAATCCCTTGGGAGACCCACAAGAGTGTGAAAAATGAAAATCGCTTCTTGTCACGAGTAGGCTTCAATGAAGTTACTGTGAATAGCCCCTAGTCGCCACAGTCCGGCGCCTGTCCGGGGAGGCTGGTACGGGAATCGAACCGTGCTGCTGGCAAGCTTGGTCTGCTTTAAAAGCCAGCGATTTAGCCCAGTGAGCTAAACCAGCCCAACCTGTTCCGCTTGTGGAGACCAGTCCTAAACGGCGCTTGCCCCAGACTTCCGAGGTAAAGGGGATAGATCACACGCCTTGTGTGCCTCGGGAAACTGCATATTAAAGTGAGACTAGCTGTCTCACTCAAATATGCAGATTTTCCAAAATGTGACCCTGCCCACAGAGGTGAGAGACACAACGCTATCAAAAATCACTCGAGTTAGATGCTAGGCCTCAGCAGGGAACACGTGGCCAATGCCGCAAACAGCCCTGTTTTCTGCACTGAGAAGCTCCACTTGCCAGAATTAAGCGATTTTTATTTCATGCATTTCATGAGGTAGCACTGTGGATAGCACAATTGCTTCACAGCTCCAGGGTCCCAGGTTCGATTCCGGCTTGGGTCACTGTCTGTACGGAGTCTGCACATCCTCCCCGTGTGTGCGTGAGTTTCCTCCGGGTGCTCCGGTTTCCTCCCACAGTCTAAAGATGTGCAGGTTAGGTGGATTGGCCATGCTAAATTGCCCTTAGTGTCCAAAATTGCCCTTAGTGTTGGGTGGGGTTACTGGGTTATGGGGATAGGGTGGAGGTGTTAACCTTGGGTAGGGTGCTCTTTCCAAGAGCCGGTGCAGACTCGATGGGCCGAATGGCCTCCTTCTGCACTGTACATTCTATGATAATCTATAATTTCTTCAGCATAGCGAGAAATTGGGACATCATTTTTAAATGGCGTCCCGATCTCTGGAGCCCCCCTAACACCCATGCAGAGCACCCTGGTCGATCGCCACCGCATGGAAAATGCGAGCATGGCACCTTGGTAGTGTGATCCTGCCACCCTGGCAGTGCCACCTGAGCACCTTGGCAGTGCCAGTCTGGCACCCAGGTGACACTGCCAGGTGCCCAGCTGGCACATTCAGAGTGCACAGGTAGCGCCAGCTGTGCCAGGATACGACCCTGACCAATGGGCAGGTGCCTGGTGGCCTCCAATATCCTGGGAGACCCCCATGAGTGCCGTTCCATTCTACTCCCTTTTGTGGAGACCAATACTGAACAGCGCTTGCACGAGGTCTACCAGGTGAAGGGGATAGACCCTAATGCCTCGGGAAACTGAATATTAGACTGAGACTAGCTGTCTCGTTCTAATATGCAGCTTTGCCAAAAAATGACCCCGTCCACAATGGGTGGGATTCACATCACAATGTCCCATGAGATCATGTTATATCTTGCGAGGCATTGCGAGCCGGATAGATTGCGGGAGTAATCTCCCGACTTCTATCGGCCATGTTGCGCCGTGGTGCCTTGCTTTTAAGTTGCAGCATGGCTGATCGATCGCGCCCTTGGTTTTCTCTCCATAGATGCTGGCAGAACTACTGAATTTATCTAGAATTTTCTGTTTTTAGGTCAGATTTGCAGCATCTGCAGAATTTTGCTTTTATAACCAGTTTGTATATGACCTGTGTGGCCAGGCTAGAATTAATGTACATGCTATGCATTTATAGCTAGGCAGGTATTGGATGTAACAGGTGGCTGTTTCATTGCAATATGAAAATAAGTTGCACTGATGCAATTAGGACAATTCCCCTTAGCTACATTGAAAGTGCACATTTTCTAAATTTAACTTGCAAAACAGCCATCTGGATCTCCAGGTGATGTGGTTCATACAAATCTTATCACAAGGTCCAGCACATAAATACAATTAGGCTGCTTCTGAAGTGTTTTCTTTTCAACGTTTTCCTCAAACAACCTTCTGAGCATTATTTGGTGGACAGGTTTTGCTCTCACCATATTTAAATTTGGTTCCCACTGTGTCTATCTTGTCGGGGGGAGGAAGAGGGGGGAACAGTGCGGAACTCCAGACACGTGGGATTGAGAAGGAATGAGCCCAGCTGCTGTTACCCTTCAAAACACACTTTCTGACAGAGGCTTGCCTAGATTCACCTGACAAAAACTGAACGAATGTCGGCTAAGATTACCAGGAGTATTACAGCACAGTTCCGCCACATACATTTAATGGACCTTTCACCACCACAAGACACCCCAGACCACTTTACAGCCACTGGAATTCTTGAAAGCATGGATATATGATGATAGCATGGAAGCATATATGGTGCAGTGGATAGCACTGCATCCCTGCCTCTGGGCCAGAAGCTCTGGCTTTGATTTCCACCCGAGGACTTGATGGGCAAGTAAGGTGCATTCATAATGGCGTCCAAATGGTTGAGTGTGTTAACCTGTAAATCCTTCCAAACATGCCAATGGCTGGCGGTAAGAGTAGGAGAAATGTCTGGTCATCCATGCTTGATGTGGAGTGGCGCTTCTCAAGCTATAAACCCCTAGTGACAGGCTAAGTGACCTGTTCTGGGAGTTACTAGCTATGGTAGCAGACAACAGTCTACCTTTTTGCACCACTAGACATGGGAAGAAATTTGGAATATAACAAAGGAAACATTGCAACTAACTTGCAAACGTCAAGGTCCCATAAACAATAATAATACAATGACAACATGATGTTTTATTGACTGAGCATACAAATTAAGAGCAGCAGTAGGCCATTCTGCCCCTCAAGCCTGTTCAACCACCCAATTAGTTATTGGCTGATCTGATTGTGGCCTCAATGCACAATCCTAACCCCCACCCTTTCCCTTTGATTCCCTTGTTAGTTAAGGATCTAAACCTCTGACTTAAAAATGTTCAATGACCACTCTCTGGAGAAGAGAGCTCCACAGACTCCCGACCTTCTGAGAGAAAACAAATTCTCCTCACCTCTGACTTAAATTCCTTAATTTTAAACTGTGTCCTCCAGTTCTGGTCTCTCCCATAAGGGGAAACATCCTTTCAGCGTCCACTCTGTCAAGCCGCTTCAGTTTCGGTAAGATCGCCTCTCATTCTTCTAAACTCCAACGGATACAGGCCCAAACTGTCCAAACTTTCCACATAAGATAACCCCCCCCTCCCCCATATTCCAGTTATCAGTCGTGAGCCTCCTCTGAACTTCAATTAGGGATCAATTTTGGCCAGGACACGGGCAATGTCCCCCTCGTCCTTGATATAGTGTCATATGGAATCAGTTGGGTTCTCCTGCGAGGACAGATTGGATTTTGGTTTAACATCCTGTGTGGTAGACAAATGAGAGAAATGCTACAAGCATGTATTCATAATTGCATCATAGTATTAATATGTTGGTGAAAGACTAAGATTTGTAACACAATCAACTTCTTTCATTCACATGGCTCCAATTGGTTTATGTGACATCAAGATAGCCCTTCTTCTGAGGTTTCTTGTGCACACTGGGGACTAGCATGGGCCATTCTGAAAGAATGCCTCAGCCTAGGCTACTGGGCACCATGGAGAGGAAATTTGAGCCCAGATTGTCTTTAATATGTGTGCTCCTTTTGGATTCAATTTTCCATTAATGTTTCGTTGGCAGCTGTCCAGTTAGGTGAAATTACAGTCCTATTCTAGAGAAGTAATTTGTCAAACTTGCCATCAGGTAATCGCTGCATTGAAATCTTTCACAAGGTGAGGGCCAGGCAGTTAGTGTTCAATTTGAGATCAGAAGAAAAGGGATTTTTGAAATTGTAAATTTCTCCATTTTAACTCCTCACCCACCCTCTACTGAGGCTAGTGATTTTCTCACTCAAGTGATAATGGTTTGATTCATTCATTCTTGAGTTGTGGGCGTTATTTGCAAAGCTGACATATTTTTGCCCCATACGTAATTGCCTTCACTGAATAACTCGCCAGGTTATATTGGGGGCGCTGTTAATGGTCAATCACATTGGGTAAGACGAGTCATATGAAGCTGTCAGCTTTCCTTACCTAAAGGACATTAATGAACTGTAATGAACTCCAATTGGCTTTATTGGTTGGCCAATTGGAGTATGAGCTCCCTCAATGATAGCTCATTGAGGGGGCCCATATAAGCACCTGTGTAGGCTTTGTGAGCCAGTCTTAAGTTGACTGGACTGCTAGCAGCACTGTTTGTAGCTGCTCCTGTAATATCGTTATTGTAAATAAATATTGGTGTGGTGACGGAACTCCTGCCTCCCGTGGATTACTACATGAACCAATTGTCGTTTTACAACTTCCTGACAGAAACATGATCACTTCCACTTTCTGGGCTGAATTCAAAGTTTCAAACAGCTATTGTGGGATTTCAGCTCGTGTTCTCTGAATTACTCGGGTTATAATAACCAAAGCACTATTATACATTTGACCAGATGTTGAGCATCTGTAGATTCTTGAGGCTAATGGATTGGACCATTAGCCTGATTTTCACCCTGCCCCTCATCTGTTAACAGCTTCAAGCAGGATTGCTGAATTATAACTTCAAATACGAACCTCTGGAATCTCACTGGAATAGAAAAGGTAGCAGATAGTTAACTTTAGATTCTCAAGCCCAGTGATACTGAAGCCAACTGTATCCATTGGCTGCAGGATGGTCAGGATTAAGAACTAAATATATCTGGTTATACAGTTTACAGGAGGGACAGAAAAGATGTCAGAGGTGGTGGAGTAGCCTGACTGATTAGAAATACCATCACTTCAATGCTTAGGGGGAATATAATGAGGGGAAGCATCTAGTGGAGACCATATGGATGCAACTGAGGAGCAAAAAAGGATCTAAAACTGTGATGGGTGATGTGTATCGACCCCCTGGTAGCAGTTCTGGGATGCTATATTGTATAAAGGCAGAAATTAGGCAAATGTGTTAATGGGGAATTTTAACCAATTTGCACATAGGTTGGGAGAGTCAGACAAGCACCTGTCAGAAAGGTAGTGAATTTCTGGAATGTGTCTGGGATAGTTTCCTGCAGCATGTTCTCGATGTCACAAGGGGACAGGCAATATTAGATTTAGTTATGAGTAATGAGCCCAATATATTTATTTATTTATCTATTTTATTAATTTAGAGTACCCAATTCGTTTTTTCCAATTAAAGGGGCAATTTAGCATGGCCAATCCACCCAGCCTGCACATCTTTGGGTTGTGGGGGTGAAACCCACGCAGACACGGGGAGAATATGCAAACTCCACACGGACAGTGACCCAGAGCTGGGATCGAACCTGGGACCTCAGCGCCGTGAGGCAGCAATGCTAACCACTGTGCCACTGTGCTGCCCTCATGAGCCCAATTTAATTAGTAGCGTAACTGTGCGCGATCGTATATCAAATAGTGATCACAACATGATTGAATTCAATGTGGCATTTGAAAGTGAAAAGCACAAGTCAGATAACAGAATTTTAGACTTGGGTAAGGCTGACTTTAACGGGATGAGGCGGAGACTGTTCACGGTAAACTGGGAAGATTATTTAATGACCTGGGGGGGGGGGGGGTGCGCGGGGCGATCTGACTCCGGGGGATGCCCCCACGGTGACCTGGCCCGCGATCGAGGCCCATCGATCAGCGGGCGGGCCTGTGCCGTGGGGGCACACAAGAGACCCCCTCCCCTGCGCATGCGCTGGTATGACGTCAGCAGCCACTGACGCTCCGGCGCATGTGCGGATTTATGCGGGCCAGCGAGGTCCTTTTGGCCCCGGCTGGCGTGGCTCCTAAGGCCGTTCACGCCAGCCGGCGGAGTGGGAACCACCCCGGCACGGGCCTAGCCCCTCAATGTGAGGGCTTGGGAGCCACTTCGACACGCCGGGACCTCCAGCCGGGTCGGGGAGAATCTCGGGCCCGGACAAATGAGATAGGTACAAGGACCAGCAAATGCTCACAATGCAGCTCATAAGAGCTACTAGAAGGGATTATGAAAGGAAACCTGCAAGGGACATCAAAATCAATAAGAAGACATTTTATAGTTATATAAAGAGAAAGCGGGTTGCAGGCCCACTGAAAGCTGGAAATTGAGATATTATCAGTGATAAAGCGGAAATGGCAGATATTTTAAACAATTACTTTGCCTCAGTATTTACAGTAGCAAATGAGGATAACTTGCTGGAAGTCCTAAAAAAAATTAAGTTAACAGAGGACAGGAACTTTATACAATTAACGTAAGTACACATGACTAGCTAGGAAATGAACAGAACTAAAGAGTGACAAATCTCCAGGACCCGATGGTTGCCGATTATGGTGTTAAAGGAAGTAGGGGAGCACATTGTAGATGCCCTAACTATAATCTTTCAGAGTTCCCTAGATTCAGCAGCAGTCCCTCTGGATGGGAAAATAGCACACGTCACTCCACTTTTTAAGACGGGTGAAAGGGGAAAACCAAGGTTTTACAGACCAGTTCGCCTAACATTAGTGGGGGGGGAAATTGGTGGTCTATAATCAGGACTGGGATAACTGAGTACCTTGAAATATAATGGTCGATCAGGGAAAGACAGCATGGATTCGTGAAGGGGAGGTCATGCCTGACGATTCTTATTGAATTTTTTGAAGAGGTGACTAAGGTAGTGGACAGGGGAATGTCTATGGATGACATTTACATGGACTTCCAGAAGGCATTTGATAAGGTACCACATAAGAGACTGTTAACTAAGGTGAAAGCCAATGGAGTTGAGGGCAAATTATTGCCATGGTTAGGAAATTAGTTGAGTGGCAGGCGACAGAGAGTGGGGATAATGGACAGGAGGTGATTAGTGGTGTACACAGGGATCTGTGTTTGTGCCTCAATTGTTCACATTATTCATTAATGACTTGGATGATGGCATAGAAAATCATATATCCAAATTTGCTGATCATACAAAGTTAGGTGGCATTATAGACAGTCTAGATGACAGCATAAAATTGCAAGGAGATATTGACAGACTAGGTGAATAGACTTAATTGTGGCAGGTGGAATTTAATGTAGGCAAGTGTGAGATTATCCATTTTGGACCCAAAAAAAGGATCGTGCAAAGAGAGATGTCCAAAGAGACTTGGGGTTCAGGTGCACAGGTCCTTAAAATGCCAGGAACAAGTGCAGAAAATAATCAAAAAGGCTAATGGAATGCTACCCTTTGTAGCTAGAGGACTGGAATATAAAGACACAGAGGTTATGCTGCAGCTATACAAAACCCTGGTTAGACACCGCTTGGCGTATCCAGAGCAATTCTGGGCACCACACAAAATAAAGGATATTATGGCCTTGGAGGGAGTACAATGCAGATTAACAAAAATGATACCTGATTACAGGAGGAGAGTTACGAGGGGAGATTACTCGTTAGACCTTTTTTATCTAGAATTTAGAAGGTTAAGGAGTGATGTGATTGAAGTATTCAATATATTAACAGGGAAAGACAGGATAAATAAAGATAAACTATTTCCACTGGTTGGAGATTCTAAAACCAGGGGGCATGGTCTACAAATTTGGACTGGACCGTTCAGGAGAGATGTTGGGAAGAATCTCCTCACTAAAAGAGTGGCAGAGCTTTGGTACACTCTCAAACAAGCAGCAGTTGAAGCTAGATCAGTTGTTAATTTAACATCTGAGATAGATTTTGTAAAACATAAATATTAAGGGATCTGGGCCAAAAGCAGGTAGGAGTTAGGTCACAGATCAGCATGATCTCATTGAATTGTGGAACAGGCTCGAGGGACTGAATGGCCTACTCCTGTTCCTATGTTCCTCTGTCGCCCTCCATGCTGCTCAGCTGAGATTAGTTAGTTCAACACAAAGCAGAAACTAAACGTAGTATCCTGTCGATCTGTATGAACACAGCCAGGAGGATACTTGCCTGTTGACGCCTGTACTCCTTGAAAAGAATGAATTTGTACATTTTGGGATGAAGTTATCCTAAACTGTGAGGTCGTGCAATACTGCAGTCAATTTTAGTCTTGATACATTTATATGCCAATGTATGATTATTGTTTTTGATGAAATGGCAATAGTCACAAGAAGACACGGTAAATAGTGCTTATTAGTGTATCCTTCAATACAATTTGCAATGCAGACATTACTCCATCACAACCAAGCTTCTGGCTGAAGCTTAGCTCCAAAGAGGGAGGCAACAATTAAGTTTTAGCAGCTGTCTAATTACAGTCGATGGTGAATACCAAAATATTTGATTTGAGCAACAAAGAGTTATCATTGTGTGTTGAATAACCATGTTGAGAGATGGTGAGACTGTTGGGTCACTGAGTGAAATTGCCTCTGCTCAGTTGCTTCAAATGGCACACCGAGATTTCTTACACGATTATAATCATTAAGGATTTAAAAAAAATAATTTTTACACTTTGAAGGTTAATTGCCTTGATGAATGGTACACAGGGAGTGCCTCATTGAAACTGATGCAGTTAATTTGGTTTCCTCACATCACATGGTGGAGAATTGTTATGTGCATGAATTTATTTGGGCTCAATTGATCAAGACCAACGTCAAAGGAAGACAGCACTTGAATTTAAATAGTGCCTTTCACAATCCCACGTTACCCCAAAGTCATTCTTATAGTGTGGACACAGCAAGGTCCCACACCACCCGTGTGATGGATGACCCGATAATCTGTCTTTGACTCTTGGTTGAAAGATTAATTTTAACCAGGTTAACGGCTCTCTTCAGATAATGCAACGGGATTTTTTTTGCAAAAAAAACCTATTCATAAAATACCCAAAAAGAACATTACAAGCATTCAAAATGGCCAATACACAAAGTTCAATAATATTCCAGTTCTCTACATACGTCGTGTTGCACTCTTGAGATGCGGTAAAGCAATGGGATCATTTATGTGCAGTTAAACAGGCAGACAGGCTTCTTTTTAATGGCACGGCCAGTGATGCTGCACACCTTCAATTATGCACAGTTCTGTCAACCTGGTTACTTGTTCAAATCTCTGGAGTGCGACATGAACCTATGACCTTCAGACTTCGAGACCAGTGTGCTACCACTGAGCCAAGACTGACTTTATCGACTGACTTTATCAAAACTGGCTTTCATACTCATTCCCACATACTCTGAAACAGCCACCCCACCACGTCCACGAGCCAAATTACTTGCAACAATAACTGACAAGCCCAAAAGGTAACAAGATAAGAACACCAGCATTTTCTTGTTGACGGCCTCTTGCAAGAGAGAGAGAGGGGAAAAGCAAAGATTAGGTAAGTTATTAAAGAGCAGCCAATACATCAACGCTATAATAGTAAGTGATGCACTGGATTACAAGTTCACAAAGGCCCTGTGCCATTGCCTGCATAATTCCAATTAAGGGAACTTGGCTACTATTAATGCTAAGCCTGAATTTAGATTTACTAGCTAGATTGCCTTGAGACTAAATTGAAACAGCTTCTCACTGTCTTAGGTACAACAGGGGTAAGATAAAGCTTTGGTGAAAGTGTGTTGTTCAGCCGTCCATTTTACCACACCGTTGATTCTCTTTTCCACTAATTCTGATGCAACTTTGATGTCACATAAAATTGGCCCATAGGATGTCTTGGTAAGAAGTACATCCACCTGTGTCATAACAATTGTGCTGTTCATTTGATTGCTCAGTGTCTGTATCGACATGTTTCTGTATGAAGCTTCATCAACACCATTACAATTTAAATTGCCAGCCTCCATAAATTCTGTAGCCTACCTTTTCTCCCGAAACAATCTATGCTGGTTCATTAGCTTTGTGAGAGATTATGATGGAAGGATTAATTTATTAGTGGGTGGGAAAATTTTTATGACCTTTGCCTATGAAAGAAAGCTTAAACTAATTACTAATATGCTGCAAATGCTAATTGTGGATAAATATAGACATGGGCATTGGATGCTTTTGTATCCAGCTGCTAAACAGGATTAATATAGGGAATGTGGTTTATGATTTATATTCTGTCACTGCTAAAGGCACTTGAAATATTATCTGGAATGGGAAGATGGAGATTCTAATGCGAGACATTCAAGTCTAACAATTGACAAATAGAGGTGATAGCAGCGAAGAAATGTGCTAAGGTTTTAGCAGCAGGTTGCCTTGGCCCCATTACTCATCTTCTCTTGCCGGCACAGTGTTTTAAAACTTAAGTGAACATGCCAGTCGTAATCAAGGGAACAGTTAAATTGTCACTATTAGATTGTTGCCAAACAGCTTCTATTTTGATATGACCTTATAACTCTGGATCCCAGTTCAGTCTGAGCCTAGAGTGGAGTGGCCTGAGACGGTCACTCAGAGAGGCCATTTTGAGGTGCGTGTGGCTTGACGCTGCATGCAGCATAACTCTGGTCTGAAGTGATGAGGGAGTTTGTGTGCACTTTCAGAAGCATTCACAGAAATGCTTTAAACATTGCCGAAATGCTGTCGCTCTGCCCGCAGTTTCACATTGTTTGCACATTGCTGAATGGATTTGGCTCACAATATTTGCCTCATTTTCATAATGCAAAAATATTTGCCAATCTGAATCCTGAACCACTGTGCATGCTTGCTGTCAGTGAATTATTAAGGAATACTTACTCGCAAGGGATACTATAAAGTACAGATGGAGATCATGTGGAAGGACCACCAACCAGCTTTGTCTCCTTTCTTTGAGAAGAAGGCAGGACATGCCCATGTTTTCAGACCTGAGGAAGGGGGGTGGGGGGGGGGGGGGGGGGGGGGGGGGGGGGGGGGGGGGGTGGATTCTCTGATCCCCAGCCATTTGTTTCTCGGCAGCGTGCCGTTTGCGGAATTCTCTCTTCCCGCCACTTGTCAATGGGATTTCCCATTAAAGCCACCCCATGCCATCGGGAAATATGTGGGCATGCGTGTGCTGCCAGCGGGAAAAGAGACTCCCAGCGACTGAAGAATTCCGGCCAGGTTAAAACCTATAGATTATGTTACATGCGCAGAAGCAGTATAACACAGCAAGATGCTGAGAGTACAATACTTAAGCGAGTCCTCATTTCAACAAATTAGAATCTGCTCTTGAGAGGTTGTCTTTCCTTTTCAAAATATAATGGCCCAGATCTTCTGAGGTGCGGCAATCATCATGGGGTTTCTACTCCACTCCACTCCAGTCGCGGATGGGACAGAGAATTCGGAGGGTCAGCCAAACCTTTAAAGACTTTGGGCGGGCTGGAACGTTGCAGCCAAGATGTTTGGTGGATCAGTCTTCCGCAGACTTCATGATGCCACCTTGTACGTGGCTGGTGTGAAGTTCTAGTGCAAACTAAGTGAGGAGGAAATAATGGGATTCACGGCAGGGTGGGAAGAAATTATTTGAGTAGGAGCAGTTCACGTGGAGTATTTCCATTAACCAATTAGGCTTAATGGCTGATTTCTGCACTGCAACTTCTATGCAATTTCTATCTTTCAAAGGAGATAGCAGAAATTAGTGGTCATCATAACTGACCCATGCCCACTATAATACTATAATT
The DNA here is from genome assembly GCF_902713615.1 of Scyliorhinus canicula. Taxonomy (NCBI): domain Eukaryota; kingdom Metazoa; phylum Chordata; class Chondrichthyes; order Carcharhiniformes; family Scyliorhinidae; genus Scyliorhinus; species Scyliorhinus canicula. Next base: position 66,662,100 of record NC_052165.1, on the reverse strand, counting down.
AGGGGCAATTGTTAATCCTCTATGGAGGATAATAGATAGAAAGCAACAAGTCCTGTGATTTGTGGTTTGAACTCACCTTTTCAAATCAGCTCTCAAACCTTGTGAGATAGCATGTCGATGTTCAGGTCTTACGGCTCTGTAGCAAATATTTCCTTTGGATAGTTCAGCAGTCAGAGAAATCAGACTCTCTTCGGTCTGAGAATGTGTTCTTTTTGCTGTCCTTGGTTCTGTAGCTGCTGCACAGCACCTGTTCCATAAGATTTTCCAAACATTATTACCATGTAATAGTCTTTATATGTAGCAGTGGGTGGTGATGGTGTACAGTGCGTGGACATAATGGTGGAATTTACTTTCTGAAAATTGCCACCCCACTAAAGTTGCATGTCCCCAATGAAAGGCAAGGCCTGAAAGCCACCTTCAATGCCACAGAACGCCCCCCCCCCCCCCACTTAAGTTGTTATTTCATACATTTAACAAATGTTCCCAACGAGAGGCGATCTTTTCAGCATGCCAAAAATACATTTGGGGGTTGGACGTTGATCATGAACTCCTTTAGCACAGTGCCCACTTGATTCTTGATGTTTCCAGTTGGAGCTATGGGCTGTGTCCAAGTGTTTGGCATGAAATGAGGAAGAACCAAATTTAAAACAGAAATTATGTAAATATGTGAAAATACCCAACAAAATGATTTCCATTGTTCTCACCTGTGGTGCACAGTGCAGTCAATGGCTGCGTTGGTACTGAATGATAGTGGGATGGCGTATTCTAACCTTTCAGAGATGAAGTTCAAAAAGCTGTGTTGCCGCTATTCTTGCCTTCTTTTCGCTTGCTGAAATTTAGTGTGCTGAATGTTCAACTTGCACTGCTTTTATCTTTCTGCCGTTTGCATTTCTGATTTTTTGAGAACTCCAAATTCTGTTGCTTCAGTCAGGATTCAGAATATGTCTCTGTTTGGAGAAGAATGACAGGGACCTGACAATGGCTATGACGTGAGTGTGTTTGTTTTGTAATGCGCACTTGCCCAAGAACTTCAAGCTGAGGAGTGGCCACCGAGCAATGTCTTTGCCTGCTTCAGAGAACTCCCATCAACATCAAACGCTCTGAATATTGAGCCAGTGACCATGATGTGAGTACAGTGTTGACATTTTATTGCTGTAACTCTTTCCAAGTCACCACGCAGTCAATCAGCAGTGCACTAATATGAAACGTAGAGGACAGAATTACTAACTCTAACAGTTACAAGCCTAAGCCTTTCATAGGGCAGCACGGTAGCATGGTGGTTAGCATAAATGCTTCACAGCTCCAGGGTCCCAGGTTCGATTCCCAGCTGGGTCACTGTCTGTACGGAGTCTGCACGTCCTCCCCGTGTGTGCGTGGGTTTCCTCCGGGTGCTCCGGTTTCCTCCCACAGTCCAAAGATGTGCGGGTTAGGTGGATTGGCCATGCTAAATTGCCCGTAGTGTCCTAAAAAGTAAGGTTGGGGGGGGGGGGGTTGTTGGGTTACGGGTATAGGGTGGATACGTGGGTTTGAGTTGGGTGATCATTGCTCGGCACAACATCAAGGGCCGAAGGGCCTGTTCTGTGCTGTACTGTTCTAATAGGCTTCCCTATAATCGCTGGTAGCACTTTTTCTTGTTTGTGCAAGTAGAGAAATGCTCCCATGGCCAGCACATAAGCACTCTGACCAAGTCATGCGCAATGCTGAACATGTCGAAGGGCATGTTTCATAGAACATAGAACAGTACAGCACAGAACAGGCCCTTCGGAGCCTCGATGTTGTGCCGAGCAATGATCACCCTACTCAAACCCACATATCCACCCTATACCCGTAACCCAACAAACCCCCCCCCCCCCCCCTTTAACCTTACATTTTAGGACACCACGGGCAATTTAGCATGGCCAATCCACCTAACCCGCACATCTTTGAACTGTGGGAGGAAACTGGAGCACCCGGAGGAAACCCACGCACACACGGGGAGGACGTTCAGACTCCACACAGATAGCGATCCAGCCGGGAATCGAACCTGGGACCCTGGAGCTGTGAAGCATTTATGCTAACCACCATGCTACCGTGCTTCCCCAATGCCCCATGCTGTAATCCTCTATGACTCTATGCCATCAACGTTACCTCCACATCACTTCAACAACCGTCGCTGTCACTCCTTCAATCTGTCAGTGTCCTATACTGCTTTTTGAAAAGTTAATTTTCTGCATAACGAACAATGTAACGTATTTCTCCTCAAGTAATACCTGCCACAAGGTCATTTGAACTATATTGTTTCAAGAAGATATGTCATCATAAATAATTGTTTTCACTGCAGGAGACCTGGAGCGGGAGGAGAAGGCATTAGAAGTTTTTTTGTTTACATCATATCTTTTCTCAAATCTCGGCTACAATCAACTGCACCCCTGCAAAAACATAGGTCTAACTAAATTCCAAACTAAATCGACTCAACCCCTCCACTACCCCAGGCACCCAACTAACCACCGACCTAACCAAACTGTCCCCAAACTGACTGACGAATCCCCCGATTACTTCCCCGACCACCTGACTACTCTCAACACCTGACTATGCCGTGACCTGACCGAGCTACTCCCTGCACTCGACCACCACCACCAGCTAACTATGCCACAACCACCCGAATACTGGCACGCTGGCATAGTGGTTAGCACTGCTGCTTCACAGCGTCAGGGACCCGGATTTAAATCCGGCATTTTCTATGTGAAGTTTGCACTTTCTCCCTGTGTCTGCGTGGGTTTCCTTCTGGTACTCTGGTTTAATCCCACAGTCCAAAGATGTGCAGGTTAGGTGGATTGGCCGTGATAAATTGCCCTCAGTATCCAGGGATGTGCGAGTTCGGTAGGGTGATGGGAGTAGGGTACAGGAGTGAGGCCTGGGTGGAGCGCTCTTTCAGAGGATCGGTGCAGATTCGATGGGCCGAATGGCCTCCTTCTGCACTGTAGGGATTCTAGTCCACCGGGCTCCTGACTGTCTTCCAATCTAACTGCCCACTCACTCACATACCTACCTCACCAATTTACCCAGCTCACCCGCTCAACCATTCAGCGACTCACCCACTTACTGAGAGACTTGTCCTTTAAAAGCCTGCCTGAACATGGCAGCTACTGTCGTCAAAAGGGGATGTGTCCTCTCTTTCCTTGAATTGACGATTTTCTCTGGAGATTGGTGTGCTGAGTGTTCGATGTTTCAGCTGGGCTCAGAAGATACGGTTGTGACTCGTAAAAGGGTCGGTTCTCAGAAAACCTGCGTGGGCAGCAACAGTTCAATCGCTATTGACCAGAAGATCTAGCCCATTATTGTCTTCCTGAGCAAAGGTTTCCATCCCCAATATATACAGCTGGACAATGATCCACGAAATAGAAGGTCACAAATTAGAAAATGAGATTTCACACATTACCATTGCACTTCCAAAGTATTCCACTCTGTTGAAGAGCTTTGGGACATCCTGATTTTTTTCAATGGTGCCATGTATATGCATTTTTTTAAAAGCAGTGTTCCTTGCTTCCCTCCAGTTGCAAAGATTATTTGGATATAGCACTTCAAGGTTAACGCAATTTGGCCAATCTGTCAAAAAATGTAAATGAAGCAAAGACGCCGAATAACAATATGAATGCCCGAATATAAGGCAAATGAGGTGTCACTGACAAGGTCAACCTTGACTACCTGCTCAGCAGTTATATAAAATGTCAGAGTCCTGCATCCCAGAGGCAATATCTGGACTTTGAGGATAATTATCATTTTATAATTGAGATCTAAGTTGACCTAAATGCTCATGTTTCAAACTGTTTCCCAAAAGGCGTCCTCATTAAGGACAGGTGGAATGTGAATCACGTATGTGGAATTGATTGGCCCCCGAGCGGTTAAAAAGCTTGCAATTTGGTAGAACTTATGTTTGCCCTGCTGTTGTTGCTGTCCTCAGTGTGGGGAGAAGGTGTAATGACCTTCCCTGCTGTTAAGAATAGAAGGAACAGAGCAGATGAGCCACATGACCTGGACATCTGGCTGAAGCAAGCCGTGTCCTGTGGACTCATCTGAAGTGTATCAGAGGCAGACAGATGCTTTCTTTATTCTGTATCCTCCCCGAATATGCTCTGGCATATGTGAGCCCTAACGATCCCCCTGGAACTCATCTTTGAGGTCCACCATTCCTGATTTATTGAGCCAAAGCTATCCACCTGGTTCAGGAAATATATTTTCGGCACATTTAACCTTTTACTTTGTTGGGCCTGCCTATCTTGCCCCATTACGTAGCACTTTTCTTGCTGTTTTCCGAAAACAAAACTATGTTCTACACTTTTTATCGGTGCTATTTAGTAATCTGCAGGTCTGGGAGGTTTCAACATAGCCACATACCGATCCGAATGGCTGAAAATTGACCTTATATTGAACAATATTTTATCCAACTTCTGAGACTGGAGATTGGAGCAATGGAAGGATGGCATTCATGCATCAGAACTCTGCAAGCTGCTACTTTTAGAAACATCAAAGGAAAGCATCTATTTGACTATTAGATCTGGTCAAACAAATTCTTCAGATGACAGATATTCTTTCACAAAAGGTTGGGAAAGGTGCTGCCCCAGAACGCAAAAAGGCAAATTGATGAGTTTACAGGAACATCTTCTGAAGATATAACATTGATTTGTTGATTTGTTCAAAGTTGATTTGAAAATAGTACGAATGAAGGAAACCTCATTAAAAAACTTTGATAAATTAAAAAATATATCTTCTGTTTTTTTGCAAATGAAGACGTGTTTCCCTCCCAATTTCGGGACTTGTGGCGTTCCTTCTTTCAGAGGTGCACACAACAGGAGGATTATTTGCCCCTCGCCTGAGGTGTGGTGACCTTCAGGTTAAATCACCACCAGCCAGCTCTCCCCCTCAAAGGGGAAAGTAGCCTTTGGCCATCTGGGACTGTGGCGACTTTACCTTACCTTATTCAATGTGGACATTCCAAGTTTATAAGGAAACACCAGTTAAAAAAAGGACAGTGCATCCATTTGCCATCACAAAAAACTGAATTCATTTTTGTATATTTTGTTCTCTCTGCTGATTTCATTGAGCAGAAAGGAAATTGGTAGTTGATCAAGAATAAACTTAATCGACCCAACGTATACTTTGCTGCAAAAGCTAAATGATTGAAACAAATAAGAGTTAATATACATCTGTCCAACTGGCGATCATCAGGCCATTGTCCAATAAAATATGGGCAGTTTGCAACAATGCTATTACCTTGTCTGAACAGATTGATCAGCTACTGTTGACTATTGTGGCACCATTGCCCTCTTAGATTTTTATGATTTCCAATTGCTTCTCAGCCAAGTCTATGATGAGATTCTTGTCCCTGACAATATTATACAATATCCAGCAAATACTTATCATTTTTCGAACATCTATTGTGCATATTGTTAATCTCCTCCCTAACAACAGTTCAAACGTCGGAATGATTGATTTAGTGCCCGGTATGTTGCTTCAGTGAACATCCTGGTTTCCCTATGTGTCCCCTGTGAGCTGGAGCCATCAGTGGTCTACAGGGATGTCACCAGCCAGAGTTATGTCTGTTACAACCCCCTCAGAGGTCATGGGTCATGCACCATCCGGTTACCCGTGACCACCACAAAGAACAGACTCCCAGGTAAAACGGGGCGGGGTTTCCCCTTACCAAGGGGGAGCCTCATTGTAGTTAAACCCCGATCTGGTTGCAAGTCGGGGAGGCTGACCTTTAGGGGTGAGGAGAGTTAGCTGTGTATATTGAATGAAGCTGAGTTCATTTTACATCCTACCGTGCATTCCTGTGCAACTCTGCGTTGGATTCTACAGTGGTGACGAGGCTGGAGTGGAGCTGCCGCCGGCACCGCGTACTGCACCACCGGACCACTTTGTCTGGGCCCCATGAGGCCTTTACTCCAGCAGACGGATTGCCTCACATAGGAAAGATTGAACCGTTCGATGGGAATAGCGATGACTGGGCTCAATATATTGAGCGGATGCAATATTTATTTCGATCAAATGCGATAACTGGGGATGAAAGAGAAACTGTAGCATTGCTGACTGCAGTCCGTGGGCCGACCTATCCGCTCATAAAGAGCCTAACCCACCCAAGCACGCCGGATTCCCGGTCGTTTTCCGCGTTGGTAGCCTTGGTCGGGGAGCATTTGAATCCGAAGCCCCCAATTATAGTCCACAGATTTCACTTCCATACGGCCTCCCAGGCCCAAGGAGAGCTCAACGACGACTTTTTGCCGCGCTTAAGGAAGCTCACTGAAACTTGCAAATTTGGGCCCATATTCAGTGTCCCTGTGTGATGGATTGATTTGTGACATTCGCAATGCCGCCACACAGCGGAACTACCAACAGAAACCCACTTAACCCTCCAGTGAGCAATCAAAATTGCTGTCTCCCGCAAGAGCGCGGAACATGGGCCCGAGAGCTCCAGGAAATGGCGGTCCCAAATTTCGGTCAGCTGGGCAACTGTTGGCCGACTGAAACCAGACCCGAGCAGTGGGGGGCCCACCGCAGGGACAGAGGCTGTCTCTGCAGAGTGCCTGAGGCCCACCAGGACAGCTCTCCTGAACCAGGGTATCAAGGTGGCGGCCGGGAGCCGGGATCAAGACACCGGACGAATCCGTGATGATCCCGTCTCCCACCATTACCCATCCTGCACATGGAGGATCTTTACACCAGGCCCTGTGGGAGAAAGACAATTACTGAACTAGATATGAACCTCATGTACCTACAGTTGGGTCTGGACCTTGGCTCCAGGTGATTTTTCACCATTAATACCCTCAAGGGGCTACAGGAATACACGGTTGCCGTTTGGGGATTCATTGGAGTGCGCAATATTTCACTGAGTGATAGAAAATATCCTACGCGGTCTATCCAGAGTAGCCATGTATATGGACGACATCCTCATCACTGGACAAAAACACTTGGAAAACCTGACTGACATCCTCTGGCGGTTTGAGTGCGCCGGTGTCCGACTCCGAAGGGATTAGGCCGGTTTCTTTTCTTTTTCAAATTTTTTCCAATTACAATTTAATGTTTCCAATCCGCTATTTCCAATAATGTTTCCAATCCACCTACCCTGTACATCTTTGGGTTTTGGGGTGAGACCCACGCAGGCACGGGAAAATGTGTAAACTCCACACAGACAGTGACCCGGGGCCCGGATTGAATCTGGGTCCTCAGTGCCATGAGGCAGCAGCGCGGGAAAAGTGCATTTTCAATGCCCCCGGTACTTGAGGCATCGGACAGACAAACACAGCTTACACTCAGTGGAGGGCAAGGTGCGGGCAATCAAGCAGGCACCCGCCCGGGAGGACAAATGAGTTATGCTCCCTCAACTGTTATGGGAATCTTATCCCAAACTTGGCAACGCTGCTCAGCCCGTTCCACCAATCACTGGGAAAGGGGCACCCTCTGGAAGTGGATTGCTCCACAACAGAAAGCAGCCACAGAGGTGGAGTGGAAATTGTCTTCTGACAAACCTCTCACCCAATTCCACCTCAGCAAGTCAGCTCTGTTAACGTGCGATGCTTCCCCTTACCGGGTGGGGGCCAACCTCATACATCCTGGCTGTCGTTTTTGGGGTTTGCAAGTTCCACCAGTATGCCGACGGCCAAGCATTTATGGTCTAAACTGATCACAAGCCACTGCTAAATGTTAAAGAGGATAGTGATTCTCCCAGATGGCGTTGGCCAGGGTCCTAAGGTGGGGTTTGCTATTAGCTGCATAGGAATACACCTTTGAACACCGCCCTGGCACACTGGTCCCCATGCCGACGCATTGATCCACCACCCCCTCGCCACGGGGCCATCGGCACCCACATCGACTGAAGAAGTCATCGCCGCCCTCCATTTTATGGCTTCTCTGACAGTTATGGCGACTTGCATCAAGGAATGGGCCTAAATGGATCCACAGTTATCCAGGGTCCACCATGTACGTCCACCACATACGCCCAACACTGGGCTTTGCCCGACGACCTGAGGGCCTATACAACAAAACTGGAGCTTAGTGTAGAGGACGGCGTCTTACTGTGGTTGGTCCAAACGTTCCAGCGAGGGATGCAGAAGCTAACCACTGGATCCTGGTACACCCGGCTGACCACACCACACTCCAACATGGGAGTGGCACTAGTGGAAGTCGTGTGCGGACAATTCGCCGAAAGACAATTAGCCGACGGACAGCTGGCCGACGGACAATTGACAGACAGGACAATTCGCCGACAGGACAATTGGCCGACAGACAATTAGCCGACAGACAATTGACAGACAGACAATTGACAGACAGGACAATTGGCCAACACTTATTAAAAATAAAAGAATAAAAAGGATAGGCGAAATAGAAATACAAATACAACAAATTATTTATTAAATATAATTTATTAACGATTATTTAAAAAATTACTCATTTATATAAAAAGACAGGAACAGCCTGTTAAAAACTCTTACATACAATTATGTGCACATGCACGTAAAAATTGCAACCCATCTTCAGCATTGTAGTTGAGTACAAGTTTTTGGAGTCTTTTCTTGAGGCGAATGTATTTTTTGTTTTCCCTTGCCACATCAGCCCCTGATAATGCCTGTTCAATTATAATTTCAGTGCTTGACTGTTCAATCCTAAGCTTCTGAATTAATTTGGATAAATTAGGGTGATGGACATTGACTCTTCTACTGAAGGCGTGGTGCCACCCTTCTAGCGAGTTGTTAGTTTTTGGGAGATCACTGAGAACTCTGGAGTGACAGGACCATAAATAAATGTCAAATATTGGGCGTCGGCGTCTACCGCGTTGCATGATTCCTACCCATGTACACTCGAAATAAGACAGCAACTGCTCCAAAATTTCATCTGTTTGTGCATTTAAAGAATGAAGAAATTGTTCAAACAAAACAGCAACATCATCAGGTGGTACGAAAGCTATCGCTTGCAGCTGTTTTATAATGAAAGCATTTTCTCGGTCGCTGTACCACGTTTGTAAACCTGTAGTCTGTATCTTGCGCCATAAACACTGGCCAAAGTGAAAAAAACAACCATACACAGAAACGTGAGGTAAATGTTTTTTGATGCTGTTTATAGCTGCTTTCTCAAAGTCCACTGTAATAGACGTCACATTTAAGTTCCTTCTTGAAGTCTTGAAATTCATTTACAATTGTTGAAGTACGTAATTTAGTATAACTATTTTCAGTGGGTTCCCTGTCGACTAATTGTCTTGAAGTCTTGAAATTCATTTACAATTGTTGAAGTACGTAATTTAGTATAACTATTTTAAGTGCAACTATTCCCTGTCGACTAATTGTCCTATCGGCCAATTGTCCTGTCTGTGAATTGTCCCGTCTGTCAATTGTCTGTCGGCCAACTGTCCGTCGGCTAATTGTCTTTCGGCGAATTGTCCTACTACCAGTGGAAGTAGTGGGGACATGCCTCAGGATACACAAGCCTGGTTATCCCAGACATTGGGGACTTGGTCTACCGCGGGCAGGACAGATCAGAGGCGGATACCGGCCGGCACATGCTACTGTGCTGTTTCGGACTGGAGACGCCATCTATGTATGGAATTTCGATGACTGCACCGCGTGGATCACAGGCATGGTACTTTACCCAATGCGACCATCTCGTATTCAGTCCTCACACTGAGAAAGTAGGAAAGCTGTTATGTGGACCACATCCACCGCAGCACCCATGAGCCTTTGGAACCTGCTCATTACGCTCCAATCCCGGTCCTTCCGCGGCCTCCGTTACCGACTCCATTACCGGCCTTCCCCAACCGTTGATTCCCAGAGCCTGAAATGCCAGACGTCGACCCTATAGTCTCGGAACCTGATTCTGTCATGGTCATTTACCCACCAGGGAACGTCGTGACACTTCCAACCGCACCAGCACCCACGCTGACAAACCTCAACAATCCACATGCAAATGCTGGTCGCCGGTGCAATACACGACCCTCCCGGCCCAGCTTCGTCGATGCCAGAATGCCGACCCTCTGCAAACAGACCAGGGCATCCTCCTCCACAACGGATGGACTTGGACATCTCTCCGGGCTTTGGGGTGGAGGGAGGGGTGGGGGGGGGTAGGGGGGGGGGGGGGTGGGAATGTTACAACCCCCTTGGAAGACGTACCCTACGCCCGCCACAAAATGGGCGAGAATCACTTCGGACTTTTTCCTCGAAGGTCGGGGCTGATTCTCTGTTTTCCAGGGGGTTAGCAGAGCCCCGGCGTGCGCCCCGCATCTCTGGCTGCTGGCGGGGCCCTGCTGTCCAGACCGCGCGGCCGCGCATGCGCACGGCGGCCGCAAGCGGGTCCGCGTGGAGGAAGTTGTCCCTCCCAGATCGCGATGGCCCGCCGATCGGTGGCCCCCGATTGCGGGCCTGGCCACTCCGGAGTCAGACACCCCCCGCTTCCACCGGGACTGCCACCGCGGCCGCAGGTCCCAGCTCCCGCCGGGTACCACGTGTAAACCACGCCGGCGGGAGTTCGGCCGGTCGACCGCGGAGAATTGCCACGGGGGCCTGTTCCCCACGGCACGGGCGACTGGCGGGTTCGCAGAGAATCGCGGAAGCGCCGGATTTCCAGCATGAGCGGCTATTCTCCGCCTCTGCGCCGGGCATGATTCAGGCGCAGAGAGTCGGAGAATCCCGGCCAATGTCTTCCCAGGATGAGGCTCGCCCATTGCATCTCCGAAAATAAAGTCCATCCTTCTTTTTAAAAGAACTGCAATGTTCCATTGACATGCAAGGTGCTCTGACAGGATCAGGTGTCACTTATACAGTGATGCAGCCCCTCTGTCATGTGCAGCAATGGCTTTGCTGCCAGGTGCTGAGATGGTTTGCTGGCTCCACGCTGTCACAAAGCAAGGTTGAAAGGTGAGCCTCACTGATGGGTTCCTGTTTTTCAAAAAAAGTACACTAAATTCTTCAAAAGCTACCTATTAGGATCTTAAAGTCTACGTGAATCCAGACAGACAGCAATGTTAAAAATTTAGGCTGCGGATTAGGAATACAGCAACTGTGTCTGGGAACAAATGGTGTGAACAGAACTTTTGACTTGAGAATCAAAGCCTTCACCATTTGTCAAGCCATAGCCAGTAGAGGCACCAGAAACCTCCAACACAGCAGCAGCCTGTATAAGAATCATTCAGCAACTTCCCTTGGGCTGATTGATGAGCCCTTTAAACAGGTTGTGGCTGGGGTCCACCCTTGCTAGTGAATGTTACATCAGTGTTATTGCTGCTAAAGTGCCTTTTCACATATAAAATGGTGTTTGCACTGCTGTGGGCCACGCCAGATGCCGTTTTGGATACGTCAGTAGCAACCATGCCTGGAAATATGAAGAACAGGCAGATTCTGACGTCAGACAGTGTCTAATGCTGATTTGATTCTTGTGATGTTGGACCTCAATGCCCCAGTGAATATCCTCTCTCAACATTGCGCTGCTGAACATACGTTCAAGAGCAGGAAGGTGCCCCTTCACAGAAAACAATGCTATTTAGCAATATTCAATCCAGTTAATCACCTTGGTGCATTCGCTTAGTGCCTGTCTTCCATGTGCCTGTCCTAGTGCTCCTATACAGTGGTGCCCTGTTAGTATGCCTGGTGCAAGGTGACTAAAGGAGGAGACTGCAGATGGGATTGCAGACCATCCTCACACAGCTGTGGCCTGGAAGGCCCAGCTTCAGAGTGTACCACCTCAGAATGGGCAGCAGCAGTGTGGGCTGTCTAGCTGACTGGAAACAGCAAGGGCAATGACAGTGTGATGTCGGTAGGGGGACGAATGCTAGAAGGCAGCATATTTAAGGTCCGTGGAACTGCTGCTGTTCCCACAGAGCGGTGTCACAGCAATCTGAGTAACCTGCTGGAGCGCAGATTGGTGGGCTCAGGGAGAGCCTCCAGCCCCTTTGAGCACTATGATCTGCAGCCATGATGGCAGCAGTGCAAGCCTGCCTGGAAACAAGCTGAGCCTGCATGACCAGCCTGATGTTTCCGTGGCAACACCCTGAGGGTCAAAGATGGCTTCTTCTTGCGCTGCATGGAAGCTGAGACATCAGCCATCAGACGCTGCACCAGCAATGGGTCCAGAAGTGTTCCCGCGGAGTTGGCTACCACACTCACACCAGAAAGGATGGGTTCTAAGCTCAGCACAAAGTGTTGTACTAAGTTGGAGTACTCTCAGCAGTACACTGTGCATACCCATCAATCTGTTCCTATAGGCTCCCCCATTCAATCCTTATTCCAATCTTTGCAACAGGACTTGTCTGAAGGCAAGTGAGCATCTGCATTGCCCTTTGTGCCTGTAATCTCACCTATGAGATATGTGAAGTGAGCTGATATCTGTGAATGCAAGTGATGTGGCTGGATTCTCTGATCTGCGGCTAAATGCCGACGCTGCCATGGGAACTGTGGAGTTTTATGACTCCAAAATCGGCGCCGAGCCCTCGTCGATTCTGAGACTGGTGAGGGGCTAGCAGCAGCGTTGGGTATAAGTCCCGGCTCCTGTGCAAAAAATGGCTGAAGAATGGCCGGGTCCGTGGCCGGGCATGGCAAAGACCTGCCGCAGTCGCGCCGTACAACATGGTGCCGGCCATGCGCAGACCCGAACTGTCAAATACTGCCCCACAGGACAACCACTGGCCACCCCTCACCAGTCCCCTCAGCCCTCGCGGAAACTCCCCTGGCCAACAGCGTCACTCAGGTGATGCGTCAATGCCGTTCCAACGGCGTGCGGTGCGCGGCACGATGATACCATTTCGGAGAGGGCGGAGACTAGAAAACCAGCGTCAAAATGGCACTGCCCCTGATTTGGGCGTCAGAAGGGATTCTCCGCCCGATCGCCGATTATGATATCGGCGTCGGACAATGGAGAACCTCACCCATAGTCTTTTCTCATTGTCATCCTTTCTTCATCTACCACGTTTTGCTTCCGAACTACTGCCTGGTCAGGCTATGTATCTGGGTAGGTGTCTTGGGATAACATCACAGGGAGTAGGGTTGTGGTGAGGGGAGTGGGACATGGCATTCTTACACCAGTTGCAGAATCCAAATCAGAGGAGATTGTACAATGAGAGGGGAGTGGAAAGGGAGAAGGAGGTCTGAGTACGATTTCAGCTAGACAGCCTGCCATGGCAAATGGTGAGCATATCTTGTCGTGCTCTAAGACATACGTCCGTGCTTTTCCTCGCCAGTTCAGGGCTGCTGCCAGAGGCTATGCACCACCCCGGCCTGCAAGAGCGAGCATGTCAGTGAGTGTAGTGCAATTGGTTTGGCTGACGGCGGTTGAATAAGCTGTCAGTGGGGGGAAGCTGAGCTGTAGCTGTGAATTGTGCAGCAGTGTGTGTGAGAGAGAGAGTGTGGGAAGTTATGAATGCTGGTTATAGGTCCTGATGGATCGACATTGTTGGTAGGTGAGACATGGAGGTGTGGCTCGAGTCTGCAAGGAGGCAGTTGTATAAAGATTCCTGGCAGTATCCTTCCTGCTCTGCTCGGACGCTGCAGCAGGTGGCAAGGTTCAGTGACGGCCTCCTTGGTGAAGTTGGCACGGCTCCCGTACTGTTCCTCACTAACATCCACGTGAGGGAATTTCTCCCTCAGCCCCCTGAGTGGCATTGGCATCCTGCCTAGAGATGTGTGGATGAACCGCAAATGGCATTTTGGGGGTAAAATGCTTGCTGTGGCACTGATTAACCCAGACGGTACAGAACCGAATTTCACGACTCTAGACCCATGTACAGGAACATATTTTATGTCGTGTTTTGTTCAATATTGTTCTTTTCGTCCCTACCTGCTGAAGTCACTGTTCCGTGTCTTCACAACCACTGCAATCAGATGGCAGGAGGTATAGCAGCAGGTTAAGCTGTTTTATATCATTCCTTCACTCTCATTCCTGTGTCCCCAGTGTGATGGGCCGTCCCACCATAGCATGGGCTCCATCTGGCAGCTTGGCAGAGAAATGATCAGACACAGTTTGAGCAGTGACAGATACACTCGAGTGGGGAAAGGTTTTGTGACCTCATCTCGCTGACAGATAGGCACTTTGCCACACATTCTGAAACACAGTGGAAGGTGGGGGGGGAGCACAGAGACAGGAAGATTATATACATTAAAAAAGACGGATGCTTTCTCAGAAAGTTTGTAAAGGTAATAAAGCCCGGGCAGAAGGAGTAAATGATACTGTATAAGATTACAATACGGCATGGGTTGCTTTTTGGACATGGGGCTCCCATTTGGCCATCTGCCCAGATCCAAGTTTGGTGCTGCCACCTCGCGTACAGGATTGTCGTATCGGATGGAATGTCTGCTGTTGCTGCACACAAACCTAACAGGAGTGGGATCCACAGTAGTTTAGGCGTTATTGGATTGAGATTTGTGAAGTAACAGGGCAGGATTCTCTGACCCCCCCCCCCCCCCGCTGGTTCGGAGAATAGTCAGGAGGTGGCGTGACCCCCCCCCCCCCCCGCTGGTTCGGAGAATAGTCAGGAGGCGGCGTGATCCCGCCCCGCCACTCCGACTCCGGCTGCCGAATTCTCCGCCGCCGGATGTTCGGCGGGGCGAGGATCGTGGCGCGCCGATCGGGGACCGTTGGCAGTGGCCCCCTCGGTGATTCTCCGGTCCCCGATGGGCCGAGCGGCCGCCCGTTTTCGGCCAGTCCCGCCGGCGTGAATTACACAAGGTTTGTACTGGCGGGACCTGGCTCTGAGGGCGGCTTGCGGCGTCCTCGGAAGGGGGGGGTGTACGTGAGGGGGATCCGGCCCCGGGGGGGGGCCCCCACGGTGGCCTGGCCTGCGATCGGGGCCCACCGATCTGCGGGTGGGCTTGTGCCCTGGCGGCACTCTTTCCCTCCGAGCCGGCCTGTGTAAAGCTCCAGCATGGCCGGCGCGGAGAAGAAACCCCTTGCGCATGCGCAGGAATCACGCCAGTGGTTCTGTGAACACGCTGGTGGCCCTGCGCATGAGCCAACTCGTGCTGGCCAGCGGAGGCCCTTTGGCGCCGGTTGGCATGGCGCCAATCACTCCAGCGCCGGCCTAACCCCCGGAAGTGCGGAGGATTCTGCACCTTCCAGGTGGCCCAATGCAACTCTTTGGCGCTGGTACGGCCTGCCGGCCGGATATCAGAGAATCCCACCCACAGACTTTGGTTAAATTGGCGTGGAATGCAAAATGGCCCTGTCACTTGATGTGACCCTCACAGCTGCCAGCACAGATATTGGCTCTCTGCATACCTTAGACGGTGGTACAGAATTGAAATCCACAAGTGTTGAATAACTGTGCTTGAATGCGCGGCAGCCACACCAGGGGAAAAGATAGTTTGTGTATCAGCTTCCCAGACTATGAGGTCGCAGATGAGCTCTGGTTCACTGGTCTCAAATGAGGATCTCACTGGGGTGGCATGGAGCAGACTGCTGATTGGTGCATCCAGAGTATGGCAGGCCTATCCTACAGCATGGACAAGTCTGGATCCAGCTTGGCAGAGGGAGCTTGCCCTCTCTGCAGCCTCTGCATCTTCTCTCTGTCATGCTGCAGATCCAGACATGCTGCAACTTCAACCTTTGTGTAGACAGGTCAACTCATCCCCAAATAATAAAATCAGAAAATACTGGATAAACTCAGCAGGTCTGGCACATCTGTGGAGAGAGAAACAGAGTTAATATTTAGAGTCCATGTGGCTCTTCTTCAGAGTTAAAGAGAGGAAGAAATGTGATGGATTTTATACTGTATCAGAAGGGGTGGAGCAGCTGGGGCAGAATAGAAGGTCAGCGGTTGCTGGGAGTGAGGAGAGATGCAACAAAGATGTGATGTGGAGATGCCGGCGTTGGACTGGGGTAAGCACAGTAAGAAGTCTTACAATACCAGGTTAAAGTCCAACAGGTTTGTTTTGTTGCTCGTTCTGGGTGAGTGTGCTTAACACTCAATTTGGCTCTGTTTCGTTACTTAGCTTTGGAGTCGCCAGGTATCGTTAAGATACCGCCACAAGTTTCAAGGTCAAGTTCAAAGCAATAAAACCATACACCAATTAGTAAGTTCAAACAAGACACGTTTATTATATTACAATAATCTACTAATCATGCATATAAAACTATAAGACTAGGCTAATCTTACTGCTAATAGGTCAAATACTTATCTGGATAAGGGGACTGCCGGATCAGGGAACAACGGCTTCTAGCTTTGTCAATGCTTGGAATGTGAGCATTTGTGGGTTTGCATGTTCTGGCATCTCTGACTTTGTCTATATAAATGTTTCTGGAACATACCTCTCCATTCACCTGAGGAAGGAGCAACGCTCCGAAAGCTTGTGTTTGAAACAACAAAGATGTGTTCTTCCTTCAATTTGGTCTGCTGCATTGGGGAGACTAGATGCAGACAGGGTAGCTGCTTTGCGGGACACCTTCGCTCAGTCTGCAAGCATAACCCCAACCTTCCTGTCCCCTGCCATTTTACCTCATCATCTTGCTCTCGTGCCCACATGTCTGCTCTCGGCCTGCTGCAGTGCTCCAACACCTTTAGACTGTGACCTTCCTCTTCCGTCGTGACCCTTTCTTTAATATCCAAAACATTTTTCGCACCAGTGTAAAACCCTCCTTCCTCACCGGGCCTTCTCTCACTGGTTCTGATGTATGGCTTTCACCGAGCGCTGATCTTGGTATCTTCCATTAACACATTCTGATATCTTGGGCTGGATTCTCCGTTCCTGAGACTAAGTGCTGATGCAAGCGGAGCATGTGTGGTCTTTCACAACCAAATAATCGGTGTGAAACCTTCACTGATTCCAGTCTACCATTGCAGACTGAAACTCTTGCAGCCCGTGCCAAAAACGCCCAGAGAATGGCCAGGTCCCAGGCCCCGCATGCGCACGGCTGATGACCTGCAGCGGTTGCAACGTACAACATGGCGCTGACCGTGCACGAACTCGCTGTCCGCGACCCCACAGTTCACCCCCTGGCTACCCCTGGCCACCCCCCACCAGTCTCCCCAGCCCGAGCAGAAGCCCCCCCGGCCAGCGGCACTGTTCCCGGCCGAGTATGGCTGCGCTGGACACAGTCCGCAGCCAGCACGCCAGGTTCCCGACCGTTTGGACCACACGTAGCCCGCGCCGCTGGGAACTCAGCCCATCGGGGGTGAAGCATTGTGGGTAGACCAGCCGGCAACGCGCCAACGGCACTGAAACGGCACACATCAGGATGACACCAGTTTGGAGGGGGCAGAGAATGGTGGACCAGCGTCAAACCGGCACCGGCCCAATTTTGGTGTGGAAATCCATTCTCCGCCTGATCGCCAATCACGATTTTGGTGTCAGGCTATGGAGAACCCCACCCCTTATCTTTATGCCACCATAAGCACCTTCTATAGCCCTTCACCCTGCCATTAATGCTTTCTCTGTCTCATGTCGGACACATGTTTGTTGCAAACTGTCCTAACTCTCACCAATTACTGACCTTCTAGGTGTTCAAAGGGGCGGGAGGCCTTCACCAGGCGCGCACAGTCCGGCCAGTAGAAGTGCGGCTTGCACTCCGCACAGACCTGGCAGTCCCTGGTGACTGTCCGTACTTCCTCAACGGAGTAGGGCAGATTGCGAGCCTTGACAAGATGGTAAAACCGTGTGACCCGCGGGTGACAAAGGCTGTCGCGTAGGGCCGGGAGTCGGTCTACTCGTGCGCTGGCACACGTACCTCAGGATAGGGCGTCAGGGGGCTCGTTGAGTTTGCCGGGGCGACACAGAATCTCGTAATTATAGGTGGAGAGCTCGATTCTCCACCGCAAGATTTTATCATTTTTGATCTTGCCCCGCTGCGTGTTGTTGAACATGAAGGCTACCGACCGCTGGTCAGTGAGGAGAGTGAATCTTCTGCCAGCCAGGTAATGCCTCCAATGCTGCACAGCTTCAACGATAGCTTGGGCATCCTTTTCGACGGACGAGTGCCGATTTCCTGAGGCATGAAGGGTGCGGGAAAAGAATGCCATGGGTCTGCCTGCCTGATTGAGGCTGGCGGCAAGTGCGACATCTGATGAGTCGCTTTCTACTTGAAAGGGGAGTGTCTTGTCTACTGCGTGCATCCCGGCCTTGGCTATGTCTGCTCTGATACGGGCAAAGGCCTGTTGTGCCTCAGCCGTAAGGGGAAAATGGGTGGACTGAATGAGTGGGCGGGCCTTGTCCACATAGTTTGGGACCCACTGAGCGTAGTAGGAGAAGAACCCCAGGCAGCGTTTGGGCAGTGGGGAAGGGGGAGCTCCATGAGGGGGCGCATGCGGTCGGGATCGGGTCCCAGAACTCCGTTCTGGACCACATAGCCAAGGATGGCTAAGCGGGTCGTGCTGAACACACACTTCTCCTTATTGTAGGTGAGGTTGAGGTGAGTGGCGGTGCGGAGGAATTTAGCAAGGTTGGCATCGTGGTCCTGCTGATTATGACCGCAGATGGTGACATTGTCTAGGTACGGAAAAATGGCGCGCAAACTGTACTGGTCGACTATTCGGTCCATCTCCCTTTGGAAGATCGAGACCCCGTTAGTGACGCCGAAGGGAACCCGGAGGAAGTGATAGCGACGACAGTCCGCCTCGAAGGCAGTGTATGGATGGCCCGATTTACGAATGGGGAGCTGGTGGTAGGCAGATTTTAGGTCGATTGTCGAGAAGACCCGGTACTGTGCAATCTGATTGACCATATCAGATATGCGTGGGGGGGTACGCATCGAGCTGCATGTACCGATTGATGGTCTGGCTGTAGCCCACGACCATTCTATACTTCTCCCCAGTTTTAACAACTACCACTTGAGCTCTCCAGGGGCTGTTTCTGGCCTCGATAATACCCTACTGAAGCAGCCGCTGGACCTCGGACCTGATGAAGGTCTTGTCCTGGGTGCTGTACCGTCTGCTCCTGGTGGCAATGGGTTTGCAATCCAAAGTTAGATTGGCAAAGAGGGAGGGGGGTCGACCTTTAGGGTCACGAGGCCGCACACAGTGAGGGGTGGAAGGGGCCCGCCGAATTTGAGGGTGAGGCTCTGGAGGTTGCACTGGAAATCCAGACCTAGTAATAGTGCAGCGCAGAGATTGGGAAGGACCTAGAGGCGGAAGCCACTGAATTCTACACCCTGGACCATTAGAGTGACCGTGCAGAACCCCCGGATCAGGACGGAATGGGATCCGGAGGCCAGGGAGATTCTTTGGTTGGCGGGGTGGAGCGCGAGGGAACAGCGCCTTACCGTATCCGGGTGGAAGAAGCTTTCGGTGCTCCCGGCGTCCAGCAGGCAAGAGGTCACGTGGCCGTTGATTTTCACCGTAGTCGAAGCGGTGGCCAGGTTGTGAGGCCAGGACTGGGTGAGCGTCATTGAGGCGAGCTGCGGCTGATCATCACTGGTGTCAGAAGACAGAGAGCATGGGGGGCACCGGTCATGGAATGTCGTCGGCGCCAATGCCCCTTGGGGAAGACAAGATGGCCGCAACTGACGATCCTGCGGGTGACAAAATGACGGCACCCATGGGCCACACATTGTTGGAGCTGAACAAGATGGTGGTGCCCCTGGGCCGCACGTGGACTGAGAGGGGGAAGATGGCGGCGCCCACTGGCCGCGCATGGCCTTGGGGGTGAAGATGGCGGCACCCACTGGCCGCGCGTGTCCCCGGGGCGGGGGGGGGGGGGTGAAGATGGCGACACCCACTGGCTGAGCGTGGTCCAGGGTGGTGAAGATGGCGCGCCCACTGGCCGCACGTGGTCCCAGACAAAGATGGCGGCGCCCATTATGCGTGTGTCAGGGGTGAGGGGCGATTGCGGCGACTGCGTGGGCCTGGTACACTGCGGCGAAGTGACCCATTTTGCTGCAAGCCTTGCAAATGGCGATGCAAGCCAGGCAGCGTTGGTGAGGGTGCTTCTGCTGGCCGCAGAAGTAACATCGGGAACCCCCAGGATGCGCGGATTGGCGTGTGGCGCAGGCGTATTGGCTGGATAAGGCCTCGGCTGGGGCGGCCGTTTGCGGGGTCCATGAGGGATAGGGGGGGTGGGCCGCGCAGCTGGAGGGGTAGGCCTGAGCGTTACATGAGGCAACCATCATGGAGAGCGCAAGCTTTTTAGTCTCCGCTAGGTCGAGCGTGGCCCCTTCGAGCAGTCTTTGGCGGATGAGGTCTGACCCAATCCCCGTGCCTGGCGAAGAGTGAGTTTGCTTTCTGTGCGTAGTGCTCTTTGAGGAGCGCCATGGCGTCCGCGTAAGTCGGGGTGTCCTGGATCAGAGGAAACATGCTGGAGCTCAATGTTGAGTGTAGGATCTGTATTTTCTGAGCCTCCGTCGGTGTGTTGGTTGCTGAGTTTATGTAAGCCTCGAAGCAAGCTAGCCAGTGATTAAAGTTTCTTCTGGCGTCGGCCGATTGCGGATCCAGCTGCAGGCGATCTGGTTTGATTCGGAGATCCATCTTGTAGATAATCTTACTACAATAAATTGATGCACGGTCAATTGCACAAAGACTCAGATTGGGTACAACTGTGGCTTTATTGCAGTAGGATGCGTGGCGTCCTTCAGCAGCTGGCGAAATGGCTGCTGAATAGAGGACACGCATATTTACACTCCTCTTCCTGCGCGGAGCCAGCAGGCAGGGGCTACCGGCGAACCTGTAATACAGGTCCTACCACACGTCACCTCATACAGGTGTAACAGTGGTTTACCACACACCAGCTGATTGGGCTGTCTGGCATCATGACACCCCCACTTCAGCGCGTACAGGAGCCACCCTCGCCAGGGGTATTCTCGAGATGGTATTTGGTGTCGGCCATGGCCCATGTGAACATGGAGCAATCTGGGCTCCCAAGGAAGTGCCCGGCTTCAGCAGTGGAGCTGCTCATCTGAATTATGCACCCAAAATCTTACTTGAGTTACCAGAGGAAAAAAAAGCATTAAAATGAAGCCAAGCTGAACCAGTCAGCGGCATTCAAATGATGCTTCAGTAAAGTCTGAAAACAAATTTACTTGTTTGTATTGATTTGTATTGTTTGGCATGAACAGATAAGATATTTGCAGACAGTTCAGCTTTAAATTTTTATTACTCAAATCAAGATTGGGAAAAACATTTAGGGACTAATAAATAAAGATTCCTACATTCTTTGGCAATTATACAAATGTATTGTGTATATGTGCGTCTGTATGTATATGTACAATTGTAGTCCTTATGTGTTGTGTGTGTGTGTGTTCATGTATCTGTGAGTTTGTGAGTCTGTGTGTATGTGTCTGTGTATTTATGTACATATGCAGTTATGTTTGTACGTACGTGCATGATGCATGTTCCTGCCTCTGTGTGTGTGTGTGTGTGCATACGCTCCATTTGTGTACTTGTGCATGTACGCATCCATACATCAGTTTGCCTTTCTGCACGCAATGTGTGTGCATGTGGCATTGTGTTTGTGCGCATGCATGTCCCTGTGTGTGTGTGTACGTGTGCCTGTGTGTATCTGTGTCTGTGTGTATGTATGTCCCTGTATGTGTATGGGTATGTCCATCTCATTTGAATAGGATATTGTCAAATTAGGTCCAGATCAGTGTTGAATTAACTGATCACACCTGAAGCTGGAAAAGGGAAAATCAGCCAGAGTTAGTTTCTGGTTGTTTCCCATTGATCTGTGCTGGAAAGTATGGGCACGATTCTCTCCAAAGGGAACAAAGTCCCATGGCATTTAGTCCCATGAGCACGTTTAACCGCGTGTTTCCCGGCGCTCGCAATGCTGAGAAACACATGGCTACTCAACGTGACTCGCATTGTATAAGGGGCCTAAACGGGGAACACACAGCCGAGGCCGCACACAGCCCCAATTTGTACAGTGGGGAGCTTCGCTCGCTGGATCTCCACAGTATAGCGACAGATAGGGATGTCCCCGAGGCCCTCGAAGTGGACCCACTTTTTGTGCTCCCCATAGCTGAATAACCGACCAACGTTTCCTGCCCGCATGCCATTTTGGCGAGGGATGGGAGGTCTGCCAGAGGAATGCGCTAATGATTAACTATTTCAGGAGCAAATGGATTGGGTCGTGAGTTGAAGAAAATGAAACGTATTTGCAATGAGTATACTGGCCTTCGTTAAATAGAAATAGAAAGCACTGATAAACTCAACAGGCTTGGCAGCATCCTAGGAGAGAGGCAGAGTGAACGTTTTGAGTCTAAATGACACTTCTACAGAACCATTAGTCTCAAAACGTTAACTCGGATTCTCACTCCACGGATGCTGCCAGACCTGCTGAGTTTATCCAGCGTTTTCTGTTTTTATTTCCGATTTTCAACATCTGCAGTATTTTGCCTTTACTTTATTAATTGCTGTGAGATCTAATGCGAATGGAGTTCACGGTTGCATTCTGTGTAGTTTTGAGTGCTCACAGTAGCAATGGAAAATTGCATTTTTACAGGGGCGGATCTATTTATACCTCAGCTCAGTTATTAATTATGAATCTGAATGCAGTAATATTTGACTACCTTTTTCATTCTGAATGGCATATTTGTTTTTTTCGCCGCAGATCCCTCAGATCAGCTATGCATCAACTGCCCCGGAGCTGAGTGACAACAGCAGATATGACTTCTTTTCCCGGGTCGTCCCACCTGATTCGTACCAAGTTCAAGCCATGGTGGATATTGTTACAGCACTTGGGTGGAATTACGTCTCAACTTTAGCCTCCGAGGGCAACTACGGAGAAAGTGGTGTGGAAGCGTTTGTACAGATCTCAAGGGAGACTGGTAAGTGGCAATTTCCAAAAATGTTGGTTATGGTATGCAGGCACCTGGAACCTCGCAGACTCTTTCTGACGCTAATCTGATTCAGTGGAGTAACTAAAAGAGGATGACCAGCCATCCGTTGAATGTCAGATTTGGGGCGATGGGACTAGATTTATGTAGGCCCGTCTTTTCAACTACATAGGTTAAGGAGGACCAGGAGACCCAAGCTATTGTGTAAATAACAGAAGTTGCTTGGATGTTTTCCAGTTCTTCCCTTTCTGGAGAATAGCAGACCTGTGCAACAACATGTGGTGTGGTGAATGACAATTCACCACATATATTACCTCAAGCGAGAGCTGGGCGATTTGTGACGGGGGTGCAGATCACTTTATTCATGAGGTAGACACAGCAGCAATCAGGGCCAATAAGATCTGCTGGAGTAACTGGAGAGAAATTTTCCAATTTCTTTTCCCCCATTTGGCCTGTGTTTGTATCTGAAATTTCCACCTCGCCCAGAAGATCACATGGCTTTCGATCTGGTGGGTGATGGGCGTTGTGAAAAGTGTGAAACAGGCTGATGGGCAAGTAGGTTTTTCCCCTTTCTGTCATTTTATATGATGACAACAGGCACAATTCTTACAAAATAAATGTCTAAGTGTGGTCTCCGGCGGGAAACTAGGTGCGATTCCAGGCGGGAGGCGCAGTGACACCCAGGCCGCAATCCACCCACACTTAGAAATATCTTTAGAAGGCGGGTTGATTTGCAGGATGGGACCGTAAGAAGCCGGAAAGATCAGATTCTCAAAGATAGGGGCACCCTTTTAAAAGGGTACCCCGATCTCAGAATAATAATGCAGTTCCCCCTTCCCCACCCAAATCTGGCAAGGCCCCTCTAATCATTGGCAAGGCACCCCCCAAATTCTGGAAATGCTTGCCCCCCCCCCCCAAATCCCTGACAAGGACCCCCAACTCACTGGTATCCCCCTCCCCTCAATCACTGGCATCGCTCCCCACCCCCGACCCCCCAAATCACTGGCAATGCTCCTCTGCAATTGCTGGAAAGGTCCCTCCCCCCAATCGCTGGCAAGACCCTGTCCCCAAGTGAGCGACAGCCCGCTATGGGTTCACCAAAGGCCTCCCCTTTCAGTTGCCCCACCTCGTTGCTCCTCTTCTGGCACCCTGGCAGTGCAAGGTTGCTACTGCTAGTTTGCTGGTGCCAGGGTGCCAGAGGGCAGCACCCAGAGTACCTGGTCCTTCGAAGAAACACTTCAGAATAAAGAAAAAAACCAGCTTGAAAAAAACTGCAGTTAGAATCAGCACCTGCTCAAAAGAAGAAGCACTTTAGAGTTTATGGACCATGGAGCTGTAAAAACAAACAAATAGCCCGACCTAGACATTTGTAAAAGATAATGCACTGTGAAATTAATGTAAACAATGCAGTTCAAAGCTTTTAGACTTCTCAGAAAGCCCAGAGGTTTGAAAAAGCGAAAGGGGAATGAAATTGACTATGATAAAAGAACTTCAATGGTTTCTAACACATTAAAAGGAAGCCTTTTACCTTCATCTAAAATACTGGGAGAGACAGGAAAGACTGGGAGACTACAGAGGGAAGACTTTTACTTTCATCTGATAGATCATTGATATTGACATGCTGAGATTTTCAATGCTAGAAAGGAAAGATGACTTGCATCTCGGCAATGACCCTCAACCACCCTGAAGGACCCTCCTCCCTGGGGGTAGGTGTGGAGAGAGTACTCACTCTCTTGCTCCTCCTCAGTGTCTCTGGCACCTGACCCCACTTTTAGGGGCTAGTAGTGATTCACGCCCATAGAATTTGAACCAGGGGAGGGCAGAAGCATCCTGGGAAGCCTCAGCATTCCATTTCAGCTTCAATAATTTTTTTTTTTTTTTTTTTTATAAATTTAGATTACCCAATTATTTTTTCTATTAAGGGGCAATTTAGCATGGCCAATCCACCTACTCTGCACATTTTTGGGTTGTGGGGGCGAAACCCACGCAGACACGGGGAGAATGTGCAAACTCCACACGGACAGTGACCCAGAGCCGGGATCGAACCTGGGACCTCAGCGCCGTGAGGCAGTTGTGCTAACCACTAGGCCACCATGCTGCCCTATTCAGCTTCAATAATGAGATTTAAATGGACATTAATGAGCTCTGATTAGTCGCTCATTATTTCTGGGCAAGATCTTGACCACGCAAGATTGTTGAACGGTGGTAGCCCTTTCTCGATTTCCTGGCGAAGGGGTAGAGAGTGGTCGGTTTCGGCAGCAACCTGGGAAGGGGGGGGAGGGGGGGGCGGGGGGGGGGGGGGAGGGGTTTGGATGGTTGGGGGGTTTATTTTTGCGGAGGTAGGTTTGTTTTGTCATTTTCTTCTTTCTTGTATTGCTATTTGTTATTTGTTATTTGTTATTATTTATTTTGGGGAGAGAGTTCTTTTCTTGTTTTGGTGTGGAAACACGCCTTGTTTGTTTTAAATTGCGGGGAGAAAATTTGTTATTGTTATTAAAAAACTTGAATAAAAATTATTTATAAAAAAAGATTGTTGAACGGGCCGAAAGACTTGCAGCAGGTTTGACGCCAGGCGAGAATCCCATTTTGGGCCTCCCACCAGATCCAACAGGCCAGCGGGAAACCTGGCTGGGGTTAATGGCTCTGGAGAATCGCCCGTAACATTTGTAAGCAGTTTATGCCATTTTACTTCACATTATCCAAACAGTAACTTAAAAATTGAAAAGGAGCCGAGGTATTGCCTTTGTAAACATTAATGAAATATAATTGTCTGAATGATACATATGTAATATACCTCAACAAATATTATGGCCAAGATAATGATTGAAGTTCCTCTCTGCTCACACAGTACAATGTACCATTGCAATGCATAGCCTTACAATTCAGTTCTCCACAACAAGGCTGGGTTTTAACTATTAGTAAATTTCAGAGGTTGGAGAGGTACTCCAGATGCAACAGAATTTCATGTGAGAGTATGAAGGAGAAAATGCAAGAACATTTTGTGCAGAGCTGATACAGGAGCAGTAGCAACAGACCTCTTGACGGGGAGGAGAGTTGGTGATGTGGCGTTTTGTGCAGGGCGAAGGCAGGAAGGCTGAGGAACCTATGCTGCTTTAATCTTGGTTAGCTCCCCAAATCATTTGTTCTGAGCTTGTAACTTATGGCTATTGTTCTGTTCCTGTGGCAAAACCAAATGGAGCAGAACATTCCATAAAGGAACATTCCATAAAGGAATGAAATAGGCTTGAAATGAAATGAAAATGAAAATGAAAATCGCTTATTATCACGAGTAGGCTTCAATGAAGTTACTGTGAAAAGCCCCTAGTCGCCACATTCCGGCGCCTGTCCAGGGAGGCTGGTACGGGAATTGAACCGTGCTGCTGGCCTGCTTAGTCTGCTTTAAAAGCCAGCAATTTAGCCGAGTGAGCTAAACCAGCCCCTGGGGACTGCTCATTCCATTCCCTTTTAATTGCTGCAGTGTAAGGTTAAAACCTAATAGACATTGTACATTTCTCTGTTCAAATTGACAGTGCCTCAGTTTCGTCCATCAACACATTAACAAAACACCAAATACTAGTACATTTTAAAGACAATCTTAATTATTTGGCAACTCAGATGTACATCTACGTAGAATAATCTCTGGGCGTCATGGTAGTACAGTGGTTAGCACTGCTGCCTCACAGCACCATTGACCTGGGTTCAATTCTGGCCTTTGGTCACTAACTGTGTCTCCCCATGTCTACGTGGGCTTCCTTCAGGGGCTCCGGTTTCCTTCCACAGTCCAAAAATGTGCAGGTTAGGTGGATTGGCCATGCTAAATTGCTCCTTAGTTTCCAAAGATGTTCAAGTTAGGGGGATTGGCCGTGTTAAATTGTCCCTTAATGTCCAGGAATGTGTAGGTTATGATAAAGGGTTGTAGGAATAGGGCGGGGAAGTTGGCTTAGGTGGAGTGCTCTTTCAGAGGGTCGGTGCAGTCTTGATGGGCTGAATGGTCTCCTTCTGCACTGTAGGGATTCTATGAGAATACCAAATGGTGGAAGGATTGTGTCACCTTAATGGATGCTTGAGTTAGAATTGAATGAATCATTGCAGGCATGCCAAAATTGAACATGACCATGAAGACATGTGACACAGCTAAATATATTTCATTGTATTGCTTACAATATTGTCGACATTCTGATACCAGAAACACCACAATAAAGGTATGTGAAATACTACACGTGTCAAATCTATGTTTTCGGGCACAACAGGGACAAGAGGGTCCAATTGCAGGGTTTGGAAGGGGACGTTTGGAACTGATTCATGCAAGCTGATCAACAAAATAGGAACATTGGAGAATTGTTTGTTGAAAAAACAAGATCAAAGTCAATCTAGGTCGCCATCTACAATCCAGATTATCATTACGCCAATGATAATCAGGGCGTTGAATAATCTTAGCAACCATACTTGATCAACTAATCTACAACAGACCAGGCTTGATATCAGCAAAACCGCAGAGTCGTGCAGAGCTTTACGAACCATAGGTCCAAAGTCATCATTTTCCTCCAAATCTGCTGGACCTCCGTCAATTACTCATATATAGTATCCCAGAGTGTTAAGTTTTGAAAAAGAATGACTATCTAATTTGCATTTGGCTGCATCAGTAACTGTTTCCCTTGTCCCCAGAAGGAGCTCATTCCATAGATTGACCGCACGTTCAATAACATTTTCAAACAAATTGTAATAGTTTACCAGGCAACACGCTGGAGGCTAAGGCATCAGAGTGATTTAAAAACATCTAGATTCAGTATTTGGAAGGCACCAGTAGTTTATCCTGTAAGAGGCAGAAAGGCTTTGTGATCTATTTTTACTGAGCAAGGTTCTGACAAGCACACAGGTTAAACTGTAAATAGTTGGTTGAAGCCTGTCAAAAATCAATTATTTCTTTAAAAAAATGAGATGTAAATTTTTGTCCATTGATCTTGCCTAAGCCTGTTTATATCAAGTGCTGTTAAGAGTCACTATTTGAAGGCAAAATTCAATTAATTGCTGCCACATGCTCGGATATTGCTAGATGATCTTGGTCCACACTTGCTTGCAGTTTTCTGAGTGCTCCCATGTAAATGGCCTTAAAAGGACATAAATAAATTCTAGCTTCATCATTTTTTTTTGTTTGTACATGATTCCTCCACATTGCAGATCAATCATCTAAAGAAAGGATAAGCATTTCTATGTAGTTTTGTTGTATTAATTCAGTCCTTAATCTAATGTAATACATTTATTCTGATCTAGACTCCGTGAAGGGTGCAATATCCAATTCTATATGTGGAGCAGAGCATCACCTATAATTCAGTGTGCCGTTATCTCCTCGTCAACAGTTTTGCTTGTATATGCTAAACATCAGCATAACATTTGAAGGGGAAGCATATTCATGAGCGTTTTTTTCATATTTATGGAAAGTTTTTGATTCTTTTACAAATCCCGGACGTCCCAAAGGACCCCAAAGCCCACTTATTTATATTTGAGTTGTAGCCAGTGTTGCAAAACGTGGACCGCGCCTGTCATTTTGAGAATAGCAACTTTGTACAAACAGCAAATGACACGATCATCTATTTTAGTGAGGTTGGTTGGGGAATGAACACTGTCCAGGACACAGGGAGAACTCCCCTGCTCTTTACGCCCAAGGCTGAACATTTCATTTCATAGATGGCACCTCTGACAGTCTAGCCCTGGGCTAAAACTTAAAAATATGAGTGTGCAATGGCATGCATTCATCTGAAGTGTATTCAGTGAAGGTGGGGGTTAAGGAGAGGTATAAAATAGTATGGCATGTTTGATAGATAGATAGGATTTTCAGAAATTGCTGAGAAAGTTGGGTGCATCTGCAAGATAAATGGGTGTGAGGAGTGATGTGAAGGAGTAGGAGTGAGGCAATGTGGTTAGATGCACAGCAGATGTGAATATTCAGCTGTGCTCCTTGTTCCTGACCTGGTTAGGTCATTAAAGAGTTTTCTGCCCAGCATCTAGAGCTGCTTAATGCTCCTTCTACTCATCTCTAGGCACGCCTTTGTCATTACCAGCAGAGGATTTCTTCTGTTGCGATGGAATTGTGGCTCCCTCTGGCTCCTCATAGGTCCAGCACCAAACTCTCTGTTAAATTATCTCCTCTCTTCCCAGCCCCAAACTCTCCTGAATTATATCTTCAGGTTGGCCCTTTAGAAGGTGGAGTTGAGATGATGTCACACAATTCTTATTACCCCCGCTGAGGTGGATTGGATGTCATATGAGATAGCTGTGTAAGGCATGTTGAACATATTTATCGGTTTCACATTTGTTATTGGACCCACCCACGACTCACAGTGCGCGTCCCAATTAATATTGCAGTTCCCGAGGGCAATTGGGGCTGGGCAATAAATGCTGGGCTAGGCAACTATGCCCACATCCCACCCAAGAATATATTTGTGAAAGTAGGGCTCAATAAGTCCTTAATATGCTAATTTCATGCTATATTCTTATTTACCTGCTTGCTTTATGCTGGATTTAATCAGTCAATGTGAAATAACTAAATGGATAACTCTTTCAGAGAGTTGGCACAGACATGATAAGCTCAACGACCTTCCTTTGTGTGGTTGTAACTCGGAACCAAGCTTCAGGTGCTATTTTACCTTGTATGAATTGTGTATTTGGTGACATGCTGGCATTGTGAAACAATGGCAGAAAGAAACTGCCCTGTTTCAAATCCTGCAGATGACTGACAGCTTTATTTGAATTGTAAACAATACTTCTTGGATGATCTCCGTCTCCTGGGAAAGTGCCCTGATTGGCAGCATTCCTCTTGTTTAAAGAGAGGAATATATTTAATTGCTTCCTTCCAAACCTTCTGATTTTCCCCTTTGCCTGTCATAAGATTGGCTTAATGTTTCCGCACATGTAGGGAGTATATTGGAATGTGCATTTCTGGCGTGAAGCTTCCCCCACCAAGAGCCCACATTGGGAATTAACACCAACCATGGGTATCCAATAATGAGTGAAAAAACATCGAGACCGCACCTGAACAATTCCAGCTTATGATGTAATGGACTCTTGAGTACTCTGTAAGGTCGAACCTTGGTTTGGTATTATTTGAACAATAAGTGAAGTGGCACGTTTATTATTCACACTCAAGGAGGAGCAAGTTAACAGTCAAGTGAAGTCTGCAAAGCTAATTTTCTGCTATTGCTAAGATTTATTTGGAAGAAAACTGGTTTGTATATTACAGTTGATGTTAATCGCAGGCATGGTAGCACAGTGGTTAGCACTATTGCTTCACAGCGGCAGGGACCCGGGTTCGATTCCAGGCATGGGTCGCTGTCTGTGTGGAGTCTGCACATTCTCCCTGTGTCTGCGTGGGTTTCCTCCGGGTGCTCCAGTTTCCTCCCACAAGTCCTGAAAGACGTGCTGTTAGTTAAATTGGACATTCTGAATTCTCCCTCTGTGTACCTGAACAGGTGCCACAGTATGGCAACTGGGGGATCTTCACGGTAATATAATTTCAGTGATAATGTAAGCCGACTTGTGACACTAATAAAGATTATTAATAAAGATTATTATTTCAAGCTTTGCGAGGTTTCTCTTCATTGTGCATTCACCACCGTTGAAATCGCAGACATATAAAAACTTGGCTTTATCACAAAATGCAAATGGATGGTTTCAAGCAACTGAAGGATCCTTGCATCATTACATTTGAAATAAGAATATAAGAACTAGCAGCAGGAGGTGGTAATTCAGCCCCTCGAAAGCCTGCAAATCCTCACTTTACTGTGGTGTTAACTTTATATTTTGTCACAGATTTGATTTTGTTGATTGTGCACACTTTCTCTTACTCTACGGTTTGTCAGTTTAATCCTTGATCTCCTACGCATTCTACAAAGAGATGTAAAAATCAAGAATGGCAATCAAAGAAAAATCTTACCACTCATACTGCAGCCCTTTAAGTGCCGAATGTTTCAGATTTCCTTCTCTATGGATGTAGAGTCGCACACAAAAACTTGCTATAGACATGGCACATTTCCATTAATGTGCGATGAGTAAAAAACGTGGAGGTTGATGCGGGACCACGCCTGCAAGTGATGTTATGTTATACAAGGTTCTCACTCGAGAGTACTCAATTGCAAATTTCATGTTTGTGCGTTCGGTTGACAGTGTGAAAATGACAATAAACAGTGTTAGCAACAACTTAGTCTGTCGTGAAATTGCTTCATTGTTGACTAAGATTATTTCACACCTACACCATGTAAAATTGACTTTGTAAAAGAGCAGTTATTGCGCGAGCAGAAATTGGCAGGCCTTGAGCAGCTTCCTCAGTCCGTCATCCGGAGGAGTGACTGGAATCGGTGAACGAGGTGACGATAAATATGGTGAAGGACAGGAATGTGGGTGGGATATTAATACTGGTTGGCTCGGTTATTGTGTTCACAATGGGTTGGTCTATGTTAACATTCATCCAGCTGATTGGTCGATGTGTGGAGCTGATGGGGTTTGTGATGAATGGTATCGGTAACTGCTGTAACTGTACCTTGCCTTTAATACATTGGCCCTTTAAGACCGGGCTTGGAACCCTGGGGGACTCCGCCTCTGGCTCCGCCCCCAAGAAACGGTATATAAGGTGATGCTCACTGGGCAGCAGGCTGTGAGCATACTTCTCGGCAGCTGTCCAATTCTCTGATATTAAAGCCTTTGAATTACCAATCTTCTCTCCCGTGTCGTAATTGAGGGTATCTCAGTGTTTCCTGAGTAAGGGGAGCCAGATGTCACTGATGAGAAGGGATGGTGTTGTGTTGGTTGTTCTCCATGGCTTCTCTGACAGGTTTTTAAAGAAAATTCATTTTTACGGGATGTGAGCTTTGCTGGCAAGGCCAGCATTTGTTGCCCACCCCTAATGACCCTTGAGAAGGTGGTGGAGAGCTGCCTTCTCGAATCACTGCGGTCCTTGTGGTGTAGGTACACCCACAGTGCTGTTTGGGCGGGAGTTCCAGGATTTTGACCCAGCGACAGTGCAGGAACACCGATATATTTCCAAGTCAGGAAATCCAAGTGGTGGTGTTCCCAGGTATCTGCTGCCCTTGTCCTTCTGGATGGTAGTGGTCGTGGGCTTGGAAGGTGCTGCCTAAGGAGCCTTTGTGAGCTCTTGTAGATGGTACATGTGGCTGCTACTGTGCATCAGTGGTGGAGGGTTTGAATGTTTGTGAATGGGGTGCCAATCAAGTGGGGTGCTTTGACCTGATTGAAGTTGAATCTCTTGAGTTTTGTTGGAGCTATACTCATTCAGGTAAGTGGAGAGTATGCCATCACAAACCTGACTTGTGCCTTGTAGGTGGTGGACAGGCTTTGGGGAGCTAAGAGGTGAGTTATGCACTACAGGATTTCCAAACTCTGATCTGCTCTTGTAGCCGTTGTATTTATATGGCTAGTCCAGTTCAGTTTCTGGTCAGTGGTAACTTGTTGATCACTAGGATGTTGATAGTGGGGGATTCAGTGATGATAATGCTTTGAATGTCAAGGGGCGATGGTTTGATTCTATCTTATTGGAGATGGTCATTGCCTGTCACTGCTGTGGCATGAATATTACTTGCCACTTGTCAGCCCAAGCCTGGATATTGTCCAGGTCTTGCTGCATTTGCACAAGAACTGCTTCAGTTTCTGAGGAGTCGTGAATGTTGCTGAACATTATGCAGTCATCCACAAACATTCCCACTTCTGACCTTATGTTGGACGGAAGGTCATTGACGAAGCAGCTCAAGATTGTTGAGCCTAGGACATGACCCTGAGGAACTTCTGTAGTGATTTCCTGGTACTGAGATGACTGACTTCCAACTACCACAACCATCTTCCTTTGTGCCAGGTATGACTCCAACCAATTCAGAGTTTCCCCCCTGATTCCCATTGACTCAGTTTAGCTAGGGCTCATTGATGTCATATTTGGTCAAATACTGCCTTGATGTCAAGAGCAGTAACAGTCACAGGAGAGTTCAGCTCTTCTGTCCATGTTTGAACCAAGGCTGTAATGTGATCAGGAGCTGAGTGACCCTGGTGGAACCCAAACTGAGCATCAGTGAGCAGGTTATTGCGAAGTAAGTGCCGCTTGATAGCACTGTTGATCGTTTGAGTAGACTGATAGGGTGGTAATTGGCCGAGTTGGATTTGTCCTGCTTTTTGTGTACAGGACAATTTTGCACATTGCCGGGTAGATGCCAGTGTGGTAGCTGTACTGGAATAGTTCGGCTATGGACACAACAAGTTCTGGGTCGCAAGTCTTCAGTACCATTGCTGGGATGTTGTCAGGGCCCATAGTCTTTACTGTATCCAGTACCATCAGACATTTTTTGGTATCATATGGGGTGAATCGAATTGGCTGAAGCCTGACATTTATGATGCTTGGGATCTCTGTCGGAGACCGAGATGTATCATCCACTCAGCACTTATGGCTGATGATTACTGAGAATGCTTCAGCCTTTTTTCATTGCACAGAATGGGCAATGGGCTCCTCCATCATTGAGGATGGGGATATTTGTAAAGCCTCCTCCTCCGGTGAGTTGTTCAATTGTTCATCACAATTCACAACTGGATATGGCAGGACTACAGAGCTTAGATCTGATTTGTTAGTTGTGTGATCACTTAGCCCTATTACTTGCTGCTTATGTTGTTTTGGCAGACAAGTAATCATGTTTTGTAGCTTCACCAGGTTGACACCTCATTTGTCGGTATGCTTAGTGTTGCTCCTAGCATGCGCTCCTGCACTCTTCATTGAACCAGGCTTGATCCCCTCCCATGGTGGTAATAGTAGAGTGGGAGCTGGGCCATGAGGTTGCAGATTGTGGTTGAATACAATTCTTTTATACTGATGGTCCAAAGCGCCTCTTGGATGCCCAGTCTTGAATTGCTAGATCCATCCTGAATCTATCCCATTTAGCAGATGGTAGTGCCACACAATACAATGGAGAGTATCCTCAATGTGAAGGCAGGACTTTGTCTTTACAAGAACTGTGCGGTGGTCACTCCTACCAATACTGTCATGGATGGATGCATCTGCGGCAGGCACGTTAGTGAGTTTTATGATGAGATGGAGTGTCCACATTAGGTTGTATCAAGGAAACGTGTGTTTATTTACAAGGCTATAACACACAGCAAGTAGTTCCCAACCCAATTTTTACAGGTTCGTGCCAAACTGGCTGACCTTATATAGAACATAGATTGGGTTTCCCCGTCCCCTTAACGAGGGAGCTCATACTCCACAAAGGACATAGGGAAGATGATCATTCCCACCCCGTGGGTCCCGTGTGGGTTATGACAGTGAGGATGATGTCAAGTATGTTTTTCCCTCTCGTTGGTTCCCTCACCACTTGCCGCAGAGCAATGTCTAGCAGTTATGTCCTTTAGGACTTGGTCATTTGTATCCCGGTGTGTGATGGATGCCAGAAGACCAGAGTTGGACCTTTGAATGTGGTGGCTCTTACATTGAGCATGCTTAATGATAGCTGACGTGTCTCAGTCACTGAGTCTGAAGCAAGTGTGATGTTCCTTGTTTAGGCCGCAGCCTGTTTCTGAATTGGCAGGCCCAGCGAGACCCTGGACATCTGTGCTCCTCGACATCGTGGGAATTCTTTTACCCTCAGTGGCCACCAGTACCGGTTGAGCTGCTGAGGTGGTAGAGCGACTGGCCATCCGATTGGCTGGCAGCTCTCTAAGGCAGGATTTCCTCCTGAGAGAAGGACAGAGGTCTCACCTCCAAAAAGACTGGAGAGTTGCCCTCAGGATCATGGGCGGGCTTTGTCTTGACATTTAATTTGGAGGTTGGGGACACAGCACCCTGTTAAACGCAGTGAATGAGGATAGCGCCTGAACAATTCGAGTCCGCATTCATATTGGACATGATTGTGTACCAGAAAATCTTATTTTGCCTTCTCACACAATTATATTTATGGTAAAGACAACTCATTGCTTATTTTAATAGGGATAATTCCTTTTCCAACTCATTTACATCCTTGGGCTTCTCAGTTTATTGAGGGCCTTTGAAAGAGAAACATAAACATAATTATCATATCCCATATTCTGCAAGAATCCACATATAACGTAAATTGTTGTTTAAACAAGTGTGCTCGACTTTTTAGAAGTAACAATGAAATCAGCAACTGTTGGCAAGGTTAGTTGAGGGAGTTATGTTAGCCAAGACAGTGGAAGAGCTCTTTGTGCCCCTTAAATAGTTCCACGGGACCATTCAGCAGCAGAACACGCAGCTGACAATGGGGCATTCTCTCACTGCTACATTGAATAGCACTCCAGATTATGCAGTAATTCCTTCATTAAAATTCTTTTTGTATTCCTGAACAGTGCAACTTTAATTCAAACAACTTTTAGTGAATCAGATTTTACCATTCTAACCAATGTAGGTTCTGTAGGTCCTTACCCGTCTGGACAAAAATGCACCCTGTAAGATGTAATGCTTTGCATTTCTCAATTCCTACATTGTAAAGGAAAGAATTCAAAAAATAATATTTAGTTAAAACTCTAAAAGAAATCTGCTAACTTATCTCCTGCCTCTCCACTGCTGGATCTCGCTTACCCACTCTCCAACTTCCTGATGGATCCGAGGGTTTGAGAAGGAAGCGGGTCGTGGGAGGGAGGAGGCGAGCTGGAGCGTCGAGAGGGAGGAGGTGAGTGGAGGGGAGAGCTGGAGGGAGGAGGCGAGTGGGAGGGAGGAAGTGGGCAAGAGAGTCAGGTAGGGAGCAAGGAAGAGGGAGGAGGCAAGTGGGAGGGAGGAGGCAAGTGGGAGGGGAGGGGAGGGGAGAAAGGAGGTGAGTGAGAGAGTCAGGGAGGGAGAAAGCAAATTGACAAATACATGAATAGGATGGGAATAGAGGGATACGGATCCCAGAAGTGTCGAAGATTTTAGTTTAGACGGGCAGCATGGTCGGCGCAAGCTTGGAGAGTCGAAGGGCCTGTTCCTGTGCTGTACATTTCTTTGTTCTTTGTCCTTTGGGAGGCAGGAGGCGAGCCAGAGGGCCTCGGAGGGAGTTGAGCAGGAAGGCCGGGGTAGCGAGGGGGCAAGTGGGAGGGTAGGGGAGGGACGAGGCGAGTGGGAGAGTCGGGGGAGGAGGGCAGCAGGACGGAGGAGGCGAGCTAGAGGGTTTGGGATGGAGGAGTCCAGTAGGAAAGCTGGAGTAAAAAGGCGACAAGTGGCAGACATTCAGGTCATGGCAGGGGAGAGAGTCGGAGGCTGGGTGAGAATGAGAGACAGGGAGAGATAAACTTGGGTCGAGATGGGGAGAGAGATAGGGTTGCGGAATGAGATTAGGAGAGAGTCAGGAGAATAGGGAGAAATTGAGAGAGGGGATTCACAGATAGCAGCATGGAGTCAGAGATGGAGAGAGAGAGAAGGAGACAGTCAGGGAAGAGAGAGAGGTAGTGAGTAGTGATAGGAAGGGTTGGATGAGAGAGTGTGTTTGGACAAGGAGAGTGTCAGGGTGAGGGATTGAGTCTGGTTGATGGAGTGAGTTGAGTGACGGAGGGTGTTGGGGTGAGGGAGTGAGTTGGGATGAGGGTAAGGGTCAGGGAGAGAGGGGAGAAAGAGAGAAGAAAGAGTTGGATAGTGAGATGGGGAGAGGGAGAGTGATGGGACGAGGGAGTGGGTCAGGGAGAGGGAGTGAATCAGGGTGAGGGGAGTGTCGGGTGAGGGGAGTGTCGGGGGAGCGTCGGGGAAAGGGGAGTGCCAGGGTGAGGGGAGTGTCGGGTGAGGAGGGTGTCGGGGTGAAGGGAGTGTCGGGGTGAGCGGCGTGTCGGGGGAGCGTCGGGGTGAGGGGAGTGCCAGGGTGAGGGGTGTCGTGGTGAGGGGAGTGTAGGGTGAGGAGGGTGTCGGGGTGATGGGAGTGTCGGGGTGAGGAGAGTGTCAGGGTGAGGGGAGTGCCGGGGTGAGGGGAGTGCCGGGGTGAGGGGAGTGTCAGGTGAGGGGAGTGTCGGGGTGAGGGGAGTGCCAGGGTGAGGGGAGTGCCGGGGTGAGGGGAGTGTCGGGGTGAGGGGAGTGTCGGGGTGAGGGGAGTGCTGGGGTGAGGGGAGTGCCGGGGTGAGGGGAGTGTTGGGGTGAGGGGAGTGTCGGGGTTAGGGGAGTGCCGGGGTGACGGGAGTGTCGGGTGAGGGGAGTGTCGGGGTGAGGGGAGTGTCAGGTGAGGGGAGCGTCGGGGTGAGGGGAGTGCTGGGGTGAGGGGAGTGCCGGGGTGAGGGGTGTCGGGTGAAGGGAGTGTCGCGGGAGCGTTGGAGTGAGGGGAGTGTTGGGTGAGGAGGGTGTCGGGGTGAGGGGGGTGTCGGGGTGAGTGGAGTGTCGGGGGGAGCGTCGGGGTGAGGGGAGTGCCGGGTGAGGTGGGTGTCAGGGTGAGGGGAGTGTCGGGGTGAGCGAAGAGTCGGGGGAGCGTCGGGGTGAGGGGAGTGCCAGGGTGAGGGGAGTGTCAGGGCGAGGGGAGTGTCGGGGAGAGGGGAGTGCCAGGGTGAGGGGAGTGTCAGGGCGAGGGGAGTGTCGGGGAGAGGGGAGTGCCAGGGTGAGGGGAGTGTCGGGTGAGGAGGGTGTCGGGGTGAAGGGAGTGTCGGGATGAGCGGAGTGTCGGGGGAGCGTCGGGGTGACGGGAGTGCAAGGGTGAGGGGAGTGTCGGGGTGAGGGGAGTGTCGGGTGAGGAGGGTGTCGGGGTGATGGGAGTGTCGGGGTGAGGGGGGGTCGGGTGAGGGGAGTGTCGGGTGAGGGGAGTGTCGAGGTGAGGAGAGTCCCGGGGTGAGGGGAGTGCCGGGGTGAGTGGAGTGCTGGGGTGAGG
Organism: Scyliorhinus canicula; assembly: GCF_902713615.1. Lineage (NCBI taxonomy): Eukaryota > Metazoa > Chordata > Chondrichthyes > Carcharhiniformes > Scyliorhinidae > Scyliorhinus > Scyliorhinus canicula. The sequence goes on along the minus strand of NC_052165.1, from coordinate 66,624,577 downwards.
GGAGTGCCGGCGTGAGGGGAGTGTCAGGTGAGGGGAGTGTTGGGATGAGGGGAGTGTCAGGTGAGGGGAGTGTCAGGTGAGGGGAGTGTCGGGGTGAGGGGAGTGTCGGGGTGAGGGAGTGTCGGGGTGAGGGGAGTGTCAGGTGAGGGGAGTGTCGGGGTGAGGGGAGTGTCGGGGTGAGGGGAGTGTCGGGGTGAGGGGAGTGTCGGGGTGAGGGGAGTGTCGGGATGAGGGGAGTGTCGGGGTGAGGGGAGTGTCGGGGTGAGGGGAGTGTCGGGGTGAGGGGAGTGTCGGGGTGAGGGGAGTGTCAGGGTGAGGGGAGTGTCGGGGTGAGGGGAGTGTCGGGGTGAGGGGAGCGTCGGGGTGAGGGGAGCGTCGGGGTGAGGGGAGTGTCGGGGTGAGGGGAGTGTCGGGGTGAGGGGAGTGTCGGGTGAGGGGAGTGTCAGGGTGAGGGGAGTGTTGGGGTGAGGGGAGTGTCGGGGTGAGGGGAGTGTCAGGTGAGGGGAATGTCGGGGTGAGGGGAGTGTCGGGGTGAGGGGAGTGTCGGGGTGAGGGGAGTGTCGGGGTGAGGGGAGTGTCAGGTGAGGGGAGTGTCGGGGTGAGGGGAGTGTCGGGGTGAGGGGAGTGTCGGGGTGAGGGGAGTGTCAGGTGAGGGGAATGTCGGGGTGAGGGGAGTGTCGGGGTGAGGGGAGTGCCGGGGTGAGGGGAGTGTCGGGGTGAGGGGAGTGTCAGGGTGCGGGAAATAGGCGGGCAGTGAGGAGAGAATCGGGGAAAGTGATGGCGAGAGGGGAGAGTCAGAGAGTGGGAGAGAATTGGGGAAAAGGAGAGAAGGCGAGAGCGCCGGGGAGAGAGTCGGGGGAGTCAGAGAGTCGGGGAGAGGGAAGAGGTAAAGAGTTGGAGAGTGGGAAAGAGTTGGATAGAGAGATGGGGAGAGGGTGAGTGTTGGGACGAGGGAGAGGATCTGGGAGAGGGAGGGATTCGAGGTTAGGGAGAGAAGTGGGGTGAGGGAGAGAGGTGGGGTGAGGGAGAGAGGTGGGGTGAGGGAGAGAGGTGGGGTGAGCGAGAGAGGTGGGGTGAGGGAGAGAGGTGGGGTGATGGAGAGAGTAGGGGTGAGGGAGAGAGGTGGGGTGAGGGAGAAAGTTGGGGTGATGGAGAGAGGTGGGGTGAGGAGCGAGGTGGGGTGAGGGAGAGGTGGGGTGGGGGAGAGAGGTGGGGTGAGGGAGAGAGGTGGGGTGAGGGAGAGAGGTGGGGTGAGGGAGGTGGGGTGAGGGAGAGAGGTGGGGTGAGGGAGAGGTGGGGTGAGGGAGAGAGGTGGGGTGAGGAGAGAGGAGGGGTGAGGGAGAGAGGTGGGGTGAGGGAGAGGTGCGGTGAGGGAGGTGGGTTTAGGGAGAGAGGTGGGGTGAGGAGAGGTGGGGTGAGGGAGAGAGGTGGGGTGAGGGAGAGAGGTGGGGTGAGGGAGAGAGCTGGGGTGAGGGAGAGAGGTGGGGTGAGGAGAGGTGGGGTGAGGGAGAGAGGTGGGGTGAGGAAGAGAGGTGGGGTGAGGGAGAGAGGTGGGGTGAGGGAGAGAGGTGGGGTGAGGGAGAGAGGTGGGGTGGGGGAGAGAGGTGGGGTGAGGGAGAGGTGGGGTGAGGGAGAGAGGTGGGGTGAGGGAGAGGTGGGGTGAGGGAGGTGGGGTGAGGGAGAAAGGTGGGGTGAGGGAGAGGTAGGGTGAGGGAGAGAGGTGGGGTGAGGGAGAGAGTTGGGGTGAGGGAGAGAGTTGGGGTGAGGGAGAGAGGTGGGGTGAGGGAGAGAGGTGGGGTGAGGGAGAGAGGTGGGGTGTGGGAGAGGTGGGGTGAGGGAGAGAGGTGGGGTGAGGGAGAGGTGGGGTGAGGGAGAGAGGTGGGGTGAGGAGAGAGGAGGGGTGAGAGTGTAATTCAGAGAGAGACACAGAGAGGGAAAGAGTTGGAGATAGTTGGAGTGAGAGAGATGGGTAGAGGGATTGCGATGGGGAGAGGAAGTGTGTCAGGGAGAGATACAGAGAGGCAAAAGGTGGAGAGAGAAAGATATCAAGAGAGAGAGAAAGAGAGGGGGAGAGTTGGGGAGTGGGAGAGAGCCGGGAGGGAGAAAATGAGAGGCGATAAGGAAGAGAGAGAGAGAGAGAGAGACAGGGAGAGGAATAGTGTTGGGTGTTGTGTTATGTAATTTGGAATAACACAAGATGCCACTTGATGCAGTTTTGAGTAAAAGATACTCCAGAAGTGAGTTCAATATGTTTTATTGAACTATTAACGCAGTTCTCAATGAGTTTGACTCTCTGATAATTTACATGTTGTAACTCAGACTAACTGAACCAGCTTTGCTCTAAGCCACGTGCTGGGGTGTGATGCTGAGGATACACCCTGTCTCACTCTGTAGATGTTGGTCTGTGAAGAGAGGTGGGGTGTGAGTGCCTCATCCCTTTTATAATGAGATACCACCCCTGAGTGTCCTGACTGCTCATTGGTCGTGTCCTATTCTATGTGTTCATTAGCTGCATGTTTGCATATCATGACATCGGGAACAGTGCAACAATCGGGGAGACCGCGAGGCTCAGGGAGAGGGTTGAAGAGAGGGAGAGACTGGGAGAGAGAGAGAGAGGGTCTGGAGAAGGTTGGGGAGATGGTCAGGGAGAGGGAGAGAGACAGGAGATGGAGAGAGGGAGAGAGGAGGGGTGAGGGAGAGGTGGGGTGAGGGAGAGAGGTGGGGTGAGGGAGAGAGGTGGGGTGAGGGAGAGAGGTGGGGTGAAGGAGAAAGGTGGGGTGAGGGAGAGAGGAGGGGTAAGGGAGAGAGGTGGGGTGAGGGAGAGAGGTGGGGTGTGGGAGAGAGGTGGGGTGAGGGAGAGAGGTGGGGTGAGGGAGAGAGGTGGGGTGAGGGAGAGAGGTGGGGTGTGGGAGAGGTGGGGTGAGGGAGAGAGGTGGGGTGAGGGAGAGAGGTGGGGCGAGGGAGAGAGAGATAGGGAGGGAGAGAGAGAGATGGGGAGAGGGAGAGAGAGAGAGATGTGGAGAGGGAGAGAGAGAGATGGGGAGAGGGAGAGATGGGGAGAGGGAGAGAGATGGGGAGAGGGAGAGAGATGGGGAGAGTGAGATGGGGACAGGGAGAGAGAGATGGTGAGGGGGAGAGTGTCGATGAGGGGGAGGGGGCCGAGGAAGGGGAGAAATTCGGGGGAGAGGAGACGTGGGAGGAGTCAGCGAAGCAGGGATAGGCTGCTCAAAAATTGTGCCTAACTGAATTGGTCACATGATGCTATGTTTACCCCAGTGTGAGTGAAACTAAAGTGGACTTTCCAACGCTAAGTGCCCATAGCAGCCGCATTGCGTCCGTGATGATAAAGTGGAGTGATCCTGAACACGGCAACTTAAAACAGGGATTAACAATATGTCCAAGTCCAGCGGCAAGGCTTAAAGCCACAACATAATAGAAAGGCAAAGTACTTTGGATCCTGTAAATAGAAAGAGAAAACTCCTTACTCAGCAGGTCAGGTTGCATTCTGCAGAGAGAGAAACTGAGTTAACATTTCAGCTAACAATAGCGTTTCATCAGAATGCACAGTATTTGGAAAGAGGGGCCAATGTTAACTGCTGAGCCAATCTGACTCTTTGTGTAGATATGTGCAATTAAAAGCCTGACATCTTTTGCTTGAGTACATTACCTTGTCATAGTGCTATTGTGCCATTCAACACGGAAAACAAACACTGGGTAACATTCGATCTTATTTCATATTTTTTGCAACATCGAATTGCATGTTTCCCCTCATTGTTTGGACTTCCAGCAACGACAAGATTTGACAACGTTAATTCGATTCATTAACTTATTACTAATTAGCTCTCCAATTTTCATTGCACCTTGAGGGCATCAAGGACTCTGTTACAGCCAGGCATTATACCCCAGGACAGTCTTCAGCTGAACTGTTATATATTCCGGTTGCTCCTGATGTAATGATTCATGCTGTGTAATTCCTAACCATTAATCAAGCTAGTCATATCGTTAATCATGTTGGAAGGATGTCTTAACGGCAAAGATAAACGCAGAGTGGAGCGACTGAATAAAATGGAATGGTGTGTTATTTCAGTCAAACTGTGCAAATGTGCATGGATAGGCATGAGACAGCTGACCAACTGATGACTAAAGCTGCGCTGAACAGCATTTGATTACAAGCAGAATAGTTACATTAGATTAGAACTCCTAGGCCAGGAATCAGGTAATACTTCAAAGGCGACAGTTCCTATGGTTTGCCACCTTAATGTTTGATTTCATGCTATTTTTGTTATTTAAATTTTCAGGTCATCTCCCTCATGGGCTCTATATCCTGAGAGCCTTCATAATGCATTATTACTGCACCATTTTGATAAATATTTACAAGCTGTATCTTTTCCCCCAATCTGTTGATGAAATCTTAATTTGAAATTGCATGGCCATTTATTAAGTTGTACCTAAATACGAAAAGAGGTGCGATTCAGATTTTTAGACTTGACTGTTCGGTGGGGTGTGCTGCCACTGTCACACATGAGATGTATATTTATGATGCACCTTTAGTAGTTAATGTGCCTGCCATAGACATGGAGATAAACTCATCCCTATATTTGGGGACGTGTTCAAACTGTCATAATATACACACAAGTATATAATGGTGCACAGACAGGCAGTGATTGACACACAGGATGACCAATGAACACACAGAACACAGCAGCCAATCACCAGATCGGACACAACCACTATAAAGCCAGAGGGCACTAGTTTTCCCGCTCTCTTGGGATCCAGCCTCTGAGACAGTCAGAGCCCGTGAGCAACAACTAGAACATCCACCATGTGGTAGTAAGATAGTCTGGTCAGGTTAACCTCAGGCCTCCAGTCAACTCAGCATAGTGTCAACCCACAGTTAAAGTATGTATGTATGCTAAGAGTTCAACAAAATAGAGTTGCATTTCTTCAAGTGTTGGAAGCCTGTCTCTCTCACTGCTACAGTAAACGCAGTCCCCGCAGACCCAGCTTACCCAACACATCACAAACTCGTCCCTATATTTGGAGACATCTGAGACCAGCTTTGACACATCCTTGCTGATAGAGCTGGCCAAGAATCATTTCACCATAGTTCCAGCTTTGAAATCCCTCACCCGTTACTGAAAATATGTAGCAAATATCTGCCCAAGTGACATTAGCTGGATAACTGTTTCATAACGTTAAGAAGCATGAGTGTGCAGTGTGAGATAAGGGGATTCAAACCAGCTCTCACCTTGGACCAGGCATAGTTTACCTTACCAGTTAATTTTAACCCACAAGAAAGGCAACTGACTTCAAGCAATCAACAGCAGGGACCAATTGGTGCATGAACCTGATTTGTAAACAGCTTGATGCCGTATCTTCGGGCAATGTCAAACGTATGCCCCCTGCCCAGCCGCCAAGAAACCAGCTGCGATTATCATGCCCAAGGCACGGAGTTGAGTATAGCACCTGGGTGGTGAAGGACATGGCTGGGCAATACTCTGGCACTGCCGCAATGGACCGGGGCGGGGCCTCAAGGGAACTCCTTTGGGTGGGTTCCCATTATGTGGGCAGCAGAGGTTCAACGGTAGATGGAGGAAGGTTGTGCCCACATGGTGGTGGGGTGGGCAGGAAGGGCACTTAGAATAGAGTGGGTGCTCCAATGCTGGCAAGGAGTGGGGGAGGGGGGAAGGCCACTCCAATGCCTATGTTGTGTGTTGGCCCATTGAGTGTTGTAGGGTTGGAGATTGTCCCTTTGTGTTGGGGGGTTGGCGGTGTCCACTTGTCTGCCGGGGGCCATGGTGTCGGGTTGAGGAGAGGGGTGGTGGTAGGGGGGCCTTTAAACCTATTAGAAAAATGATGATTTCTGAATCTCAGATTTGCTGCCAATTTTGAATATGCAGATCAGGTTGCGAGGTTCGACTGAAGCTCACGAGACTTCTCGAGGGCCTTGAATCTCACTAGAGGCCTATTGCGATATTCAATAGCCCCATCGCAACTCCAAATTAGGAGCGACAAGGCAGGTAAATCACGCTCATGGTCTCACCAATGCCCTGCATCACTGAAGAATAACCTTTCTACTTTTGTATTCAATTCCCCTCGTAATAAACAATAACATTCTGTCAGCTTTCCTAATTACTTGACATCTTGCCTTTTGCGATTCATGCATGAGCTTACCCAGATCCCACTGCATCTCAGAGCTCTGCAATCTGTCATCACAGAAATAATAAGTTTATTTCAATGTTTCCTGCTGAAATGGACAATTTCCCACTTTCCCATGTTACACTCCATTTGGCAGATTTTTGCCCACACACATAGTGTATCCGTATCCCTTTTTGCCCCCTTGTGTCCTCTTTACATCTTACTGTCCTACCTATCTTTATGTTATCATCAAATTTATCAATTATACCTTTGTTCCCTTCGTCCGGGTCAGTAGTTGAGGCACCAGCACTGATTCCCTATGGCACACCACTTGTTATCTCTTGCCAACCAGAAAAAGACCCATTCACACCTACCCTCTGTTTCTTGTTAGTCTTCTACCCAAGCCTAAATGCTAATCCTTGTGCCACGAGCATTTATTTTGCACAATAATCTTTGAGTTGGCTCCTTATCAAATGCTTTTTGAAAATCTAAATACAGTAGATCTACTGGTTCCCCTCTATTCACAGCGCTTGTTGCATCTTCAAAGATCTCCAATAAATTGGTTAAATGTGGTTTCCCTTTCCCAAAACCATGTTGACTTTGCCTGATTAACCTCAATTATTCCATGTGCCCTGCTATAATGTCTTTAATAATAGCTTCTAACATTTTCCTTATGACTGATGTGACATGAATCAGCCTGTAGCCTGCCTCCCTTTTTGAATAATGGAGTTCAATCCCCTAATTTCCAAGCTAATTGAACTTTCCCTGAAATAGGAGAATTTTGAAAAATTAAAGCCAACTCATCAACTATCTCACTAGCGATTTATTTAATGAGCCAAGGTCGAAATCCTTCAGGACCTGGGAACTTGTCCGCCTGCATCCCCAACAAGTTTATCAGTACCACTTTCCTGGTGATTGTAATTTTTCCTTCCCTGATTTTTGCATCAGAATATGTCTATTTCATGCATTCTGAAATATCCCTTTAAATTTCTGGCACTGCATCTCTCTTCACCTACCCCTTAACCTATTTAGGCAGTTCACCTCAGCTAGCTGTGCTTTCATGCCCTCATGATTGCCCCTATTTAAGTTTAAAATACTAGTCTTGGCTACACCATCACGTGAAAATACTTCGGACAGATGGCAAAATACTTGGTCAAAGAAGTAGGCTTTACAAAGCAAGAGAGAAGGAGAGAGGTAGCTCTCCTCCTTATTGGGGAGAAGGCAGGAGAATGGGGATGAGAAAATATCAGCCATGTTTGAATGGCGGAGCAGACTCGATAGGCCGAGTGGCCTAATTCTGCTCCTATGTCATATGGTCTTATGGTAGCGAGGCGAAGAGATTCAAGGAGGGAAATCCAAAGCTTAGACAGTAAAGGCACGGCCGCCAATTTTTGAGTGATGAAAACATTGTTTTTTTTTAAACTGGGAGAAATTTCAATCAAATAAATCTCCAGTCTTTTAACCCACGTCACCAACTCTGACCCGTTGCATTTCACAGCTGACTCATTCAGAATCTCAACAGCCAATGATTCATTGCTTTCTGTGAAGAATGTTTGGCTGTCCTTAAAGCTGGCAATTCTGTTCTGATCAAAATATTGAACGTGCAATGTATCAGCCAGTTCTATTTGCTGTTTCCTTGTCAATAGGATTTAAATATTTTCATTTAACAGTATTGAAATATTTACATTCAAATTGTGTCAAAAGATACACTTATTGCACCGACTGAAAATTCGAGGGGTGCTGTCGCCGGGAAATCACCGGGAAATCCCGTTGACAGCGGCGGGGTCGGTTGATCCCGCTGGCGGGCTGCCTCCGATAACGAAAATCACACAGCGGGGTGGTCGGTAAATGTGCCCATTATATTGGATACTAAAAAGAAACAAACTGAAATGCTAAACTGACATGCTAAAGTACAAAACCTGACAACTTCCATTACACAATTTGATCAAAAAACAAAACAATGTCTTTAAACTCCATCCAACTCTAAAATAATCTCTGGGACTAATCTCTTCATATATCAATAGTGGATGGAATAATGCAGCCTAGTCTGAACAGAATTAGAAACGCGAGCTTTGTATGTGTTTAGCCTGTATTGAGGTCCCTTTGCAAACTCGCTCAGCTGCTGCTTCATAGAACTCCTGGTAGATCACTTCTGGTAAATCTGCACTATACCCGATCTAAGGCTTGGACATCCTTCTTAGTGTGGTGTCTAAAGCTGGGCACTCCTCCAAATGGGACCTAACCAGTGAGTTTGAAATAAAGAAATCAGCAAGTGAAAATTTAGTTTCAGTAGAAGTGCTTGCAGAAAAATACTTTTCACTGTACCTCGGTACACGTGACAATAAACAAATCCAATCCAAGTGACGAAGAAGCTGTCAGATTGTTGTTAAAAACCCAACTGCGCACCACGGTCTTATTCTGGGAAGGAAAACGCCTGTCCTTACCTAGCCTAGGCCTGTGCGTGACTCCAGACCCACACCAATGTGGTGCAAATACCACTGAGGTGACCCTAACAAGCTGCTGTGTTCTGACAAACTGCAGAAGTTCAAAAGGAATACCCACCACCATGCCTTTTCGAAGGCAAGACTGTCTATATGGAGTCTGCATGTTTTCCCTGTGTCTGTGTGGGTTTCCTCCGGGTGCTCCGGTTTCCTCCCACAAGTCCCGAAAGACGTGCTGTTGGGTAATTTGGACATTGTGACTTCTCCCTCTGTTTACCCGAACGGGTGCCGGATTGTAGCGACTAGGGGTTTTTCACAGTAACTTCATTGCAGTGTTAATGTAAGCCTACTAGTGACAATAAAGATTATTATTATTATTATTAAACACAGAAATCAATCTCTAAACTGAACACTGTAAGGTTTCCCCTCCAATCCAGGGCGCCATGAATTCATCAGGCAGAGAAATTGATAGTTAGGCCTGTTCCTGTGCTGTACTTTTCTTTGTTCTTTGTTCTTTGTAAAGCAAATTGTGGTGGGGAAGAGGATACATCACGAGTTCTGGTTCTCCACAAATTTCTGCATGCTTTTCACTGCACCACTAAAACTGTGAAATTTGCAACCATGCACAAGGCTCGCTATTAAAATTATGACATGAAGCTGCTATATTTGCACCGGAAACACAAAGCAATCTCACGGTTACCTTTTCGGACCCGTAATTTATGTCACAAGCACCTTGTTAGTGACATAATTTACCATCGTGACATGAAGCTCATCCTTGGAGGCCTCCGCTGGGTAGTGAACTGCTCACCGAGATATTTTAAACATTGATTTAAAATCTGTCTTGGTTGTATTTTCCTGCCAGTCTTGTCATCAATACAACTATTAGTGTCAGATGACAACAATTTTCATCTTAAAGTTCTGTTTGGGCACTTAGAAATGCAAATTTGACAGGCTTCTTTCAGGAAAGAATTTTGGATGCAGTATAGAGGAAGATTATTATGACTTCACACACTACTCTGCCATTAATACATAAAAAATTCTCGTAGACCAATGCAACAATGATCAAGAAGGACAAGAGCAGCAGATACATGGGAACCCCATCACCTGGAGGTTCCCCTCCAAGTCGCTCACCACCCCGACTTGGAAATAGATCGCCGTTCCTTCACTGTCACTGGTTCAAAATCCTGGAACTCCCACCCTAACAGCACAGTGGGTATACCTACACCACATGTACTACAGTGGCTCAAGAAGGCAGCGCCCCACTGTTTTGTTATGCTCTTGACGTAGCATAAGCTGCTTCCTTGATGTGCACTCTGACAAAGGAAGGTTCAGACTTGGAGATAGCTTTAACATATTTATTAAACTGTTAACAATTCGCCTACTTGGATTCGACTCTCCTGTTAATCCTGCTATAGCTACTCAGACTGACAAACCAGTCTGCTACAATCCAACTGGTGGGTGTGATGTGTTTCAAATCAACCCTGTTTATTCACTGAGAGTCTCCACTGGAAAGAGGAAGATCATGTGTGCTGTGTCCTTATATATGGGTTGGTGTAATGCCCTCCTGTGGTAGTATCACCTCTGTGTGTATCGTGAATGCCCCTTGGTCGTGTCCCATCTTACCGGCCTATTGGTTGAATGTCTGTGTGTCATGTCTCTGGTGCTCCCTCTAGTGTCTAGCTAGTTTACATGTATTTACATTAACCCCTTGTGTATTTACAGTGATGCATATCACCACACCCACCACCTTCTCAAGGGCAAGTCGGGATTGGCAACAAATACTGCCCTAGCCTACAAAGTCCACATCCCGTAAAAATGAATTTTAAAATATCATTCTGAGCCACTCAATCACAAAGTACAGACCAAGGCCATTTGGCCCATCATGCCAGTGCTGGATCTTTGAAAGAGCGAGCCAGCTAGTTCCACTCCCCTGCTCTTTTCCTGTAGCTTTGCAAATTTTTCTTTTCAAACATTTATCAACTTCCTTTTTGTTACTGAATTTGCTCCTAACACCCTTCCACCAGGAATAGTGTCCTTACTTTAGCTTGTAAAGAGATTTTTGCAACGTTTTTGAACAAAATGCCCCATGGAAAACTGGGTCAATGCTTTTGCCTAGCTAAGAATAAATGCTCCTTCAGAGCACCCAAGGCAAATCACGCAGACGTAAAGCACTTGTAAGCAAACACCAGCTTCTCAATCTGTGCTGCAAAAGGGGAAGTATCCAGGGAACACTTTGTACTTGACACTCCAGTTTTGGCAGGTGTACTTGTTTGATGCAGCACTTTCGTACTGAATAATTGTGCTGTGGGATACTGTAACTTTAATGAGGAAAAAAATGTTTCTGGTTAATTAACTAAACATGGCGGCTGGGGATTACACACCAAGATTCTGCAAGTTTAAATAAAAGCTGTTGTTAAGTAAATCGTGCGATGCTAGAAGTGTCATGAGGCATCTTAAATCGAAACTCAGCTCCATTGCAGTTTTGCTTCTGCACATTTATTGAGTGCCTTTAAAATAGGGAAATATCCCAGGACACTTCCCAGGACGTTAATAAGAGAAACATTGACACCAAGCCAAAGAAGGAAATATGAAGACAGAAACCAAAAAGCTTTTACCCCGGAAATACCTTTATTTCAGCAACACAGATTGAGACGCTGTTGTTTGTTTATAAATCCTGTTAACCTGCATGATTTTCCTGGGTGCTCTGAAGGATGGTACAGCAACAGTGAAGGAACGGTGAAATATTTCTGTCAGAATGATGAGTGACTTTGAGGGGAACTTCCAGGTGTTGGTCTTCCCAGGTATCTGCTCTCATTGTCCATCTAGATGGTAGCGGTTGTGGGTTTGGAAGGTGCTGCCAAAGGAGCCTTGGTGAGTTCCTGCAGTGCATCTTGTAGATGGTACACCCTGCTGCTACTCTGCATCGATGGGAGAGGGAATGAATATTTGGGGAAATGGTACCAATCAAGTGGGCTGATTTGTCCTGGATGGGGCTGAGCTTCTTGAGTGTTATTGGAGCGAGTGGAATGTTTTCTACCACACTCCTGACTTGTGTCTTGTACATGGTGAATAGGCTTTGGGGAGTCAGGTGGTGAATTACTTACTTGCAGCCACAGTATTTACATGGTCAGCTCAGTCGCAAGTTGATGGAGGTGGAAGAGTAGGATTGCGAGACCATAAGACATAGGAGCAGAATTAGGCCATTCGGCCCATCAATTCTGCTCCGCCATTCAATCATGGCATTTAGTTTCTCATCCCCATTCTTCTGCCTTCTCCCCATAACTCCTGATCCCCTTATTAATCAAGAACCTATCTATGTCTGTCTTAAAGACACTCAGTGATTTGGCCTCCACAGCCTTCTGCGGCAAAGAGTTCCACAGATTCACCACCCTTTGGCTGAAGAAATTCCTCCTAATTTATGTTTTAAAGGATCGTCCCTTTAGTCTGAGATGGTGTCCTCTGGTTCTAGTTTTTCCCACAAGTGGAAACGTCCTCTCCACTTCCACTCTATCCAGGCCTCACGGTATCCTGTAAGTTTCTATAAGATCCTCCTCATCCTTCTAAACTCCAACGAGTGCTGACGCAGAGTCTTAAACCGTTCCTCATATGACAAGTTCTTCATTCCAGGGATCATTCTTGTGAACCTCCTCTGGACACTTTTCAAGGCTAGAACATCCTTCCTTAGATATGGGGCCCAAAACTGCTGACTAGAGCCTTATGCAGCCTCAGAAGTACATCCCTGGTCTTGTATTCCAGCCCTCTTGATAGGAATGCTAACATTGCATTTGCCTTCTTAACTGCCGACACGTTAACCTTAAGAAAATTGTGAGCAAGGACTCCCAAGTCCCTTTGTGCTTCTGATTTCTTCAGCATTTCCCCATTTAGAAAATTGTATATATCGAAATTCCTCCTTCCAAAGTGCATAACCTCACACTTTTCCACATTGCATTTCATTTGCCACTTCATTGCCCACTCACCTAGCTTGCCCAAATCCTTCTGCAGCCCCTTTACTTCCTCAATGCTACCTGTCCCTCTACAGTGCTTTGTGAATCTACAAACTTAGCAACAGTACCTTCAGTTCTTTCTTCCAGATCATTAATGTATATTGTAAAAGGTTCTGGTCCTAGCACAGACCCCTGAAGCACACCACTAGTCACCGGCTGCCATCCTGAAAAAGACCCCTTCATTCCCACTCTCTGCCTTCTGCCAGTCAGCCAATCCTGTATCCATGCCAGGATCTTACCCTTAACACCATGGGCTCTTAACTTATTTAACAGTCTCCTATTTGTCACCTTGTCAAAGGCCTCTGCAAATCTAAATAAATCACGTCCACTGGTTCTCCTTTGTCTAACTTCCTTGTTACCTCCTCAGAGAACTCTAACAGATTTGTTTGACATGACCTCCCTTTGACAAAACCATGCTGACTCAGTCCTATTTTACCATGCACTTTCAGATACTTTGCAATCTCATCTTTAATAACTGACTCTAAAATCTTACCAATGATCGGTCAGGCTAACCGGCCTATAATTTCCCGTCTTCTGCCTCCCTCCCTTCTTAAACAGCATGTTACATTAGCCACTTTCCAGTCTTCTCGGACCCTTCCTGCCTCCAGTGATTCCTGAAAGATCATCTCTAATGCCTCCACAATCTCCTCAGCTATCTCTTTTAGAACCCTGGGGTTAGTCCATCCGGTCCAGGTGACTTATCCACCTTCAGACCTTCAGTTTCTCCAGAACCTTCTTCTTAGTGATGGCCACAGCACTCACCTCTGCCCCCTGATTCTCCTGGAGCTCTGGCATCCCACTGGTATCTTCCACTATGAAGACTAATGCGAAGTAACTATTCAGTTCATCTGCTACTTCTTTGTTTCCTGTTATTACTTCTCCAGCCACATTTTACAGTAGTCCAATGCCTATTTCTGCCTCTCTTAGCTTTTATATATTGAAAGAAACTCTTCCTATCTTCTTTTACATTACTCGCTAACTTGCACTCATATTTCATCTTCTCTCCCCTTATTGTTTTTTTAGTTGTCCTTTACTCACTTTTAAATGATTCCTAATTCTCTGACGTCCCACGAATCCTTGCCACTTTTTCTGCTTTTTCTTTTGCTTTTATGCTGTCCTTGACTTCCCCCTTCAACCATCAATGCCGTCCTCCCCTTAGCATGTTTCCTCCTCCTTGGGATGAATTTCTGCTCTGCCTCCCGAATAACCCCCAAAAACTCCTGCCATTGCTGTTCCCTGTTAGTCTCCTTCTCCAATCAACTCTGGCCAGCTTCTCCCTCAGGTCTTTGTAGTTACCTTTATTTAATTGTAATACCGTTACATCTGATTCCAGCTTCTCCCTCTCAAACTGCAGGGTAAATTCTATCATATTGTGGTCACTGCTCCCTCAGGGTTCCTTCACCTTAAGTTTCCTAATTAAGTCTGCCTCATGACACATCACCAAATCCAGAATTGCCTGTTCCCTAATGGGTTCTACCACAAGCTGCTGCAAAAAAACACCTCTTAAACATTCCACAAATTCCTTTTCTTGGGATCCAATACCAACCTGATTTTCCCAGTCCACGTGCATATTGAAGTCGCCCATGATTATTGTGATATTGCTTTTTTTGCATGCCTTTTCTATCTCCTGATTTATTTCCTGCCCTCCATCCTGAGAGAATTGGAATAATTCTGGATGAGGTTTTCAGATGGGGTAAGGGCGGAAAGGGAAATTTTAGGTCGTGATAGGGAGGATTCATTTTTGATGCAGATTGCTTTACAAAATCTTCCAAAATATTCTATTACAATGAATGGAGATCATGCTCAGCATAATGTCAGTCCCATCCCAAATTAAAAATAAAACAATTCTGGCATAGATTGGGAAAAGAAACCACGAGAGAATTATTAGATTATGTTTATAAATAAAAGAAATAATCTTTATTGGCACAAGTAGACTTACATTAACACTGCAATGGAGTTACTGTGAAAATCCCCTAGTCACCACATTCTGGCGCCTGTTCGGGTACACAGATGGAGAATTCAGAATTCTCAGCTGGTACAGGAATTGAACCTGCGCTGCTGGCCTTGTTCTGCATGAAAATCCAGCTGCCTATCCCACTGAGCTAAACCAGCCCCTGCTGCAACACTGAATATTTTATTGTGACGACTTGAAATCTCCTCATTCTCTTATCAAGGTTAAAATGAAATAGTGTTGATATAGACACATGGGGTGGAATTTTCCTAAAAAATTGGCAAAGTGTCATTTTTGGCAAGAAAATGAGTGCGATTTCCGCCACCCTCAGCGGCAAAAGCCGTACCACATTCAAATGTTTTTTCTCCGCACCTGAAGTGCAAAGCATCTGATTTGCCTGCCCCATGTGTCACCTGAGCAAGGGCACACTGCTTTTTGCTCCACAGCACTTGCTCTCATTCAAGTTACCCATTTACTGGATGCCGTGGAGGAGAGGAGGGCTACAAGGTACCCTCGAGCTGGCATGAGGCCCTCCAGCAAGGTGACGGTGGCAGCGCTGGTCAGTGTCATCAGACTGACCCAGAGGGCAGGTGTGCAATGCAGAAAAAAGATGAAGGACCTACTCTGATCAGCCAGGGTAAGTGCTCCCTGTCTTCTCTCTGCACTCCATCATTCAATCACACAATCACACCTCAATCCCACGTGCTGCCACCTCGCATTGTCAACTTTCCACAAGCATCCTCAAACTACCTGATAACCACCCCCCCCCCCCCCACCCCGACACTCGTCATCAGATCTCCTCCCTACGTAGGCACAGTGCCCACACATGCTAGGTGTCACTGACCTCTGACCCACCAGGCGTCCAACCTACATCATCCCCATTTGCGTTCCTGTGAGAGAAGCTTGCCCACAACTGCCCTGAGTGAGAGAAAATGGGCATTGGGCTGCCCGAACTGAACATCCTAACTCCGTACGAGGGGGGAGCCATGGAGCTCACAGGGGAGGAACAGGAGCGGGCCTGCACCGAGAGTGAGGTGGGCATGCGAGAGAAATGTGAGGAGCCACTGCACCTTCATCCAGATGAACAGTCTCAAGTGAGTTCTGTGTGGTCCAAACCCTTGGCTAGGGCATGTACTAAGAATATGTCCCTTGCCTTGCAGGTACATCAATCGAAGAGCTTGGCCCATCTAGTGTCTCCCTGTCCATCATTGAAACCATCTGAGAGGAGACCTCGGAGGAGGACATGGAGGAAGCGGCATCGCAGAGACACACACTTCAGTGGGCAACTTCAGGCTTCTGAGTCTCTCGCTGTTGAGCCCCAAACAGCTACTGATTCACATCGGGTGGCAGCAGGAGGATCCCAGTGGTTGGACAGTGATTGGACAGTTGGAGGTCCGCAGGATCCCAGAACACAGATGTGCCCCAGGCAGGTGCCATGCCTCTGGAGGCATTCGTCTCTCAGCTTCTGTAGCTGAAAAGGTAGAGTTATCAGGAAGGGTTATCAGTGACACTCCTGCAGCGAGAAGGTTGAGGTGGAGGAGTCCTGAAGCCTTCTGTCACAGGAGACGTTGGCGGCAATACTTGGTACCCAGGCCAACACTGCAAAGGTGGCGTCCACAGTAGAAAGCCTGGGCAAGAGGTCATATCCTTGACGGGAGAACTCCGAAGCATGGCTCAGTCCCTGAGGATCACGATGGAGGGTTTCAAATGCATGGTGGAGACAATGGCAGGCCTCCAAGGTTGGCAGCTCCAGATGGTGTTGAAGCATCTGGAGCTCAGTACAGCTGCCCCACTGTCCCAAGGAATAACACAGGGGTTCACAAGCACCCAGAGGGAGGAGGATCCATTGGAGCACATTCTAGGGGACCCTGGGAGTGACCAGCCAATCTGAATCACCCCCCATCCTGAGGCCGGCACAACTCAGGTGCAGAAGGCAGAACAGGGTGATGTGGCAACACCACTACTACCGAAAAGAAGGCCAGGGCCCTCCAGAGTACACCCACCAAGGGCATTTCAGGCAACTGGGTATGCAAGGCCGCAGGCCACTTCCACTTCTGATGCACATCCTGGGAACACACCCAGACCAAATGGGGGGGTTTGCAAGTGTGAGGAATTGTAGGGGTAGAGTGTGGGCACAGGTGAAGTTAGAGACAGGTAGTTCGGGGTCATTATCACTTGTAACATCTGCACATTCTACTGAATTAAACATTATTGTTCTTAACGCCTCATTGCTCTTCTTAACCCTCCTCCCAGTGGCATAGCACTTCTCCCCTTCTGGACACAGTTCTCACTGGCCCTCAATGTCAGGCAGATGGTCTGGCCCACCCATTGTGGGCATGGGGTATAGTTGGTGAAGTTGTTGTGCTGTCGGACAACATGCTTGTCCTTCTCCGTGAAGTGGGAGGCGATGAGGGTGTCCTTAGCCCTCCTGCCCATGCACACCCTTACCTCCGCCTGCCCTCCATCCTCTGGATCAGCGGACTCTTCCCAAACTCTCTCCTGAACATCCCCCTTATCTGAGGCCATCTGCTACTCCTCCAAGTCTTTCTGATGAAGGTTGTTGCCCCACAGCAAACTATAATGATGCGGGAGACCCTCTGGGGCTGTACTGGAGGACCCCACCAGACCTGTTGAGGCAGTGGAAGCGCATCTTCCGGCGGCCAATGCACTGCTCTATGCCAGACTGGGTGGCACTGTGAGCCTTGTTGTGCCAGGCCTCTGCTGTGACTTTGGCCTCCTCATTGGAGTCATCAGCCAAGACCTCAGCGGATAGCCCAAGCTCCCTAAAAGCCATCCCTGAAGCCTGGGGCGACCCTTGAAAATGCCAAGTATCTGCAACTTCCCAAGGTTGTAACTATTATGCAACCATGAAAATGTGCGCACGTGTGCATGATCATATATGGTGGTTACACACCAGCTGCACGTTGAGGAACTGGAACTCTTTCCTGTTTGTGACGGGGACTCCCTAATGCCAAGGGGTACATAGAGTGACGTGGGTACAGTTGATCTCCTGCTACAGCTGTGGTACAGAATCCCATAGCCCTCTCATTTTGCTGGGCCTTGTCCAGGCCGAAATGATGCACTTATGGGTGGATGCATGTGAAATGCCACACAGGTCACCCATGGAGCCCTGGAATGGCCCGTTATGTAACAACTGACGACTGCTGTGACCTTCACGACCACAGGGAGTGGGTGTCTGCTGCCATGTGGTACGAAGTCAGCAGAACTGTGGCACAGGGAATGCACAGTCTCCTCCGTGAGGTGGAGTCTCCTGCAGCACATGTTGTCTGACAGCTCCATGAAGGGCACTCGGGTCCTGTCTACTGTGGTCATTGACTTCAGGAAGCAAAGTACCGTTCACACCCCTGTCTGCCGAGGTGGAGATGGTTAGCAGTTTCAAATTCCGAGGAGTACACATCACCAAAAATCTGTCCTGGTCCACGTACGTCGACGCTACCACCAAGAAAGCACAAGAGGGCCTATACTTCCTCAGGAAACTAAGGAAATTCGGCATGTCCACATTAACTCTTACCAACTTTTACAGAAGTACAATAGAAAGCATCCTATCTGGCTGCATCACAGCCTGATGTGGCAACTGCTCGGCCCAGGACCGCAAGAAAGTTCAGAGAGTCGGGAACACAGTCCAGTCCATCACACGAACCTGCCTCCCACCCATAGACTTTATCTACACCTCCCGCTGCCTGGGGAAAGCAGGCAGCATAATCAAAGATCCCTCCCACCTGGCTTACTCACTCTTCCAACTTCTTCCATCGGGCACGAGATACAAAGGTCTGAGAACACGCACAAACAGATTTGAAAACAGCTTCTTCCCCGCTGTTATCAGACTCCTAAACGACCCTCTTATGATCTGACCTCATTAACACTACACCCGATGCTAGTGTTTATGTAGTTACATTGTGTACCTTGTGTTGCCCTATTATGTATTTTCTTTTTCTTTTCATGTACTTAATGATCTTGAGCTGCTCGCAGAAAAATACCTTTCACTGTACCCCGATACAAGTGACAATAAACCGATCCAATCCAATATCCCTCAGTCCCCTCGTGCCCCTTCATGCCCCCTAAACGACTGGTGCGGCCTCAGGTCCCGGAGCCTGCCCTGTGGCCCCCTGGTCTCCTAGCGCCGGGCCTTCCCTGGGTGCTGCTGCACTTTGCTACTGGAGTCTGTGCTCCATCAGAACAGCCAACTCCTCTGGCTTCATACTGACATCGCTCGGTTACCTATGTGGGATAAGAGAAAGAGAGAGACAGTCAGGTTGGTGTCACAATTGAATAACATCTGTAACCTGCCTGACCCATTGGCCTCCTGGACCTGGGGAGCAGCCGGTCCTACACCTTACCTGGCAGCTACCATTCAGTCATGACTCAGGTGCCCTCCCATCTGCATTGCAATACTGGCCCCGGTCTGTGTTCTTGCCCAGTTAGCGTTGCCTTGGCCTCCCATCTGGTTCTCCCCTCCCTTATTCTCTATATCACTGGGGGTTCTGACAGGAGAATTACATGCTCGCACACCCTTAATAGGCAGGGTCAACTGGACGGTGATGTCCATCTTGGGGGCTAATGGATCCTCACTGGCAGGTGTTGGGGTCCGGAGCATAATCAAGCCCAGTGCCTCTCTTGAGATTTAGCGGCCATTAAGAAATTTGCACCCGCGCTTAACGTGGCCGGTGGCAATTACATTCCGCCCATGGGCAAAGGAGGGTGAAATTGGAGAGTAAATTCACTGAGACTGATTTTGGCAGCAGAATAGATTTTGTGTTATCTGACCTTTCAAAAAGTATTTCTGTGAAATCTACCGCATGATGCATTTCCTGATAATTTACAACTGATAAAAGAACAGTTGTCTTGATAGTCCTCACAAATATCTTATAGTCCAAATTTAATACCAGCCTCCATTTATAATTATTATTTATTATTAGTTTACACATTGATCCTATAGTGCTGAGTCTTCTCATTGAATTGCAGTTCGATTTGAAGCATTATCCTTTGCTTTGTTGCAGCCAAATGAGTACAGTTTTGCTTCAAGTCATTTGACAATGCTATTCTGAAACAGTCAATAAGCACCGTGCCACTGTTTAGGTTTTCCTCCTTTTTCATAAAGAGACGGGCTATAGCTTAAGGCATTCATTATTTAAACAGTGTCAGAGGTTGGATACTCTCTCCTGCTACAGCTTCGCTGAGCAGCATCACTCACTGGTTCTGTTACTCTTTGCACCACTAAGTAAAAGCAAAGTCGCCAGATGACCATAGGCTACTTTTCCCTTTGAAGGGGGAGAGCTGACTGCTGGTGATTTAACTTGAGGATCACCACACCTCAGACGAGGAGAAAGATTGAGAAGGCAGGGCCTTCATGAATAACTTCAGCCAGTACGGGAATTGAACCTGCTCTGCTGGCCTCGCTCTGAATCACAAACCAGCTGTCCAGCCAACTATACAGGTACTGGACCCTCTTATCCAGCGTCCCAAAATCGAGAAGGACCTGAAAGCTGGGTCAGGCATTGCTGTCTGTCGTATCTTTCCTTATCAAAGGGCTCGCTGATGGCCCTAGTTGTGATTATTCTTCCCCATTAGCTAGTTCTTCTACTGTTGCTCGTTAGTTTCATGTTAGTCATGGAGGGGTACTTCTGGCACGTTGCGTATCCGGACTGCGGCACGCTGATCCCCTGTTCTTTGGGTGACCTTTTCCTGCCACATCCCCCAAAATCCTGTATCGTGCACACTTCTGGTACCTGTTGTGCTGTATTTTCAATAATCTGCACATTATCTAAGTAAGAACAAGGGGAAGCCTTGAGGTCTTCAAGCCTACGGCACAAACAAGCCGGTATTTCCACATCAGTCATCAAAGGAGAGTAGAGAAGGACTCGGTATCAGCTTCATTACATTTTACTCGGTGCTGTCTGTGCAGTGGTTCCCATGGCTCATTGAAAAGTAAAAAACATCAGACATTCAGTTGAAGATTGTAATTCAATTTGACGCTGGCTTCGTTAGGACCGGCATAGTGACACTTTTACAAGAGTTCCAAGATAATATTTTAGCTTTCTTAGATGATTTATGGGATGCCTGTTTTTTTACTTCTTTCTCCTGTAAAAACTAGCTTTGATGTTCGGCACAGACTTTACAGACTATTAAATTTCAATTACCAGATTGAGAAAATCTTGGTCTCCGCCATGAATTTGTACAAAGCCTGGATATTTCCTGGAAGTTGCACATCTTTTATTTCAATCAAGGCAGGGGTGACAAAGAATACATTTGCACCAACCTATTGTTGTTCTCCGTGCCTCATAAATGAAGTGCATTGCTCACAACTCACAAATAAATTAGCACATGAGCGCACTGATGCATTGTTTTACTGTGTCTTTCCGAGACAGTATTGACATTATTGTAGACACCTGTCATTAAACACCACACCAGACTGTGTCTTGATGAGAAAATTATACTGTGCAGGGACATAAATTACAAGCCTAATTGCAATAACAATTGTCACGTGTAGCACAATTAAATTGACTCGCTTCACTTAATGTGACTGTGGCTTCGTCTGAGAGGTAACTTGAGAAAGACAGCAGTGATCTGAGTTATAGGTTAATCTGACTTTTTGTTTTAAAAAAACCACTCAGATGCCAGATTTATCTTTGGCAGTTATTAATCATTTACACTTGATTTGCTGAAAATTAGGATATTTTCAACGCTTTATTTGATTTTTCTTTCCTGCTTGCCAAAGGTTTTGGCTCTTGGAATGTTGAGCGTCTTATCGGCACCCATCCTCCAAGTCTAATCCTTAACCTCACGGCCAAAGCCGATCTCATGGAAGATCAATATATTTGGGGTGGAATTTTACGGCTCTTCCCACCGGCGGGGTCTTCCGTTCCCGTTGGGGATAAATGTAGTTTGGAGCGACTTGTCGCAAAGTACTGACCCATCTCCCTCCAACAATGGGGTCATAAAATTCATGAAGACCCGGCCTTCTAATCCTCGCCCCTCGCCTGAGGTGTGGTGACCCTCAGGTCAAATCACCACTAGTCAGCTATACCCCACAAAGAGGAAAGCAGCCTCTGGCCATGTGGAAATATGGCGACTTTTCATAGAACATATAACATAGAACAGTACAGCACAGAACAGGCCCTTCGGCCCTCGATGTTGTGCCGAGCAATGATCACCCTACTCAAACCCACGTATCCACCCTATACCCGTAATCCAACAACCCCCCCTTAACCTTACTTTTTAGGACACTATGGGCAATTTAGCACGGCCAATCCACCTAACCCGCACATCTTTGGACTGTGGGAGGAAACCGGAGCACCCGGAGGAAACCCACGCACACACGGGGAGGACGTGCAGACTCCACACAGACAGTGACCCAGCCGGGAATCGAACCTGGGACCCTGGAGCTGTGAAGCATTTATGCTAACCACCATGCTACCATGCTGCCCCCTAAGATCTCCCCTTTTCCTCCCCTTTAAGATCTCACCAGTGCCTCTGCCAGCAATGCACGTAGTCCAAGAACAGATAAATATAAAAATCCTGCACTTTGCTGACTTCCACTTGGGCAGCACGGTAACACAAGTGGATAGCACTGTGGCTTCACAGCACCAGGGTCCCAGGTTTGATTCCCTGCTGGGTAACTGTCTGTGCGGAGTCTGCATGTTCTCCCCGTGTGTGCGTGGGTTTCCTCCGGGTGCTCCGGTTTCCTCCCACAGTCCAAAGACGTGTAGGTTAGGTGGATTGGCCATGATAAAAGTGATCAAAAAGGTTAGGAGTTACGGGGAACGGATGGAAGTGAGGGCTTAGATGGGTCGGTATGGACTCGATGGACCGAATAGCCTCCTTCTGCACTGTATGTTCTATGTTCTATAATTTTCTCTGCAGCATCGATTGCCAGATAGCGATGAGAATTTTCTGTTTTTCTCCGAGCCCAGTTCATGGTCCAGCCACTAACTTTAACAACTGTGCTGTTGCTCCAGGAATAAGCTTTTCTTTAAAGGGTAGTATCAGTACCTCGATACCAAAATGACAATTAAAACAGAGGAAATTATAGGCCTCTACAGTTCAAATGGATAACATTTCAGTTGATATTTATCTTGAAAGTATTTTCATCATCAGTTTATATGGGCAATTCCGAAAGTTTCTGCCAATCTTTGTATTCATTTTTTCTTGAGTTGGATGCAGACGGAAACCCATCAGCCTGTGCCTTTGCGATGTATTTAATAATAATCTTTATTGTCACAAGTAGGCTTACAGTAATACTGCAATGAAATTACTGTGAAAATCACCTAGTCGCCACATTCCGGCACCTGTTTGGGTACAGAGAGGGAGAGTTCAAAATGTCTAAATTACCTAACAGCGCATCTTTCGGTGAAGAAACCGGAGTACCCGGAGATAACCCACACAGACATAGGGAAAACAAGAATAGAGAGTAGAGAGAATAGAGAAATACAGCACAGAACAGGCCCTTCGGCTCACGATGTTGCGCCAAACTTTTGTCCTAGGTTAATCATAGAATTTTGGACAATTTTTCATGGCCAATCCACCCAACCTGCACATCTTTGGACTGTGGGAGGAAACCGGAGTACCCGGAGGAAACCCACGCAGTCACGGGGAGGATGTGCAGACTCCACACAGACAGTGACCCAAGTCGAAATCGAACTTGGAACCCTGGAGCTGTGAAGCAATTGTGCTATCCACAATGCTACCGTGCTGCCCTTAAGAAGTTAACCTACACTCCATTTTTCTACCCTAATCCATGTACCTATCCAATAGCCGCTTGAAGGTCCCTAAAGTTTCCGACTCAACTACTTCCACAGGCAGTGCATTCCATGCCCCCACTACTCTCTGGGTAAAGAACCTACCTCTGACATCCCCTCTATATCTTCCACCATTTATCTTAAATTAATGTCCCCTTGCAATGGCGTGTTCCACCCGGGGAAAAAGTCTCTGACTGTCTACTCTATCTATTCCCCTAATCATCTTATAAACCTCTATCAAGTCGCCCCTCATCCTTCTCCGTTCTAATGAGAAAAGGCCTAGCACCCTCAACCTTTCCTCGTATGACCTACTCTCCATTCCACGCAACATCCTGGTAAATCTCCTTTGCACCTTTTCCAAAGCTTCCACATTCTTCCTAAAATGAGGCGACCAGAACTGCACACAGTACTCCAAATGTGGCCTGACCAAGGTTTTGTACAGCTGCATCATCACCTCACGGCTCTTAAATTCAATCCCTCTGCTAATGAACGCTAGCACACCATAGGCCTTCTTCACAGCTCTATCCACTTGAGTGGCAACTTTCAAAGATCTATGAACATAGACCCCAAGATCTCTCTGCTCCTCCACATTGCCAAGAACCCTACCGTTAACCCTGTATTCCGCATTCATATTTGTCCTTCCAAAATGGGCAACCTCACACTTGTCAGGGTTAAACTCCATCTGCCACTTCTTAGCCCAGCTCTGCATTCTATCTATGTCTCTTTGAAGCCAACAACAGCCCTCCTCACTATCCACAACTCCACCAATCTTCGTATCATCTGCAAATTTACTGACCCACCCTTCAACTCCCTCATCCAAGTCGTTAATGAAAATCACAAACAGCAGAGGACCCAGAACTGATCCCTGCGGTACGACACTGATAACTGGTCTCCAGGCTGAATATTTGCCATCCACCACCACTCTCTGTCCTCTATCGGTTAGCCAGTTTGTTATCCAACTGGCCAAATTTCCCACTATCCCATGCCTCCTTACTTTCTGCATAAGCCTACCATGGGGAACCTTATCAAATGCCTTACTAAAATCCATGTACACTACATCCACTGCTTTACCTTCATCCACATGCTTGGTCACCTCCTCAAATAAGTCAATAAGACTTGTATGGCAAGACCTACCCCTCACAAATCCGTGCTGACTATCCCTTTTCAAGCAGTGCCTTTCCAGATGCTCAGAAATCCTATCCCTCAGTACCCTTTCCATTACTTTGCCTACCACTGAAGTAAGGCTAACTGGCCTGTAATTCCCAGGGTTATCCCTATTCCCTTTTTTGAACAGGGGCACGACATTCGCCACTCTCCAATCCTCTGGTACCACCCTTGTTGACAGCGAGGACGAAAAGATCATTGCCAACGGCTCTGCAATTCCATTTCTTGCTTCCCATAGAATCCTTGGATATATCCCGTCAGGACCGGGGGACTTGTCTATCCTCAAGTTTTTCAAAACGCGCAACACATCTTCCTTCCTGACAAGTATCTCCTCGAGCTTATCAGTCTGTTTCACACTGTCCTCTCCAACAATAAGGCCTCCCTCGTTTGTAAATACTGAAGAGAAATACTTGTTCAAGACCTCTCCTATCTCTTCAGACTCAATACACAATCTACCGCTACTGTCCTTGATCGGACCTACCCTCGCTCTAGTCATTCTCATATTTCTCATATATGTGTAAAAGGCCTTGGGGTTTTCCTTGATCCTACCTGCCAAAGATTTTTCATGCCCTCTCTTAGCTCTCCTAATCCCTTTCTTCAGTTCCCTCCTGGCTATCTTGTATCCCTCCAGCGCCCTTTCTGAACCTTGTTTCTTCAGCACATAAGTCTCCTTCTTCCTCTTAACAAGACATTCAACCTCTCTTGTCAACCATGGTTCCCTCACTCGACCATCTCTTCCCTGCCTGACAGGGACATACATATCAAAGACACGCAGTACCTGTTCCTTGAACAAGTTCCACATTTCACTTGTGTCCTTCCCTGACAGCCTATGTTCCCAACTTCTACACTTCAATTCTTGTCTGACAGCATTGTATTTACCCTTCCCCCAATTATAAACCTTGCCCTGTTGCACGCACCTATCCTTCTCCATAACTAAAGTGAAAGTCACAGAATTGTGGTCACTACCTCCAAAATGCTCCCCCACTAACAAATCTATCACCTGCCCTGGTTCATTACCAAGTACTAAATCCAATATGGCCTCCCCTCTGGTCGGACAATCTACATACTGTGTTAGAAAAGCTTCCTGGACACACTGCACAAACACTACCCCATCCAAACTATTTGATCTAAAGAGTTTCCACTCAATGTTTGGGAAGTTGAAGTCACCCATGACTACTACCCTGTGACTTCCGCACCTTTCCAAAATCTGTTTCCCAATCTGTTCCTCCACATCTCTGCTGCTATTGGGGGGCCTATAGAAAACTCCCAACAAGGTGACTGCTCCTTTCCTATTTCTGACTTCAACCCATATTACCTCAGTAGGCAGATCCCCCTCGAACTGCCTTTCTGCAGCTGTTATACTATCTCTGATTAACAATGCCACCCCCCCCCCCCCCCCCCCCCCCCCACCTCTTTTACCATCCTCCCTAATCTTGTTGAAACATCTATAACCAGGGACCTCCAACAACCATTTCTGCCCCTCTTCTATCCAAGTTTCCGTTATGGCCACCACATCGTAGTCCCAAGTACCGATCCATGCCTTAAGTTCACCCACCTTATTCCTGACGCTTCTTGCATTAAAGTATACACACTTCAACACATCTCCTTGCCTGCAAGTACTCTCCTTTGTCAGTGTTACCTTCCCCACTGCATCACTACGTGCTTTGGCGTCCTGAATATCGGCTTCCTTAGTTGCTGGACTACAGATCCGGTTCCCATTCCCCAGCCAAATTAGTTTAAACCCTCCCGAAGAGTACTAGAAAACCTCCCCCCCAGGATATTGGTTCCCCTCTGGTTCAGATGCAACCCGTCCTGCTTGTACAGGTCCCACCTTCCCCAGAATGCACTCCAATTATCCAAATACCTGAAGCCATCCCTCCTACACCATTCCTGCAGCCACGTGTTCAACTGCACTCTCTCCCTATTCCTAGCCTCGCTATCACGTGGCACCGGCAACAAACCAGAGATGACAACTCTGTCTGTCCTGGCCTTTAACTTCCAGCCTAACTCCCTAAACTTGTTTATTATCTCCACACCCTTTTTCCTACCTACGTCGTTGGTACCAATGTGCACCACGACTTCTGGTTGCTCACCCTCCCCCTTCAGGATCCTGAAGACACGATCCGAGACATCCCTGGCCCTGGCACCCGGGAGGCAACATACCTTTCGGGAGTCTCGCTCGCGTCCACAGAATCTCCTATCTATTCCCCTAACCATTGAATCTCCTATTATTATTGCTTTTCTATGCTCCCCCCTTCCCTTCTGAGCCCCAGAGTCAGACTCAGTGCCAGAGACCTGGCCGCTGGGGCCTTCCCCCGGTAGGTCATCCCCCCCAACAGCATCCAAAACGGTATACTTGTTTTGAAGGGCAACGGCCACGAGGGATCCCTGCACTGTCTGCCTGTTAGTTTTCTTTCCCCTGACTGTAACCCAGCTACTCTTGTCCAGTACCTTTGGTGTGGCTACCTCCCTGTAACTCTTCTCGATAACCCCCTCTGCCTCCCGGATGATCCGAAGTTCATCCAGCTCCAGATCCAGTACCTTAACACGGTCTCTGAGGAGCTAGAGTTGGGTGCACTTCCCGCAGGTATAGTCAGCGGGGACACCAGTGGTTTCCCTCACCACCCACATCCTACAGGAGGAGCATGCAACTGCCCTAGCCTCCATCCCCTCTTACTTTACAGAATTAGCTGCCCCGTGGACCAACTGGACCTCCGCCCTCCGACTCTGCTTCCAGTCAGCTGTACTCTAAACTCCTGCTCCCTTCACGCTCTTTGATAAATATAGGAAATGAAATGTAAGGAGAACCTTACTCCCTCCTCACCTAACTCCCTCAGTCGACCAAACTCACTGTAGCACTCAAATGCCACAAGCTCAGCACTCCAGTACGTGCAGACTCTACACAGACAGTGACCCAAGCTGGGAATCGAACCTGGGTACCTGGAGCTGTGAAGCAACAGTGCTAACCACTGTGCTACCGTGCCGCCCATTTCCTGGAAAACTGAATTTCCCTTGGCCTAGTTGCACTAAATAAGGACCTTGTATTTCTACACTGAGAATTCCGTCTTGGCAAATAAGTTAAATAAATGTGTGTTAATTTAGATGATTGTCGACAGAGCAATTCCACTTGATTCACGAACAAACCCTAGTGTGGACACACTGTTCATTCCCAGTCTGCTATCAGTTACGCAATGTTCTTTTTCTTCAATACTACTTTGGATTAGCAGGTGAGCTACCAGCAATTTGAAAAAGAATCACTTCTGCAGAGACTTAACAATATGTGAGTACAGGTTATGAATGCTAAAATGTCATCTGAGTGTTTGCAGGGCTAAATATAAAATGTTCATTGAGGCCCGCGCTGAAGAATTGATGCAACGCTGTCAGTTAGCTCTTCAGATCTTAAATCCCAGTGAGAATGTTGTGGTTGCAGGGAACAAAACCTGATGTGCATTTTTAGACCACGAATAAATGACAAGCTAAACCAAAATAAATGCACTCGCAACAAGCTGGGGTTCCTTTGACAAGACACATTGCTTTGGGAAAAAAACCAAATTCTTCTCATTGAACCAAGAACCACTTTTGTATTGACGAAAGGCATTCAAATATTAGTTGAACTGCATTAATAAATCAGTCGAGCATTCAATTACCAAATAATTGAGTTCTGTTTAACCTTCTTGATCCAAGTAATACTATTGCAGTACAGGGACATAAAACTGTATCAGCTGATCTCTGGAGAATAAACAGAATCTGGGAAAGGTATTACGACTCAAGCACACTCCAGCATATTGTTTACATGATAATTTGTATGTAATTTTCTCCTTTAAACTTCCCTGAAGGAGTTTAACTATTCAAATCTGTTGACATTACAAGCAGCTTTCCTGTGGAGACTGTTCGATAAGGACAGGGGTATGATTTCAAACACTGTACAATATAGGATTCCACTGCAAGAGCTACATCTCAGGTGGCCTCTGCTTCAAAGGCCACAGAGTGTGATTGTGTTATACAGGCACATTTTGAGTAATTGCATCCTTGCTTCTAAGGTCAGGAAAGTCAGTAGGAAATGACAGGCTTCCTCTTAAATAATTTGGCATTTTGAATTGTTATGTTTGAAGTGTGACAGGTGTATACTAGATGCAAAACCTTTGTCTGCTTGTTTATTTATATGTTTGCGCATTTATTTAGTATTTGTTTGCCATATATATGTTTGCCAATCTGTATGTAGGTCAGGCTGCCTGTCTATTTATCCACCTGGATTGTACTGACACTGATTCCCCATGCCAGGCTGCCATTTTGAATGTTGATGTGCTATTCAGAGTGGAACACGCTTCCGATTCCACTGTCAGCCGGAATCTCTTCAAGCAGTAGCTTGTTGAATAGGTACCAAACATCAATTGGCTCTCAGTGAACAACCCCAGCAGCAGCTAGATTGGCCCCCTAACAGTAGAAAGGTGAAGAACTATGTTTTACGTCAACTTCTTTCAGTGGGAGGGGGGGGGGGGCTGTTGCAACAGGAGGCTTGGAAGGGACCATATAGCCAATCGTAAACACTGCGATATCTAGAAATATTGGGCTGGATTCTCCATTTTGGATCTATGTCCCCACGCCGTCGTAAAAACTGTCGCCTTTCACACCAGAAAAACTGGCGTGAAAAGGCCCCATATTCATAGCCCTGCAGGGGGTTAGCCGGGACTCGGCGTGAATCTAGCAGCTTCAGCCGAAGATACGGGCCCCTGCACTTCCGGGTCAGAGGCCGCGCATGCACACAGTGGCGGCCTCCAGTGGCCACACCGTGCTGCATGGCGGACTCAGACCGCGGAGCTGGACCTCCCAAATAGTGCTCTAGATTGGCCGCGCGCCCGACCCGGACAGTCCGCCCAAAAATTTCCAGGTCCCCGATGAGGCACCCCTGCTCTCTGATCGGCCCGCCCCGACCTTGACCGCTGTGGACCGAGTCCGCAGCTGCCACGCGAGTATCTCAAACGGCAGGACCATGAGTGGTCCACACCTTTGGGAATTCGGCGGTACGGGGCGATAGGGGATACGCTTTTTGGGGCCCGGAGAATCGGGTAACCGGCGCCGGTCCCCATTCCGTGTGCATAAATGGATTCTCCGCCCAGGCGCCGGACACGCTTTCAGGGTCGGGGTGCAAAGAATCCAGCCCATTGTGTCTTAACTGGGACAGTGGTGGCATGCAGTAATTGTGTTCAGCACCTCTGAGCCAAGAACAGGAAGATGTGGCCAGCATTCCCACTTCAAATTGCCAGAAAGTGGTCTCTCTTGTGAAAGGCTAGTGAGTGGGTATTAGGTAAGGACACAATCTGTTTGGCTGTGATAACCTCTTTCTCCTAATCCAGCCTTCACTTTTTCCTAATTGATAATACCTGTTGGAGCTCACCATCGGCCTCACGACAGTAGCTTGTCTACTCCAGTCAACTGCTCCGTTTGTTGCTGACACCTGTGGAAGCAAATGGCAGAAATGGTGCCGAAATGGAGGCAGTTTTAGCGAATTTAAAAGCCTGGTCAGGAGATCTGAAGGGATCAGTTATTCCAGAATTAAGGAGTGCAGCTGAGACACCCTATTAGACTTTATTTTAAAATATTTGTACATCATTATGGGCGAAAAAAGATTGGAGCCGTAAAAGTAATTATGTGTAATCACCTTAGGTGCTACAAGATTTCCGCTGCACTTTAATCACAATTAAGTGTCCCATTTGAAGGAGCGTTCGTAACATAGAAACTTAGAACGGTTTTAAGGCTTCCTCAATCAGCATTCCATCTGCTACCTTAAACAGGTACTCCCTCCGTGGCCACAGCTACAAGATGCACCACAGCAACTCACCAAAGCCTCTTCGACAGAACTGTCCAAACATGCAGCCTACAACACCAGGAAGGACAAGGGCAGGGTATACAAAATATTGCTATAAATCCCGTTAAGAAAGCACTATGCTTTCATAAAACTGACAGGCACATTTTGCGTTAAGTCAGTCTGCCAAGTCTTCTTGACGTCTACAGAAAGTGGCATTTTAATTTATATTTTGTTTCCATTTTGACCCTATCCACCAGGAGTTTTAGCTGTCACTTTTTCATATGCTGCCATTCTAATGAAGAAAGTGGGCACTGCAGTGGAGATTCCTCTTTGTTTTGGTCTACTACTTGGAGGAGGATGAAAGGCTTGAACAACCCTAATCCACGTGGCTTTATTCGCAGGCAGAGACATTCTTGTCATGGAGGAAAAGCTCCCTCCACAGGCTCTGTTTCACCAGGAAGACAGTGATGGGCCTGTACTGTCTCCAGGAATGTAACCTCCAGACAACCTCCAGCACACGACTGCACCATCAATGACTGTCAAGTTCACAGTGGTCCAAAGCTGGCTGGTTCCAGGCTACTGCACGGAACCTCAGCTAATCTGAAGTTGGGAGTCAGGCAGGTGACAGAAGTATTATACTCCAGGATAAACAACATCATCACCTGCCACAAAGGCAGCCAGCAGCAGAATGAGAGGGCTGTGCGTCAGTTCATTGCAAAGACACGCAGCGGGATTCTCCTTCGGCGGGATCCTCAGCCCCACCGGCAGCGCACCCACGTCCGCGCATTTCCTGATGGGAAACCGTCAATGGGAAACCCCATTGGCCGGCTGCAGGAGCGGAGAATCTGCCGGGGCGGGGGTGCGCCACGCCATGCCAGAAAACAGGGCTGACGGGACGGAGAATCCCGCACACATTTCTGCCTATAGAACGCAGTGAGGTCACCGCACAACCTCTATACACGATCCGAGGACCTCGTGGGAGTCAAGAGTATGCAGATAGCTCCTGGGTTTCATGGAACCTGCTCCTCATGGACTCATACAGAACAAACAACAACTCAATCCAATGTACTGTACCATCTCTTTGAATTGCTCTCCATCAATCTCAGTATCTCGCTCTGTCCCCGTAGCTATGCAAATTCTTCTGAAAGTCATAAAGAAGCGTAACTACCCTTTCAGCAACTCCCTGCCGAAAAGAAATCCCTTCAATTGCCCTCTGCAATTTCTTCGATCATCTTCAATCTATTTCCTCTGCTTACTAAGACTTTTGCCGCTGGAAACAGTTTCCTCACGTCTATCCTGCACTTCATCCTTCATCTCAATGACACATTACAGTATTCCTGGACCAATTTGTCAGATACCTGATCAAGTTGCATATTACAGCCTTGCTGAGAGTCCCAAGAACTTTGAAGTCAGCTGCATGCTCAACATTTTTTGCCATCCAAAGATGCAGAAGCTGGACACCCACCCACAGCAGAAACAGGCAAATACCTATCAAATGATTGTGCAGTGATCCAGTGTTTGATGCCCTTGTTTGTTTTCTGTTCTAAAACCATTCCTTCTAGCTGCTCCCACAATGGCAGGTTGCAGGGTGTCAGCGGAAGCCTTCCTGGGACATGAGTTGATTGGGCAACTGACTCCACCCTTTCAGATGGTGACTTCCTCTCTTACTCATAGAACATAGAACATAGAACGATACAGCGCAGTACAGGCCCTTCGGCCCTCGATGTTGCACCGACATGGAAAAAAAAACTAAAGGCCATCTAACCTACACTATGCCCTTATCATCCATATGCTTATCCAATAAATTTTTAAATGCCCTCAATGTTGGCGAGTTCACTACTGTTGCAGGTAGGGCATTCCACGGCCTCACCACTCTTTGCGTAAAAAACCCACCTCTGACCTCTGTCCTATATCTATTACCCCTCAATTTAAGGCTATGTCCCCTCGTGCTAGCCACCTCCATCCGCGGGAGAAGGCTCTCGCTGTCTACCCTATCTAACCCTCTGATCATTTTGTATGCCTCTATTAAGTCACCTCTTAACCTTCTTCTCTCTAACGAAAACAACCTCAAGTCCATCAGCCTTTCCTCATAAGATTTTCCCTCCATACCAGGCAACATCCTGGTAAATCTCCTCTGCACCCGTTCCAAAGCTTCAACGTCCTTCCTATAATGAGGCGACCAGAACTGTACGCAATACTCCAAATGCGGCCGTACCAGAGTTTGGTACAGCTGCATCATGACCTCATGGCTCCGGAACTCAATCCCTCTACCAATAAAGGCCAACACACCATAGGCCTTCTTCACAACCCTATCAACCTGGGTGGCAACTTTCAGGGATCTATGTACATGGACACCGAGATCCCTCTGCTCATCCACACTACCAAGAATTTTACCATTAGCCAAATATTCCGCATTCCTGTTATTCTTTCCAAAGTGAATCACCTCACACTTCTCCACATTAAACTCCATTTGCCACCTCTCAGCCCAGCTCTGCAGCTTATCTATGTCCCTCTGTAAACTGCAACATCCTTCCGCACTGTCTACAACTCCACCGACTTTAGTGTCGTCTGCAAATTTACTCACCCATCCTTCTGCGCCCTCCTCTAGGTCATTTATAAAAATGACAAACAGCAACGGCCCCAGAACAGATCCTTGTGGTACGCCACTCGTAACTGAACTCCATTCTGAACATTTCCCATCAACTACCACTCTCTGTCTTCTTTCAACTAGCCAATTTCTGATCCACATCTCTAAATCACCCTCAATCCCCAGCCTCCGTATTTTCTGCAATAGCCGACCGTGGGGAACCTTATCAAACGCTTTACTGAAATCCATATACACCACATCAACTGCTCATCAGTTCCTGTTAACTCTGCTGCCTTTGATTGGCTTGAAATGGAATCACCCTGAGACTCAGTATGTTCCTTCATGCCTCCTCCAACTATATCCCTGTTGCTGGGCTGTCCCACAGAATGTCCAGCCACCGACATGGGAGAAAACATCCAGGCAGCAAAGTGGGTGGTAAAGGCCTGTGCAATAAGTTAAAGCCAGATGAAGCAATCTCCTGGAGACTGGAACAGAAGAACTCTATTCTAAAACTAACAGGCTTAGTACCTCCGTACGATGCAGGTAGGGCTGGACTTGACCTATGTTCAAGGTCAAGGTTCAAGGGCAGCACGGTAGCGTACTGGTTAGCACTGTGACTTCACAGCACCAGGGCCCCATCTTCGATTCCCTGCAGGGTCACTGTCTGTACGGAGTCTGCACGTTCTCCCCTATGTCTGCGTGGGTTTCCTCCGGGTGCTCCCGTTTCCTCCCGCAGTCCAAAGACGTGCAGGTTAGGTGGACTGAATATGCTTAATTGCCCTTAGTGTCCAAAAAGGTTAGGAGGGGTTATTGGGTCAGGGGGCTAGGGTGGATGTGAGGGCTTAAAGTGGGTCGGTGCATACACGATGGGCCGAATGGCCTCCTTCTGCATTGTATGTTCTATGTTCCCTACTGGTCTGCAATTCTGTTAACTTGTTATGTATGGTTGTATCCACTCAGTGTATTTCTTCACAGTCACTACCAAATCATGACTAACATGGCCTTGGATGAGGGTGAAAAAATTCATTCGAATCCTGTTTTTAAATGAAGACCGCGTGAAATCCAGACCCCAACAGAAAGGGAGTGAGCCAGAATCTTGGCCTATGTGGCACAGTGAACAGAAGTGTCACAAAACAGTCATGCTAGACTGCATACATTGGCTAGTTAACTCCTTCCACAGAGATGCTCTGGTCCCCAATGACCACATTAATGCTTGAAGTTGAGAAAACTTCCTTGTTTTGCATGTACATCCTGGCTCATTAGCCAAAGCAGAATGTAAATAAATCCTTCCTTCTCTTTCCTGCCACCACCAGCTGCTGCTGCTCAAATTGTTTATCCTTTGGCTACAGACATATGGCTCTCACCTGCAACCACCATTTCTTCCATTTTGGAGATATTCAGCAACTCGCGATCCTAAGAATTCCCCACCTTAGCCTCAAAACAGGCCTGCATATAATCTCAGTGCTGACAATGTTTTCATAAATCTGTGCCTTCCCCATGTTTTTTTTGCCATGATGCTTCCCATTCCTATCCATTATTAATGGTTTGGACAAAGGGACCAAATGTATAGTTGCTAAATTTTCTAATGACACAAATACAGGTAGGACAGTAAGTTGCGAAGAGGACATAGTGGGTCTTCAAAGGGACAAAGATAGGTTATGTGATGGTGGGAATAATGATCAGATGGAGTACAGTGTGGGACTGTGAACTTTTCCACTTTGGCTAGAAGAATAGAAAATAAACATTATTTAGACGGAAAGAGATTGCAGATCTCTGTGATACAATAGGCGAGGGTGATACGGTAGCACAGGGGTTAGCACCGTTGCTTCATACACAAGGGACCTGGGATCGATTCCTGGCTTGGGCCACTGTCTGTGTGGAGTCTGCACATTTACTCAGTGTCTGCGTGGGTTTCCTCTGGGTGCTCCGGTTTCCTCCCACAAGTCCTGAAAGACATGCTTGTTGGGTGAATTGGACATTCTGAATTCTCCCTCAGTGTTCCCAAACAGGCTCCAGAATGTGGCGACTGGGGGCTTTTGACAGTAACTTCATTGCAGTGTTAATGTAATCCTACTTGTGACACTAATAAAGATTGCTATTATCTGTGTGTCCTCATACATCAATCACAACAGGTTAGTATGCAGGTAATGATTGAGAAGGCAAATGGAGTGTTGTCACTTATTGCAGAGGAATGGAATATCATAGAATTTACAGTGCAGAAGGAGGCCATTTGGCCCATCGAGTCTACACCGGCTCTTGGAAAGAGCACCCTACCGAAGGTCAACACCTCAACCCTATCCCCATAACCCAGAATCCCCACCCAAAACTAAGGGCAATTTTGGACACTAAGGGCAATTTATCATGGCCAATCCACCTAACCTGCACATCTTTGGACTGTGGGAGGAAACCGGAACACCCGGAGGAAACTCACGCACACACAGGGAGGATGTGCAGACTCCGCACAGATAGCGATCCAGCCGTGAACCGAACCTGGGACCCTGGAGCTGTGAAGCATTTATGCTAACCACAATGCTACCGTGCTGCCCATCTAAAATATATAATATAATAAAAGAAAGAATGATTTGCTGCAGTTGTGCAGGGTATTGGTGGAACCACATAGAATCATAGAATCCCTATTGTGCAGAAGCAGACCATTCGACCCATCGAGTTTGCACCGACCCTCCGAAAGAGTACCCTGCCTAGGCCCATTCTCCCGCCCTATCCCTGCAATTCCTGCACATTTTTGGACTGTGTGAGGAAACTGGAGCACCCGGGGGAAACCCACAAAGACTCTGGAAGAATGTATAAACCCCTTGAGGGAGAGACCAGCACAGGGGAGCTATTAAAAATAACGAGGTGCCATTTAAGCAGGAGGTGAGGAGAAATGCTTTTCTCCCAGTGGGTTACGAGGCTGTTCAATTTTCTCCCCCAGAGAGCAGTTCAGACAGTGGGTTGTTAGATATTTTTAAGGCTGAGATTGATAGATTCTTCATTAACAAGGGAATCAAAGGATATTGTGGGAAGGCAGGAGAATGATGTTGAGGCCACAATCAGTTCAGCCATAATCTTATTGAATGGCAGAGCAGGGTCGAGAGGCTGAATGGCCTCCTGCTCCTAATTTGTAGGATCACTTAGTGCCTGTCACTGTGGGTTGGACTTTAATGTTTCCAATGCAAGTGCCATTGGAGAGCTGTCGGCAAACTTGCATTGCCTTCATTGGGGCGGCCCGGCTCAATTTATTCAATTGAGAAACTGTCCCCACTGACATGCCGGCAGCATCACCAGAAGCAGTGGCTGTTGCTGGCAGTGCTCAAGGGACTTCACCAGTCAGATCACTGGATTCAACTGACTGAAGGCGACATGAGGTTTGCGGAGAGGCGATGGTGTGAGCGGTGCAGAGGGGTCAGTGGCAAGGGCTGGGATGGGTGAGGAGGGTCAGCAGCCCCCCCCCCCCCCCCAGCCCCCCTCCCCTACTCCCCCCCCCTCCCCCCCCGCACCCCTTTCCGAATACCAGATCTGTTGTGTTATGCTGCTTCGGATAACACAGGCTGCTACTTGATGCAGTCTCAACTAAAGGATTCTCCAGACTCTGAAGTGAGTTCAACGTGTTCATTGAACTATTAACACAGTTCTCAAATGAGTTTGACTCTCTGCTAATCTAACTGTAGTAACTCAGTCTAACTGTACCAGCTTGCTCTAAGCCACGTGCTGGGGTGTGATGCTGCTGATCAACCCTGTCTAACTCTCTAGTTGTCTGTCTGTGGAAAGAGGCAGGCCGTGAGTGCCTCATCACTTTTACGGTGTTTATGTCATGCCCCCTTGTGGTGATGCCACCTCTGAGTGTCCTGACTGCCCATTGGTTGTGGCCTATTCTGAGTGTTCATTGTTTGCATATCATGACATCTCTCCCCTTTTTTTTAGATGTATACACATGTGAATGTGTCTGTCTAATGTGACTGACTGAGGAATACAGAACAGAACAAACAAAACAAATGCTCATAAGTCCAGTCTCTGAGGCTTGCGTCTGATCCTCGCCGACCGCCGGAGAGGTGGTGGAGGGGTGACGGTGTCTTGACAGGCGCGTGGGAGGCACGACTGGTGGCCTCGTGGTTCAAGGTGTCTGGAGGTGGCAATTCAACATGTGAAAATGGAGGGGAAAGTGGTTGTGGGCAGGCAACTTTTCGCAGTGCCCTTCGATTCTTTCGCACAATGGAGCCATCAGCCATTCGTATGACATAGGATCTGGGCGCGGCCTGTCGAACAACGACAGCCGGAGCAGACCACCCACCATCCGGTATCTTGATCCTGACCATGTCTGCCGGGGATAGCACGTCCAGATCGGTGGCATGTGCGTCATAGCCCTGCTTCTGGCTGTCGCGAAGCTGCTGCATCTTCTGCAGCACCGGGAGGTGATCAAGGTTGGGCAGGTGTATGGCTGGAAGCGACGTCCGCAAGTCCCTGTTCATCAGCAGTTGAGCTGGTGACATGCCAGTGGACAAGGGAGTCGCCCGGTACGCAGGTAGTGCAAGGTGTATGTCGGAAGCGGAGTCCGAGGCCTTGCGGATGAGCTGCTTAACGATATGCACCCCTTTTTCGACTTTGCCATTGGATTGTGGATAGTGCGGACAGGAGGTGACATGCCGGAAATTGTAGCTCTTGGCAAACGTGGACCATTCTCGCTCATGATGGTGTTCGGAATGCCATGCCGTGAGAATGTCTCTTTACACGCTTTGATGACGGTCTGTGAGGTGAGGTATGGCAGATTCAGCACCTCAGGGTAGTTCGAAAAGTAATCGATGATTAAGATATAGTCGCGACCATTTGTGTGGAATAAGTCAATGCCAACCTTGGACCACAGAGAGGTCTCTAGGTCATGTGGTTGGATTGTCTCCTTGTTCTGCGCTGGTTGGATCCTCTGACAGGTTTTGTAGTTCAGGACCATGTCCTTGATGTCCTGGTTGATGCCGGGCCAGTAGACAGCTTGCACTTTTCTACATCCAGGTGTCCCTCATGAATCTGCCGCAGCACCATGCCCTGGAGACGTAGCGGGATGACTATCCTGTCCAGCTTGAGCAGGATGCTGGCGATCAGCGTCAGGTCGTAATTGACGTTGTAGAATTGAGGGCATTGCCCTTTCTGCCAGCCATTGCTGAGGTTGTGGAAGACTCGCTGCATCAGGGGGTCTTTGGCCATCTCATCTCGGATGAGAAATATCTTCTGATCTGTTGCCGGGAGAGTGCTTGCACACAGTTGTACCTGCAATTCAATGTGTTGGATGATCTCCAGTGGTTCACTGGGTGAGTTGGCGGAGCGGGACAATGCATCGGCAATGATGAGCTCCTTGCCAGGTGTGTACACCAATTGAATTCATACCTCCGGAGTTTGAGCAGAATTCTCTGCAAACGAAGTGTCATGTCGTTCAGGTCCTTTTGGATGATGTGTACCAGAGGCCTATGATCCGTCTCAACAGTAAATGTCGGCAAGCCGTAGACATAATCATGACATTTGAGGATGCCGGTAAGAAGACCTAAACACTCCTTCTCAATCTGCACATATCTGGTCTCAGTGGGTGTCATTGCCCGTGACGCGTATGTTACTGGTACCCAGGATGACGTGTCGTCTCTTCGAAGCAACACCGCCCCACTGCCATCCTGACTCGCATCTGTGGATATCTTGGTCTCTCGGTCTGGGTCAATGAATGCAAGGACCGATGCAGTGGTGAGCTTGGCTTTCAGCTCCAGCCATTCCGTTCGGTGCTCTGCCTTCCACTCAAAGGTGGTTGATTTTTTTCACCAGGTTGGGTAGGGCCGTGGTGTGTGTGGCCAAATTCAGGATGAACTTGCCAAGGAAATTGGCCATTACCAGGAATTGCAGTATTGCCTTCTTGTCCTCGGGGACTTTCATTGCCTCGATGGCTTTAATTTTGTCTGTGTCCGGGCGCACACTGTGTTGCGAAATTTGATCGCCCAGGAACTTCAGCGTGGATGTCCCAAAACAGCACTTGGACCTGTTTAGCTTGAGGCCATGTTCATGTATGCGTCGGAATACTTTCTTGAGTCGAGACACATGTTCCTTTGGGGTTGTGGACCAGATTATGATATTGTCAACGTAGGCACGAACCCCTCTCTTCCCTCCATTAACTGTTCCATGATGCAATGGAAAATCTCTGATGCCGAGATGATGCCAAATGGCATTCGGTTGTAGCAGGATCTGCCAAAAGGCGTGTTGAAGGTGCAGAGCCTTCTGCTGGATTCTTCAAGTTAGATTTGCCAAAATCTTTGGGATGCATCCAATTTTGTGAAGAGGCGCGTTTGTGCCATGTCACTCGTGATTTCTTCCCTTTTCGGGATGGGGTAATGTTCCCGCATAATGTTTTTGTTTTGATCCTTGGGGTCATGCAGATGTGTAGGTCCCCCGAAGGCTTCTTTATGCACACCATCAAGCTGACCCAGTCGGTTGGTTCAGTGACCTTGGAGACGATGCCTTTTTTTGTGGACTCCTGAGCTCTGCCTTCAGGCGCTCTCTCAGTGGAGCAGGGACACGTGGTGGTGCGTGGACCGCAGTAGAATCTTGTACTCGTACTGCAACATGCCCATCCCGCTAAATACACCTGGGTACTGGGTTAGGATGTCATTGATGCTGGCGTGAAGATCCGAATGGCATGGCGTCGTGGTGTAGACCCTTTGAATGAGATTCAGTTGCTGGCAGGCGTGCACACCTAGCAGGGACGCCTTGTCTGGTTTAACAATCTTGAAGCATAAGCTTGCTTGTGTGTCGGCTGGACACCTGCAGATGGCAGGATCCCAGTGCCTTGATTGCGTTTTCACTGTAGTCCAGGAGTTTGCAGGCAGCTGGAAGGATTGTGGGGGGCTTCCTGATTCGCTTGAAGTCCACCCGCGAAATTAGGTTGGCGAAGTCACCTATGTCCAGTTTGAACTGGATGGGGCAATGGTTGACCTTCATCACTGCAAGCCATTCGTCCTCGGAATCCACGTCCAGGATTGACTGGACTCGCGATGCATTCGGTGTGGCGTATTCGCACTTCGTAATAATGCCCACTCGGTAAGTGTTGTCCAGGTTACATCATCTGGATCCGTCGCACAGCCTGGATCAGAGTCATGCATTCGGTGTTGCACACTTATGATGTGCCGCTGTCGGAATTGGGAGCGCTGGCTCCTGACTGGTGGTGCAGATCTGCACAGGGCTGCATAGTGGTTTGGTTTCCCACAGTTTAAACAGCGTTTGCATGTTGTAGGGCAGTTTGTTCTAAAATGGGCGGTGCCGCAGTTCGCACACGTCAGTGTCATGATGATCAGTGCGTCGTTGTCATGCGCAGTGCTGATCTCGGAAGTCTGCATCTGCGCAGTGCAGTTTTCGGCCGCTTCGTGTTCCCTATCGCATTGCGCATGCTTCGGGCCCTGGGAAGAGCGCGCGAAATGGCTGCTTTCGTCAATGTGGAGGCGCTGCATCCGGGAGATAGCCTGAACACTCTCCAACTTGTGGGAGGCTTGCTTTTCACTTTCTGCCATTTTGCACTGTGAATAGTGATTTTTAGAGTGCTCATGCACTGTACATGTTTCAATCGCGACTGGCAGGGTCAAGTGCTTGATTTTCAACAATTGCTCTCGCAGAGGATCAGAGTGGACTCCAAAAACGATTTGGTCTCTGATCATGGAGTCAGTGATATCACCGAAGTTGCAGGATTGCGCTAGCTGTCTTAGGTTAGTTAGATAGGAGGTGAAGGATTCGTTTTTACCTTGCATCCTCTGCTTGAAGATGTAGCGCTCGAAGATTTTGTTGGTGTCCACCTTGCAGTGGCTGTCGAATTTGTCTAGGATGGTTTGGTACTTCGTTTTGTCCTGCCCTTCGGAACAGTAAAAGGAGTTGAAGATCTCTATCGCATGGTCACCAGCAGTGGTGAGTAGAAGAGCTATCTTCCGAGCATCGGTCGCGCAAGATTACCGGTGGTCCTGAGCTGATGAGGAGCCTGAATCTTGTCCATTGTGCCTGTATTCAGTAGCTTGTTGTCACGGATCTTGCTGAGTTGAACTAAATAGATTTAACAGTCACTCCTGGTATCATGTTGTACTATGCTGCTTCGGATAACACAGGCTGCTACTTCATGCAGACTTAACTAAAGGAATGCTCCAGCTCTGAAATGAGTTCAACGTGTTTATTGAACTGTTAACACAGTTCTCAAATGAGTTCAACTCTCTGCTAATCTAACTGTAGTAACTCAGTCTAACTGTACCAGCTTGCTCTAAGCCACGTGCTGGGTTGTGATGCTGCTGATCAACCCTGCCTAACTCTCTAGATGTCTGTCTGTGGAAAGAGGCAGGGTGTGAGTGCCTCATCCTTTTATGGTGTTTATGTCATGCCCCCTTGTGGTGATGCCGCCTGACTGCCCATTGGTTGTGTCCTATTCTGTGTTCATTGGTTGCATGTTTGCATATCATGACAAGATGGACTGAGTGCCTGACAGGGATCACCTTGGAGGCTGCTGGGAAACCTGTTGGGATTTGCTGGGCATCCTTCAGGAGGCATGGGAAAGACATATGACTCCAATTTATTCGTGGGCCGCTACTGAATTCAAGTAAACCTCTGGTACCACAAAGCGTCTGAAATACATCTCCCGTGAACCTTTTTAGAGACCTGATGATGTATCCCTTGGTTTAGTTCACGTGGAACCCCATGGGGACCTTCTGAGGCTGCATCAGTCGCACTAACACCACTGCTCAAAGGAGTTCTTTCCTACTCGTGACACAATTTTAGGGTTGATCAATTTCACAATTTACATAAAACACTGTGGAAAGCAGATTATCGCCCTTTGAGATGGAGAACAGGCTCATTTGAATAGTCACCAGATGTTTCCTAAGCAGACTGGTAACCACAATGTTCATTGTTTCTGTCAACAACATAAACCTGGGCCGGGATTCTCCCCTACCTGGCGGGGCGGGGGGTCCCGGCGGAACGGAGTGGCGTGAACCACTCCGGCGTCGGGCCTCCCCAAAGGTGTGGAATTCTCCGCACGTTTAGGGGCTAGGCCCGCGGCGGAGTGGCTCCTGCTCTGCCGGCCGCGCGAACGGCCTTTGGCGCCCCGCCAGCCAGGGTCGAAAGGCCTTCACCGGCCGGCGAAAGTCCGCACATGCGCCCATGCGCCAGTGGCTGCTGACGTCATACCGGCGCATACGCAGGGGAGGGGGTCTCTTCCACCCCCACCATGGTTAAGGGCAATGGCGGGGTGGAAGAAAAAGAGTGCCCCCACGGCACAGGCCCGCCCGCCGATCGGTGGGCCCCGATCGCGGGCCAGGCCACCGTGGGGGCACCCCCCGGGGTCAGATCGCCCCGAGCCCCTCCCCAGGACCCCGGAGCCCGCCTACTGCCAATCCCACCGGTACCAGAGGTGGTTTAAACCACGCCGGCGGGAAAGGCCTGTCAGAGGCGGGACTTCGGCCCATTGCGGACCGGAGAATCGCCGCGGGGGTGCGCCGCAATTCCCGCCCCCGCCAAATCTGGGGGGGGCGGCGATTTCGGGACATGGCGGGGGCGGGATTGAAGCTGGCCCCGGGCGATTCTCTGACCTCCGGGGGGTCGGAGAATTCCGCCCCTGATTAACCAGCCAAATCACCTCAAACATTAGTTTCTGAACGATCAGTTCAAACAAATAACGTAGATCATTTCCATTGAAACATATAACTCGGTGTGGAATATCTTTCTTCCCTCTCTTGTGTAAAGGAAGCCTTTCAGAGTGCAGATAACAAAAGATCATCTTGAACTCAGAATACACTAATTGCCGATTCTGTATATGAGAAAGATGTGATCCAGAAATTGAATGCTTGAAACAAGATGGACCTTAGCCCTGCCACAGATGCGGTAATATATTAAACATGTTTCTCTATTTTGGTAGTCACCACTAGCTGTATTACGGTAAGACATGTATACTAGAGGTACATGGGTAAATCCCTGCCTGCTGGCTCCGCCCAGTAGGTAGCGTATAAATGTGTGTGTTCGCCGGTGCTGCAGCCATTCTGGTTCCAGCTACAGGAGGCACAACATCTTTGCTCAATAAAGCCTCGATTACTCCACTACTCTTGTCCTTGTAGTAATTGATAGTGCATCATCTATTTCACTGTTTCATTATATACCCAGAACATTAAGAAGATGTAAAATGACCTGACTGTGGAATAACATCCGAGTGTATGCCAAGAATGTAGTCGCACTGAGACAGTATATTATTTATTATTATTACTCTATTGGGATCACTTGTAAGATGCCTACAGTATATCACTGTTTTATGCTTTCAGATTTAGATTTTTACCTGTTAAATTAACATTGTAGGATTCATGAAGTAAGGTTCTATTATTTCCTACAGCAGCAATATTTTGCAAAATGTTAAACAGCTGCTGCACAGCTACAGAAGCCCGCGTGAGCCATCGTCCTAGAATGTTTCCTTACATTGTTCAGTTAATCAGCATTATACCCACAGGACAGGCTATTATTATTAGCTATCCCTCGCTACCAAGGATGATTGTCTTCCTTGACTCCTGAGATGCCCTGTGAGACCGATCCAGGATGACATGTAGGACAGCGTTGTCATGTGAGATGTCTAGCCGTGTACTATCAGTTCAAGTCGTGCCGCGTTCTTTTCGCCCATCTCGCCTTTTCCTCTTCATTTTGTCTTCGTTGGGTCTCGGAATGCTGGGACCCTTCCCACAGACCATCTGGGTTACTTCAGGGAAATAGCCTCTTGGGAGTTGATGTCAATGTGCATTTTTTCGTGTTGGCTTTTGGCACACACTCGAAGTGCTTCTGCTGTCCTCCTCTGGTGCATCTGCCCTGACTGACCTGGGAGAAATGGACATGCTTTGGAATCATGCTAGCTGAAATGTGAACTGTTTGATGAACCCAAGCAGCAGATGATGGATGATCATAGCCTTGAAGCTTGTGGTCCTGCCTGTGAGAGGGCACTGATGTTGGTGCATCTGTCTCCTTTCTTAAAATGGAAGATCTTCCACAGGCTCCTTTAATGGTTTGCCTCCATTGCTTTGAGGTGCCTTTTTATACGTTATCCGTACTTCAGCCCCATACTGTAATGAAGGGATCACAATCCTATGCATATCCACTGAAGATCAGTTAAAGAAATCTGTGGTTGTTAACCGATATGGAACTGTGCATAATAAGTTTGAATTTAGACATTGTGATTGCTTTGGAATTAAGTATTCACATTGCAATCTATCTGGAGAGAACTTCTTACTTCTATCGGCTTAAGATTCCTCAGGGCATTGATTCATTAATGAAAAGCCACTAATACTTATTGGTGTGGATCAGATGTTTTCACAAAGCTATGGCATATCGAGCAGCGGATCAGGGGCATGATTAATTAGCAGTGTCATGGGGAGATGAATTTTGCAGCCAGCATATTCGGTCAATCAACTAACCTTTGAGCAGTACTTCTTGATCTCCATTTATAACACACCCTGAATTTTTCTATCAAAGCACTTGGTGAAACCCTGTAAGGAATACCATATGAAAATCCATATATACTGGATGTACTGCAGATCATTTTAGAATTCGATCCGTCAATTCTTCAAAATATGTTTATTTTTCCTGTAACAGATTAATCCACATATTGCTAAACTTTCACTCATTTCATTTGAAATTAGGAATTTTCGGAGTTTGTGCTGCAATTGTGTTTGATTGTAGAGGCGAG
The DNA here is from genome assembly GCF_902713615.1 of Scyliorhinus canicula. Classification (NCBI taxonomy): domain Eukaryota; kingdom Metazoa; phylum Chordata; class Chondrichthyes; order Carcharhiniformes; family Scyliorhinidae; genus Scyliorhinus; species Scyliorhinus canicula. Next base: position 66,580,020 of record NC_052165.1, on the reverse strand, counting down.
AGGGTATTGGAATTAACAGACCTCACTCCAGAATTAAATCCGTTGGTTAGCTGACATTTTATTTTACTTTATGGGCCTCCAGGCTGGCAGTATTTCTTCGAATGTTTGAAATGTTATTCTTCTGAGGACTTGGAACCAATCAGATTCTTCCTGCTCACGAAAATGGCAATGCATACTCGGAGGATTCCTGTCTACATATGATATCTGGAAAGTTAATCAATTCTACTCCTTCCAAATAATCTGCAAACAGGGTTACGTCTGAATAATACTGTGTTCAATAATAAATGGGAACTGTAGCAACACACCAACACATTTTCTTTCTTTCTCTCCATCTCTCCCTCTTGCTATGATCCCTGTAGACACTGATAACTTTAAAAATAAATTGAACTTCCAGTTGATAGCTGAAAGGATGGCATGGTAAGATTTCACATTTTGAGACTTTATCCTGTAACTGAAGTCTAAACGCACTATTGACTTAGCACCACCTTTGAAGGCAACGTATGTTTAAAGTGCAGAGCAAAGTGTTCCGCTTTTTATTTGTAGCACAACCAAAAACACACTTCACAGATATTCTTTACATTTTCCTATCAGTAGATATTGAATGTCCTGTAAACAGTCCAGAATAATTCTTTGCTCCCGAGAGTTTACTTCTGTCCCCCGTCTGTTAATCTCAGAACTGTCTTTCACAGTGCGGTACCCCGCCACTGTTACCACGCCCCCTCATAGAGATTTGGAGATCAACTGTATCTGTGAGTTGTCAGGAATTTCTTAGAAACCCTCCCCACCCTCAAAGTCCACTTCCATGGTGGAAATACTGATTGACTATTCTTGAGACCACAACACTTTGTTATCTTGGACATAAATGGATAATTCAAACCATGACAGATTACAACCTAACTTTCTCGAGGCCTTCCTGAGACTTTGAAGCCTAGGGGCGGGATATAGCAGGCCCGTTAGACGGTGGGCACAAATCCCATAATTACCGCCAAATCTCACAACAGACAGAATTTGAACGAGTGAGATTTTGGAACGCGATCTTCACGGGCCCTCCCGATGTGAGATCAAGGTTCACGCCCTTCTGAGCGTCTGGCTGTCTTCCTTCTTCCGCAGCTTCATTCGCGAGTGGGTGTCCCTGGAGAGCGAGCATGCAGTGTCCACAGGTACCATTGAGGCCTTCTGTGCCCGGTGGGCCACAGAGGGTCTGGGGTACTTTATCAACCCTTTTAATCACCTTTTTGTTCAGGTTTCCTTTGCTCCTTGTTTTTGTTTAGGACAGTGACCTTTTAAGGACCGCCCCTTTTAATATGTTCCTCAATTTGTTCACTTTAGTTTAATTAGTTGGAACTTTAAAACAGTTCAAAGTCAACGAACAGGATGAATACTCAGGGTTCGACGCCAGACACTTGGGTGCACGATATCAAGAGGCACTAGGCAAGGTTATGTGCCAGACATCAATGTCTGCCAGTGAAGATCCTGCTCTTTCTTTCTCTCTCTCTCTCTCTCTCCAATGTCTTTCAAAGGAATCCACCTAAAACCTTGAGTTGTCCATCTGCCTCATCAGGGAGACAGTGTGGTGCCTGTGCCACAACGTTGTGGACTTGGCGCCATGTGGCAGTGCAGGACACCCACTCCCTGTGGCCGTGAGGGTCACGGCAGCCCTCAGTTCTATGTAAGGGGGTCATTGGAGAACTAGGAGCAGGAGTAGGCCAGCTGGCCCTTCGAGCCAGCTCCGCCATTCAATGAGATCATGGCTGATCTTTTGTGGAATCAGCTCCACTTTCCTGCCCAAACCCCATAACCTTTTATTCCTTTATTCTTCAAAAAAACTATCTATCTTTATCTTGAAAACATTTAATGAAGGAGCCTCAACTGCTTCACTGGACAGGGAATTCCATAGATTCACAACCCTTTTGGTGAAGAAGTTCCTCCTCAGCTCAGTCCTAAATCTACTTCGCCTTATTTTGAGGCTATGCCCCCTAGTTCTACTTTCACCCCCCAGTGGAAACAACCTGCCCGCATCTATCCTAGTTATTCCCTTCAGAATTTTATATGTTTCTATAAGATCCCCCCGGCATCCTTCGAAATTCCAATGAGTACAGTCCCAGTCTACTCAATCTCTCGTCGTGATCCAGCCCCCTCAACTCTGGGATTAACCTAGTGAATCTCCTCTGCACACCCGCCAGCGCCAGTACGTCCTTTCTCAGGTAAGGAGACCAAAACTGAAGACATACTCCAGGTGTGGCCTCACTGACATCTTATAACCTCCCTAGTCTTAAACTCCATCCCTGTAGCAATGAAGGACAAAACTCAATTCGCCTTCTTAATCACCTGTTGCACCTGTAAACCAACTTTTTGCGACTCATGCACTAGGACACCCAGATCCCTCTGCAAAGCGGCATGTTTTAATATTTTCTCATTTAAATAATAATCCCTTTTGTTGTTATTCCTACCAAAATGGATAACCTCACATTTGTCAACATTGTATTCCAGACCCTAGCCCATTCACTTAAACTATCCAAATCCCTCTGCAGACTTCAGGTATCCTCTGCACTTTTTGTTTTACCACTCATCTTAGTGTCGTCCGCAAACTTGGACACATTGCCCTTGGTCCCCAACTCCAAATCATCTATGTAAATTGTGAACAATTGTGGGCCCAACACTGATCCCTGAGGGACACCACTAGATACTGATTGCCAACCAGAGAAACACCCATTAATCCCCATTCTTTGCTTTCTATTAATTAACCAATGCTCTATCCATGGTACTACTTTACCCTTAACGCCATGCATCTTTATCTTATGCAACAACCTTTTGTGTCGCACCTTGTTGAAAGCTTTCTGGAAATCCAGATATACCACATTCATTGGCTCCCTGTTGTCTACAGCACTGGTAATGTCCTCAAAAATTTTCACTAAATTAGTTAAGCCTGACCTGCTCTTTATGAACCCATGTTACATCTGTCCAATGGGACAATTTCCATCGAGATGCCTCGCTATTTCTTCCTTGATGATAGTTTCCAGCATCTTCCCCACTACCAAAGTTAAGCTAACTGGCCTATAATTACCCACTTTCTGCCTACCTCCTTTTTTAAACAGTGGTGTCCTGTTTGCTAATTTCCAATCCATCAGGACCACCCGAGTCTACTGAATTTTGGTAAATTATCATGAGTGCATTTGCAATTTCCCGAGCCATCTCTTTTAGTACCCTGGGATGCATTCCATCAGGGCCAGGAGACTTGTCTACCTTTAGTGCCATAAACTTGCCCATCACTACCTGCTTAGTGATAACAATCATCTCAAGGTCCTCACCTATCATTGCCTCATTTCCATTAGTCACTGGCATGTTATTTGTGTCTACCACTGTGAAGGCCGACCCAAAAAACCTGTTCGGATCCTCAGCCATTTCCTCATCTCCCATTATTAAAACTCTCTTCTCATCCTCTAAAGGACCAATATTTACCTTAGCCACTCTTTTTTGTTTTATATATTTTTGGAAACTTTTACTATCTGCTTTTATATTCTGAGCAAGTTTACTCTCATAATCTTTCTTACTCTTCTGTCTAGCTTTTTTAGTAGCTTTCTGTTGCCCCCTAAAGATTTCCCAGTCCTCTAGTCTCCCACCAAGCTTTGCCACTTTGTATGCTTTTTCCTTCAATTTGATACTCTCCCTTATTTCAAGGGCCGCTTGTTCCCTCGTCGGTTCCATTACATACTGTTCTAGGAAACTATCGCGGATACATTCTATAAACTCCTCCTCAAGGGTGCCTTGACTGACCTGGTTAAACCAATCGACATGTAGATTAAAATCCTTCATGATAACTGCTGTACCATTTCTACATGCATCCGTTATTTCTTTGTTTATTGCCTGCCCCACCATAATGTTACTATTTGGTGGCCTATAGACTAATCCCATCAGTGACCTTTTCGCCTTACTATTCCTGTTTTCCACCCAAATGGATTCAACCTTATCCTCCATAGCACCGATGTCATCCCTTACTATTGCCCGGATGTCATTCTTAAATAACAGAGCTACACCACCTCCCTTACCATCCACTCTGTCCTTCCGAATAGTTTGATACCCTCGGATATTTAACTCCCAGTCGTGACCATCCTTTAACCATGTTTCAGTAATGGCCACTAAATCATAGTCATTCACGATGATTTGCACCATCAACTCATTTACTTTATTCTGAATATTACGAGCATTCAGGTAAAGTACACTTATGTTGGCTTTTTTACCTCTGTTTTGAAATCTTAATACCTCAATCAGTAACCTCTCCTAAGTTATATTTCCTCTTAACTTTACTCCTAATTTTCCTTGTCGTTGAACCCATATCTTCATGTAACAACCTGCCGCGTCGCTTACCATTATTGTTTTTACTTCCCGTTTTATTCCTTTTAGTATTACTGGGCCTATTCACTGAGCTCCCCTTAGTCACTGTATCTTGTACTGTCGCCCTTTTTGATTTTTGACTATGGCTTCTCTGCCTTACACTTTCCCCCTTCCTTTTGCTTCTGTCCCTGTTTTACTACCTTCAACTTCCTGCATCGGTTCCCAGCCCCCTGCCACATTAGCTTAAACCCTCACCAACAGCTCTAGCAAACACCACCCCCCCCACCCCCAGACGTGGGTTCCAGTCCTGCCCAGGTGCAGACCGTACAGTTTGTACTGGTCCCACCTCCCCCAGAACCGGTTCCAAAGCCCCAGGAATTTGAATCCCTCCCTCTTGCACCATCTCTCGAGCCACACATTCATCCTATCTATCCTGACATTTCTACTCTGACTACCTCGTGGCACTGGTAGCAATCCTGAGATTACTACCTTTGAGGTCCTACTTTTTAGTTTAACTCCTAACTCCCTGAATTCAGCTTGTAGGACCTCGTCCCGTTTTTTTTACCTACATCATTGATGCCTATGTGCACCACGACAGCTGGCTGTTCACCCTCCCCCCCCCAGAAAGTCCTGCAGCCGCTCCGAGACATCCTTGACACTTGCACCAGGGAGGCAACATACCATCCTGGAGTCTCGATTTCGTCCGCATAACCGCCTGTCTATTCACCTTAAGATTGAGTCCCCTATCACTATAGCCCTGCCATTCTTCTTCCTGCCCTGCTGCGAAGCAGGGCCAGCCACGGTGCCATGAACCTGGCTGCTGCTGCCTTCCCCTGGTGAGCCATCTCCCTCAACAGTATCCAAAGCGGTCTATCTGTTTTGCAGGGAGATGACCGCAGGAGACACCTGCACTGCCTTCCCACTCTTGCTCTATCATTTGGTCACCCATTTTCTATCTCCCTCAATAACTTTCACCTGCGGTGTGACCAACTCGCTAAATGTGCTATCCATGACGTCCTCAGCATCGCGGATGCTCCAAAGTGAGTCCACCCGCAGCTCCAGGCCGTCAAGCGGTCTAACAGGAGCTGCAACTGAACACGTGCACTTGCATGTGAAGGAGCCAGGGACAGTGGACGTGTCCCTGAGCTCTCACATCGCACACGAGGAGCATGACATGGGTCTGGGATCTCCTGCCATGTCTTAAACCTTTGGTAAACTTATACAACTACAATTTCAAAAAAACGAAAGAAAAAATAAGTAAATTAGACAATGAAAATAAAAACTACTTACCAGTCACTTACCAGGGTTAAAAAGCATCTCCTCCCCACCCAGCTTCGAATTCCCACCTAGCTTCAAATTCCCAAACTCACTCTTGGTTGTTCCTCACTCTGGCTGTGTCTTCTCTGGCTCACTGGGAGAACTTACCCAGGGTCTCAGATGCTCTATGGTTCCCTCCCTTTCCTGATTACCTCACTGCACCAAATTACCAAGTTCCAACTTCCCACTCTGGATGTGCCTCACTCCGGCTGTGTCTCCTTGACTTGCGCAAAGCAAATTCAGTGACATGTGCAGATGTTACAAGTGATAATGACCCTAAGGAGTTTGAACTACATTGTATTTAGACTCCACTCCTTCACCTTGGAATACAAACTCCCTAGATGATTAGACGTGGAGTTCCTCCTAATTGGAGGAACACCCCCACAGGATATAAACCCCGACCTTGGAGCAGGTGGAGGAGAGAGGACCCTGCTGGGAGTGGAGTGGAGAGTTATTCTGTTGTGCAGTAGTGGAATAAACCTTGTTGCACCCTGTCTATCTGCCAAGTGTCAAGTCCTTGCCTTCGGTCATAACAACCGGCAACTACCTGTACTTCACCCTTGCCCATGGTGTACCCCTACAATTCCTTAGCCTTGCAAACCCTCCCATGATGTCTGGCTGTATTCCCAGGATGCACATCAGAGGGGCGGGGGCAGCCTGTTGCCTCCTACACTCTGTTGCCTGAGATACCTATGACGGACATCCTCTGGAGGGTCAGGATCTGGAAGGCTTTGGCATACTTTTAGGTGGCAGTGGTGTTGCTGCGTTACCCTGTTCTGTTTGTTGTGTCTGAGTTATGCCAGTCTTAGGAAGGGGCATTCAGATTGACTGTCACTCCCAGGGTCTCCTGGGTAGAAGACCACTGGATATCCTTCTCCCTCCAGGTGGTCATGGGCTTGTGGGTTACTTCATGGGATGGAGGGGCAGCTGGAGTGAGCTCCAGAAGCCTCAATGTCACCTGGCGTTGCCAGTCCTGGAGGCTCACCATTGTCTGCACCATATATTTGAAGCAGGGACCATATATTTGAATCATTGTCCTCAGGGACTGAGCCATGCTTTGGAGTTCTCCTGTCATTAATCTGACCTCATGCCCCAGACTTTCCACTGTCGATGCCACACTTGCAGTGTCTGCCTGGGTGCCACACATTGCGGGCAACATTTCCTACGACAGAAGGCTTTGGGACTCTTCTATACAGCCCTGCAGTTGCAGGAGTGTCGCTGACAAACCCTCCTGGTGGTCCCGTCTCTGCTTTTGCATCTCCAGAAGCTGAGGGATCCCCATCTATTCTTTTAGACACTAAGGGGTAATTGAGCATGGCCAATCCACCTAACCTGAACATATTTGGACTGTGGGAGGAAACCCACACAAGACACCGAGAGAAAGTGCAAACTCCACACAGGCAGGAAAGAAAGTTGGAACCTCTACCGTCACGCCAGAACACAACATGCATGTAAAAGAGCACGTTGCCACAGTAACTCAGACATCTTGAGTGATCTTATTTCTCTATTCCTTTAAATTGCTCAATCTATGCAGGACTGCCACTTACCCCTCCCCTTCTAGTGGTAGGCTCAAATTGTGCATGTAAACCTCTTCCCAGAGCTTAGCACTGGCGCTTATCTAATTTGAGCAGGTGCAGATCGCACACCCTGTTGTTTCTGTCACATATCGGTGGTCTTTGCTGAAATTACACACTTTGTTGCAAGAAAAAGCTATGTGTTGGATTTATTTTGGATCACAGCTTTGAATTGTGCAGAGGTTACTGACTATAACCTCCCGCTGTCTAATTACCATTTGCCATCCTCAGTACCTTCTCTGAGTTACTGAAGCAACATGTAACCTGGTTACACTTGGAGCTTTTATCTGAACCTTTAAAAGGCAGGTAATTTCTTCATGCATTTTCCCCAGTTGGAATTTAATCACTAAAGCTGGCTTTTTGTCTCTGCTCATCATTGTGTCAACTTGAATTCCTTTTCTCTATTTGATTCTTCCTCTCATTCTGTTTCTGTGTCAATTCATTTTTATTATCCGACAAATAGGGCGGCACGGCGGCACAGTGGTTAGCACTGCTGCATCATAGCTCAAGGGACCAGGGTTCAATTCGATTTCGATCTCTGGTGACTGTCTGTGCGGAGTCTGCACGTTCTCCCCGTGTCTGCGTGGGTTTCCTCCGGGTGCTCCGGTTTCCTCCCACAGTCCAAAGACGCGCAGGTTAGGTGCATTGGCCATGATCAATTGCCTCTTGGTGTTGGGTGGGGTTACGGGGATGGGGCGGGGGGCATTGGGCCTAGGTAGGCTGCTCTTTCGGAGGATTGGTGCAGACCTGATGGGCCAAATGGCCTCCTTCTGCACTGTAGAGATTCTATGAACTGTGGCCGAAGAGTTGCCTCAGTGCGGAGACTCCCATCTAATCTTTGCTTCTTATTCCTGAGGAGAGAAAGCCTAGCCGCATCCTTTTGCTGCTTGCTAGACATTCTTCAACCGACAGGTGATGGATTTTAACTGATACTTGTGTAGGTAGCTTGTTTAAAGAGGACAAGATGACTTTTCAATGCACAAAATAGAGTGCTCCCTTGTTCATTGAAGTGTCTGGAAGCTATATATATACAGTACTTCTGTCTTTTGACTGGAACCTTCATTGAGAAAGCACTTGGATGTTCACTGAGGCTTTGCAAGACTATAAATTAGCTGCAAGAGGTGGTGGTGTGTTGATTGGTTCTTTCTGACAAGAATTAGAAGAGCTTCTGATTTTCTCCATAGGGCTCAGCCTTGGCTCCATGGGTAGCACTCTGATCTCTGAGTCAGAACGTTGTGATGTTCGGTCCTGCTCCAAAGCCTTGAGCAAAACGTCCAGGCCGACACCCAGTGCTCTGCTGGAACTGAGGGCGGTGCCAACATTCAGATGCAAATATACAACATAGACCATACAGTGCAGAAGGAGGCCATTTGGCCCATCGAGTCTGCACTGACCCACTTAAGCCCTCACTTCCACCCTATCCACGTAACCCAATAACCCCTCCTAACCTTTTTTTGGTCACTAAGGGCAATTCATCATGGCCAATCCACCTAACCTGCACGTCTTTGGACTGTGAAGAAACCGGAGCACCCGGAGGAAACCCAAGCAGGCATGCAGAGAACATGCAGACTGCGCACAGACAGTGACCCAGCAGGGAATCGAACCTGGGACCCTGGCGCTGTGAAGTCGCAGTGCTAATCACTTGTGCTACCGTGCTGCCCTGAAACTGAGGCCCTGTTTGTCCTGTCAGATGAATAGAAGAGATGCCACTTTTCAAACAAGTGGAGGGGAGTTTTCCCATTGTTCGATCACTCGACCAACACGACTAAAACAGATAGCGTAATTACTATCATTTTACTATTTGTAGGGCCTTGCTGTGCACAGTAATGGCTGCCACATCTCCTGAATTACAAAAGTACCTCATTGGCTGTAAGACTCTTTGGGATTTCCTGAGGTTGTGAAAGGTGCTATATAAATGCAATTCATTCTTTCTTTAATAATTTAATGTATTTTGTAAAACGTCTCTTAGACCAATACTAAATCATAGGAATGAACAGACCAATAAACTTCAGTGTAAAATTTCACAGAAATTAGAATGGTTACAGCACAGATGAGGCTGTTTGGCTCATCATGTCCATGCTGGCTCTCTGCAAGAGGAACCCACCTAGTACCACTCCCTGCCTTTTCCCTGCAGCCTTGCATTTTCTTTCCTTTTCAGGTAATGATCCAATTCCCTTTTTGATGCCAAGATTCGATCTGCCTCCATCACATTCTTGGGTGGCAAGGTGGCACTTCTGCCTCACAGCGCCAGGGACCCAGGTTCAATCCCGGTCTTGGTTCACTCTGCGTGGAGTTTCCACTTTCACCCCCTGTCTGCATGAGTTTCCTCCGGGTGCTCTGGCTACTTTGCTGCACTCTCCCTAATGTCTTCACTTATTTCCTAAATTGTCGTGCCCAGAACTGGATACCATACTCCATATCAGGCTGAACCAGTGTATTGTATCGGTTTTTGAAGAAGGTTCTCCTGCGTTTCCTGTTGGATTTATTAAGTAATTATCTTATCATTCTGGCCTCAGTTTTTGTCTCCCTTAAATTGTGATAAGAATTTCAGACTGTTCCTGATATTAGATAGGCCTGAGCATCCAGGCATGTAAACCTACTTGCCAAATTAGGTCGAAATACAGCAGCCATTCTCTTGTTATTATCTTGACAGCCGAAGGGGGTGAAGTCACTGATTATAAAACCACCGTGATCCTTGGGGTGGAAGTAATTAATACATAGTTGAAAGTAAACTCAATATATCAGGAACATTGTCATCATTCAATACAACAATGTTTAATGTAATCCGACATTGCGTCTTCAATGCATGCATGGATTTGGTTTGATTGAAATCTACCTCAGGACAGACATGTTGATATAATTGGGCATTTATGTGAGAGAGTTGCAAAACTGAACTTCCAGGCTGGGATTTTCCACTCCAATTCTTCTTGGGCGGGAATGGTGATGGGAGCGGAAAATCCCACGAAAGGTCCACATAGCGTTTCTTGCTGACTTTCAATGTCAGGAACTCTATTATAATAAATTTATATCAAATGATTAGGACTTTATGCCTGGCACAGTGGTTAGCGCTGTTGCTTCACAGCGCCAGGGACCCAGGTTCGATTCCCGGCTTGGGTCACTGACTGTGCGGAGTCTGCACGTTCTCCCCGTGTCTGCGGAGGTTTCCTCCGGGTGCCCCGGTTTCCTCCCACAAGTCCCGACAGACTTGCTTGTTAGGTGAATTGGATATTCTGAATTATTCCTCAGTGTCTCCGAACAGGCGTCAGAATGTGACGACTTGGAACTTTTCACAGTAACTTCATTGCAGTGCTAATGTCAGCCTACTTGTGACATCAATAAAGATTATTATTATAATCCCCCCCGCTACATTATCCATTCATGTCACGTCAACGTGAATCACAACTTGTCTACTACCGTGTGCACCTTGAGGGAAGACCCGCCAAAAACGCTCAGGTGAGTGCATCACTTGGGGGAGACACACCCTGCCAGCATGACATCTACATCCCATTAACGGGATGCAAATGAATTTCACGCCAGCCTCTAGTGGGTTTCCCAATCCGCCATGGCGACCAGCGGAAGGTCCCACTGTAAATTCATGCCGGCGTTAAACTGATTTTTGGGCCTCCTGTCATTATCTGGCTCTGAAGAAGAAACATGGGAATGGAAACGTTCACTTTATTTTCTCTCCCCACAGATAGTGGCAGACCTACTGAGATTTTCCAGCAGTTTCTATTTTTGATTCAGATTCCAGCATTCGCGGTATTTTGCTTCTAATTTAACTACCTTTTGTACATTGTGCAGCATGGTAGCACAGTGGTTAGCACGGTTGTTTCACCGTTCCAGGGTCCCAGGTTCGATTCCTGGCTTGGGTCACTCACTGTGCGGAGTCTGCACGTTCTCCCCATGTCTGCGTGGGTTCCTCCGGGTACTCCGGTTTCCTCCCACAGTCCAAAGATATGCAGGTTAGGTGGAACAAAAAAAAAACGGTGAGGTGGGGATAGGGTGGAGTTGTGGGGATAGGGTGGAGGCATGGACTTAGGTAGGGTGCTCTTTCCAAGGTCTGGTGCAGACTCGATGGGCCGAATGGCCTCCTTGTGCACTGGAAATTCTATGATTTCAATTGTGTTGAGTGGATCTGTCGTTGGACGAAGTGATCACCTATTGTCAGCCACAAAGTGGATGTTCTGTTTTCTCCTTCTCTTCCTCTTGCTCCTAACCTGCCCCTGAGCTGTTTTCTGTACCCCTCATGCTGTGGGCTATGCCATCACCACAACAAGCGAACAGACAATACAGCGGATCACTCTCATTGTAAGCACATTGGCCATGTGCGGTTGAGTTGCAGAATGGGGTCATGAGTCAGGCGGATCGTCCTTGTTGCCCAGTGCCCACCCTCTGGTTTGACACCATGACTCAAATACTGATGGGACAATAGGCTGGTGCCGAATAAATGCATCACGATTCCCAGCAGGATAGTGGGAATTCACCATATGATCTGCTGTGTACAGCAAATAGTAAACTTTGTGGTTTCAGTACATCTCGGCATTGAGATATGGCATTTAACTTGCAAAGTCCTTTGTGTGCAGTCGATGGCACCCTGTATCAAAGGAGATGGCTATCCTGGTAAGGCCACATGCACCCTCTGCCTGCCTCTCTCTGATTAGAGAGAACATCATGAACTCTCTTCTCCTGGCGTAAGGAGATTCTGTCACCTCCCTTATGCAGCAATGGATGACGAGCTGTGAGATTTCACAGCTATCACCTGCTCCACTGTGGGAGGATCCCGATGTGAAGAAATTCAGGCTCACAATCTTCTTTGTAATTACTGACAGGACGATCCTTACCTTGTTCAATGGTTCAGGTCTGCTTGCGGGAGCTGGAAAGTTCTGTGAGCACCTTTTTTTTCATAAAGCACAGATGATGCAAATACTGCTCCAGGCGATAAGGATGTAAAAGGAGTGTTCCTGGTCGACCCACTACCCAATACCGTGAGCTCTTCCCTGCCTCCTCCTCATACCTCTGTGAACAGCTTGTCCTCTGCTGTGCTGCCTCTGATCCACCTCCATCTTATGCTGCAGGCCACAGGCCATGTCAGCTACAAACCAAGGCCTTCACCACATGCAGCTGTTAACCAGCTACTTTAACCAACTCTGCAAACCACCAAACGTTTATACACACTCAAAGTCAGGCAGTCGGAATGGATCAGCAACTAACCAGACAGTGGTGGATGACAATGTTGGCGAGGGCGTCCTTCCTGCTGCTGAATCCATTGTCCAATTGTGTGTCTCTCAGAGAAGGTGTCAGTTGGAGTGGCGATGTAGAAAATGGCATCAACTCAGCATCACACTGATGCAAGTTCTCCTTTGAATTCTTTTGGTACATGCTTCAGATACTTTGTTGATGCCTTCACCGAGATGGTGTCTGGAATGAGCAGCACCCGTCGCCTACACATGGGCTATGACCACTATCTTGGCACCAAAACCTGCAGTGGCAAAACTACCGCTGCCATGGAGCCAGTTTTGAGGCCAAAGTGATGCTATGTAAATACTGTGACAGTTTCCCCATGACGACCTGGACATCATCGCATTGAGGTATCCAACCTGAAAGGAAAATAATTATTTAGAGTCCAGTAATGTGTGAAGTTGAGGACCACATTAAGCTGTTGATGTATTAATGGCTGGAATACTGTAGTGTGAAAATCTTTTTTTTGGAAAATCATCATCGTGTTCTTGAGACATACAGAAATGCATGTTCCCCATTGGACCGGAGCTTGACATTGTAAGTAAATAAAAAATGGACAAACTGTGGAAGCAACATTGAAACGCCAGATCAGATTTACTTCCAAAATGTATCACATTTGTCAATACATCTTCGTAATTACCTAAAAAATAACAATACAAATAAATAATCCGATCCAAAACAGTAAGATACTGTTAGATGTTAAGTTTATCTGAGGTATTGAGCCTTTGAGTGACATTTCAATTGCGATTTATCCCCCCAAGATGTCTTCTGCTATAGTGTTGGCAGACAGGTGGGCTATATTCCATCTGCCTTGCAGCAGACATAAGAAGGTTAAATCACGCAAAATGAGCAGATGCATTGTTTAAAAGGAGGAGCTGAAAATGTTGGACGAAATGTTCCGATATTTTTTTAGCGTTGGTTCTGGCAAGAAAACCTCTGATTTGCTCAGCCCGGTAGAACTCTGCAATCAGTGGGGCTCACTATTTAAACGCATTCACAGCACTTCCTAACACTTGTTTCAAGGCCAGTCGGAGGGGGATTGGGGTTGGGGAATGGGGTTAGGGGAGGGAGGGGGGCTGCCAAGAAAACATTTCACTTTTCACAGAGAGAGCCCTCAGCAAACCTCTGGATGGCGTCGAGCAGAGGCGGGACATTCTTGACCCACAATCAGCCAGACATCCGGGAAGCAAGGTCATCAACCCTGCCTGGGGGGGCTGTGATAGTGAGTGTCAGCTCACTCTATAAGAGGACGGGGATACAGTACTGAAAGAAAATGAATGACCTTCTTCGTGCATCCAGGGTAGGCCTCATATCTCCCGTGGCGACCTTGAACACACCCGTCACGCCCCCACAGTGATCTCTCCCCCAGCCACCTCGCACTTCTCATGGCACGCTCCCCCTCCCCTCCAACCCCCCACCCGTGGTCAACTCAGTAGCTATTCTGCTCCTCATAACCCTGCTCCCATTCACCTTTCAACTATAGCAGATTTCATCGCATCTGACCCAGCAAGACTCACGCCCACACCCACCCTATCTGCCTTATCGCAGGACAAACCCGAGCCAAAACTGGCGAGAGTCTTGCCCCAACTGAAATCTCTAATGCCCTTTGAGGAAAGAGTCCTTGAGCTGGCTGGCAAGGAACAGGACTGCACCTCTGCAGAGGGCAAGGTGGAGTCAAGAGACAAAAATGAGAACCCTCAACACATGCAACCATGGTGCAAGCCTCACACGAGTAAACCTTCTCCCATCAGTCTGTCACGTGATGCACTAATGCCATCCCACTTCCTTTGCAAGTCAATCAGTCTATCCTGCCCGGACCATCCTCTTACTCTCTGGAGACCATAAACTTGAGCAGCTCCGAGGGAGACATCTCATTGAAGAGGCATCACAGCTGTCACCCACACCTTCCACCAGCTCAGGTGCTCAACCCTTGGTGGGAATAAGTAATAGGCAGGCTCACTGGTGAGCACCTCAAAGCTGAAGATCCACAGCAGGTGGAGGCAGGGATGTCCCGGTCAATTAGAGAGATGCTGGAGCCCAGGGTTCTGCAGGGCCCCAGCCTGATGATGTTCCCTTGGGTACAGTCATCCTGGAGCTACAAAGGCTGTAGCACACGTTAAGCTTAAAGACTGTGTCCCTGCATGCAGATATTGGAAGGTCTGTTCATCTACTACTGTCACCAAAGCCTCGGGGTTGACTTCCCTTTTAAGGGGTCTACAATTCACTCTTAAGATGATCTCAATCTGAGCTGTTTCACTCAATTGGACAGCACTTAACTGATGCATCAAATTCTCTTCTCCACTCTGTTCAGTGGCACTATAGGCTGCTGCTGCTGTTTTGTTTTACAATGGTGTGTTTAGACTCCTGCAGCAGAGTGCTTGAATGTGCTCCCTTCAGTTACAATGGAAGCACACAAACTCCGGGACATCCCCATGACGATAGCAGTCCACCTCAGATTCAGTTTGACGCCCTGATTCCTTCCCACTCCTTGGGTTCCAGCCCTGTCCCGAGGACCATATTTGACTCTGAACTGTACCTGTTTGTTACGCCACAGACCTCACAGCCGTACCGGTTCATATTTGATTAACCTACCCTTCAGACAGGCTTTGAAGCTCAGTGACACCTTTTTCACTGCATTCTGTCGTTTGAGCTATCTCGATCACTTTTACCAATGTACTTGTGGTCTCCGCCTGAGGCTTCTTCTGGATAATGAGGTTATGGATCCCGCAAACCAGCCGGTCGCGCAAAATGTCACTGAGCACAGTCCCAAATGCACAATGCTCAACAAGCAGGTGAAGCCTGGCTATGAAGGCTGAGACAGCCTCTTCAAGGCCCCTCACTGTAGAGTTGAACTTATAATGTTGGAAGATAATCCAGGGCCTTGGGTTGTAATATTCTTTAACTGATTTCACAATCTGGTCAGAGGTCTTCGAGTTGGATACCTCCCCAGACGTGCGGTTCCTCATCAAATTGAAGGTTTGGGGCCTACAATCTGTCAGACGTGTTACCTTCTGCTTCTCCTTGCCTGTGATC
This sequence comes from Scyliorhinus canicula, assembly GCF_902713615.1. Taxonomy (NCBI): domain Eukaryota; kingdom Metazoa; phylum Chordata; class Chondrichthyes; order Carcharhiniformes; family Scyliorhinidae; genus Scyliorhinus; species Scyliorhinus canicula. The sequence goes on along the minus strand of NC_052165.1, from coordinate 66,564,526 downwards.
CCATTTGCAGTACTGTACTGACTCCCCATGACGTAACCATTGGTTTTGTTTCCCAATGATAGGCATTTCTGCTCATGGTTTAAATGTCTCAAACTCTTACTGGAGCTTCTTTCTTTTCTCAACTGTTCCTTCCTTCCTTCCCCAATTCCCGGTGACTGTTGGCTGTGATCGAAAAAAGATTTCCTCGTCGCTAATGTGGTGGATTGAGATGGTGGATCGAGCATACACTGGAGGCTTCCAGTAAAGAACAAAAGGGGTTCATTGATGAAAGGAAAAGGCAGGTGGATAACAGGCACAAAACACTGTACAATAGTCTTTACCCATCTCAATGCCTGATGTTCTGCTCCCAGGGCCCCATGCAAACTTCCCATTGTGCAGAGTTTGCATACTCCTGGGCTCTTGGCCCCAAGCTGGTCACATGGTCAGTGGAGCTCGCCCCCTTAAAAGGGCTACACTACCACATAATCAACATTGTGACACTGGCTCTATGATCCTCTTGAATCAAAAACTGTAAGGAAGAGAACATCAAAGTGAGCAATGAGGAGTCCTGGCAGTGCCCTGACCCAGCCCTCTCAGGATCTGGGATATCCGTCCTTGCTCATCCCCCAATGTGAGCACCTTTCCAAAGAGCCTCACTCTCCCCTGTCAAACCATAGCCAATTCCCTACAGTTACCACTCTCAACTTCACCTGAATGAAGCACTTTGACCCTTGAGAGCCTCAGTGGGCCGCGTGACTCCCTCAAAGGGTGAAGAGTGAGGGCCATTGAGTATATTCAATGGATCTGCATTTTAACCTCATGGGGGAATGAGATGCTGCCACCTGTAGCACGGGCAGCAGGGTAGCACAAGTGGACAGCACTGTGGCTTCACAGTGCCAGGGTGCCAGGTTCAATTCCCCGCTGGGTCACTGTCTGTGCGGAGTCTGCAGGTTCTCCCCATGTCTGCGTGGCTTTCCTCCGGGTTCTCCGGTTTCTCCAGTTTCCTCCCACAGTCCAAAGACGTGCAAATTAGGTTGATTGGCCATGATAAATTGCTCTGAGTACTAAAAAGGTTAGGAGGGGTTATTGGGTTACGCGGATAGGGTGGAAGTGAGGGCTTAAGTGGGTCGGTGCAGACTCGATGGGCCGAATGGCCGCCTTCTGCACTGTATGTTCGTCATGTCCTGAATGGGGTGATTATGAGCGCATTCACCATAAGGATATCTGTCACCTCTTTGTTATGGAGGCATGAATTTGATATTGCGCCCGCATCGCTGTTCCCTCTAAGAGAGTTACATAAACACAGTACAAAAGTTGCCAAGGTAGAAAAAGGAGAAAGTTATTCATATGATAAAGTGTTGATATTAATTGTAAAGAATTTCACTTCAGTAGTTTGATTTGTACATTAAACCGAGAGAAAGTGTGAAATCTTTTCACACTTCAAGGGCTGCTATAATGAATAAAAACTGGCTACAGAAAAGAGTAAGAAATTGGTTTTCCAGCTCCAATTTATAGAATAATATAATCAATTTAATGGTAATAAAATTTAGTTACAGTTTGATTTGCGAATCTTTATCTATTTGATTCATCAAACCCATCAAAAGGAATAATTGGTCGAAGTTTTATTTTGTCTCGCTGGGCTGAAATCTAGTGCTGAACCCAGCTGCACTCTCTGTGCAATTGGCCCTTTTCACCCAGTCCTTTCAGTGGCAGAGCATGAGCAGTGAATGATAAATTACCACGAGAAGCTGCAAAGTAGATGTTGAAGAGTATGTGGGCCCAGAATTGGTGGTCAGCAGTGAAGGAGCTGAGCTCGCCATTCATTATGCTTGCAGCCACCCACACACATTTTCTTTTGTGGACTTTTGAACAGGGCAACAAGTTGGAGATTATTTTCGATGTGGTGCCCTCTACGGGGAGATCTCTGTATTTTTTGCACAGGGTGTTTCCTTAACCAGTTAGATGGAAGAAACCTCACTGAGTCACACAGCTGAGTTTAACACCCCAAAATGTATTTAGCAAGTAACCAACAACTTCACACCCTCACAGGTTGCAGTGATGCACTTTCAGAGACTTCATTATTGAACAACAAAAGATTTATTTACAAGGATCTCCAAGAGCATCAGTCAGCATGATTGCTGCTAATTCTGGAATGCCTCTTGCCTAAGACAACTCTCCCCCCCGGGGTGATTCCCCACTCTGAGTCCCGATTGGTCACCCAGACCAGGTGACCCTTACTCTGCTGTGCTGCCCTTAAAGGGGCAAATCATACAAGCTTTACTGTCATGTCTGTCAGCGGGATACCGATTCAGTAAAACTCATGGAGGAGGAGGGCAGCTAAGGCTGCCAAACTTCCTAATTTCCATTTTGAGGTGCTGCAGACCTGGATGTTGTTGTCCGATTTACTTCTTAATGTTGATGGGAGCTGATAGCCTCAGTGTCTTTATTATGCAAAGACTGTGCTATGTTTTGTTGGCATGGAACTAATGATTATAACTTTCTGCTTGTAAAGGGGCCCCGATGTTTTAAGTGTTAAAAAGATTTGATTGGGTAAATGCAGAGAAATTCTTCTCTCTAATGGCGTGCTATCGAGTGCAGGGCATAAACTTCAAAATAGAGCCGGTCCATTTAGCAAAGATATCAGGAGTTACTTCTTCACACAGTGAAACTTGGAGTTCTCTCCCCAAAAAGATTAAAGTGCGGATGGATAATTTGTAATTAATATATGCCTCTTGGATAAGAAGCCAATCAAGGGGTATAAACTTCATTACAACTTCATTAAAATATGAAATAAAGAGCTGAATTCCAGAAGGAGGTGAAACTGTCTGACCTTGATGTCAAGGAAGAGTTTGACTGAATATTGCATCAGGGAGCCCAAGCAAATCTGGAGTCACTGAGAATAACCTTCAATATCCATCTAGAATGACAAGAGCAGCAGACACCTGGGAACCCCACCACCTGGAGGTTCCCCTCCAAGTCACTCATCATCCTGCAAATATATCATCGTTCCTTCACTGTCGCTGGGGCAACACCCTGGAACTCCCTCCCTAACAGCACAGTGGGTGTACCTACACCTCAAGGATGGTAGCGGTTCAAGAGGGCAACTCACCACCATCTTCTGAAGGGCAACCAGGGATGGGCAGTAAATGCTGGCCAAACCAGCGATGCCCACATCCTGTAAATGAGAGAAAAACAGAAAGAAAACTCTCTAATGGTTAAGTCATACCTGGTGTAAAGGAAGATAGTTGTGGTTATTAGAGTTCAATCATCTCAGTTCCAGGACATCACTGCAGGAGATCCTTGGGATAATATACCAGTTTCATCTTCGGCTGCTTAATAAATGACCTTCCTTCCACCATAGAGTCAGTAGTTGGGATGTTCGCTTGTTCAACACCATTCTCGACTCCTCAGATACTGAGGCAGTCATGTTAAAATGCAGCAAGGCCTGTACAATATACAGGCTTTGGGCTGACAAGTGGCAAGTCACATTCATGCCACACAAGTTCGGGACAACCGCAATCTCCTTGACATTCAATTGCATTGCCATTACTGAATCCCCCACTATCAAGATCCTGGAGTAACTATTGACCAGAAACGGAGCTGGACTAGCCATAGAAATATTGTGGCTACAAGAGCAGGTCAGAGGCTATCAGTCCTGCGGCTTGTAACTTACCTCCTGACTCCCCAATGCCTGTCTACCATCCAAGAGGCACAAGTCAGAAGTTTGATGGAATACCTCCTGCTTGCCTGGATCAGTGCAGCTCAAGAAGCTCCTATCCAGGACAAAGCAGCCCATCTGATTGGCACCCCGTCCACAAACATTCAATCCCTCCACCACCAACACACAGTGGCAGACGTGTGTACCATCTACAAGTTGCACTGTGGGAACTCATCAAGTCTCCTTAGACAGCAAACCCATGACTGCTACCATCTCGAAGAATAAGGGCATGGGAACACCAGCACCTGGAAGTTCTCCTTCAAATCACTCACCATCTTGACTTGGTAATATATTGCTGTTCCTTCACTGCCGCTGGGCCCAAATCATGGAACTCCCTCCCTAACACTGTAGGTGCACCTACATCACATGGTCTGAGGCAGTTCAAGAAGGCAGTTCACCACCACCTTCTCCTGTCTGAATTTTCTTCTCTTTTTGTTTAACCTAATCTAACTAGTTCTGTTAAAGCCAACACCATTGGTACCATGTTTTGTGACCTGTGTGGTAGGTAACGTGCTACTCAAACCTTGGTTAATGATGAGGTCTTCTGAATCTCGATGAAGAAGACTCAAACTCGTCCAGTAGTAACAAAAGGTTTATTGAGTAACTATAACAATAATTGCATGAGTTCTTTACTTTAACTTTGATACTAGTGATAAGGTTAACAAGATCTAACTACGGTAATTATACGGAACTTCACTAGCCATCTGAACTAGTGTGGTATTGCCCTGGTCACAGTGCACCCAAGAGAGGGCGAGAGAACCATTTTATACCCCTGTTGGTCCGGCCCTCTAGTGATCATGTTCACATTAACCCCTTGTGTACATGCACAAATAGAGATCACTACAAGGGGCACTCAGAGATGGGCAATAAATGCTTGTCTAGCCAGTGAAGTTCACCTCCCACGAATGAGTAAAAAAGATATGTAAATGGAGTTGAGGTCCAGAGCAGGCCCAGTCCTTTTCCTATGTCACAGGAGGCATCAATCATATCGAGACTCCTGACCCCCTGCGCTAAAGCCCTCTCCCTGCCTGCAACAGTGACACTGCTCCTAAGCCAACAGCAAGGCAATTTAGCCCTGCATCATTAATTTGAAATGGAGAGCCAAGAGCAATTAAATATAGGTCTCCACCTTCATGGGAATGATAAAGGATACGTGGTTTACCTTTCTAAGTGGCGTTAAAGTTGAAAGCTTGATGGGCAGCACGGTGGCACAGTGGTTGGCACTGGTGCCTCATGGTGCCGAGGAACCATTCGATCCCAGCCTGGTGTCACTGTCCATGTGGAGTTTGCGAATTCTCCCCGTGTCTGAGTGAATGGGTATCAACCCCACACCCCAAAAAGATGTGCAGGGTAGGTAGATTGGCCATGCAAAATTGCCCCTTAGTGGGGAAAAAAATAATTGGGTACACTAAATTTTTTCTTTGAAGTTGAAAGCTTGACGTAAACTGCATTGTTTCTAGTGCAAAGGTACCGATGGTTAGAATAGATTTACAGGCCTCCCCGCCCCGCCGTCACACGGCAGGAGGAAACGTGGGGACCGAGCGAGGACCGAGCCAGCGACGGGGGTCGAGCCAGCGGCAGGAATTGACCCCCCTGCTGCACAGCAGGAGAGGCAGGGGAACACGAGGACCGAGCCAATGGCAGGGATCAAACCCGCCCCCCCCCCCCCCGCCCCCCCCCCCCCCCCCCCCCCCCTGCACAGCAGGAGAGGTAGGGAAATGCGGAGACCGAGGACTGAGCAGCAGCGGGGACCGACCCCCCACCCCCCCGGTGGCGACCACGAGGCAGGCGGTGGAACAAAGGAGGAGCCCCGTCCCAACCAGAAGCCTCTCTCTCTGACCCAGCGAGTAGGTGAGTGTGAGGAAAAAAAAACAACTTCCCCAAAATCTTTTTGAAGAGGAAACTTGTAAAGCAAAAGATAAATTTATTCTTTCCCTTTTTTTTAAAGCAGGAAAAACAGAATCTGCAAATGGGAAGGACACATCATTAGGGTCTACGAGGACATTGGGGCAGACCTAGCCAGGGCAAACTCAATAGAGCGAAAGCAGCTCTTCACAAGAGCGAAGTGCGTTTTGGTATGCTGTACCCAGCAAAACTCTGGGTCACATACCAAGAAAGAGAATACTTCTTCACAGTCCCCGCCAAAGCAAACAGGTTTGCTGAGGAACACCAGTTGGAAAACCAACAGCAAGGGTAGAAATAATGGGCCCCTGGCAAGGGGCAACAGCACGCCAATGGATGGGGGGTAGGGTGAGGCAAGGCCAGACCCCCCCCTCCGTACTCCCCCCCACCACGGCAAGCACACCCTTGAACAAAAATCAAACCACTACCTGAGGGACCGCTTCAGGTGGGAGACCAGGCCCTAGCGCGAGGGAACAAGAGTAGCGGAGAAGGGAGAACAAACGAGAGGAGTGCAGGGTAGGATGGGGGAAGAGCGGGCAGAAAACCATTGAGGTCGGGCGAAGGAGAAGCGAGATAGTAACCCCGAGAGGGGGGGGGGGGGGCCAGCGCCCTTGCAGGAAAACTAGCGCCGGAGTCATGCAACAAAGAACGGCCGCAGCACCCCCCCAACAGGGGGGGATGGCACCAGGCAGGTAGGGGGGGGAACACTCAACAGAGGCGGGAGTGCAAACGGGGATAGGATCAGGGGAAAGAGGGACAAAAGAGAGGTATACGGGAGGGGAGGAAAAGGAGGGGAACGGGAGGGACCGGGGGAGAGGGGGAGACACAGGGAAGGAGAGACCGGGGGGGAGGTATTAGGGACAAACAAGGCTACAAACGGAATAACAATAGGGCTACAAAGTGCCACAACCAAAGGCTCGGAACAAGGAATCGCTGCAAGCAACCACCCAGCACGGTCTCTGGGTGAAGGGACTCCAGAATGCAAGGGACTACCCATGTGGCGGACGAACAGTGGGCGGCCATGTCAGTTGTCCCCTAGACAAAGGGAAACCCCGGAGCGCAGGGACCCGACCGCATGGAGAGAGCAGTGACAGTGGCCATCCTGGACGGCACCCTAAAAAAGGGAAACCCCAGAGGGCAGAGGGCAGGGGTGCATCCACCAGATAAGTATGGACCTAGGAAGGTCAGAGAGGTCCGTGCGAAGGTGCACTTGGCCTGCTTGAGCTTCAGCCCAAAGTGGTGGATTCTTTGGAAGACTTGTTTTAACCTCGCAATGTGGTCTTCCTCTGTCGTTGACCATATTATGATGTCATCAACATAGACACGGACGCCTTCAATGCCTTCTATCATTTGCTCCATTGTTCTGTGAAATATTTCGGATGCAGATATAATGCCAAAGGGCATCCGATTATAACAGTACCTTCCAAACGGCGTGTTGAAGGTGCACAGCAGGTGGCTGGAATCATCGAGCTGCATTTGCCAGAAGCCCCTTGAGGCATCAAGTTTGGTAAATATGCGAGCTTGTGTCATTTCGCTCGTTATCTCCTCTCGCTTGGGGATAGGGTAGTGTTCCCTGCGAATGTTCTTGTTCAAATCCTTGGGATCTAAGCAGATTCTAAGTCCACCAGACGGCTTTTTGACACACACCAACGAGCTGACCCAGTCAGTCGGCTGTGTGACTTGTGATATAATGCCTTGAGATTGGAGGCGTTGGAGTTCAGCTTTTAGCTTGTCCCGCAACGGAGCTGGTACCCTCCTTGGCGCATGAATGACCGGGATGGCATCCTCTTTGAGCAGGATTTTGTATTTGTAGGGTAACGTACTCATGCCAGAGAAGACGTCGGGATACTCACTGAGAAGCAACTGTATGTCATCGGCCAGTCGTGGAGTCAGCCGCGTGCATGAAGATCCTTTGAATTAGCTGCAAATCCTTGCAGGCTTGAGCACTTAGCAGTGAAGTTATTTTGTTGTCCACAATCTCAAATCGTAGTCCTGTTGTAACTGTCTTGTTGACTACTTGTAGGTGGCAGGATCCCCTCGAGGTGACCTGGTTCCCATTGTAATCTGTTAACTTGCGTGCAGCAGGTAGCATCTCGTGTGTCCCTGGGATGGATGCAAGATCTTTGCTTGTCATCAAGTTTGTGGATGCTCCCGTGTCCAGCTTGAACGTGATGGGGGAGTTGTTGACTTGCACCGTGGCACTCCATTCGCTTGTGGATTCGATGGCATGCACGTATCGAGGCTGTGTGGTCAGCTCATGTGGTTCCGCTGTGGCGTTTATGATTCCAACGCCATACATGTTCTCCCGGGAGTGGAACTCTTCGTGGTCGGAGAAATTTTCTTCGGGTGTCGGAGTGTCCATGCCTTTGCATTGTAGAGTAGTATTTGGCTGTGGACTGACACTGGGAGGCAAAATGGTTCAGTTTGGAGCATTTTAGACACCTTTTCCCTTGTGCAGGACATTGCCCTTTTAAATGGACGGTGCCACAGCGGTGACACATCATGACGTCCGTGACGTCACACGTTTGTAGCGTTCGCGCATGCGCAGCGCGATTTTCATACTAGGGCCGGTATTGTCGGTAATGCGCATGCGCGTACCGGGTCCTTCCGGGGTCGCGTCTGTCCGGATTGCGCACATGCGCAGACGTGCCGTTATGGGCACCAGCCACCGGAAGAGAAGGCCTGTGAGGAGAGGCCACCATTCTTACGTCTGCCTCGTGGTGGCTTTTCTCCATGTTTTGCTTTTCAAGAAGCTCCAGGTACTGCTGATTTTTCTGCTCCTGTTGTAAGCATTTTGCTATCGTTGTTTTTAGTGTTAAGTCATTTTGCAGCATTAATGATTCCCTTAGTTTTTCGTCGGAAGGACCATAGATTAATTGATCCCTGATGATTGAGTCTGTTACATCAGCATAGTTGCAGCCTTGTGCTAGCAAGCGGAGATCTGTGACAAAATTGGAGATATTCTCCCTGTTTTTTTGGAATCAGTTATGCAGGTTGAATCGTTCCATGATTTCATTTGATTGAGATTTACAGTGGTCATCAAATGTTGCCACTATCACTTGATATTTAGTATTATCTTCAGTATCACCATCCGTAAAAGAGTTATAAATGTCTATTGCCTGCTGGCCTGCTGATGAGAGTAATAGTCCAATATTTCTATCATTGGTGGCTGCATTTAAGTCCATAGCTGCCATGTATATCTGAAGCTGCTGTTTAAACATTTTCCAGTTACTAGTAAATTACCGGTAGTTTTTAGCATCCCTGGAAGTAGCGTGCGATCCATCACTTCAGTAGGTTGTCTGGAATCAAAATGCTGCGAAGTCCTCCACAGTCGGGCGGCCGGCCTGTTGCTTTTGCTGGTTGCGTTGGTTCTTTCTGGTCTCTAACCTGATATATCTAGTGCTGTGCAAATAAGCCACTTCTGTACCATGTTATGTTACTGGAAAGAATGCTAGAAGTCATCCAGTAGTTGAAGGAAGGTTTATTGTGCTACACAACTTAAATGATTGCATGAGCTCTTACTTACAGAACTGCACTTGTAAAGGTTACACTTCTCTATGCTCTGCAACTAGGCCTGACCACACTAGCAGCCCTGAGCTCACTTCCGTCCCTGTTCTCCTCACCGTCTCTTCAGCCAAAGTGAGGGGGAGGGCCTTCAGCGTCACTCTTATACGTCCCCGTGCTGCCCCCTGGTGGTATTTCCATTTCCCATCAGCCCCTTCTGTACACACTCAAGTGAGGATCACTACAGGGGATAGCAGCTAAACCGAAGAGAAAAGAAAGGCGAACAACAGGAGAAGGGGAGGGGGTGGAAGGGGGCAGAAAGGGGAGGGAGGGGGGAAGAGGGAGGAGACAGGGAACAATAGAGTGGAACCAGTGAGGTGGGGGCGAGGGAAGGGAATGAGAGCCGGAAGGCGGGCACGGGAAACAATATCAACTTAGCATCTACAGGAGCAGAGAACAAGGAAAATCCGGGTGATAGATGGGACGAAAGGCTGAAGCGGAGGTGATCACGAGACGACTACGGCAGCGAAAACCGCCCGGGTGAAGCAAGCGACAACACAAACACCAGATCCATTCGTGTATTTCCCTCTGTAATTGTTCTGTAATTGTTTCCCCGGCGCCCAAATGTATATGTACCCCCCCCTCCCCCAGTTCCCTCCCCCACAAACAGATGCCTACTTATGTGCTAAAAACAATATTGCCAATTATATAGAGCTGCTGTTGTTGAGCTAGCAGATAATACCCTACCAGTTATTTTATTCTAACTTTTTGTTGTTGTTGTTGTTTGTTTTGTTTTTTGTGCAAGTTCCCTTCTCTTCTATATATATATATATGTACATATATATATACGTATTCTATTTTGTGTACATAATGGTAAATATACTTTGTTCAAAAACCCAATAAAAAACATTTATAAAACAAAAGAATAGATTTCCAAAATCATGGCAATGTCATCGTTTTTGCTGATCAGCCGTTTGCTTTTCTCGAAAGCACAGTGCTGAATACAGGGCAAGAATGCAATCTCGCTCTTTCTTTCTGGACCTCATTAAAGCTTTACTTGTACAACACCAGATGTGACCCACAAAGAAGGTTAAACCAACGGTGATATGGATAAATCAGCAAGAAAATTATCCGTAAGCAAATAATGAAGTACAATGGTATTGATCTCATTTGCTACAACTTCCTTTGAAGACTGATCTTAAAAAATAATAACCTGGGGCGGAATGTTTCCATTTTTTTTGCAGAGTGTCACAGTTAGCGGGAAAAGTGCCGTTGAAGGCATCGTATTGGTTGCCTGATAGAAACAAAAACACCAACGGGAGTCTCCCACAATGTCATGCCAGCAACTTTTTTGAAGATCAGCCACTCACTTTTTATTCAGGCAAAAGTTTCATTGTAACGAATAAACCCACCAACAATACAACCCCAAGCCCATTTATCCCTAAACTACACCCAGCCCAATCCCCTATTCCCCTTCCCCTCATTAAGAAATCAGATCCCTTAACCCAACTATGAAGATGAACCCCTTCCCCTCCCCTTAACCGCTGACGGTAACCAACTCCCTAAAGGATGCCACCTTGAGTAGATCCCTTCCACCGACCCCCTCAAGGTATACTTAATCTTTTCCAGGCGTAGAAATTGCATTAAATCCCCCCAAACAAGCTGAGGACTTAGGCACCATCGGGCACCTCCACCCAAACAGAACGCGCCTGCGGACTATTAGCGAGGTGAAGGCTAAGACATCCGCCTTCTTCCCTGTCTGCAGCCACGGTGAGTCAGACACTCCAACGTTGGCCATCAGCTGGCACATTTCCAACTGGACCCCCTAAATCCCTAAAACCATATCAATAAAGGAGACCCAGAAGCTGACAAGCAGTGCAAGACCAGGACATGTGTATGTGATTCACCAGTCCCCTGAACACCGCTCGCACCTATCCTCCACCCCTGGGAATAACCCACCCTCAAACTAGACCCATAGCACAAAATCTCTTCCATCTGCCCCCAAACGGATCTCGGCTCCTTGAACCACCCCATCTTATCAATGTTCGCCGCCCAGAAATAACACAACAGATTGGGTAAAACTAACCCCCTTCACATCAACTGCCTGTCCCTCTGCAAAAACGACCTATGCACCCGAGGAGTCTTACCAGCCCAAACAAAAGTAGAAATCAATTTGTTAACCCTGCAAAAAAAAAGTATTGGAGGAAAGACTTGAGAAACACTGGAACCTTTGGAGAATATTCATCTTCACTGCCTGCACCCTTCCCGCTAGGGTCAGGCGGAAGGTATCCCAACTTTCCAAGTCGGCCTTCACCCTCGTCCACGAGACACGAGAAATTGAGTCTACAAAGTGTGGCCAATCACCACAAATCCAAATACTGAAAACTAGTCTTGGCCGGACAAACAGCAGCCTTCCCAGATCAGCTCCCCTCCCCAAGGGGTTCACTGGAAAAATGTCGCTCTTATTCAGACTTAGCTTGTACCCCGAAAAGAAGCCAAACTTTCTGAGCAGCTCCATTAGCTTCCCAACATTGGAAAGAGGGTCCGTAATATATAGTAACAGATTGTCTGCAAATAAGGACAGCCTGTGCTCCCTCCCCCCACGCTCTATTCTCCTCTACCTGGTAGACAACCTCAAAGCAATGGCCAGCGGCATGATTGCTAATGCGAACAGTAGCGGAAACATTAGGCCAACCTGTCTTGTATCCCTGCCCAGTTGGAAATAATTTAAACTCAGGGCATTAGTACATACACTTATGGAGGAGGCCCTGTATAAAAGCTTAATCCATGACACAAATTTATGTCCAAAGTCAAACCGCCCCAAGATTTCAAGGTGATATCCTCCTCTGGTTTGATCTCCGAGGAGGGTGACAACACAACATTTAACATCCTCCTGATATTGGCTGCCAGCTGACGGCCCTTCACAAATCCAGTCTTCTCCTTCAAAGTCACCTCCGGTAGACAGGGTGCCGGCTCATTGCCAACACCTTCACCAACACAAAGTCAGCGTTGAACAATGAGACAGGACGATATGACCCACACTCCATGGGATTCTTGTCCTTCTTCAGGATCAAGGAAATCGACGCCTGTGTCAGCGTGGGCGTAAACCCCCCCACCCCCCACCCCCCACTGCCTCCGAGATATGGAATCATTGAATGTATCTAGAAAATGTCGGACCAGCAAACTGTTCATAAAACTCAATGGGGAACCCATCCGGTCCCGGCACCTTACCCATCTGCATTAACCTAATGCAACTCATGATCTCTTCCAGCCCAACGGAGCCTCTAACTTCTGCCTTTTCTCCTTCTCGACCTCTGGGAAGGTCAACGGTCAACTGTACAAAAATTGTCTCATTGATGAGTCCCCAACTTGAGGCTCGGATTCATACAACCCATGATATAAATCCTCAAACACCTCATTCACCTTCTCTTGTGCAGAAACAACCCCGCCAACAGAGTCCCTGACCTGTACCATCCCCCAGGAAGCTCTGTGTCGTCTCAGCTGGTGAGCCAACCGGCGGCTGGTTATCTCCCCCTATTCATAGAATGTCCCCCCTGAGCGACGCAACTGGGCCACTGCCTTCCCAGTGGTCAACAACTCAAACTCCATTTGCAACTTCTTTCTGTTCACCAGTAATTCCGACATCAGGGCAATCGGGTACTGGAGGTCCACTGTGAGAATGGAGTCCTCCAGCCTCTGTCTCTCCACCTTCTCTGATTTATCCCTATGCGCCTCAAACAAAATTATCTCCCCTTAACCAGCACCTTCAGGGCCTCCCAGACCATGGATGGCAAGACCGCCTCATTCTTCTTAAACTTAACATACTCCCCAATAGCAGAGCATACTAGCTCATAAAAACTCATATCCGCAAGCAGGGTCATGTCCAGTCTTCACAGGGGTCTCTGAGAGCGGCCCGGCTCCAACACAGATCTATAAAATACGGAGTATGATCCGATATAATGCTCACCATGAAACCCGTCCTTTCACCCTGGGAGAAGGATCCTAACCACCACAAAGAATTAGCAATTTAAAAAAGCAATTAAAGACTCCCCCCCCGCCATAATTAGCTAATGAGAATCTCGGTATGGGATAGATACCTGCACTTTGTTAAATAAAGACGTGTCATCCCAATTCGGTTCATATACCTTGACCAGCACCATCGGCGTGCCCGCCAATAACCCACTGACCTCACTCGTGGGTTAGCTCATATGTTGCCCATTGAAAAAAAAAATCCTCTTATTAATTAACACCGCGACCCCCATGCCATACCGTCCAAACCTGAGTGCTATACCTGCCCCACCCATCCCTTCCGCAACCTCGTTTGATCCTTAATTGTTAAATGGGCCTCCTTTAAAATAACCATATCTGCCTTCAAACTTTACAAGTGCCTAAACACCCGGGGCATTCTTATTGGCCCATCTAACCCCCTCACTTATATTAGCGAGAGGCAGCATGGTTTTGTGAAGGGGAGGTTTTGTCTTGATAGAGTTTTTCCAGGAGGTCCCAAAGATGATTGATGCAGATAGGTCAGTGGATGGATTTCAGTAAGGCCTTTGACAAGGCCCCTGATGGCAGACTGGTACAAAAGGTGAAGTCACACGGGATCGGGGTGAGCTGGCAAGATGGATACAAAACTGGCTAGATCACAGAAGGCAGAGAGTAGCAATGGAAGGGTGCGTTTCTAATTAGAGGGCTGTGACTAGTGGTGTTCCACAGGGATCAGTGCTGGGACCTTTGCTGTTCGTAGTATATATAAATGATTTGGAGGAAAATGCAACTGGTCTGATTAGTAAGTTTGCAGACGACACAAAGATTGGTGGATGTGCGGATAGCGATGAAGACTGTCAGAGGATACAGCAGGATTTAGATTGTTTGGCTATTTAGGCAGAGAGATGGCAGATGGAGTTTAATCTGGACAAATGTGAGGTAATGCATTTTGGAAGGTCTAATGCAGGTAGGTAATATACAGTGAATGGTAGAACCCTCAAGAGTATTGACAGTTCGAGAGATCTAGGTGTACAGGTCCACAGGTCAGTGAAAGAGGCCAGACAGGTGGATAAGGTAGTCAAGAAGGCATATGGCATAGAACATAGAACAGAGAAAAATACAGCACAGAACAAGCCCTTTGGCCCACGATGTTGTGCCGAACCTTTGTCCGAGATTAATCATAGATTATCATAGAACTTACAGTGCAGAAGGAGGCCATTCGGCCCATCAAGTCTGCACCGGCTCTTGGAAAGAGCACCCTACCCAAGGTCAACACCTCCACCCTATCCCCATAACCCAGTAACCCCACCCAACACTAAGGGCAATTTTGGACACTAAGGGAAATTTATCATGGCCAATCCACCTAACCTGCAAAACTTTGGACTGTGGGAGGAAACCGGAGCACCCAGAGGAAACCCACGCACACACGGGGAGGATGTGCAGACCTGAAGGCATGCTTGCCTTCATTTGCCGGGGCATTGAGTATAAGAATTGGCAAGTCATGTTGCAGCTGTATAAAATCTTAGTTAGGCCACACTTGGAGTATCGTGTTCAATTCTGGTCGCCACACAACCAGAAGGATGTGGAGGCTTTAGAGAGGGTGCAGAAGAGATTTACCAGGATGTTGCCTTGTATGGAGGGCATTAGCTATGAGGAGAGGTTGAATAAATTTGGTTTCTTCTCACAGGAATGATGGAGGTTGAGGGGCGACCTGATAGAGGTGTACAAAATTATGAGGGGCATAGACAGAATGGATAGTCAGAGGCTTTTTCCCAGGGTAGAGGGGTCAATTACTAGGGGGCATAGGTTTAAGGTGCGAGGGGCAAGGTTTAGAGGTCATGTACGAGGCAAGTTTTTTAGCACAGAGGGTAGTGGGTGCCTGGAACTCAATGCCGGAGGAGGTGGTGGAAGCAGGGACGATAGTGATGTTTAAGGGGCATCTTGACAAATATATGAATAGGATGGGAATAGAAGGATACGGACCTCAGAAGTGCAGAAGATTTTAGTTTAGACGAGCAACATGGTCGGCACAGGCATGGAGGGCCAAAGAGCCTGTTCCTGTTCTGTACTTTTCTTTGTTCTTTGTTCTCACATTCCAGGTTATCAACCGAATTGGGGTCTCTGGCCTCTCCCAATGCAGGATCAGCCATATCCACCATGTGAGTCATTCCCGCAGTACCTCAATCTGCGCCAGCTCCGAGCCCACTCAAGATGGTTGCCACACTCCCATAAAATCAGCCCAAAAATTAAGAAATCATCACCATCAGCAGTCTCCTCACTCTCCCCCCTCAACTCTCATCCTATCCCGCCACCTTTACCCCATCACAGAAACCAACTAAATAACCAGTCCAAAAACAAAACAAAACCCTCTCCCCCACTTTAACCCCCAACCCAAAGGAAACAAAATCTAAGGCTAAGCTCATTGGGCGAGATTCTCCCAAAACGGGAGAAATCGTAAAGCTGGCGTAAAACCCGGGCGGGTTTTACGGCAGCGCGCCCCTTCCCGACCGGGGACCGATTCTGGTCCCTGGTCGGGGCTAGCAGCCCGACGCCGTAGGCTCCGGCAAGACGGGCTTAACGAAAATCGTTAAGCCCGCTTGCCGGAGTTAGCGCCGGCTGACGCGTCATATGACGTCAGCCGCGCATGCGCAGTTTGGAAGACTCCAACCCGCGCATGCGCGGGTGACGTCATCGCGTTTTTGCGCGAAACCCGCGCATGCGCGGACCGGGTTGCCCCTCAGCCGCCCCGCGAATGGATACTGCGGGGCGGCGGAAGGACAAGTAGTGCGCGGGCATCGGGCCCGCTGCCCGCGATCGGTGCCCACTGATCGCGGGCCCATGGCACCCTTGGCACGGCTGTGGTACGGCCGTGCCAATCGGTGCCATGGTTATTAATTGCGAGTTTGTGACGCCGTTTTTACGAACGGCAAGACCAGGTGTGTTTGCCGTTTGTAAAAACGGCGGAAAGGGCTGGGACTTCGGCCCATCTAACAGCTGAGAATCGCTGCCGGCCGTAAAAAAACGGCGGCAGCGATTCGGGTCGGGACTTCGGCGGTGGGGGGGAGAATAGCGGGAGGGCGGCAAAAATGTCGGGAAGGCCCTCCCGCTATTCTCCCACCCGTCGTGGGGGGCGGAGTATTTCGCCCATTGTCTTAGAAACCAACAGCAAAAAAAATCCCACATGGTAACAAGCTACAGGCATCCCCCATTCTCTGCTCTCATTAACTAGCTATACTACAGCAGGGTGACCCCACACAGGGGAAAGATCAAAGTCAACACAATATATCAACGATCAACCACCCCAGCCAAAGCAAACTTCAAGGCAGAACACTGGAGAAAAAAGAAATAATACTGAGTCACCCTCCCCTAAAATACGGGGCCGACTCAGTGGCACAATGGTTCGTACTGCTGCCTCATAGCGCCAGTGACCCGGGTTCGATTGCAACCTCGGGCGACTTTCTGTGTGGAGTTTGCACATACTTCCTACGTCTGCGTGGATTTTCTCCGGGTGCTCCGGTTTCCTCCCACAGTCCAATGTGTGCAAGTTAGATTGATTGGATGTACTAAATTGTCACTCGATGGGGTTACAGGAATAGGAAGGGGGAAGGGGGAAGGGGGATTTCAGAGGGTCAGTGCAGACTCGATGGTCTAAATGGCCTCCTTCTCCACTGTCAGGATTCTATGATCGTATTCTATGATTCTGAAACAATGCTCAACAGCACAATACATAATCTCCAACTTCACCCCTTACAAACACCCACTGACAAGCGTAATCCTAAATCCTTCCCCACATTGCAAAAATCCTCCACCAGGGCCCTGTGCTAAACCAGCCCCTTGAAAGTTGTTCTGGAACATTGTTCTAGCACAGTGCAGCCTTAGCCTTATTAAACCCTACACATCTTCTGGTCAGCTCTGTCCCAAGATCTTGGTGTACCCTGATGACCATTCCATCTAGAGACCCGATGGTCCTTCGCTCACCTTCATTCCTTATCCAGGTATGGATGGAACCTGACTATGATCGCCCGAGGTGCTTCCCCGATCTAGGCTTCTGCCTCAGTAATCTGTTCAACACAAGAGGGGTCAAATAAATCCCCTTCCCCACCAACTTTCTGAACATCTTAGACATATAGTCCATGGAGCTGGAGCCCTCCAGGCCCTCTGGCAGCCCAACAATCCTTACGTTTTGCAGTCTGGAGCAGTTCTCCGCATCATCTCCATTGACCTTTATTGACCTCCGCTCCTTCGGCAGCAACAAAATCTCTGCCTCCAATGAGGGAATCCGATCACTGTGATCAGAGATTGCTGCCTCCACCGTTTAAATGGTCTCCTCATGTCCCTCCACCCACTGGTCCAACCTTTCCATGGTCGTCCGAATTGGGGCTAAAGCCTTCTTTAGATCTTCGGTCCTCGTCTGTCGCTGCTTCCTAAATTCATCAGCCATGCTGCTAACCAACCTCCTGGTCATCCATTGAGGGGCCCCAGCCTCAGCAGAAGCTGCCACCGCCATGTTTTGCCCTGCTGGGGCTCGAAGAGCTCCAGACTTTGTCGACGCACCTTTGCCTGACCTCTGCTTGGAACTGCTTCTGCTGGACTTTACATGGACGAGGGATCTTATTCAACTGAACTATTCCCGTTTCCTCCAAAAGAATCGGCCGTACATCAGGCAGAAAGTGCTGAAAACTGAGTGCCACCGCGTGTGCAACAGCTGAGCACATCGTCGCCACCGGCGACCGGAATTCAGGATGCCCTTGTTCATGGCCGCCCGGATACTAAAAAGTAAAACCAGAACACCCTTCTTTCCACGCACCCCCCTGCACCCCCCCCCCCCCCCCCCCCCCCCCCCCCCCCGCCATGTGCACTCTACAATGCACCCCACACACCCTGGTACTTCCCGTGCACTGCAGTGCCAGGGGACAGTGTCTGGGCAGTTCCATCATGCCAACGTGAATGGATAGTATAATGCGCGCTCCCATTGCCGCTCACGCCCGATGCGAATGGGAGCGCAAAATCCCGACCCTTGACTTCTCTACCGTTGGAATCTGAGGTTGAGAATCTCCCTGATCCTGGCTGCCATTCTGGTCCCAGAGACTGGCTCGCAGCAGATGGCACCTTCTAGAAACTTCTGGCTTCTCTGACAATTTGCTGCCATTGTTGAAAATCAGCTCCCTGTTGCACATACTGTTCTCTTTCAAAAATGTTCTAATTTTATTATCGGGGCACGTAAATGGCAGCCCGCTGAAAATTAGACACTGGTTCCTGTCTGCTTTATAATTATGGAGTATATGATCTGATTCAAGGAGTTTGACCTTCACTGCTGGCAAAAGAGTGTTTTTCATTTCGGCTCTGCATGTGATACTCCTACAGTGTTATTGTATCAGCACACAGGAAGTCAAAGGCATTGATCAAAAGCATCTGAAATGTCTTTTCCATGTATTGGAGGTCAGACAATCCAAAACCTACATTTACTGCCTGAGATGGTTGTCTCCTGCGACAGTCAAGGGAGTTCAAGTATCTTTTCAGCCTGTGGTCTGTGCCCAGACTCGTCCTGCAATTGTTGCTGAGGCTGGCAATCGCATGCTTATCTGTTCAGCTTTTGTACTTGAATGGATTGAAGGCATTATTTGCAGAGGGACTGTTGTGTCAGCCTTGTCTGGCCAGGGGTTAACTGGGAGAACATTGGAGGAGGGTTTTGTCACAGGATTGGCACCATGTGCTTCTTGCTGCCCAGCGTCGGGTGGTATGGGTAGAGCTCTGGGAGTAGGTTTGGCAGTTCATCCTCTCTGCTGCCGTCTGTGGATAGTAAACAGACCCAGAAGCTGAGTAAGATGATGAGGGTAACAGCAACCGGCATTTTTTGCAGTGTTAATGTCAGCCTACTTGTGACAATAATAAAGATTATTAATATTGTGATGTGACCATCAATTCACGTGAAACAGAGTGTAGATGTAAACTGTGGCTTTAATCAACTAGAACAGTGCCTGCCTGTGAATGCTGTGCTAATGAGAGCCGCCTATAGGGCAGCTGCTCTTTATACCTCCCCTCAAGGGGGCAAAGCCAGGGGAGGAGCCCACAAGGGCACCAACATGATACATTCTGTGTAATATCGTACAATGGTCTATAGGTGGAGCCCACATGGGCAACAGCGTGATAAAGCGTGATACAGTGTAATACAGTGGTGAATGGTTAGGACAATACGTTCATAACATTGACCCCCTGTTAATAAATGAAATCCGGCGGGGCTGAAGGGTTCACAGGTTCAGTGTGTCTGGCGCCCTGATCATGCACTGCGATCATTGGAGCTCTGGTATCGCAGCTGGCCCGGGTGTCAAAGTCATCGGTGCAGGCACAGATATGGACTCCGGGTGCGTGTCTTCTGGAGCTTCGCTCCTGTGGGTCGGTGAAGGGGGAAGGGGGGCAGGAGGGGGTGCGGGTGCCATGTAGGGGCGGGGTGCTGTTCAGTGTAGGTTATGGGGGGTAGGTTGGGGTGGTGGTAGGGAACCTGCAGGTACCAGGTCCCAGAGGGAAACCGTATCCTGACTGCCATCGGGCTGTTCTATGTATGCGTACTGGGGGTTGATGTGAAGGAGCTGGAACCCCTCGACCAGGGAGTCGGACCTATGGCTACTTACATGTTTGCGGAGTAGTCTGGGCCCTGGTGTCTTCAGCCAGGATGGAAGCGAGACCCGGACTTGGATTTCCTGGGGAAAACAAACAGGCGTTCATGAGGGGTCTCGTTTGTGGCCATGCAAAGGAGGGACCTAATGGAGTGGAGCGTGTCGGGGAGGACCTCCTGCCAGTGGGAGACTGGGAGATTCCTAGAGCGTAGGGCCAGGAGGTCGGCCTTCCAGACTGTCGCGTTCTCCCTCTCCACCTGTCCGTTTCCCCGGGGGTTATAACTGGTAGTCCTATTCGAGGCAATGCCCTTACTGAGCAGGTACTGACGCAGTTTGTCGCTCATGAACGACGAGCTCCGGTCGCTGTGGACATACGTGGGGAAGCCGATCAGGGTGAAGACACTATGAAGGGCTTTCATGACCGTGGCCGCGGTCATGTCGGGGCAGGGGATTGCAAAGGGGAAGCGAGAACTCGTCAATGACATCGAGGAAATACGTGTTGCAGTTGGTAGAGAGGAGGGTCCTTTTGAAGACAATACTGAGGCGCTCAAAGACGGGATGCCTTTACCAGGTGGGTCTTATCCAGTCGATAGAAGTGCGGCTTACACTCCACGCAGATTTGGCAGTCCCTGGTCATGGCTCTGACCTCCTCAGTTGAGTAGGGCAGGTTGCGGGCCTTGATGTAGTGGAGGAGCCGGGTGACCCCCGGGTGGTAGAGGTCATCGTGGATAGCCTGGAGTGGGTCATATTGCGCGCTGGTACACGTCCCACGGGACAGGGCATCTGGGGGCTCGTTGACCTTCCCAGGACGATATACTATATCGTAATTATAGGTGGAGAGTTCGATCCTCCACCGCATCATTCTTGATCTTGCCCCGCTGCGCATTATCAAACATGAAGGCTACCGATCGTTGGTCGGTGATGTGGGTAAACCTCCTACCAGCGAGGTAGTGCCTCCAGTGCCGCACTGCTTTCACGATGGCTTGGGCTTCTTTTTCAACGGAGGAGTGTTATATTTTGGAAGCGTTGAGGGTACGTGAAAAAAATGCTACTGGCCTGCTCGGCTGGTTAAGGGGGGAGGTGAGGGCGACCTCTGACACGTCGCCATCCACCAGGAAGGGGACGGACTCGTCCACCGCACGCATCGCGGCTTTGGCAATATCTACCTTGATGCGGCTGAAGGCCTGGTAGGCCTCAGCCGCCAGTGGGAAGATGGTGGCCTTGATTAGTGGGCGGGCTTTGTCGCAATAGGAAAAGAACCCGAGGCACCTTTTCAGGGTCTTGGGGCAATGGGGAAGGGGGATTTGCAGGATACAGTCAGGGTCGGGTCCTAGAACCCCGTTTTCCACAACTTAGCCGAGGATGGCTAGTCTGGTTGTGCGGAAAGTGCATTTCTCCTTGTTATAAGTAAGGGTTTAGGCGGTTTGGAGAAATCTGTGGAGGTTGGCACCGTGGTCCTGGTGGTCATGGCTGCAGATGGTGACATTGTCCAAGTACGGAAATGTGGCCCGCAGCCCGTACTGGTCCACCATTCGGTCCATTGTTCTTTGGAAGGCCGAGACCCCGTTTGTATCGCCAAAGGGGACCCGGAGGAAGTGGATGAGGCAGCCTCTACCTCGAATGTTGTGTAGTGGCCGTCCTCCAGACGGATTGGGAGCTGGTGGTACGCAGACTTCAGATCCACCGTGGAGAACACCCGGTAGTGCGCAAGTTAACCATGTCTGCAATCCGGGGAAGCGGGTACGTATCGAGGTGCGTGTACCAGTTTATAGTTTGGCTGTAGTCTATAACCATCCGGGTCCTTTCCCCAGTCCTGACGACCACCACCTGAGCTCTCCAGGGGCTATTGCTGGCCTCGATGATCCCCTCCCGCAAGAATCGCTGGACCTCGGACTAGGTGAAAGTCCTGTCCTGTATACTGTACCGCCTGCTTCTGGTGGCAACTGGCATGCAGTTGGCGATGAGATTTGCGAAGAGCGGGGGTGGGGTGTCCACCTTCAGGGTCGCGAGGCTACATACGGTGAATGGGGGTAGGGGCCTGCCGAACTTCAGAGTTAAGCTCCTGAGGCTGCACTGGAAGTCAAGTCCCAACAGGAGAGTAGCGCAGAGTTTGGGGAGTACATATAACTTAAAATTGGCATACTCGGCACCCTGTATTGCAAGGGTTGCAGTAGTGCACCCCTGGATCTGCACTGAGTGCAACCTGGAAGCGAGGGAGATGGTTTGATGTGCAGGGACGATTGGGAGCGAGAAGTGCCTTACCATGTCTGGATGAATGAAGCTCTCCGTGCTCCCGGAGTCAAACAGGCAAGACGTTTCGTGTCCATTGACCCGGATGGTCATCATGGAGCTCCGGAGGTGTTTGGGTCGCATCATGGAGCTCTGGAGGTGTTTGGGTCGCATCATGGAGCTCCGGAGGTGTTTGGGTCGCATCATGGAGCTCCGGAGGTGTTTGGGTCGCATCATGGAGCTCCGGAGGTGTTTGGGTCGCATCATGGAGCTCCGGAGGTGTTTGGGTCGCATCATGGAGCTCCGGAGGTGTTTGGGTCGCATCATGGAGCTCCGGAGGTGTTTGGGTCGCATCATGGAGCTCCGGAGGTGTTTGGGTCGCATCATGGAGCTCCGGAGGTGTTTGGGTCGTGACTGGTCAAGGGTGACCGCGCTGAGTTGCGGGTAGCCGGCTTGGTCGGAGGTGCTGGGGTGGTCCCAAGATGGCTGCCCTTGTCGGTCTCACGTGTCGGGCGGCGAGGAAGATGGCGTCCAAGGTTGCGGCCCTGCATGAGTCGCACGTGGCGGGCCGCGTGGTTGATAATGGCAAAGATGGCGGCCCCCGTCGATCACACATGTCGGGTGGCAAGGAAGATGGCATCCAAGGTGGCAGCCCTGCATGAGTCGCACGTGGCGGGCCGCATGGGTGATAATGGCCAATATGGCGGCCCCCGTCGGTCGTACGTGTCGGGTGGCGAGGAAGATGGCGTCCAAGGTGACGGCCCTGCATGAGTCGCACGTGGCGGGCTGCATGGGTGATAATGGCCAATATGGCGGCCCCCGTGAGTCGCACATGTTGTGTGGGCTTGAAGATGGCTGCTCCCACGGACAACACGAGGCCGATGACGCTTTCGGCGGAGTGGGGGGGGGGGGGGGGGGGGGGCGGGCGGAGCCGGAATTCACGCAGTTACATTGGGGGGTCTGCGGGCCTGTGAGTCTGAGAGTCGGGCCTGTGATTTTGAGGATTTGGACCTGGCCATTTTGCGAAATGTCCCTTTTTACCGCAGTCGCTGCAATTCGCGTTCCGAGCCGGGCATGGCTGCCTGGGGTGCTGATGCTGGCCGCAGAAATAGCAGGGTAGCCCCCCCCCCCCCCCCCATGTTGGGCGGGCAGCCGTGCGGCACAGGCCTGGGGTACTCTCTGGTCGGGGGTCCACGAAGGGGACCCATGATCAGACGGGAACGCGTTGAGGCTTTGGAATGCTACTTCTGGGGATGAGGCTAGCTTTACCGTCCCTTCCAGGTCGAGGGCACATTTCTCTAGGCGCTGTCTCACGTAGTTGGACCTGACTCCAGCCACGTAGGCATCACGGACGGCGAGATCCATATATTGAGTGCCCGTAACGTACTGGTAGTTGCAACTTTGCGCGAGGACTTTGAGGTCACGTAGGTTCTCCTCCAGCGATTCCCTGGGGTGCTGGCGGCGAGTATTGAGGAGGTGCCGCGCGTACACCTCGTTCACGGGCCGTACGTATAGCCGCTTCATGAGGGCGTCTGCGTTAGTGGAGGCTCCCTCGAGTTGTACAGAGATTCGATGGCTCACCTGGGCGTGGAGGAGGCTCACCTTCTGAACGTAGGAGACGGAAGGCGAGGAACAGGCGGCGAGGTAGAGCCAGTGTGAAAAAAAATCCCTCGACCCACGGCTTGTGGGTCGAGTTCCAGTCGGTCAGGTTTGAGGGCCGATTCCATTGTGGTGTTGTAGTCGATTAAATTGATGCGACCATTAATTCACATGAGACAGAGAGTAAATGTAAACTGTGGCTTTAATCGACTAGAACAGTGCCTGCTCTGCTAGTGAGAGCCGCCTACAGGGCAGCTGCTCTTTATACCTCCCGTCAAGGGGGCGGAGCCCACAAAGGCACCAACTTGATACATTCTGTGTAATATTGTACAATGGTCCATAGGTGGAACCCACATGGGCAACAGCGTGATACAGTGTAATACAGTGGTGAATGGTTAGTACAATATGTTAACCACATATTGAAATGAAATGAAAATGAATGAAATGAAAATCGCTTATTGTCACGAATAGGCTTCAAATAAGTTACTGTGAAAAGCCCCTAGTCGCGAAACCTGAGAGTCAGTATAGGGCTCATGAGCAAACGGGTCTGCAGGATACAGGCGGTAGAGTTTTCGATAAGTTGTAAGTTGCAGAGGGTGTTGTGAGGGTGGGGGATGCAGCAGTCAGGTGCGCACTGGCTTGATCAAATCTAGAGGTGACGGAAGCGTGGATAGGGATTTCAACAATGGATGGGGTGAAGCTGGGGCAGAGACAGATGATGTGGTGGAAGTAGGCGGTCTTTATGACTAAAATGATATAAGGCTGAAAGCTTAACTCAGGGTCAGTTGGGATGCCTGGTTGTGAAGAATCTGCTTTGATATAAGCCAAAGCTGAGAGGCGGGGGAGGGGGGGTTGCGGAATTGGTAGAGAAGGTGCAAATATTGAGGCTTTGGAATTTCCAGTAGAACACTTTGCTGATTCAGCTCAGTTGGCTGGACTGCTGGTTTATGATGCAGAGCGAGGTCAACAGCATATGGTTCAATTCCCGTACCAGAGGTTATCCATGAGGTATTCATCTTGTTCTTGGAAATACCGGAAGTTATTCATGAAGGCTGTGCCTTCTCAATCTGCCCCTCGCCTGAAATGTGGTGGCTCTTAGGTTAATTCATCATCAGTCAGCTCTCGCTGTCAAAAGGGGAAAG
The DNA here is from genome assembly GCF_902713615.1 of Scyliorhinus canicula. Taxonomy (NCBI): domain Eukaryota; kingdom Metazoa; phylum Chordata; class Chondrichthyes; order Carcharhiniformes; family Scyliorhinidae; genus Scyliorhinus; species Scyliorhinus canicula. The sequence goes on along the minus strand of NC_052165.1, from coordinate 66,539,852 downwards.
CAGCCTATGGTCATCTGGGACTATGGCAACTTTACATGTTGCATGTTGCTACTCAGTATCTTCAGAGATCTTTCAATTTTCAGCAATAACAGCTGTTTAATTTGTGTCTCTGGGGCTTCCACTGGTCTTCCAAGGAAGTTATGCTGGGAGATTCGGAGAACCTTCAAGAAAATTCTACCTTAGTCTCTTCGATTGGAGCTGCTTAATTGATTAAAGAAAGTAAACATGTTGCGAACTGATAATTTGGAGAAGCAGAAAAGATTAGAGGCCACAACGCAAAAGCAAAATGCTGCAGATACCATGAAAATCGGAAATTAAAACAGATAATGCCATAATTCCTCGCAGCGTCTGTGGAGAGAAACGGTTAATGTTTCCGATCTAAGACATTTCATCAGCTCAGCAGCCAGATTATTGCAGGAAAAGTATTCGGTGTGAGTAAGATGAACACAACGACAGTATATCCTCCCACTCCAACAAACTGTAAAAGCTCACTCGTCAGTCTGGCTGAGATAAGATCTCCATAACCAATTCATTATTGAGGCCAAAATCCACAACAGTGGTGCTGACATCTTACAGCCATTGCAATGCCAATGTAATCTTGTTCTTGTAAACACCCATATCTTATAATCAATGTTTAATTAATTGAATCTGCAATCTGTCAATGAAAGGATTGAAGAACTGGTTTTATTAGAACACTGGCCTTTCATCTCCGAAACATGGTTCAGATTGAGCCGAGGAAAATGTAATTAATGAGAGTCGTCAAATGATTGCAAATTGAGTTTTGAATCAGTTTATAAATTTATTACATAAAAACGTACTTTCATATTTGACCCTCACTGGCCAATCGTCCCGAAAAAAAGTGGAATGAAATAAGCAGACGAAGCTTGGAAAAGGTACAGTGATACATTGGAGATTGTTTTTCTTCACAGTTCCCAGTGATGCAAATCCACATCACAACAGTACTCTAAATTTATTGTTAATTGTAAGGAAGCAGAGTTGCCATGGTTCAGCTGTTCGCACTCTCGCCTCGCTATCAGAAAGGTTGTGAATTCTCCAGAGATTTGAACAGAAAATCCATTCAGATTCGCAGAGGTGCTGTCTTTCATACCAGATGTTAAATAGAATAGAATAGAAAATATGCCATTGCACGACGAAGAAGATCAGAGGAATTCTTTCCGATGTCTGGGCCAATATATGTCCCTCTCCCTCAACCAATACCTCAAAGCTGGCCAGGCAGCCAGTGGCAGGTTGCTGCAGAAGGGATGTGACTACGTGAAAACTGGCTGCGTCCTTTTACATTATAAATAGGTGGGCCGGGGACAGGAACAAAGGGTAGAAAGGATATAGCCTCCACGTAGGATCTACTGAGGAAGACCAAGTGTTACAATCCCCCTGGAAATCAATCATTTGGAAAAAAAATCTACATTTCTCAGTGACCATGCAGGGAGGCACATCTTCTGAACATAATTGAATGGACTTCTGGTAGCAAGGCACCCTGGGTCACTTGCAATCTCTCGCATGTGGCAGGACAGCTTTGTCCTGAATAACCCATTGTGTATTTCCGAGTAGTTTTGTGTGTCTGTCTGTTGCAGTGATCGTTTTAGTGAGTAAATTTAAGGAGTTAGACAGATTTTTAATTGGTAATGGGCTGAAGGTTTAAGGAGAACGGGCAGAAAAGTGGAGTTAAGGCCAGGATGAGGTCAGCCATGATCAAATGGTGGAGCAGTAGGGCCAACTGGCCTAATTCTGCTCCTATATCTTATGACCTTATAGCAGTGATCACACTTCATAATATTGCATTGGCTGCAAACTTGCCATAGGATGGCCTGAGGTGAAAGGAGCTATAATAAATGCGACTTCTTAATATTTCACTGAGTTCCCAATCTTTGCCAAGTCAACACAGACAAAACTGGATATGAGGGAAGGTGAATTGATCCAGAGTTTCTGTCCTGTATCTGTGTTTGCATGGACTTAAGAACCACGTCAACAGAGCTCTGACTGCAGACTGGGTGTCGTTTGGGCAATAGTGTGAAGTGAGCAGTCAAAGTGAGCTGGGCAGTCGAAATGTCACACTGATGCAATGAGTGCAATTAATTGAAGCTGAAATGCACATTGGATGCTGCATTCTGAGCCTGTGATACTGCTTCAAAAGATGTGTTCCTGGCCCCATCTCTCCCTTCAGTAGAGTAAGAAGTCTGACAACACCAGGTTAAAGTCCAACAGGTTTGTTTCAAACACTAGCTTTCGGAGCACTGCTCCTTCCTCAGGTGAATGCTCCCTTCAGTAGATGTAGAGCAATTACACTACTTGAAGAACATTGTTGATTTTGAGTTATTTCAGAAAATTTCCAAGGGGAGGACCCACCCCTTGGTATGAAGTATGAAGATACTATCAGACTAAAATAAAAAGCATGTAATTATGTAAAGGTGCATGGTGGGTCAGGAGATTGGACACCATATAAAAAACAGTACATAATGACCAACAGATTGATCAGGAAAGATAAATTAGAGTACAAGTGAAAGCTAGCTAAAAAATATAAAGGCATAGAGCACAATCGAAGGACACTCTGTGCCTGAAAAGCCGCTTGCCGCACGGGGCTTGATCTGGCCAATAGAACCTGGGAGACACCGCTACACGGCTAGCAAAGCCTTGCATGATCTAATGCGATCTTGTGAGACGCTGCAATGTGAATCCTGCCCATTGTGGGCGGGGTCACCTATTTGTAAATCTGCATATTAGAGTGAGACGGCTAGTGTCACTTTAATATGCAGTTTCCCAAGGCACCCGAGGTGTGGGATCTATCTCCTTTGCCTGGGAGACCTTGGGTGAGTGCTGTTCAGTGCTAGTCTCCATAAATGGGGACCAGATGGAATGGCACTTGTTGGGGTCTCCTCGGGGATTGGAGGCCCCCAGAAGCTTACCCCCTGGGCAGGGTGGTACCCTGACACTGCTGGTGCTGCCTGGCACTGGCAGCCTGGCACTAACAAGGTGCCCAGGTGGCACTGCCAGTTGGCTCCGTCAAGGTGTGGTGGTGATTGGGTGGAAGGTGCCCTGTGTGAGTCTGGGGGGGCCTGGGGATGCCCTCATAGTGAGTTGCGGGGGAGGTTGGGGGTTGCGTTTGGGGCTCCAGTGGGGTTTAGAGATCGGGCTGCCATTTTAAATTGCGAGCAGAGCTCCCCAGTGCAGAAAACGGGGCAATGTGAGGGTCCCGGCTGCGAGTTCCCTGCTGAGGCTCCCCATATAACTGGGAGTGTGTTAAATAGTGAGGTGTTTCTCGATCCTGCGAGCTCCGGGAAATACCCGACTAAACCGCACTTGTTATTGGATTTTGTTTCCATTTAGTTAAATTGCGCTCCAGTATGAATTACATTAAAAAAAATTATATTTGAGGCATTTTCATTCATTAACAGAAAAATCGCAGCACCAATAACCATCAGTCACAAACCACACTCTGAATACAAAGCCCGATATCCTAACCCCGCCCCGTTTTCTAAACATAATAACCGAAAAAAAAACATAGCTCCCGTGACAATCCCCTCCGTTGATGTTTCACCACTCCTGATAGAAGTCGATGAATCACCCCCACATCGAGAAGAACCACTCCTCTGATCCCCAATAACAAACTTTATCTTTTCCAGGTGCAGAAATCCCGCTAGATCGCTCACCATCCTGCCGCTTTGGATGGTTCTGTTTCCCACCGCCCTGATAATATCCGCCTCTGGGCTATCAGGGAGGCAAAAGCCAACACGTCAGCCTTTCTCCCACCTGCAGTTCTGGATCCACCGACACCCAAATATTGCCACTCATGGGCTCGGAGTCACCTTTACTCCCAGAATCTTCAACATAATCCTCGCAAAGGCCTCCCCGAGCTCCTCCAACTTTGGGCATGCCCCTTCATGGACCCCGTTTGCTCCTTGTCCATCACTCCTGGCACGCAGTCCTCTATGCGTGCTGCCAGTACCTTAGCCAACAAAGTTGTGTTCACATTCAACAATGATATTGGGTGGTACGATCAACCCTCCTCTGGTTCTTGTCCTTCTTTAAAATAAATGAAATAGATGCCAAAGATATTGTGGGTGGAAGCTCACCCTTCCCACTGAATCATTATACATCTCCACTAGTAGTGGACCCAATTCCATGCCAAACTTTTTCTAAAACACCACGGGGAACCCATCCGGACCTGGGGTCTTCCCAGAATACATCAAACCCAAGCACCCAATCCCTTCCGCCAGCCCGATCATTACACCTAACCCCTTCACCTTCCTCTCCTTGACAACCGGGAAGTCCAGGCCTTCCAAAACCGCTAGCAGGGTGACCTCCATCCATGCCATGCCATAACGCTCTTCCCCCCCCACCCCCGCCATCCTGAGCTCTCCGCCATCCCCACTCTCCTCTCTTCCACCCGCCCCCATGCAGCCCACCAAGGACCCCACCCTTTAATGTATATCCAACACTGCTCCCAAACGCTGGGAGGGCAAAAGGATACAAACAACTCCACTTTAACACAGATAACTAAACAAAATGAGTAACTAAACAACGCCAAACATTATATTTTAACGTGAAAACATACAGTTCCCCATCCACACTCAGTCCAGAGCTTCCAGTCTGTTTCGTAGTAAATTTCCCCAAAAAGCCAATGTTCCCACAAGTTACCCAATCCATGGTCTCTGAAGAACTTACTCGCCTCCTCTGGGGTATCAAGTAGTACTCCTGCATCCGTGACCCACAAACAAGCAGGATAACACCCCAAACTGCATCCTGGGCTGCCTTGACCCTATTGAACCCGGCCCGCCACTTGGCCAGCTCTGCTCCCAAGTCCTGGTAGAAGCGAACTGCATACCCGTCCCAAGTACACTCTTATGTCTCCTTCGGCCACCGTATGATCTTCTTATCCAGTTAGCGATGCAGGCGTACAATGATTACCCTTGGCAGCTCCCCTGCTTTCGGCCTCGTCCTCAGAGACCTGTGCGCCCGATCCACTTCAGGAGGTTGGTCAAAGATCCATCCCCCATCAACTTCTCGAACATCCAAGCCATATTTCATGGCCAGCCCTTCAGGCAGCCCCGTGATCTTTAGACTCTGCCTCCTCGAGTGATTCTCCAGGTCACCCACCTTCTCTCTTCTGACCCTCCGCCGTCATCAGCATTTCTGCATCCAACAAGGCTAGCCGATCCTCATGGTCGGCCACCAACTCCTCCACCTTCTGGATTGTTGCATTCTGCACCCCCAGCCTCTGCTCCACTCTCTCCAGGGCAGCCCAAAATGGCTCTGCCCCCCCCCCCCCCTCCTCCAAGACCACCTTTCTCTACTGCTGAAACTGAGCCATCAGAAACTCCACCAGTTGCTCCGTTGACCATTGTGTGGGCAATGACCCCGCAGATCTCACCGCCATCTTTCACTATACTGCGCCACATGAGTCCTCTTGGCCTAGCTATAGTCCTTTGTTCATTGCACTCCTCATTTGATCAGGTTGAGACATTCCCTGTCGAAGGGGAAATCGCTAGTTCTTTCTTATTCTTGCTTTTTTTTTTACCAGCAAACACCCCAAAAATCTGACAGAGAGGGCCAAAGAATTCAACCTCAGGTGGCAGTCCCCTTGTGTGTGACCACTTGTATGAGAGAGTTGTGAGCCTTTGGAACTCTTCTTCATAAGGCAGTTGAAGCAGAATCATTGAATATTTTTAAGGGAGAGCTCGATACATTTTTGACTAACAATCGGGTTAAAGATTATCGGGCGTAGGTGGGAATGTGAAATTGAGGCTCCATTCAGGTCTGCCATGATCTCATTGAATGGAGGAGTAGGTTTGAAGGGCTCAGCGGCCTACTCCCATTCCTAATTTTTAATGTCCTTGTGTATGCAACTCTTACTCTGAGATCATAGATTGCCAAGCTTCATGTCCCAACTGTGGCTTGGAAAAATCCCTTTTCGTATGTTGAGGTATGTAGAGTATGAGAAGTTTGTTGCTCCTGTTCAGTTATTTGAAATATCTACTCCTCAAGCCTTTGATATCACTTCTGATCTTTGACCACTTGTTGCAGAAGGAATCATAGATTTTACAGTGCAGAACGGATGGAGTTGGAATTAGCATTTATACAGATGGACCTCAGTTTGACATCATAGTCAAAAGACAGCAGCTCCTATCTCTCAGTAATGCACTGAAGTGGCAGCCTTGATAATTGTGTTAAAATTCTGAAGTGGCATTTGAACCCACAATCCTCTGACTCGGAGACAAGAGTTCTACCATCTGAGCAGTAGCTGAGACAAGTTAACATCGTTGGTTTCTCAGGTGGGCAAGTTGACCTCCTCATGGGCCTCCTCCTGGCTTTTGACAATGAGGCAATATACAGGCCCCAGGATGGGCAGAGCCCACGGGTGGAGAATGGTGAACTCAGGCTCATGTCTGCCTCTCCTCTTGTGGAATTTTCCATCCCTGAGAGAGATCCATACCATGTTCCAGTGAGCCAATCAGGTTATAGACTATTTCCTTGACACTATAATCATATTGTTAAATATACCACAGCTACGTTTGGCTTTGTTGCTTAACTAATTGGATTCTGCTTGGTTTATTATATTCGAGGTGTCCTTATGGGGACTGTGGTGGTATGGATATGAGCACTGCCATTGGTGCAGAGCACTGGCTTCCCATTGGCTCTGGCTGGTCATGTGCCTCTCATCCGATTGGTTTGGACTATTCATGTGACTGCTCTCCAATTGGTCGAGAGGCAAGTAGGCCCCGCCTCCAAGGCAGGGTATAAGTACCCAGAGTTCCCGGCGGTCGGCCATTCTCTGTAGTCAACCACTGGGCTAACAACTAGCTGATTAAAGCCACAGTTCGGATCCTAAATGTGTCTTGAGTCGAATTGATGGTACATCAATTTAATCAGCTAGAATTTTGGAATGGAGTTTCGCATCAAGCCTGACTGCCTCCGCACCAGCCCGCATGCTGCAAATGCGTCTGCAATTTTTAAACACTGGCAGGCGTGTTTTAATAGCTACCTGATGACTGCAGCCGGCAAGCCCACCAAGGAGCAGAAACTCCACATCCTCCACTCATGTGTGGGCACATCGGTCTACGCAATGATCGAGGACGAAGGCGATTTTGATGTGGCCATGGAGATTCTCAAAGGACACTTTCTCCGGCCGGTCAATGAAGTATACGCACGGCATCTCCTGACGGCCAGACAACAGTTCCCTGGTGAGTCCCTCGACGTGTTTTACCAGGCCCTCACAGCTCTAGGGAGAACGTGCGCATGTCTCCAAGTTTCAGCGACGGAGCACATGGAACTTCTAATCAGAGACGCTTACGTTGCTGGCATGCAGTCTCCTTCTATCCGCCAACGATTGCTAGAGAAGAACACCCTCAGCCTAGCTGAGGCACGGACTCTTGCAACCTCCCTGGAGGTTGCTGACCTGAACGCCCGCACATACGCCCCCGGCCGCCACGAGACCCCCTGGACTTCATGGCACGCACCAACCCCATCCTCCGTGGACCCCGACACCCCCCCCCCCCCCAAGCCTGCACCGCGGGTCACTCCGATAAACTAGCGGGGCCCCGTTGCTATTTCTGTGGCCTCTCAAAGCACCCCCGCCCGTGCTGCCCAGCCCGCTCCGCTCTGTGTAAGAGCTGCGGGAAGAAGGGCCACTACGCGGTGGTCTGCCAGACCAAGTTGGTCGCTGCTGTCCAACGCAGCGACCGCGGATCGCCCCCCCCCCCCCCGGGCCCCCTCAGGGCCCCACACCACACACCAACCTCTCTGGCCCGCATCCCGGCTCCCGCAACGGTCCCATGGTCGCGCCCCCAGCTGCCCCGACCGGCCCGCGGACACCGCTGACACTGCCCCCAGCCGCCACGAGGCTCCCACGGGCGCCGCCATCTTGGGCCAACACGGAAGGCCCTGCAAGCGATTACTCTGACACTGAGGAGGATCTGGAACTCTCACCACAACTGGCTTCCATCAAACTTGACCAGTCGCAACCATGCTCGCTCACCAAGACTACAACGATGGTTCAGCTCAACGGACACAAAACAAGGTGCCTGCTGGACTCCGGGAGCACGGAAAGTTTCGTCCACCCTGACACGGTAAGACGCTGCGCGCTCCCCATCCACCCAGTTAAACATAAAATTGAATTGGCCTCAGGCTCGCATTCCGTCCAAATCACCGGGTGCTGCATAGCGGACCTCACAGTCCAGGGGAGGGTATTCAAAAATTTCAAACTCCTCATTCTCCCCAGTCTATGCGCTCCGGCACTCTTTGGCCTGGACTTCCAGTGCAACCTGCAGAGCGTGACGTTTCAATTCATCGGCCCTATTCCTCCTCTTACTGTTTGCAGACTCGCGTCCCTCAAAGTGGACCCCCGTTCCTTGTTTGCTAATCTCACCCCAGATTGTAAACCTGTCGCCACTCGGAGCAGACGCTACAGTGCCCAGGACCGGACCTTCATCGGGACCGAGGTCCAGAGGCTCCTTAAGGAAGTAGTTATCGAGGCCAGCAACAGTCCCTGGCGAGCCCAACTGCTGGTAGTTCGGACTGGGGAGAAAAACCGGATGGTCATCGATTACAGTCAGACCATCAACAGGTTTACGCAGCTGGACACGTATCCTCTCCCCCGTATTTCCGACCTGGTTAACAGGATTGCGAAGTACAAAGTCTTCTCCATGGTGGACCTTAAGTCCGCCTACCACCAGCTCCCCATTCGCGCGAGTGACCGATAGTACACCGCGTTTGAGGCAGATGGGCGCCTCTACCACTTCCTCAGGGTTCCATTCGGTGTCACAAATGGAGTCTCAGTCTTCCAACGGGAGATGGACCGAATGGTCGACAAGCACGGTTTACGGGCCACCTTCCCGTATCTCGATAACGTCACCATCTGCGGCCACGACCAGCAGGACCACGACATCAACCTCCAAAAATTCCTCCGAACCGCAAAACTCCTTAATTTAACTTACAATAAGGATAAGTGCGTGTTTAGCACCGACCGTCTAGCCATCCTTGGCTACGTAGTGCGTAACGGAGTGATAGGTCCCGATCCCGAACGCATTCGCCCCCTGATGGAACTCCCTCTCCCCAACTCCCTCAAATCCCTCAAACGCTGCCTGGGCTTCTTCTCATACTATGCCCAGTGGGTCCCCAACTACGCCGTCAAAGCCCGCCCCATCATCCAGTCCACCTCCTTTCCCCAGTTGATGGAGGCCCACCAGGCCTTTAGCCGCATCAAAGCAGATATCGCAAAGGCCACGATGCATGCTATCGACGAGTCTCTCCCATTCCAGGTCGAGAGCGACGCGTCTGACGTAGCTCTGGTGGCCACCCTGAACCAAGCGGGCAGACCCGTGGCCTTCTTTTCACGAACCCTCCACGCTTCCAAAATCCGCCATTCCTCGGTGGAAAAGGAGGCACAGGCCATAGTCAAAGCTGTGCGATATTGGAGGCACTATCTGGCCAGCAGGAGGTTTACCCTCCTCACAGACGAACGGTCAGTAGCTTTCATGTTCGATAATGCACAGAGGGGCAAGATCAAGAACGACAAGATCTTGCAGTGGCGGATCGAGTTGTCCACGCACAACTACGATATCTTGTATCGTCCTTGGAAGCTCAACGAGCCTTCCGATGCCCTATCCCGCGGTACCTGCGCCAGCACGCAGATTGACCGCCTCCGCTCCCTCCACACGGACCTTTGCCATCCAGGGGTAACCCGTTTCTACCATTTTATTAAGATCCGCAACCTGCCCTACTCCGTCGAGGAAGTCAGGACCGTCACTAGGGACTGCCACGTCTGCGCCGAGTGCAAACCGCACTTCTACCGCCCCGAACGAGCGCATCTGATCAAGGCATCCCGCCCCTTTGAACGTCTCAGTATAGACTTCAAGGGTCCGCTCCCCTCCAAAAACCGTAACACTTATTTCTTGAGTGTTATCGATGAATACTCTCGATTCCCTTTCGCCATTCCCTGTCCCGACATGACCACAACAACCGTCATAAAGGCCCTCCTATCCATCTTCTCCCTGTTCGGTTACCCGGCATACATCCACAGCGACCGGGGGTCCTCTTTTATGAATGACGAACTGCGTCAATTCCTGCTCAGCAGGGGCATAGCCTCTAGCAGGACGACCAGTTATAACCACCGGGGTAACGGTCAGGTTGAGCGGGAGAATGGCACCATTTGGAAGACCATCCTACGGTCCAGAAATGTCCCTATTTCCCGTTGGCAAGAAGTCATTCCCGACGCCCTGCATTCAATCCGGTCTCTCCTCTGTACTACCACTAATCAAACACCTCATGAACGTCTTCTTGTTTTCCCCAGGAAGTCGTCCTCAGGATCCCCTCTCCCGACCTGGCTGGCCACCCCCGGGCCCATCTTGCTCCGGAAGCATGTGCGGGTGCACAAGGCCGACCCGTTGGTTGAGCGAGTCCAGTTACTCCACGCCAACCCGCAATATGCGTACGTGGAGTATCCTGACGGTCGGCAGGATAACGGTCTTGCTCCGGGACCTGGCACCCGCTGGCATGTGGCCTTCTCCCCCTACACCAACACCTCTCCCCCAACCCCAATTCCCCCCAGCGCCGCCCGCACCCCCACGACCCAGCGCACATGCCCCCTCTTCCCCGATTACAGCGTCTCCACCACCGGCCCGGGGTACGGAGACACATCTACGACCAACGCTCCCGGAGGTAAGGACGACCATCGGCCAGACATCACCGGCTCCACTGCGATGGTCCTCCAGAACACCACGGGCACCCAACAGGCTGATCGTCTCCATCTGATGCGGCCATGGGACGTTTTTTGGACATTTTTGTGTTATTCTGTTATTAGTAGTAGTAGTAGTATTGTTTTGCCACGAACCAGTGGGCAGCTCACCCCTATCAATTTTCACTGCTCATACCACCAGTCCTTGGACTCCCCCTCTCTCTCTCCCACTTACAACCCCCCCTTCTTTCTCCACAAGGGGTGAATGTGGTGGTATGGATATGAGCACTGCCATTGGTGCAGAGCACTGGCTTCCCATTGGCTCTGGCTGGTCATGTGCCTCTCGTCCGATTGGTTGGGACTAGTCATGTGACTGCTCTCCAATTGATCGAGAGGCAAGTAGGCCCCGCCTCCGAGGCGGGGTATAAGTACCCAGACTTCCCGGCGGTCGGCCATTCTCTGTAGTCGACCACCGGGCTAACAACTAGCTGATTAAAGCCACAGTTCGGATCCTAAATGTGTCTTGAGTCGAATTGATGGTACATCGGGGACCACTAATTTTTATTGGTGATACTGGGGCAGCTCAGTGTCACCCATCGATAGTCCAAATCAAAACAGGTTAAAGTAGATTAGAGACCACATATTCCAACATGTCAATACTTACGATTGCCCACTGCAGTTGCTTTTGATTGTTTGGTGAGTAATGTGTCGATGTTTTTTCCCTTAGGTAGGGTTTGCATTGCGCAGTCCCTGAAAATCCCTCGCGAGCCAAAACCAGGTGAATTTGACAAGATCATCAAACGCTTGCTGGAAACCCCCAATGCTCGTGGAATAATCATATTTGCAAGCGAAGATGACATCAGGTGCGTGTTACATTTTTTTGTAAGTTGACTGTGTTTCATTCGGGCTTCTGGGAAACCTAAGTGCTCGTCAAATTGACGAGAGTTTCTATTCTGATAAAGGCACGGCTAAGGATTTCAGCCAGAGTTTAGATCACAGAAATATTGCATATGAATAAAGCTGTTCGAAACAATGATTTGTAATGGCTGCGATTCCCTCTGAGGTGCGCAGGGAGTTCTAATGCAATTACACTTCAGGCTGCAGCCTTGATCCTTTGGGAAATAGAACTGGTTTTCTGAAGCCTGCAAATGAAATAGATCAGAAACTAACCAGCGAGGTGGGAGAAAGTGACAAAGTGAACACGACAGTTGGAATGATTTAGATCAGATTAGATGACCATTTCCTGTGGCACAAACTCAAGCTTCAAACAGGTGTCTCTGCTGTTTTCTTTTTAAGTATTGGGCTGTCAAAATGATTGGTTAAATGGGTTGCACTGTTGCCCTTTTAATGTCTGGGGGATGGTTGGGGGGGGGTGTGTTGGGGTGAAAGAGCCACAATGGTTGCTCTTAATTCCAAGCAAAAGCTGAAGTATCACGGTTTAACCCCCCCCTCCCTTCCCCCACTTTTATCCCCCACTTTTATCCACAGCCGTTTACTGGAGGCCGCCAAGCGATCCAATCAGACGAAGCATTTCCTCTGGGTGGGCTCTGACAGCTGGGGTTCAAAGGTCGCGCCAGTACACCAGCAAGAAAAGGTCGCTGAAGGGGCCGTCACCATCCTCCCCAAGAGAGCCTCAATTGAAGGTAGGATCACCCGAAGGAGAGCCATCCTCAGTGCTTATTTTTCTGTGTTCTGATTGAAATGCATAATAATAAAAATCTTTCTTAATGTCACAAGTAGGCTTATATTAACACTGCAACGAAGTTAATGTGAAAATCCCCTAATCGCCACACTCCGGCGTCTGTTCGGGTACTTGGAGGGAGAATTCAGAATGTCCAATTCATCTAACAGCAATTCTTTCGAGACTTGTGGGAGGAAACCGGAGCACCCGGAGTTAACCCACGCACACACGGGGAGAACGTGCAGTCTCCGCACAGACAGTGACCCAAACCAGGAATCGAACCCAGGTCCCTGGCCCTGTGAAGCAATTGTGCCGACCACTGTGCCACCGTGACTTGAGACCAAGCCGAGTGGAAAGTGCCAAACTCGGTAATATTCCCCCTCCAGAGGTGAAAAGATCGCAGTTGAGGGAAATTGGTTCCAGACCACGTTCATCTATTTACACTGCAGACTGTCACAAGTTCGCTACACTGCCAGTGGTGTAAATTTTTAGGACTTCAAAAAATTCTAACATGTTTAAAGCGCCGGGAGGAAAAGAATGTGCAGTGCTGCGTACACCGTCATTTTAATGACTTACAGCACTTGTTGCAGATGGTTTGAAAAGTTTCAGGCGCTGCCCACTGTTTGACAGAGCTGACCATTTTGGTTCTTCCTCAGGCTTTGATCGGTACTTCAGAAGCCGTACACTGGAGAACAACAGGAGGAATGTCTGGTTTGCAGAGTTTTGGGAGGAGAACTTCAACTGTAAATTAAGCTGGCACGGGAAGAGAAATAGCAAGATCAAGAAATGCACAGGTAATGAAGTTTATTTATTGAGAGCAAAATCTGTTTGGCACAGCAGACTGTTTCTACTGATTTAGGTCACGCTGCTGGTGTGAAGCATTATTTACTGACACCAATATTGACCAGTATAGGGCAGCACGGTGGCGCAGTGGGTTAGCCCTGCTGCCTCACGGCGCCGAGGTCCCAGGTTCGATCCCAGCTCTGGGTCACTGTCCGTGTGGAGTTTGCACATTCTCCCCGTGTCTGCATGGGTTTCGCCCCCACAACCTAAAAGATGTGCAGGATAGGTGGATTGGCCACGCTAAATTGCCTCTTAATTGTAAAAAATTAATTGGGTACTCTAAATTTATAAATAAAAAAGAAAATATTGACCAGTACGTTCAAAGTTCCTGGGAGGGATTCTCTGGTCGCCGACACCGAAATTGCGTTCGGCCATCGGCTGGAGAATGACCGTTCCTGACCAAATCAGGGGCTGCTCTGCTTTGGCAGTGCTCCGCCCCCTCCAAAGCGGCACACTCTCCGAGTATGCCACGCCACGTATCGATGGCCTCAGGACATTGCCTGAGGTCCACCCCCCAATGCTCCGCACCCGACTGGCTGAGTTCCCGACAGCTTTGGTCGCGTGTTGTCTCATCCGTCGGGAACTCGGCTTGGCGATTGCGGACTCAGTTCAGCGCCGCCACAGTCGGGGGAGGGTCGGCAGGGGGGGTTTTATTAGGGGCTGAGGGCATTGTGAGAGGTGATCCGGGGCGCGCGAGCCGGCAAACGGAGGCGGCACTATTTCGCGGGCTGGGTCCGCAGGGCGGCGTCCGCCATGTAGCACGGCATGGCCGCTGCAGGCCTCCGCTGTGCGCATGCATGGCCAGGGACCCGGCAATTCTCCGGGCCGTATCGGCAGCTAGAGCTGGGTGCATTGCCCTAGAATCGGAAAATCCAGCCCCTTGTGTTTGCATTTTCCTCAGCTGTTGCATATCTGCTACACATTGACTTGGATTTTTCCAGCCCTCTCTGCGGCATGTTTTCCTGTGGGGGAGGCGACTGGCCAACGGCTGCGGGCGGGGTCCTGTGGTCCCGTCGAAATATATGCCATTTTTGTATGGCCTGCCACTCTGGAACCCGCTGCAGAGGATGGAGGGTTGGGGGGGGGGGGGGGGGGGGGGGGATAGACAATCTCTGAGGTGAGGAGTGAACCACTCTCTGTACATTACCCTGTTTTGAACCCTGTTGCTGTAGCCGCCATGTTCATATTGCTGGACCAGTTAAGTCCACACATTAGATCAGTGCACATTGGTTAAGCTAATTGACTCCTGCTTTGAGTTTGATATAATTCGTAAATTGACAATATTCTGCTCTCTAAGCAATTTATAAAAAAATATAAGCAATGGAAGTTTCAACACATGCCTCTGAGGCTTCAGTGAAAACAGAAGGAGTGGCCATTAGCTGAAGCAAAAACAAATGTAGTTATGAAAATGGACGTTTGCTGTAATCGGTATCAAGCTGTTTTCTAACACGGGTTCACATGCAAAGAAACGAGCTACTGTTGTGGCTGCTTTATTATCTCAATTGTTTCGTTTGCTGGCCTTAACAGCTTTCATGCTTTAAGCCTTTCAGACTTTAGATTGGAGCGAATGTCATAATGTATCGAAACTCGAAATATGGGTCTTTGTGCTGCTCAGTGAAAGGAGAGGTAATGGCCAAGAGTTTTTCTTGATGGTGATCTGCAGAGGTTCGCAGCTCTTATTAAAAATATTGCACTTTTTTTTACCTTGGAGGGAGCAACCTGTGATGTTTTCAGAAAAAAGAAACATGTGCCGATTGAAAGGATGTCGCGAATGGAACTGGGTGGTTAAAGTGGGGAAGATCGATTCATTGAATCGAGAGGCGGAACTTTACGGCTCCCTCACGATGGGGGGTCGGTCTGTAAAATGCTGTTCAAAGGTCCATTGACTTTGGCGGAACTGAAAAATCCCACCATCATGAGGAGCTGTAAAATTCAGGCCATAGGCTAATGTAGCGCGGGTGAGGAGGGCATTCGGCCCATTGTGTCTATGTTGGTTCTTTGGTTCAACTGTACAATTAGTTGTACTTCCCTGTCCTTGCCCTGTATACCTGGAAATGTTTCCCTTCAGATGTTCGTCCAATTCCATTTTGAAAGCAAATATTTATTCCGCTTCTAACAACTTTTCAACAACTGATGCAATTTGCTGCATCAGTTTTTTCCCCCTATAATGTCTCTGATTCTTTTGCCAGTCTGTGTTCTCTGGTTACCCACCTTACTGACACTGGAAATAGCTTCTCCTTATTTCTCCTTATTTATTTTCTCAAAACCCTTCAAAATGTTGAGCATGCTCTCTGTTCTCAGGACAAAAACTCATATTCACCAGTCTGTCCACGTGAGCGAAGCCCCTTAACCATGGTAGCATTCTAGAAAATCTCTTCTGCACACTCTCAAGGTCTTGGCATTTTTCCCAAAGCCTGGCGCCCAGAGTTCAATACAATAGACCAGTGACAGGCCTAACAAATCGTATAGCTTAACGTCTTGCTTTTGTAATCTGTGCCTCTGTTAATAAAGCCTAGGATCCCATCTGCATTTCTTTTAAACGGCTTTCTCAATTCGAGCTTTAAAGAGATACAGCCCACATCTCTGTTCCTGCACGCCTTTTAAAATTGTAACTTATGTTTATATTGCACAAGTTGCTCATCAGACCCACTGACTTAGGCCTGGATGTTAGATATTGGCCGGGATTCTCCGACCCGGCGGCAGGTCGGAGAATTCCGGGGACGAGAGAATCGTGCCCCGAGGCCGGCTTCCCCATTCTCGCTGATTCTCGGGCGCCCGTGGGATTCCCGCCGCACTGTCGGGGGCCGTTGACAGCGGCCCCCCTGGCAATTCTCCGGGCCCCGATGGGCCGAGTGGTTGACAGGTTTGGCCGAGTCCCGCCGGCGTGGGTTACTCGAGTCCCTCATGGAGGGACCTGTATGGTGAGTCTGCAGGGGCCCTCTTAGAGGGCGGGGGGGGGAGGGGGGGATCCGACCCTGGGGGGAGGGCCCCCACGGTGGCCTGGTCCGCGATAGGGGCCTACCGATCGGTGGGCGGGCTGGTTCCGTGGGGGCCTATTTTACTCTGCGCCGGGCCTCTGTAGGGCTCCGCCATATTGCCCGCGAGCCGGCGTCCTGAAGGGAACCCCCGCGCATGCGCGGAATCACGCCGGCCATTCCGCGCATGAGCGAAGCTGCGCGGCCCGTTCCACGCCGGCTGGAGCTGCGCGGACCACTCTGGCGCCAACCTAGCCCCCTAGGAAGCAGACCGTTCCGACCATTGATGCCGGATTGGTTGGCGCCACTTTTCACGCCGGCATGGGGACATAGCACCATTATTGGAGAATCCCACCCATAAACCATGACTTCCAAGCCCCTCCTTGCTAATTCACGCTCCCCGCAAATGGCCCCTCATATACTCCATACCAACGCATGGCCTATCCATGACCATTCAGCGGGCTGACGCCACATAGAGTCAATGAATATCGATGGCATGTGTGGAACTGTTGCAGGAAGGGCGCAATTGTGGTGATCACCTTAGGTTTATCTCCACCACAGCACTATTTCTGCCAGCTGGCAAGAGTTACAATCCACCCTAAATCTTTGAAATATACTGCTTCTTGCTCAAAGCGTAAAGTACCAAAAAACAATTGGAAATACCTTTGCTGCCACTGATAAGCTATATTTCACACCAAACTTAAAACAGCATCTGAACCAATTTGTTTAAACATCCGGCTGTCTCACCCCACAAAAAGGGATTTATGGCAAAATGCCAGACACAATCACCCTGTACATGATGCAGCATTGAGAGAGAGTAGGCTCCAACCGCACCATTCTGCCAATTTTGCCGGTTTAACACGATGGCTATTTCATGATGCTCAGATTTAAAATTTAGCATTGTTTTAACATGTAGTTAGGCTCACTTCAGGAAAGAGGTGAAGAATACCGACGGTGGGAGCATACCCTTTCCTCCGTTGCTTCTCACAGAATTTCAATGAGTTTTAGTCTAGCAAACACCTTAGAATGATTAATGTTCATTCCAGGAAACTTGTTTGATGCTTGGCTAAGATTACACGAAGAACAGAACAGAAGAGATGCTGTGAACTGTTGAGTTATGAAGACATGTTGGTCTGAGTGAAAAGGAGTGGCTGGATAGGCTGGGACTTTTTTTCCATGGAGCGTAGGAGGCTTAGGGGTGATCTTATAGAGGTCTATAAAATAATGAGGAGCATAGACAAGGTGGATAGTCGACATCTTTTCTCAAAAGTAGAGGAGTCTAGAACTAGAACTTAAGGTGAGAGGGGAGAGATACAAAAGGGACCAGAGGGGAAGTTTTTTCACACAGAGGGTGGTGAGCATCTGGAACGGGCTGCCAGAGGCAGTGGTAGAGGCAGGTATGGTTGCCTTTTGGACAGTTACATGGGCAGGGTGGGTATGGAGGGATATGAGCCAAATGCGGGCAAGTGGGACCAGCTTGGTGGTAGAAACTGGGCGGCATGAACAAGCTGGGCCGAAGGGCCTGTTTCCATGCTGTAAACATCTATGACTCTATGACTAGATCAGAGAGACATGCAATTGTTGCTTGGCAATAGCAATAGCCATGGTAGCTGGGATGACAGGATACTGCTACTTAGACATTCTGGCTTCTAGGGGAAGAATGAACTGCCTACTCCAGTAACGAGAACACGTGGTCAAAAAAGTACGGAACGCCGACATGTTGGGAGGCTAGCAGCAACCTACTGACTTTGGCCTTTTAACTCAACTGTGATTTGAAATGTGCGGGGGACTCCTGTGGGGCAGGCGGGTGGACCATTATAATAGGGAAAGTGCTCATTAAGAGCAGCTTTAAATCAGGGGCTGAGCTTAACTGTGTCATCAGTTTCCCAAGCTTCCCGAAACCCAGCCACACTCGAGGCCTCCCGTGCTCAATGGGCGCTGCAGGGGTTGGATTGCTTCATCGACCCCAGTTTTCACATTTTGATTTACTGTTTTTAAGTTTCCGTTCCTCTTTGTTCTTTTTGGGCTGTGCTCTGTTTGTTTTTAGGAGCGGCCTCTTTTCATTTATTCTTCAGTTAATTTCTCTTCTAATTAGTTGATGGCCTCAAAATACATTCTGAAAGTCGGCAGGGAAATCGAGGTGAGGGGGCAGTGGGTTTTGACAGGGCTAAACAGGCAACATGTGCTTTAAATGCTTTTGTGATTTGGTGAAAGGCTTTTCTTGACCAGAGAATGGACATTCACTACTTTTGGGAGTGATTTCCAATACTGTGGAGTCCTTTACTACTTTGGAGTTTATTCCCTTTGTCCCAGCACTTTCCAGTTGCAAACTTTAAGAGCAGTATGGAAGCCACTTACGAAGCTGAACCTTGGACCTCAGATGAAGAACAAGATGAGCAGCAGCACTGGGAACAGCGGCAGTCTCCTTAACAGCCTGGCACACCACAGGAGAGCAGGGAGGAGGCCGCATGACCAAATATCCCCCAAATGAGATTTTCAGGCGGAGGGCAAGCTTCCTGGACATGACTCAGCAGCAGTACCTCAGGAGACTCCGAAGACAGAATGAGGATTTAGTAAAACAAAAAGACCAATAAATTAAAAATAAAGAGGGGAATAACAGCCCCTGGTGGGGCAATGTAACTAAAATAAAATGTCAAAGGAAACGTAACTAACTAAACCAAAATGTCATTTTTGGGGGTGATTCGGTCATTATTAGAACATAGAACATAGAACAGTACAGCACAGAACAGGCCCTTCAGCCCTCGATGTTGTGCCGAGCAATGATCACCCTACTCAAACCCACGTATCCACCCTATACCCGTAACCCAACAACTCATGATTCTAGTTCACTGGCTGTGAGATTGCGTCAGGGTGAGTGAGTGTTGTCTGCCATGTGGCCGTGTGACATTTAATTCTGCTATCAGATAGCTGTGTTACTGTTGAGCTCGTGTTGGAGTGAAATGCATGCTCTAAATTCGGTAATGAAGTGCAGCTCTCCCCGATGTAAGGATTAGAGAATCAGTGTAAGAGAGTTCACGTGGGCGTCTGGGAGGAACTGCCATCTTGCAATAAACCTGGTTCCAGGCACTGGCCGGCTTCAGAATCATTCTTCCTCAACATACAATTATTGGAACGACCAAGCTGGGAGGCCCTCATCTTTCCATCTCCAATCTTCCCGTAACAAGGAACTTCGGTGACCGGGATAGATGGGACTTTTCCTCTTTCAAAAGAGAATCTTAAGAGTAAGTTTGACAGAGGTGTTGAAAATCATGATGTTTATGCACAGAATAGATAGGGAGAGACTCTTTCCATTGGCGGAAGGATCCAGAAACAGAGGACACCGATTTAAGGTGATTGGCAAAAATAAAAGTGAAGGTGGTATGAGGACAGTCATTTTTTACACAGTGGTTTAAGATCTGGAATCCACTGTCTGAAAGTGTGGTGGAGCCAGGTCCAACTGAGGCCTTCAAAAGAGCATTGGATGATTATCTGAAGAGAAACTATTTGGAGGGCTATGGGGAAAATGCAGGTGAGTGGGTTTTAGGTGAGTTGCTCTTGCAGAGAGCCAGCACAGAGAGGACTGGCTGAATGGCCTCCTTCTGTGCAGTAGCCTTTCTATGATTCCATGAAAAGGCACTGCCATACGAACTGCTGAAACTTCTGGGTTCCCCACTTGCGGTGCCCCCCCACCCCCCTCCCCCTTCCCCCCACTCTGAGCGGGACAGAAAGTTAAAACCCAATCACTATTTTGAGGTTATACTGAAGTATATGGGGCAGGGAGCGGGTGGAGGGGGAGGAAGGTCTTTTACCAACCAAATAATTTACACTCTCTTCTTCCACTAGCCATCTCACAAGATAAATACATGTGATGAAAGCTGTCCCATCTTTGTTCAAAATTGCCCTGCAGTTTCCTTGCCATTTTATCCAATGATTTCTTAAATTGGTTTGGGTCGAATCAGGGAAAGTTGGAGATACTCGACAGGTCTTGTCATATCTGTGGAGGGAGATGCAGGTTAATGTTTCGAGTCAATGAGTCATCAGAAGCAAATAAGACTATAAGACACAGGAATAGAAGTAGACCATTTGGTCCATCGTGTCTGCTCCGCTATTCAATGAGATTGTGGCTGATCTGATATGATGATCCTGAACTCCATATTCCCACCTTATCCCCATAACCCTTGATTCCCTCACTGATGAAAAATTTGCTTATCTCAGCCTTGAACCTACTTAATGACCCAAGCTCTACAGCTGTCTGCAGTAAAGAATTCCAATGATTCACTGCCCTCTGGGTGAAGAAATTCCTCCTCATGTCAGTCTGAAATGGGCGACCCCTTACTCTTGGATGATGCCCTTTGGTCCTAGATGCTCCCTCAAGTGGAAACCCGGCTCCTGAAAATCCTTTACGTCTCAAAAAAGTTGCCTCTCATTCTACTCAACATCTCATAAGAAAATCCCTCCATACCCAAGATCAACCCAGTGAACCTTCTTTGGACTGCTTCCAATGAAGTATATATTTCCTCAGATAGGGGGACCAAAACTGTTCACAGTATTACAGGTGTGGTCAAAGTAATGCCTCGTATAGTTTTAGCAAAACCCCTCTTTTTATACTCCATCCCCTTTTGAAATAAAGGTCAACATTCCACTTGCCTTCCCCGTTACCTGCTCAACTAGCTTTTTGTGATTTATGCACAAGTTCATCAAATCACTCTGTGATGATGCATTAGATGATTTGGCTTTGACTAACCTATTTGGCAATTGGAGCGGCACGGTGGCACAGTGGTTAGCACTGCTGCCTCACAGCTCCAGGGTCCCGGGTTCAATTCCAGCCTCGGGTGACTGTCTGTGTGGAGTTTGCACTTTCTCCCCTTATCTGCGTGGGTTTCCTCCGGGTGCTCCAGTTTCCTCCCACAGTCCAAAGATGTGCAGGTTCAGTGGATTGGCCATGATAAATTGCCCCTAATTGTCCAAAAGGTTAGTGGGGGTTACTGGGTTACGGAGATAGGGTGGAGGCATGGGCTTAATTAGGGTGCTCTTTCCAAGGGCCAGTGCTGACTTGGTGGGCTGAATGGCCTCCTCCTGCTCTGTAAATTCTATGACTCTATGATAATTTATTCCATTTTCCATGTGGATCTCGACTGGTGCAAAGAAGTTGCAGATCGCAATCTGAAATTTCCCTTTCACCAGTTTTAAACTCAGTGCCTTGGTCCGAGAGTTGCAGTTTAATTAGTTTAATTAGACTCCGTTCTTTCGGCACCACAGGATGTTTCATTAGATGCCTCTTTTCATGAATGAAAACCTCAATGTTCTTGGTCTCCCCTTGTAAGCCACCTCACGGCTCTCTTCTAACTTGTTTCCAACTGATCATACTTCAAGTAAAACAGTTCTAATTTTCTTGACTGAACCAAGTTCGCTGATGGCTGACAAGACAGATAAGTAACTTGAGATAACTATGCTGCACCCTTGAGCACTTTTAAATGGGCCCTGCAACTTAATGAATCTAATTGGCATGATTATGTCTAGGAGACTGGATAGCCAACCGCACAATTTTATCCCCCCTGGTGAAATTCATTAAGACTGTAGAGTCACAGAATTGAAGATATTTATGACACAGAAGGCAGCCGTTCAGTCTATCATGTCTGTGCTGGCTAATAAGATTTATCCATCCTAATTCTACTTGGTCCATAGTCTTGGAATTAGGTATCACAATCCATATATTTAGCATTGGATTAAATGCAGTGAGGGTTTTCATCTCTACTACCCTCTCAGGCGCTGGGTTTCAGATCCTCACCATCCTCTGGGTAAAATTATTTCTCCTCTAATCTTTCTGTCAATAGACTTCAAGACTGTGACCCTTGATTATTGACCTCTGTTAAAGGGAATAAGTCCTTCCTGTCTTCTCTCTGTGGGTCCTCCATATTTTATACATCTCAATTAACTCTCCCCTCAGCCTTCTCTGTTCCAAATAAAGCAATTCCAGCCCACTCAGTCTTTCCTCATAGCTAAAATTCTACATTCGTGACAACATTAACATAAATGGCCTCTCCACACTTTAAAAAAAAAATTCCAATTAAGGGGCAATTTAGCGTGGGCAATCCATCTGCCCTACAGATCTTTGGGTTGTGGGAGTGAGACCAATGCAGACACGGGGAGAATGTGCAAATTCCACACGGACAGTGACCTCTGTACGCTCTCTAACATGATCACATCCTTCCTGTAAAGTGGTGATTGGAAATGCACATAGTACTGCAGCTGTGGTCGAACTGGTATTTTATCCAAGTTCTTGCATAACCTCCCTGGTTTTATTGTCTAATAAGGGAAAGTATCCCCGAGGCCTTCTGAACTTATTTAGTTACTCTGGTACCTTGAGGAATCAATGAACATGCACTTGAAGGTCCGTCCCTCTGTTCCTCTACATAATAATAATAATAATGGGCGGGATTCTCCGGTATCCGGCGGACGGGTCGAACCGGCGGCAAAGAGTAGCGTGAACCACTCCGGCATCAGGCCGCCCGGAAGGTGCGTAATCCTCGGCATCTTCGGGGGCTAGGCCGGCGCTGGAGTGATTGGCGCCGCGCCAACCGGCGCCGAAGGGCCTCCGCCGGCGGGTGTGAGTTGGCGCATGTGCAGGAGCGCCAGCATGTTCCCAGAACTGCTGGGGTGATTCCTGCGCATGCGCAGTGGGTTTCTTCTCCGCGCAGGCCATGGCGGAGATTTACAGCGGCCCGCGCGGAGGGAAAGAGTACCCTCACGGCACAGGTCCGTCCGCAGATCAGTGGGCCCCGATCGCGGGCCAGGCCACCGTGGGGACCTCCCTGGGGCCAGACCCCCCCCTCGCCCCCCGTCCCCGAGGACTCTGCAGGCCGCCCGCAGAGCCAGGTCCCGCCGGTATAAACCTTGTGTAATTTACGCCGGCGGGACTGGCTGAAAATGGGCGGCCGCACGGCCCATCGCGGAGCGGAGAATAGCCCGGGGGGGGGGGGGGGGGGCGCTGCCAACGGCCCCCGACCGGCACAGTGCAAATCTCGCCCCGCCAAAAAACCGGCGCCGGAGAATTCGGCAGCTGCCGTCGGGGCAGCGGAGCGGGATTCACGCCACCCCCGGCGATTCTCCGGCACGGCAGCAGGGGGTTGGCAAATCCCACCCATTATGTTTCAGTATCTTACCATTTATTGTCGATTCCCCTGCCTTCTGTGCCCTCCACAAATGCGTTCCTTTATTCCACTCTCCGGATGGAATTACATTTGTCACTTTTCTTCCCACCCGTCCAGTCCATTGATAAATTGCTGCTTTTCAACTTTCTTCCCCACTATCATTGCCTCATCTGCAAACTTCTTAATCACGCCATCTACTTTCAATTTTACATCATTGACATGTACCGATAGATAGCAATGCCCTGTGTGACCCCAGTGGAAACAGCCTATCAGTCACAACAATACCCAATGACACTTTGCTTCCTGCCATTGTCGATTTTGGACGGAATTCGGCTCTTACTTTTCTAACCAGTCTCCCATGTGGGGACACCATCAAAAACTATGTTAAAATTCTCCAATGTGTGTCCTCTATATCAGAGAGACTAAACATAGACTGGGGTGATCACTTTGGGAGCACCTTCGGTCTGTGCACAATCAGGACCCTGACTTTACCCGTTGCTTGCTCTTTTAACACAAGACCCTGCTCACATGTCCACATGTCTGCACTTGTCCTGCTACAATGTTCCAGTGAAGCTCAACGTCAATTGGAAGAACAGTATCTCATCTTCGGGTTAGGCACGCTACAGCCTTCCGGTCTCAACATCGAATTCAACAACTTTAGATGGTTAAATTTCATTTTCACTGTCTTTACCTTTTATTTCTTTCTTATCTTTCTTTATATATATTACCCCCACTCTTTCCCGCTTTCCTTCCCTTTT
Organism: Scyliorhinus canicula; assembly: GCF_902713615.1. Taxonomy (NCBI): domain Eukaryota; kingdom Metazoa; phylum Chordata; class Chondrichthyes; order Carcharhiniformes; family Scyliorhinidae; genus Scyliorhinus; species Scyliorhinus canicula. The sequence goes on along the minus strand of NC_052165.1, from coordinate 66,515,757 downwards.
CTCCCCTTTGTTTCTCCCTTCCCCCCCTTTTTTCTAATTTTACCTCTCTCCCACCCATGTCCCCCTCCCCCCACATCTACACCTGTTACAGCTTACAGATTTTAGTTTCTCTGACGTTTGGCCTTTCACACCTTTTATTCCCTCTGGGTTCTGACATTAATGCTCTTTTCCCTTGTTTTTTGTGGCTATGACTCATCTTTCATTCCCTCACCCTACAGTGTAAATATCTCCCACTTTCTATGCATTTTAGCTTTGACAAAGGGTCATCTGGACTCAAAATGTTCGCTCTTTTCTCTCCTTACAGCTGCTGCCAGACCTGCTGATATTTTCCAGCATATTCTCATTTGGTTTCAGATTCCAGCATCCACAGTAATTTGCTCTTCTCCTTTGGGTTTAAAATTCAATCAAATGTCCTACCCTCAAAGATCCGCCTTGTTAATTCCTCAAAAAAACTCTAATCAAGTTGGTCAGGCATAACTTTCCATTAACAAACCTATGCTGACTGTTCTTGAATAATCCATGTTCCTCTGAATGAAAATACTTCCCTCATTATTTTTTAATATTTAATTTGCCCACCACCAAAGTTAGGGGCTGCCTGGTCTATAATCTCTCTGCCTATCCCTTTCTACCCATTAAATAACGGCTCAATATTGCCAATAGTCTGGACACCTGTAGCCAGAGAAGATTATAAAATAATGGTCAGCTCTCACTTATTTCCTACCTTGTTTCTCCTAAATGACTGGGCTACATTTCATCCATGTCTGGTGATTCATCTACTTTCAAAGATACTAAATTCCCTAATGTTTCCTCTCTCACTAATACTTCACACACCCGCTCCTTAAATCAAATGTTTGGATTTCCTCCATCTTTTGTAAAGACTGGTGCAGAGTATTCATTCAGAATTATGCCCACATAGAATTTGGAGTGCAGAAGGAGGCCATTCGGCCCATTGAGTCTGCACCGACCCTAAGAAAGGGCACATCTTCTGGCTCCACGCACAAGTAACCTTTATTTGTCTCTCACTGGCTCTATCCTTTCCACAGTTATGCTCTTTCTCTTTATGTATTCACAAAACATCTTGGGGCTATCCTTTACTTGCCAAAATGTTTTCGTGCCCTCTCTAATCACCTTTTTCATTTTACTCCTGCATTTTCTATACTTCTCTCGATTTAACTGCAGTATTGAGCTCTTGGTATCTAACACAAGCTTCCCTTTTTTTGCCTCTGCCTATCATGTATGCTGCTATACAGCTAGAAGGCTTCAGATGTGAGAGTTCCGGTTTCTCTAGAAATATATTGCCACATGATACAAAGTTGGGTGAGGAGGATACAGAGATGCTTCAGTGGGATGTGGATAGGCTGAGAGTGTGGGCATATGCATGACAGAGGCAGTAAAATGTGGATTAATGTGAGGTTATCTGCTTCGGTCGCAAAAATTGGAAGGCAGATTATTATTTGAATGAGTGTAAATTGAGAGAGGTGGAAACTGAGTGAGACTTTGTTGACTCGTGCATCCGTCGCTGAAAGTAAGCTCGCAGGTACAATATGCAGTAAAGAAGGCATATGGTATGTCGGCCTTCATAGCGAGAGGATTTGAGTACAGAAATAGAGATGTTTTACCGCAATTGTGTAGGGCATTGGTGAGGCCACACCTGGAGTATTGTCTGCAGTTTCAGTTACCTGAGGAAAGATGGCTTTGCTATGGAGGGAGTGTAGCAAAGGTTTACCAGGCTGATTCCTGGGATGGCGGGACTGTCATATGAGGAGAGACTGTCGGTTAGGATTATATTCATTGGAGTTTAGAAGAGTGAGAGGGGATCTCATAGAAACTTATACAATTCTAACAGGATTAGACAGAGTAGATTCAGAAAGAATGTTCCCGATAGGATGGTGGGGGAGTCGAGATCTAGGGGCCATAATTTTCAGGATAAGGGTAAACCCTTTAGAACTGAGGTGAGGAGAAATTTCTTCACCCAGTGAGTGGTGAATCTGTGGAATTCACTATCACAGAGAATAGTTGAGCCAAAACATTGGGCGCGATTCTCTGCTGCCCACGACGGGTCGGAGAATAGCGGGAGGGCCTTCCCGACATTTTTCCCGGCCTCCCGCTATTCTCCCCCCCCCCCCCCCCCCCCCCCCCCCCCCACGGCCGCCCCACGACACAAATCGCTGCTCGCCGGTCTTTACGGCGAACAGCGATTCTCCCCTGGCCGATGGGCCGAGTTCCCAGGCCTTTACGGCCGTTTTCACGAACGCAAACACACCTGCTCTCACCGTTCGTGAAAACGGCCGCAAAGTGCCGTCCCGGACAACCATGGCACCGATTGGCACGGCAGCACCACGGCCGTGCCAAGGGTGGCATGGGCCCGCGATCGGTGGGCAGCGGGTCCGATACCCGCGCACTCTTTGTTCCTCCGCCGCCCCGCAGGATCAGTCCGCAGGGCAGCTGAGGGGCATGACGGCCCGCGCATGCACGGGTTTGACGCATATGCGTGATGACGTCATCTGCGCATGCGTGGGTTGGAGCCATCCAACCCACGCATGCGCGGCTGACGTCATCGTGCGCGTCAGCCGCCGTGACGCTTGGCGCGCGGGCTTAGCGACGGTCGCTAAGCCCGCGATGCCGTTCTTCACGGGGCTGCGCTGCTAGCCCCGACCGGGCGGGAGAATCGGGTCCCGGGAGGGGGTACGGAGGCTGCCGTGAAACACGGCCAGTTTCACGGCAGCCTTTACGACTCTCCGCATTTGCGGAGAATCGCGCCCATTGTGTAATTTCAAGAAGGAATTAGATAGAGCTCTTTGGGCGAAAGGATTTCAAATGGTATGCAGGGAAGGCAGGATCAGGCTATTGAACTTGATGATCAACCATGATCATAATGAAGAGCGGAGCAGGCTTGAAGGGCCGAATGCCCTCCTCTTGTTTCTATTCTCTATGTATGTTCTGAAAGCTTATCTCTCTTCATTGAATAGCTGTCTCTGCTCTGACATTGATTTGTCTTCAAATGTGGATAGCACAATCGCTTCACAGCTCCAGGGTCCCAGGTTCGATTCCGGCTTGGGTCACTGTCTGTGCGGAGTCTGCACATTCTCCCCGTGTGTGCGTGGGTTTCCTCCGGGTGCTCCGGTTTCCTCCCACAGTCCAAAGATGTGCAAGTTAGGTGGATTGGACATGATAAATTGCCCTTAGTGTCCAAAATTGTCCTTAGTGTCCAAGATTGCCCTTAGTGTTGGGTGGGGTTACTGGGTTATGGGGATAGGGTGGAGGTGTTAACCTTGGGTAGGGTGCTCTTTCCAGGAGCCGGTGCAGACTCGATTGGCTGTATGGCCTCCTTCTGCACTGTAAATTCTATGATCTATGAAATGGCTGTTTTCAGTTTGCTTTTGCTAAATCACATACCGACTTTCTGCAAGGAAGAACATTTACTCTGTGTCTACCTTTGTCCCTTTCCATGCTCATCTAACCAAATTATAATCACCAACACTAAAATACTCACCTACTGATACATCCTCAACCTGCCCAGCTTCACTCCCTAAAACAAGTTCAGAACTTCCCATCCTCTTGTTGGGATTGCTACATACTAAATTATTTCTCCTGAATGCATTTTAAAAACTCTGTTTCCTGTGTACTTTTCACACACATTACTATCCCACATTAAAATTCTCTACTATTACAACTTGCAAATCCCAGAAATTTGCCTCCATATCTGCTGTTCTATCTCCCATTTTGAAGATTTGGAGGTCTATTCTATGCTCCCAGAAGTGTGATTAGCCTTCTTTATTCTTCAGTTCAACCCACTTAGCCTCATTTGATGATAGCTTCCATCATATTATTGCTGCTTACAGCTGTAATTGTTTCATTCAACCCCTTAGTTTTATCTTCCTATCTACCAGGAATGTTGAGTTGCCATTGCTGTCCTTAAAGCCACCTTTCAGTGATGCTATCATACTTCCAGGTGTTTGTGTGTGATCACATCTCATCTGCCTTATTTAATCGCATTGAAATATAGTAAGTAAGTCACCCTTGTCCCAGATGACTGTGGGCTGATTTCCCTTTCGGGGAGAGAGCTGACTGGTGGTGGTTTAACCTGAGGGGCAAGGGGCAAGGTTGCAAGGTTGAGAAGGCAGGGCCTTCATGAATAACCTCCGGCCCGGTATGGGACTTGAACCCCCGCTGTTGGCCTCGTTCTGCATCACAAACCAGCTGTCTAGCCAACTGAGCTATACCGGCCTGCCATTAAGCCCTGCCAACTCCTTTATTATCTACTTTTGTTTCACCTGCTTTCCACACTGGCTTACTAATTTTCTGATTTCCATTTTCATCGCTGCTTCTTTCCCTTGGCAATCTGTGCTCAGGTTCCCATCCTCTTGTTAAGCCAGCATAAATCATCCACAACTACAGGAGGAAACCATCCTGCCAAGGTATTGGTTCTATCCTGTTTAATACTAGGTATTTTGCAAAGTTAATTCTATTTTTATTATGGATATAAATTCTGGTAAGAGGATATCACATGTTTACCTGTAAGTGGAAGTGAGGGAAATATTTCATGGGCTGGACTTTGTGATTTCTGCTGGGGTAAGGGAGACAGAATAGGAAATGCATGGTCTGCTCGCTCTCACGCCCATTCTTACTGTTTCAGCAGGTCAAATCAAATGTCAACCAGTCAACAAGCCAGCAAGAATGCAGCTAATTAACATTGTGAAAGGGGTTCTGTGCCCAACCGGGCATCCAGGGTGGGGTGTCCAGCAGGAGAGAAGATAGGCTGTGAACTGATGGTCGGTGCTGTCCTCCAATTTTAAAGACTCCCTTCCACCTCACTCTCTCCATAATTGCTAGGTCAGTCCATACAAACAAACAACTAAGCACTGCCACCTACAGCAGCAGACTCTGCTGATACATGCACCCATGATATTGTTTACAAGGCATTTTTTCCCCCACACTTGTGCCACCTCCACATACCTGGCATTACTCACTCCCACTGATTTTTCCCATGTGACTGAAACCTGGATTGGGGCAACAAAAAATGATGGTCGATTGGCTTTATGAGAAGCTCAAAAGTGTCTTTTTGCTTCAACAGAGCGGGCGTGGGTTCTGATTTCGACTTCCGCTTGCCTTCCATATTATTGGAGACTAGCGGGATGACGTTGGATTGCCGACTCAATGTCATCATATAAAATCCAGTCCACAATTACTGATTGGAGGCATGGATCGTTTGTAAATCTGCTGTTGCGTGACATAAATCAAATGCACCCTGAGTGAAAATATTCCTTCACAATTGTATGTTTTGCATCTGGGTTTTTTGTTTGCATTTTGTAACATTTGTATTCATAAGAGAGATTTGTGCTGCTGGCTATTTTAGAAATAGACTGATTTTTTTTATGGATGAAGAATCATTGCCAGAGATAGTCCTGGCTCTTAACTGTATACATGCAAGTCATGTAACAGGATTATTGATGAAGCAGAAGCCTCATCTGTATTCCGGGTCATGGTCTGAGGTCCATTTTGCAAATTCTTTACAGCTTTGTGAGGGATACATTATGTGGTAGATCCCCAAAGAGTCATTCTGAGGATAACAAATGTTTAAGGAGGAATCTGACGTATGTTATGGTCTTTGCTCTTTTTATAAACAGTGATGTCCGTGGATGTTATCTCACCGGTGGTGTTCAATTCTGCAATAGAGTTGAGACGTACCATAAAAAAAGCATATTCCCACACTGAGCAAAATGCTAATTCCACCATTTTGATAAATATTGACTGTTACATATGATGATCTTGACAAATGCAAGCATGGAGTTTGAGCATTATTAATAATAATAACCTTTTATTGTCACAAGTACGAAGTTACTGTGAAAAGCCCCCAGTCGCCACATTCCGGCGCCTGTTCGGGTAAGCTGGTACGGGAATAGAACCCGCGCTGCTGGCCTTGTTCTGCATCGCAAGCCAGCTGTCTAGCCCACTGTACTAAACTAGCCCTTATTGTCTCAGAGCTGAAATATCACTCCTCTTGCCATTGCCTCAGCACAATTAGCCATTTGCCATCGTGAAGACAGAACATGAAACAATCCAGACCTCAGACTCTCCCTTCATTGATATTTCCACCTTTATGCCTAATCGATGGCTCTGGTCCGTGGAGGTTGCCCGTGCCTGTTGTGGGTAGGGAGAGTGGTTCTGTGTTTTAGTTTTTAGTGCCGTTTAAAAATGGCGCCCCGGATCTCTGGAAAGCAGTGTTGAGATCCCCCCCACCAGCATGACGGTGTGGGGCGTGCCTCCAGCATTTTCTTTTCTACGTGTAGGAGAACATGGTGAGAAAACCCATCTGTGCAGCTGGCGGGCCGCGAACTGCTTTTCTCGCTCCCGGAGCCAGCACTTAGAAAAGAAACCAGAAAATTCCGTCCTGTATGTCGTACTGTTTTAAGCTAATAAATGTTTTATAAAGACAGGACTGCTGTGTCATTATTAAACCGTACTAATCATTAAAGGGACACATATTTAACTCTTTCCATCAGGATGCTTTTAAGCGGACGATATCTGATTGCTTTTAATTAAGCAATAAATTAATTTGCGTTGAATGTTTTTGAATTTGGTTGCCTTTTTTAAGTGTGATTGTTGGCACCAATTAGGAGCCTCCTTCTGTCATTACTGGTGTGCCATCGAGAATTTTCCTCTACGTTTCAAATAATTGCTTCAGACTTTTTTTTAATAACTGCAACACAGAAACCGTCGTGTAACCGCTAAAGTGTGACAGAACAAGGAATGGAGCAAGTGTGATCACCAGGAAATGCACAGCAGATATATGTTTCACATTATCAGCAAATCTGCTTCAGTGCAGCTGACATTAAGTCAGTGGACTGTTTTTAAGGAGGAACACTATTATCATGTACAATTAAACAGGTTAGAACTTCAACCCTCGTGAAGTACACCCTCAAACATTTTACGAAACGTCAGGTCAAAAAAGATACTTGCGGGTCATTTAACACACCACACTCTCACCCAAGATTGCCAATCAGGATTGTTCTGCAGATCTACCCTCACGTAGTACTCTTCTGATCAATGGTTATTGCTGTTAAATAATACTGCTCCAATTTATAGAGATCAGTTAAGAGAATGGAGACATTCTGGGCTGAATGGTATCTCACAAAACTGGTGGGTTGGGGTCGGGTCAGAGGCTGAAATGTAAAGAATTGGAAGCAGAAACTCAACCTCCTGAACTTCTGGTTCTAACAGATGCAGAATGTGAGTTGGGCGAAGAACAAACTCGTGGGAGGCATTTTGTCCATTTACACATAATAATAAAACAGCTTGCCTTCATTTTAAAGGTCATTCTATTTTCAACTCATGTCAGGCAGATTTACCACAGCTTGAGAAACCCAACTGCGAAAAGGAGGTGCAAAGGACCGAATCCTTATGATTAGTGCTTGTGGGTTCAGGGGGAGCAGGAGTGCATCCTCCAAGACCAGCAAACTATGCAGTAAATCCCCTGACCCAGTAATCTGTCTGCTCCACATCCACCATCAGATCCTCAACAACCAGCATAATGTCCCATTTAGTGTGAGGTCAACGATCAGGGCTAACAATCCTGCACCTCCCAGTTACTCCTACCTGACCTCCTCAGCTAATCAGGCTGCCAATTGATGGGAAACAATCAGAAAAATAACATTAAAGAAGCCTTGCAGCTAAAACCTGGAGGATATTCAAGAAACCTGGGGCAGGATTCTCTGTTCCTGAGACTGAATGTTGACGCCGGTGCAGGATTCATAGACTTCCACGACAGCAAAACTGGCGCTGCACCTGGACCAATTCAGAGACCATTGAGGGGCTAGCACCGGTGGCACGTGGAATACAATCGATTCCAATGGAAAATAGTGCCGGATTCACCAGGTCCGTGATCGACACTCGGGAGGCTGACGTGATGCAGCTCCCCACACATACTCATCCCAGTCAACAAGATGGTACTGGTTGTGCTGGAGTGTGTCCGTCCCACTGATGGGTTGCTGGGGCAAGAGGGCACCCGGGGGGTGGCCTGGGGAGACATCCAAATGACCCGTGGCCTTAAGTGAGTTCACAGTGGGCAGTCAATGGTGTGCGCAGCTGCATGGATGCCTTGCAGTCAATGGTGCTCCGTGCCCTTCCACCCCGACCCCACATCCCACCTCCGGGCCACCCCCGCTACTCCCCCTGGCCCTGGCAGAAACCCCCAGGCCAGTGGCATGACTGTCAGCAAACTATGGCGATGTTGGACACTTTCCGTATCGCCTCTCCCTCAGCAGCCACGGTGCCCGTTTCACAATTTTTAAAAGCACGTGAACCTCGGGAATTTGCCCCAGTGGTGGCGGAGAATCGCAGAGGCCCCAAGGAATACAGGGTAGGCCGGCTATTAATACGCTAACGGCATTTACTGTATGTGCATTCTGGAACGCATTGACACTGTTGTCGAGGCAACGGAGAATTGCGGCTTGGCGTGAAACCGGCATCCGCCACGGTTTGGGTGTCAAAACCGATTCTCTGCCCAATCGCATTTCCCGATTCTGCCATCAGCCGACGGAGAATCCTGCCCCTGTTCTTTCAGGTTTTGCGACCTCAAACCACCTCATCCTATACAGAACTCACCTCTGGGCTTGAACGCATTCCTTTGGATTCGGTATTTATCTGAAGCGTGTAAAGGATGCCTTGTGGTGCAGTGGGTCACGTGAGGAGAGTGGGGGGTTGGATGAGTGATCTGAAACACACGTGTATGCATGAGAGAGAGAGAGAGAGAAAGACAAAGGAAACTGACAACATGCAACAGATTCAAATATACAATAAAGACTATTTCAACAACCATGACAATAACAATGTAATAGTAAGTAGCTCAGTGGGTGGAGTGCTCTCGTCTCTGTATCAAAAGATTGTAGGTTCAATTTAAACTCAAATTTCACAAAATTTCGGCTCTCGTACTGAGGAGGTGCTGCACTGTTGGTGGTGCTGTTTTTTGGATGAGATGTGAATCCAAGGCCCTGTCTGCCCCCTTGTGGAAGTAATGGATCCTGTGCGTTATTTTAAAGAGGATGTTGGGATTTGGACAAGATACTAAACCCGAGAATAATAAAATCCTTGCTGTGGAATAACCTTATTGGGAAAAAAGGACAAACACTGCTTTTGAATGTGAACTAACAAGGTTTATTGGACAACAAGGATTAATACTTCACATTCCATAATCGTGGTATGGAATGATGCACTGTCTTTTCCATGGAACCCAGGACTTCTGGGACTTTTCTTCCTCTTGGTTCTGGTGTCTTGACCCATGACATTCTTCGAGGTTATAACTTAATCAACTTAACCCTAACACACATGCAAAACTCCTTTTTCAGCTTTAGGACTTCAACTTTAATTTCCCAGTCTACCTGCAACTTCATGTTTCACAACTAGTTGCTGAGTGCTTCTTTTCTCTCGTTCTTTCTTTCTCTCTGGAGCTGAGAGCCTCTTGCTGACAAAGATTTTTCTTACGGCAATTACTTTAGCTCTAATACTGGATTTGAATACTATTTTCCTATCAACCCCAAACCGGGTGACTATGTTGGTCACTCCTCGATTCTTACGGTAGTCCTCAAACAATTACAATTTAGTTACTTCAGGATAATTATCCTCAACTATGACACTCACCCATCAACTGGCAATGCCTTACGCAGATACTGACTTCCTAGCAAGTGGCCCACTACTTACTATGCAGGTAAGAGTCCCCCTTTAGCAAGTGTCCTCTAATAAGTGCTATCCCACGGCAAATACAAAAGCCTTAGTGATGCTCCCCTAACTTTATACCTTTTGTGCAGGCAGCTTTAGCAACATTCAGTCCCAGTTGTGCTAATAACATCTAACCCAATAACTGCAATTCGTGACTATTAGAAAGAGTGCTTCTGGTTTCCCGACAACAAACTCATCTTAACTTCTACTCGTTGCTTATAATTCCAGCCCGCAGGCTCGCATCATCCTTCTAGCCAATCAACATCCCAGTTTTTGACTTCTGTTTACAGCTGATTGTCCACCCACTGGAGCCCACAAATTTCCCCTTGAAGCCACATTATCAGCATTTTGGCACTTAAAAGGATGCCGAATTAAAGACTCCTCAGCAACATTCCAAAATGGGTAGGATGGTAGCACAGTGTCTAGCACAGTTGCTCCACGGCTCCAGGGTCCCAGGTTTGACTTCCGGCTTGGGTCACTGTCTGTGTGGTGTCTGCACTTTCTCCCCGTGTCTGCGTGGGTTTCCTCCAGGTGCTCCGGTTTCCTCCCACAGTCCAAAGACGTGCAGGTTAGGTGGATTGGCCATGATAAATTGCCCTTAGTATCCAATAAAGGTTAGGTGGGGTTACTGGGTTAGGGCAATAGGTTGGAAATGTTGGCTTAAATGGGGTGTTCTTTCCAAGGGCCGATGCAGACTCAATGGGCTGAATGGCCTCCTTCTGCACTGTAAATGGTAATACTTGTAAATTAAGTGTTCTATGTTCACTAATAGGATGTGCGGCATTGTTGGCTGGGCTATTATTTATTGCCCATCTCTACTTGCCCTTGAGAAGTTGGTGGGGAGCTGTCTTCTTGAACCGCTGTAGTCCACATCGTGTAGATACACCCACAGTGCTTTTAGGGAGGGAGTTGCAGGATTTCGACCCAGCGACAATGAAGGAATAGTGATATATTTTCAAGCTGGTGCGTGACATGGAGGGGAACTTTCACGGAGTGGTTTTCCCATGTGTTTCCTGTTCTTGTCCTTAGAGACAGTAGCAGTCATAGGTTTGGAAGGTGCTGTCTCAGGAGCCTTGGCAGGTTCCTGCAGTGCATCTTGTAGATGGTAGACGCTGCTGCCACTCTGCGTCAGTGGTGGAGGGAGTCAATGTTTGTGGAAGGGGTGACAATCAAACGAGCCACTTTGCCTTGGATGGTATCAAGTTTCTTGAATGTTGTTGGAGCTGTGCTCATCCAGTCAAGTGGAAAGTATGCCGCCAAACTCCTGATTTGTGCCTTGTAGATGGTGGACAGGCTTTGGGGAGCCAGGAGGTGAGTTATTCACCACAGGTTTCTAAGCCTCTGACCTGCTTTCATGGTCAAAGTATTTATATGGCTAGTCCAGTTCAGTTTCTGGTTAATGGTGACATCCAGGATGTTGATAGTGCAGGGAGTTCAGCGATGGTAATGCCATTAAATATCTAGGGATGATGGTTAGATTCTCTCTTGTTGGAGAAGGTCATTGCCTGGCACTTGTGTGGTGTAAATATTACTTGCCACTTGTCAGCCCAAGTCTGGATATTGTCCATGTCTTGCTGCATCTGGACATGGATTGCTTCGGTATCTAAGAAGTCACGAATGGTATTGAACAGTGTGCAGTCATCAGCGAGCATCCCAGCTTCTGACCTTATGATGGAAGTAAGATCATTGATGAAGAAGCTGAAGATGCTTGGACCTAGAACAGTAAACTCCTGCAGTGATGGCCTGGGACTGAGATATTTGACTTCCAACCATCTTCCTTTGTTCCAGATATGACCAACCAATGGAAGGTTCCCCCCTCCCCCCCTCCCATTGACTCCAGATTTGCTATGGCTCCTTAATGCCACTCTCGGTCAAATACTGCCTTGATGTGCAGAGCAGTTACTCTCAACTCATCTCCGGAATTCAGCTCTTTTGTCTTTGTTTGAACTAAGTCTTTAATGAAGTCAAGAATTGAGTGACCTTGGAGGAACCCAAACTGAGCATCCGTGAGCAGGTTATTGTTACCAGTAAGTGTTGCTTGATAGCAGTGTTGACTCTTTCCATCCCTTTACTGATGATCAACAGTAGACTAATAGGACGGTAATTGGTCGGGTGTCATTGGTCCTGCTGTTTGTGTACAGGACATACTTGGGCAATTTACCACATTGCTGGGTAGATGCCAATGTTGTGGTTGTATTGGGGCAGCTGGTTAGGGGTGTGACAAGTTCTTGATCACAAGTTTTCAGTACCATTGCTGGAATATTGTCAGGGTCCACAGCCTTTGCAATGTCCAGTGCCTTTAGCCATTTCTTAATATCACGTGGAGTGAACCAAATTGGCTGAAGATTGGCATCTGTGATGCTGGGGACTTCTGGAGGAGGCCAAGGTGGATCATCCACTTAGCACTTCTAGCTGAAGATTGTTACAAATATTTCGACTTTATCTTTTGCACTGATGTTCTGGGCCCTTCCATCATTGGGGATGGGGATATTTGTGGGCACTCCTCCTCCAGTGAGTTGTTTAATTGTCCATTCACAACTGGAGGTAGCAAGACTATAGAGCTTAGATCTGATGCATTGATTGTGGAATTGCTTAGCTCTGTCCATGACTTGCTGCTTATGTTGTTTGGCACACAAGTAGTCCTTTGCTGTAGCTTCACCAGGTTAACACCTCATTTTGAGGTATTTCTGGTGTTGTTCCTGGCATGCCCTCCTGCACTCTTCATTGAACCAGGGTTAGGACTTGGTAATAATGTTAAAGTGATGGATATGCCTGACCATGAGCTTACAGATTGTGGCTGAACACATTCTGCTGCTGCTGATGGCCCAAAGCGCATCATGGATGCCCAGCCATGAGTTGCGAGATCTGTTCCAAGTCTATCCCATTTAGCACAGTGGTAGTGCCACACAACACAATAGAGGGTATCCTCAATGTGAAAATGGGACTTGACTCCACAAGGACTGTGTGATGGTCACCTCTACCGATACTGTCATGGACAGATGCATCTGCAGCAGTCAGGTTGGTGAAGATGAGGTCAAGTGTGTTTTTCTCTCTTGTTGGTTCCCTCACCACCTGCTGCAGTTCCAGTCTCGCAGCTATGTACTTTAGGAATTGACCAGCTGAATCTGTATTATGGTGCCATCGATCCACCCTTGGTTTTGAACATTGAAATCCGCCATCCAAAGGACATTCTGCACACTTGTCATCCTCAGTGCTTCTCCGAGTGGTGTTCAGCATGGAGGAGTACTGATTGATCAGCTGAGGGGAGAGGGTCATTACATGGTAATTGTGGTGAATGTAATTCACACTGTAATATATATGATACCATATTATTGTAAGCGCAGTGTGTTGCCCGACCACTTGGGGGAGTAGCACTGGGACTGCATAGGAGTTTGTAACCGGACTCCACCCTTGGCTCCTCCCCCTGGACTGCTGTATAAAGATCGATGCCCCGAGCCAGCCGACCAGTTCATCCAGGGTTCATCGTGTTACAGGCTGGCTCTGTTGTAAGTAGATTAAAACCACTGTTCATATCTTAAAGCACGTGTCTCGTGAATTGATGGTCTCATCAGTAATCAGCATGTATGACTTGATGCCATAGGACTCCATGATGTCCAGAGTTGATGTTGAGGATTCCCAGGGCAACGCCCTCCCGACTGTACACCACTGTGTTCCTCTCTCCGCTGGTGAGTGGTAGTGGTGTCTGGGAAATTACCTGGAAGGTATGATTCCTTGTATGTGATTTTGTCAGGCTGTTGCTTGACTTACCTGTAGCACAGCTCTCCCAATTTTGCCACAAGCCCCCAGATGTTAGTAAGGAGGGCATTGTAAGGTTGACAGGGCTGGGTTTGCCGTTATCGTTTCCAGTGCTTAGGTCAATGCCGGGTGGTCCATCCACATTCATTCCTTTTAGACTTTGCTGCGGTTTTTAATACAACTGACTGGCTTGCTATTAAGTCACTTTGCTGAGAGTCTTGAGTCACATGTAGGTCAGACCAGATAAGGGCGGCAGATTTCCTTCCCTAAAGGACATTAGTGAACCAGATGGGTTTTTATAACTATCGACAATGGTCATCATTAGATTTTAGTTCCAAATTTTTATTGAATTCAAATTCCACCATCTGCTGTTCCCAGAACATTTTGCTGTCTTTGGATTACTAGCCCAGTGATGATACCACAACACCACCACCTCCCCCTAACCTCACGTACAGTACGATTTGACAACTTAAACCTTACTCATTACAGAAATGTGTCAATGAGATGAAGTGTAACAAAGGGCAGGAGGGATTGTACTATTGTACTGGCCAATATCCATCCTTCAGCACGGTAGCGCAAGAGGATAGCACTGTGGCTTCACAGCGTCAGGGTCCCAGGTTCAATTCCCCACTGGATCACTGCCTCTGCGGAGTCTGCACGTTCTCCCCATGTCTGCGTGGGTTTCCTCAGGGTGCTCCGGTTTCCTCCCACAGTCCAAAAACGTGCAGGTTAGGTGGATTGGCCATGATAAATTGCCCTTAGTGACCAAAAAGGTTAGGAGGGGTTATTGGGTTACGGGGATAATGTGGAAGTGAGGGCTTAAGTGGGTCGGTGCAGACTTGATGGGCTGAATGGCCTCCTTCTGCACTGTATGTTCAATCACTGCAGCAAACACAGATTATTTAGCTGTTATTACATTCCTCTTTGTGGGAGATTGAAGTGTACATAAAGATAAAAACACTTCAAAAAGTATAATAATAATAATCTTTATTGTCACAAGAAGGCTTACATTAACACTGCGATGAAGTTACTGTGAAAAGCCCCTAGTCGCCACACTCCAGTGCCTGTTCGGGTACATGGAGGGAGAATTCAGAATGTCCAATTCACCTAACGAGTTTGGGATTTGTGGGAGGAAACCGGAGCACCCGGAGGAAACCCACATAGGCACAGGTAGAACGTGCAGACTCCGCACAGAGAGTGACCCAAGCCAGGAATCGAACCCGGGTCCCTGGCGCTGTGAAGCAACAGTGCTAATCAATGTGTTACCGTGCCGCCAATTTATTTAAATGGCTGTAAAAGTTGTGGGGCTTCCAGTTCTCATTAAAGGTGCTATATAAATCCACGCCTTTCTTTTTGTCTTGATTTCTTGCCGCTTTAATAATATGGGTTTGAATATGAAGCTCGCCTTATTTAGGATGTTTTTATGAGTGAATAGAATCAATTGGAGTGCATTCAAAAATGGACAGAATGGCAATGAAACTGATTGAGAAGAGGTATGGCTTTTGCTACACTTTACTTGATTTTGTTTTGATCTTATTTCCTGGACCTTTTTAAGAGGAAGATTAACAGCTGGGATGTAATAGATGGGAGTTGGCATTCAGTTACAATGCGGTAGTTTTCTTGGAGTGAATGGATGGAATTCAATTATAATTTACAATTGATGAACTCTGCAAGGACCAGAAACATGGTGGGAAACAAAGACGATAGATTAAACGTCCGGCAATATTTATAGCATGCCTTCGAAGAATTGATTTGGGTGGACTTGCACAATACTCGTGCACTGGAACTTATTTGTTATTAATTCCTTCAGTTTAGTACTAATCTACATGAATGCAAGCAAATAGATATTAGAATATCGATAAAACATATTCAACTGGTGTTGCAGTGTATAGCTGTATGACAGAGGCACAATATATCTCATTCCTTTTGGATTGCTAAGGATCCTATTACCTCATTGGTTATAACTCCCAAAGGCAGTATCACCAGAATATTGGAGCCATGCTTGGGACAGGAATCTTGGCCAAAGTCGCATTGATTCTGTTTCTGTGAACTCCTTACAGATAATGTGCTGGCCCTGGTTTTAAAGTGCTCCAATGATTTAGACTGTAATGGAGCACCAGAGGCAAGGTGATGGATGTTGTACTGTGACCTATTTGCCCATAACATCACGGTAAAGAAATTCAAGAGCGTACATATCAGAAATGGAATAGAAATCTAAATATTAAGCCATTTTATTGTGTTCAACGCTGGTACAATGCTTGAAGTTAAGCTTTTGTGTTTTCACAAAATTACATTTACTTCACTGACTTGGAATCTTTTGAGGTGGAAATCATTTACTATACACCATTTTCTGCAGCTTTTAGCATGTGGAGATTTATAAATATACTTCATTTATCCATCCACCTCAGGCACCTGCCAATCTCTATTATTTCATTTGACTAAATCATTAATGAACATGCTTCAGAGCGTGATGCATTTATTCTGCCACTATTGCAGAACAAGACCCTGCCTTCACTCCACGAACCTCTCCACCTTATTTCCAACCACACAGCCACAGACATCTCAGATTCTCTCCGGACACACAGCAATTGTTATGCGCAAACAAATCAATAATATTGAGCTAATGACTTTCTGTATTGAATGTGAGGCTCAATTCCAGGTGCAGGCTTTATTTAGCACACTATTCTTCATTCTTGCTGTTTGCCGATGACTGTGCCCACGTGCCACACCCGGCAGGCCCTTCGAAGGATCAGGGACTTTTCTTCAAAAGTAGCTGATGACTATGGGCTTACCATCAGCTCAAGGTAGACAAAGATACTCCACCACCACCACCAGATTCAGACCAAATCCCACCTACCATAACTATCAATGACACAGGCCTGAAGGCTGGTAACTTCATTTACTCCTGAAGCACAGTCCCCAGAAATGTCTGCATTGACAGCGAGGTGGCAAATGACAGCTCAGCATTTCTCATTTTCACTAGAGTCTGTGGAAGAAACAAGGTGCTAAACTGACGTCAATTCTTGCTGTGCACAAAGTTGTGGCAATACCTACCCTTCTATATGTGTGTGAGAAACATGGGGCTGGATTCTCTGATTTTGAGATGGTGCCCCCATGCCTGCGTGGGAACGGTTGTGTTTTACGACTGAAATAAAGGGCGTAATACGACCACCGTTTGGCTGGGGTCTAGCAGCAAGGCAGCATAGAGCACCCGGCTCTAGCTGCTGATATGGCCCAGAGAATTGCTGGGTCCATGGCCGCGCATGCTCACGGCGGCGGCCTGCAGCATCCGTGCCGTGCAACATGGCGCCGGCGGTCACGGGCCCGGCTGCGATATAATGCCCCCCCCTTGGCCTGCTTGTGAGCCCTGGACCCCCCCCCCCCCCAACGGTGTCCCCAGCCCCTTCCAAAGTCCCCCTGCCTGTGGATCGGCTCTTCCCTGACTGTGGCGATGCTGGACTGAGTCCGCAGCCACCACGCCGAGTTCCCGATGGACGAGACCACACACGACCAACGCCGTCGGGAACTCGGCCAGTTGGATGCGGAGCATCGGGGGGTAGGCCCCAGGCAACGTCCTGAGGCCGTCGATACATGGCGCAGTGTTCTCTGTGAGTACGCCGCTTTTGAGGGGGTGGAACATTACAAAAGCGGGGATTCTCCGGCTTATGGCCGAATGTGATTTTGGCGTCGGCGACCGGAGAATTCCGCCCATGGACTACCTATTCCAGACATACTGAGCAGATTCCACATAAGATGCATTTAGAACATCAAATGGGAGGACTAAGTTCCCAACACTCAGGTATTCCAGAGGAGAAATCTCTGCAATTGAACACTCCTCATCGGAGTGCACTCGGATGGAGTGGACATGTCCTTATGACTGCGATAAAATGCCTAAGGCAATCATGTAATCACTGCTTAAACTTGGATGCCACCTGTGAGCTAGGCCAAGAACAAGGTTAGACTCCCTAAGGTGAACCGCAGCACATGTGACATGTCCACCACAGACTGGGAGAAACATACCTGGGGAGAAATCCCAAGTAGTGGTGTTGTTTCCTTTGAACAGCACGGGCAACAAAAGGACAAAAGACAAGCTACAGCGGCTGGGCAGTCCCAACAAAACCAGGCAATTCCCCTTTTCCTGCAGTGATAGAAAGCCGCCCGGGCCTGCAGTTGGGCTGCACAGCCATGTTGGACTGCACTACAAAGGCACCACGCACACAAGAAACAGCCCCATTCAATAATGAAGGGAAGCGACAACAACAGTACTTCATGCTTTTAAGCGTTAAGGTGTTACTTGACACCTCTGCAATTCAAACGACTGGTCTAAATATGAAAGATCAAAACCAATCGGTCAAAGGTTCAGGTGTGGTTTTAATTCATGCCGAAGATCAAGATCAAGCGCGCTCTTGCCCTTCAGTCCACCCTGAGCTCACCTTAGAACACCTAAGGAAGTCTGAAAACTGGAAAAATAGTTTCAGCGCTGGGTGAATAAACTTTATAGAGGGTAGAAAGAAAATTGAGCACTAAGGAGTTCATTTTCTTCACACAAAACATAAATCGAGGCGAAATTCACCAGATGACATGGTGCTGATTGCTTCTAGCTGTGTGTATTTTTACACAAAGTAAAACAAGAAGGAAACATAACAGATCGCTCTTCATGGATCACCATCTGTAACTCTGTCTAACTGAACTCCAATCTAGATCAGTAAACATTGACATTAATCCCTAGAAGCCCGATCACGTCAATCTCAATGATGCAAATCTATTGGAAGGTTTACTGATCTATCTTGATTGTTGCCTCGAGGTCTGTAACGTTGCTGTTCTGTTTCACAATACACACCATGACTAATCTTTATATTGTAAATAACATGCAATCAATAACTCAAAATAATCCTAGCTTTCCTCTACACCTCTACATTTGCAACTACCCTACACAACAAACCACAACAACCTAAGGGTTGTTAAGGGCAGCACGGTAGCATGGTGGTTAGCGTCAATGCTTCACAGCTCCAGGGTCCCAGGTTCGGTTCCCGGCTGGGTCATTGTCTGTGCGGAGTCTGCACGTCCTCCCCGTGTGTGCGTGGGTTTCCTCCGGGTGCTCCGGTTTCCTCCCATAGTCCAAAGATGTGCGGGTTAGGTGGATTGGCCATGCTAAATTGCCCATAGTGCCCTAAAAAGTAAGGTTAAGGGGGGGGGGTGGTTGTTGGGTTACGGGTATAGGGTGGATACGTGGGTTTGAGTAGGGTGATCATTGCTCGGCGCAACATAGAAGGCCGAAGGGCCTGTTCTGTGCTGTACTGTTCTATGTTCTATGTTCTAAACCAGTAAGATTCTAAAAACAAATAGTAACTTTTCTGTGCGAAGTTTTCATTTGCCCACGAGAGCTTTTTTGCTGCATAGGTAAAGAAAATGGCCCATAACGGAAGGTACATTTTTTCTTCCAAGGAGGTTTCCAGCTCTGACCCTAAATGAGAGTCCTGCAGCTGGAAGGAAGCTTTTAAAATATAATCACCAAGGAAATGTGGGGCTTAGCCAGGCCGTGCCATTTGGCTGCATAATTCTTGTTTTCTTCGGAACCATGGTGCCATATATGGCATGAGGCATGTATGTGGCACTAACCACATGGCCGCCATTCTGGCAAGGGTTTTAACATGCACCCAGAGAGAGTGAGATCTTCCGGCTGATCACGGTGGTGGGATCTTCCAGCCCCGCCAATGGCCGCGGTTTCCTGGCAAGGTGGGGTGGATTCAATAGGAATTCCCATTCACATTGGCGGGACCAGCAGATCATGCCGCTGGCCAATGATGGGGCACCTCCCACAGCCAAGAAACAAGTCACGGAAAGTCCAGAGAATCTTGCCCAGGGTATCTGCCTGAAGCATGCAGAGCAAACTCCAGCTAAGGCCTCCCTGAAACACACATACTGAGCATGCATTAAGCAACAGGCAGCTCTTTAACAGGACCGTCAATTACTTTTGGGTTAGTTTCTGCTGATTTCGACTGGCTGTTGCTGTGATGTGCAGAAGTGTCTTGTGGTTTATAGAGTTATTTAAAATTGCTAAAGTTTCCAAGAAGCAGTGAGACAGGTGAAACTTTATACTTTCTTCTAGGATTCTGCAGAAAACAATTGCTACAAGATATGGTGCAACAATATGCATTGGACAACACAGCACAGTGACAGGAAATATGAGCAAAGGTAACACAGACCAGGACAAGCTGCTGGAAGAGTGAGGAGAGGGAAAAGGGCTCTCGGGAGGACATATCGAACGAGTGTGTTCAGGGAGACATTATCCTCCCTGAACCACAGTGAGGAGCAGTATCAGGCACCTGTATTTTACAAAGGTGACCATCACTGATATCTGCCACTTACTGAAATCACAACAATAGCTTTAGAGTAGGGAAAGACTAGCATTTTGGTGGCTATGGAGCTGCCAGCCACCATGAAATTTTAAGCTTCAGATTCTACGGGCTGGTGCAAATGATAATGGCAATATCACCTGATTCACATCCAGTGTTGCATATGGGAGGTCATTGAGGCTTTCTGTTTCAAGAGAGCTAACACATTTAATTCTCTTGCCGGAGAGAAGCAGGCTGGATGAGCACATGGCTTTGTGAGGATTGTAGGCTTAGGATATTAATGACAGAAGGCACGTTGCTTTGTCAGGCTTTGTTAGGCGCTGCATGTAAGCTCTGAGATGTATCACAAAAGAAAGAGATTCCCTATCCTCAATGTCCAGCTAGTGTACAACCATCTGTCATGCAGGTCAATGCCGGGTATCCTATAGTGTTATCATGTTTCAGTAATGCTATCTGCACTTTAACCTTCATAAGAAGCAGAAGCTGGGTGACTCGGGTTATCCATTCTCAAAAGGGCTCATGACTCTGGTGCACATGTGCGCAGCATACTTATAATTAAAGTCAACTGCGATAGAGCTGACCCATGGGCTGTTTAAGCAATGTTTTCCCTGCCTGAACCAAGCTTGACGGGGCCTCCAAATTTTGGTAAACATGCGTCAAAACTTGTCGTCGTCTACTGCATGCTGCACAAGCACGTCATTGAGTGCACCTAGACGGCAGCTATACGCAAGGAGGAGAAGGAGCAGAAGGAAGAAGGAGTGAGGTGGCAACCAACACAGCCTCTTCCTGGTCAGGCTCTCTTGCAATCATCTGATCTGACTGCAGTACCAATGAGCACATCGGCATCACCAACAATTCCACATTTTATCCTCCCTTTGCCAGTGTCCTCTTGATTACAATATGCAAGTAAAATGCACCACGAAATAGACATTCCAAACCAAATTTATCATTCAAACCAGGCGATATTGCATACAAAGGTAATCGCCCTGAGTGGCTGTGTACCATGTGCCTTTTCCTGGCCTGTTCCCCCACCTTGCTACCTCAGTTGCTGCAGCATGCCCGGCGGATAGCCGCTAACTTTCTGTGGGGGACACTGCAGATGGCCTTGCAGGATGACCTGATGCAGCTCTGTCTGTGGAAGGTCTGGTTTTGCACTGCACCATCTTGGCATGAGCAGCAACAGTCTGGGCCGGCTGGCTGGCTGACAGGCAACAGCAAACACAGTGAGAGGAGAAATGCTGCAACCCGGAGAACAGATAGAAGGTTAGTGTAGCCACCGCTTTGGGACCAGGCCTCAGCGATCTTAGTAATCTGGAGTACAGATTGCAGGCCCTCCGTGACACCTTGCCAGCGCCTCTGAACACTGGAATCCACGATTATACGGCAGCAGTCTGAGCTTGCATGACCATGAGCTGACATTGAATTGATGAGATGTGGAAGATTGTTATGTTTTGGGAGTGGGCGTCATTGAAGTAAAATGAAGGGGGATCATGTGACCTATTCTAAAATGTGTTTGACAGTAAGCCTAGATGGCTAATTTGTTATATATCAAAGGAAGGCATGGATTGTTTGACCGGGAAGAAGGTGCAAAGCATTTTTGCTTGGAGACGAGGGGCTGGATTCTCCGCTCGGGAGACGATGGGCTGGCTTGAATGGAGAATCGCGGGAAGTTCACATGAAATAAAGCAGCGCCGACCCCTCGCCGATTCCGGTACCAGTGAGGGGTTAACACCGGCGCCAACCGAAACACCCACCTCCCGCGCCGAAAATGGCCGGGCCCCGGGCCATGCATGCGCATGGCTGATGACCTGCAGCGGTCGTGCCGTACAACATGGCGCCAGCAGTGTGCAGACCCAACCCACCATCAATGACGCCACAGCCCCCCCCCCCCCCCCCCAGAGTCCTCGCAGAAGCCCCCCCCCCAGCCAGCGGCATGGATTCCGGCCGAGTTTGGCGGTGCTGAAAACAGTCCTCAGCCGCCATGCCGGGTTCACTAATTGTGGGACCACACGTGATCCGTGCCGTCGGGAACTCGGCCCATCGAGGGCGGAGCATTATGGGTAGGCTGGCCAATGACGCGCCAACGGCATGGTGACTGTGTGAGGAGCGCATCATAATGATGCTATTTTGGAGGGGTTGGAGCATGGCTGACCGGCGTCAAACCAGCGCCGGCTGCGATTTTGGCATCTGAGCCCATTCTCCGCCCAATCGCCGAACACGGTTTTGCGTCGGGCAACGGAGAATCTTGCCCTCTGATCTCACACAGGGACTGAGTCACTTGTGGTTTGCGCTGGAGCTAGGAGCCGCGTGTGCATTTTGTCAATCTTTCCCAAGGTAGGGCGACACGGTGGTGTAGTGGTTAGCACTGCTGCATCACGGCGCGAGGACCCAGGTACTTTCCCAGCTCCGGGTCACTGTCCGCAACCCAAAGATGTGCAGGGTTGGTGGATTGGCCACACTAAATAGCCCCTTAATTAGAAAAAAAAAATGAATTGGGTACTTTAAAAAAATCTTTCCAAAAGGTAAACCATGCCAGCAGGAGATGGCACGAGGCTTGGTTTGAATTATTAAGCTGATTTATTCCATGGTGAGCTGCAGAACAATAGTTAAAATGAGGATTTCTTTGCTCAATAAATGTGTGATCATAGGAAAGCTATGAGTGCATTATGCCAGCAGCACAGTGCCCTGGCCATTCTGCAACTCTCAACACAGAGCAGCTTTTTCTGTTTTTCAGGCTGCCTGAGCTGGGACTTCTTTTTGACCTCGATTGAGCCTTTAGTCCCCGATGTCTTCTTTTTGGTCCCTGATATTCTGCTTTTGGTTTGTGATTTTTCAGTCAGAAAAATATTTTTAAAACAGACTGCCCATTGCAAATTGCATGCATTGTTTATCAATTAAGGGAAAGAAAGCACCAATTTAATGAACATTTACATTTTATAAGGAAACAATATCAAGCTCAGTAACATTTTCCCCACCACCTCACACCTCCTTTTGTAACTTTGAATTATATGTTAAACTTTAAAGACATAGGAACAGAGGAATAGGCGAAGGCCATTCAGCCCCTCAAGCCTGCTCCGCCATTCAATTAGGTCGAGACTGACCTGAATTTAAAATCCATCTATCCATCTTCCCTAACTCTTAATACTCTTTCTTGTTGTCATAACCCTCACGAGAGCCATGGGGAAAACCGCTGATTGATGTCCTCGTGGACTTGGTATAATATGAGTTCCTGTGATAAGCAGGTGGAGGCTCGCCTAGATGGGTCTCCTTAGTGGGACCTTTAAATATAGCTCCCAGGCCCGGACCTGCAGTTGCTGATAGTCCTTAGTGTGTCGCGGTAGCCACTGTAGTTTCACTTTAAAATCAAACAGTTTGGCCTTTTACTCCGTGCCTCTTCGAATGATTACACTTGCCGAAAATCTATCAATCTCCGTTTTTGAGTTTTCAGTCTCAACTTATTTTTGGGGCAGATAGTTCCAGATTGGAGCAGAGGAAATGCTTCCCAACATCACCCCTGAATGGCCGAACTCTACTTTCATGGTTACATTTCCTTGTTCTGCTCTCCCCCACTGTTAGAAATAGTGGGCAGGATTCTCTGTTGGCTGACGCCAAAATCGAGAAACACGATTGGGCAGAGAATAGATTGTGATGCCAAAATTGAGGTGGGTGCCGATTTGAGAACAAATCGCAATTCTCCGTCACCTCGTCATTGGAGTCAATACGGTCTGGGTTGCACATAAAGTAAACACCATTTTCATATCATTAGCAAGCCTGACCCAGTAGTCCCCGAGGCCTCCGTGATTCTCCACCTCCGATGGACCGAGTTCCCGACGGCGCGGTTCACTTGTGCTCTTAAAAATCGTGAAACTGGCGTCCGAGCTGCTGAGGGAGAGAGAGAGAGAGAGGGGGGGTATGAAAAGTGTCCAACATCGCCATAGTTTTCTCACCTTTGTGCCACTGGTCGGAAGGCTTCTGCCAGGGCTGGGGGCAGTAGCGGGGCGTGGTCAGAAAGTGAGCTGTGGGGTCGAGGTGGACAGGCAGAGAACACCATTGCTGCAGCCGGAACGGCAGCCATGCAGCTGCACATGCCGCTAACAGCCCACTATGAACTTAGGGCCATGGGTCGTATAGGTGCCCTCCCCAGGCCACACCCCCCCCCCCCCTCCTCCCCAGGTGCCTTCTGGCCCCAGCTGACCAATCAGCTGTATGGGTGCACTCCAACTCAACCAGTGTCATCCTGTTGGCTGGGATGAGTGTGTGGGGGGGATTGTAAAGTGGATATGTGGCTGCAGCTTGTCAGCCTCCCAAGTGTCAACATTGGACCTGGTGAATCCAGCACCGTTTTCATTGGAATCGATTGTGTTTCACGTGGTGCCGGTGCTAGCCCCTCCACAGTCGCTAAATCGGTCCAGGTTCGACGCCAGTTTTGCTGCCGTGAAAGTCCACAAATTTTGCTCCAACACCAACCTTAAGCAACGGAGAATCCAGCCCAGTATTTTTATCAATTCTATTAACTCTATTATCCATCTCAAACATCTCAATTAAATCATTAATTTATCTTCTAGCTCAAGGGAATACAAATCTAGTTTATGCAACCTGTCCTAATAAATTAACTCGCTTTGCTCCAGTACTTTAGCGACAGTCGTGTTGTTTCATTGTTAATTTAGTTTATCATCATGCTTTTTCCTTTCAAAATCCAAGTTTAGTATTCGCTAAAGATGATCTTATTGCCCCTTTTGCCAGTTTTAACTTTTGCTGAAAAGCAATGTGCCCTTGAATTGTTTTGCGTTGGTTTCATTCAATTCTCATTTACTTGTAGATTTCCATTCCGTGTACTTTTTTTTAAACAGTGAATTTTAATGTAATTGTTCACCTTTTTTTTTTATAGCTATGAATTTTTGAATACTTCTCCAAGGAAGTTTGATCTTTATTACAGTTGTTGCATTGTTTTATTTGGAAACAACTATTGACAACCGCAGGGAAGTTGGCACCACAGAACAGAATCTGATTTTCCAATTTTTGATGCCCATTGCTAACAGCAAGTGCTCTGAATGAGAATAGTCACAGCAGAGCCAAGACACTGAACAGAACCTAATATTCTTCCATGTCTTTTAAGGTTAGGAAAGTGTGCCTTTCCTGCACCAATGTACATTTCTCATACCTTTCACCATTGTGGCTACTGATAAAAAGATTAATGGGCCAATGCCAATCTGTCCCAAATTACAAGTAACTTTGCACGAAGGGAATTGGATGGAGACCACCCAAACATATTTTAAGAAGGGTGGTTAGAGTTGGTGGAAGGAAGCCTTTATCTCATTAATCTGAGCTGGTTTCAAACTTATGCTTCAGGTCACAGCGATGTAAGAGAAACTATGATAACCATTGTTGCCATGCTTTCAAATTGTTAACCCGAGTGAGCCAAAACCTGTTTCAGTTAAACACTGGAAATCTGAAGCCTTTATTTTGTCAGAATCTAAATGCCATTGGTCTTGAACGAGTACCCAGCTGCTATTTCCAATTGAGACAAGAAGTGTGGGATTCCTGTTGGACACATACCTGAGCCTCCTCCCCTACATCCAATCGATTACTAGATTCATTTTCTGCCACTTCTGTACTTTCTCTTGCCTCAACCCTGTTTACTTACCGCTGTTTGTGAAACCCTAGTCCATGTATTTGTTACTATTCCTTCAGTCCTAGCTGACTTATTCCTTCTAGTTGATCCTGAACAACTTTCAGTCCATCCAAAATGCCTTTGCCCTTCCTTGCACGAGAATCCGCATCTCATTCGTGCCCTCCTCAAGCTTAATTGACTATCTGTACTCCGAATGTGTCAACTTCAGATTCTTGATCCTGTTTCCAGGTTTTGTCATGGCCTTGCCCCACTCTTATGGCATAATTTTCCATTGCTGCCTGTTGTCGGAATCCTGGAATCCTGCCGAAGGTCGGTGGACCATCAGTAGAGTGGCAGGTTCCACCATGGCGGAAATCCCAGTCTTAGTATTTTGCTCCTGATATACGACGCTTCACATATTTTCGTTAATAACTCTGGACACTCACATCTTTTCCCTCTGAGCCACCAGAATGGGCACACCCCAGAAAGACAGAAAGAAAAATCTGACATTGTACGAAGCTTGGACATCAGCCAGTCACTATGGGCAGGATTCACCATTGGCCGACGCTGAAACCGCAAAACGTGATTGGGCGAAGAATAGCCTCCGATGCCAAAATCGTTTGACGCCAAATCATGCTCCTCCGGCACCCCAAAAATGGCATAAATGCATTGCTCGCCTCACGCCATTTAAGAACCGTTGGCAAATCATTTGTGGGCATGACCCTCTATTGTCTGGGGCCTCCGCGATTCAATGTCGCCGATGGCCCAAGTTCTTCACAACGCGGTTCACTCATGGTCTCAGCGGTCAGGAACACGGTGTGGCAGCTACAGACTGTGGCCGAGTGCCGTGCTGTGGCCAGGGGCGGGGGGGGGGAGGGGGGCAGTATTTGGCAGGTGTGGTCCGTGCACGGCTGGCGCCATGTTTTACGGTGCGACCACTGAAGGCCATCGCCGTGCGCTGTGCGGCACGGACCTCCAGCTGATTTTGTCGTGGGATCCGGGAGTTTCACTCGGCGCGGCTGCTAGCCCGCTCCGTCGCAGGATCAGTGAGGGTTCGGCTCTGAATTTTCCGTCATAAAATGCCACAGTACCTCCACTGGTGTCAACAATTAAACTCAGCAACCAGCCCTATGATTTTGCATCTGGAATAAGCTACAGAATTCTCTCTGCCTTGCCATTTGCGAAACTCTCCACTTCTGACCTTTCATGTTTTCCCTTTTGATTGTTATGCTATTTGCATCAATGTGTGTAGGAGCACCTTCCTGCATGTGAGGAGCACACTGTTGATGCAACTCATTGAGGATGACTCTCTCCCTGCTTCAATCTTTAGAAAGTTGCCACCACATTCCAATGAGCTATTGTTTGGAATAATAAGGACTTATTTTCAAAGCGGTGACCCAACTGGTCAATAGCAGCATAGTGCTTTGAACTTTAAAACGTGAGCGGATGGGTTCTCTTGACTGGCTGGAGATATGGGCTGTGATCATTTCATTCTGTGCAGTCCAAAATTATTTTGAAATATGCACCAACACTAAAGTTCGAGAGACTCGAATCCTACACCAACATTGCCTCCCCTCACACCGCTGTCTCCTTTTCAAACACAATTCCTTCTGGTCACCCATACAGTGGATTAACTAAAATAATTCCATCACTTCCTCATACTGTAAGAAGTCTTACAACACCACGTTAAAGTCCAACAGGTTTGTTTCAAACACTAGCTTTCGGAGCACTGCTGCATTCACCTGAGGAAGGAGCAGTGCTCCGAAAGCTAGTGTTTGAAACAAACATGTTGGACTTTAACCTAGTGTTCTAAGACTTCTTACTGTGCTCACCCCAGTCCAACGCCGGCATCTCCACATCATGTTTCTCATACTGGATCAGGAAACTGTCCATCATAAACCATTCTCAGAATCAGAGATAGAGGCATCTTCTTATAGACCAGTATAGCTGCCACCACTTCCGTCATTGTCATAAATGATGCCTGTTGTTGCTATGATGTTTGAAACAATCACTTTACTTTTTTTGGAGAATCTAATGCTAGGCCTCAAGACTAGAAAAACATTATCCATTTGGTGAATTTCGTTCATCACATATAAAAGTGAATTCAAGGTGATAAGTAAGTAAACTCGTATGCAGATAAAGACATTGTGTTAACTTTGGAACATGTTTAGTTGGTATTGTAAATTGAAGTTGACAAAAGGAAGTTGAATTGTGACAGTAACGGTAGTGCTCGTATCAATCATTTGAATAGTTAGGTACTGGAGGTGGCAGTTTTGACAGTGATGGAGGAAGAAGTACACATGGAACTTAGTTATTCAATTTACACATCTTTTATTGCACTTCTCCTGTTAGAGACAATTTGCCACCAATTGTAAGACACAGATATTGTAATAATAATAATCTTTATTGTCACAAGTAGGCTTACATTAACACTGCAATGAAGTTACTGTGAAAATCCCCTAGTCGCCACACTCCAGCCCCTGTTCGGGTACACAGAGGGAGAATTCAGAATATCCAATTTACCTGACAGCACGTCTTTCGGGATTTACAGGAAGAAACTGGAGCACCAGGAGGAAACCCAAGCAGACACAGGGCGAACATGCAGACTCCACACAGACAGTGGCCCAAGTCGGGAATCGAATCTGGGACCCTGGCACTGTGAAACAACGGTGCTAACCATTGTGATGTTAGACGTTTAGCTGCTGTTGTATAAAGAGTCAAAGGTTCTGCTCCTTTTCACAAACACCTTTATTTTACTTTAACAGACTGCTCAAAACTCTATCAGCACATCACCTGACACAAAGGCCCCCTGAAGCCTCTTTATATATCAGTGTCAATTATTGGATAATGAACATAAATTAGACAACTAATTGGAATGTCTCTTGACCCATTACTTAACAGTCTCCCCTTCCTTGGAGAAAAAATAATAATTAGGTGAAAACAAAATTACAAGAAACTCAAAAACACACACACAATTTCCCCCTTCTTTTTTTTCATTTTTGGAAGAAAAAAAAGTCACAGAAACAGGCGCCCTTCATTAACAATATCCCGAAAGGAAAATTATAAAACCTCCTGCGCTTGAAACCCCATCATTAAATTTCCGTACGACGCATCACTATAAACTTGAGTTTCAAGTGCCTACGGTCACCTAAAACCGGGAACCTCAAAACACACTCCTGCATTTTTATTTTATGCTTTATTTGCTCTTATTACGTCTTCCACTTCGGGATCATTCATTTTTGTACTCAATTCTAAGACATCAAAACTAATGTCCGGTCTAGTCTGTCTACCTAACCAATTCAGTTGCCCAATTAAACTTCGCAGTTGCCCTTTTTCCAGCTTTGAAACCACTGCATCTTTTTGTGAAACCCGGCCATGACTAATTGCTATTGGGCTGATGCTTTCCAAATAAGATTATTGACGTAAAGTTGCCCCTAACTTAGTCTGTCCGATTTCAGTCCAATATATTTAAATGCACCGGAAGCCTGACTTCCAAACCTGAATTATTTCCTCAAACCAGAGATTACAATAGCTTCAAAATCACTAGTCCCACCCCACAAAAAAACATCGACATGCATCATGAAGGTGCCAGCAAGATTTCCTTTATAGTGCCAGTAAAACATTACCGGATCTGCTTTCAACTGGCAGCAGCCTAACTTTAACAAAACTGACCTTACTGAAAAATACCAGACTTTAGACGCATCATTTAATCCATATACACATTTGTTCAACTTCCAGAGTACCCCATCTGTGTTAGTTGCTTCTTTAGGAGGACGGAGAAAAATGTCTATGTGGAGCTGATGCCCCTGCAGAAAGGCAGTTTTTTTCCCCAATATATTTGCATTCCCATGCCTTTGTGGCTAATAGAGCCAAGAAGATTTTTAAAATAACCTTTCCTGCCGTAGGTGAATCTACCCTTAAATCCTGATCTTGTAAGCTTTTTTCAAATCCCCTTGCCACAAGCCTGGTCTTTGCCTTATAAGTTCCATCCGGAAGAACCTTTTCTGTGCAAATCCATCTGTGGGATAGAGCTCTTTGTCCCCAATCCGGTACTTCCATATGTACCCCAAATTCACTCCAACTATGCAGTTCTTGCTGTTTGGCATCTTTGATAACCTTTTTCATCTAATTTCTTGGAAGCTACCAAAATCTCTCATGCATGTGGGCTTCTACTCCTATTAGTATTCGTAGTCTTACTCCTGTTCCGAGACCTTGACAAACTACATCCCCTCTCCCGCCTGGTATCTCGTTCTGTACTGCTACTGCTTGATCTTTCCCTTCTGCTGTGGGATGTCCTTTCAATAGTTCTCGACCTTTTCCTGTGAACCTGTTCACTATCCAATGAACTATCTGAACTGGCACTGCGTTTCTGTGCCCTCCATTTTTGAAGTCCGTGTTCCCAATCCATTGTCGTGACTCCCTCCCCTGACTGCTGTACATTCAACCAATGTTTATACTTTCCAGTGGCTTTCCCTGCTCTACTAATAACAGTTGCATCCTTCCATTGACTAGACCCTTCAGGCAAGTATGTTACTTTTATATCAACTTTTGGCAGTTGTCCTTTTGGAAAAATGGCCTGTTCTAATTCATCAGAAGTGTTGTGTTCCTCTACAGAAACCCTTACATATCAGTTGACTGGTCCTCATAGTTCTATAACACATGCATACCAGATAACCTTGCTTCCTCGTCATGTCTGTCTGCTCTGTCTAAATTTGAAAATTTGTAATCTGTACCCATTATCCTTGATGAATGTACCTTAACAGTTTGATTGCAATGTTGCAAAATAATTGTTTTGCCATCTAAGCCTATGATCTTCCCTGGGCTTTTCCATTCATTAAAATTATCTCTCTTATAGTACACTATGTCTCCTTGCTGAAAAACGGCATCTGATGGCCATACATTATGACTTAAAGCTCTGCAAATTCTTTCAGAGACTTCTGCTTTCAAAAAAGCTTTTCTACTGCTATGTAATGCATTTAAATGCTCAGCAAAAGCAGAGCTAATTGTAGTCCCTTCCCAAACTAGAGGCTGGTTATCTAAGATGGACGGAATTTTAGGGTTTCCATCCTAATTGATAGGGACCCCTAACCATCTGCAATGAATTATTTGCATGTACTGCCCATGCTAAAGCTGAATTTAGCTTGCAGTTTGGTCTATCTGCCAACATTTTCTGGAGCATGTCATCTATTACCGCATGGTTTCTTTCACACACACCATTACTAAATGGGCTTTCCACAGCTGTATTCATAATGGTGATTTTCACATTTTCACACATATCCCTAAACTCATCATTAGCAAATCCCCCCATTGTCCGTAAGGAATTTTGCCGGTGTGCCCATTCCTGCCCCGATCCATTTTTCCACGATTTAATCCAGAATTATTCTCTTTTCTTTACTTTGTACAATCGTTCATTGACTAAATCTGGTTGCTAAATCTACAAAATGCAAAATAAATATATTATTGGCATTATCCCAGATCTTAAGGTGCATGGTCACAATATCGTTAAAATCCTTGGCCAAAGGTAGGGTTACTATTGGTCATGCTGGTGTACTTCTGTACTTCCTACAAACTTCACAGCGATCACTAACCTGTTTTATCAGCTTAGTATAGTCTTCATCCCTTACCCCTGCATCCTTTAATACATTTTCAGCCTCCGAGGAGACAGATGTACAAATTGCCTGTGCAGTTTTAATAGAACAAGCTTTTATCAGCTAAAGTCCCATTTTCACCTGCCATCAATACATCCTTAACAACTGTACTTGAAATATTATTTGTCAGTAATGGAATACAATAGTGTCCTGACTGTGTAAATTGTAAGTCCACCGTCTTTCCAAAAACTGTTGCCTTATCCTGTCCCATATCCAGTTTCATGTGTGCTTTCTTCATCGACGGTCTGCTCAGAAGCAAAGGTACAACATCTTGATACAACATCAGTGCTAATGAAATGATTCACTCCAGCAATATTGTAAGGGATCACCACTCTTTTCAGCGACTTCAGAGTATTATCATCCCCAAACCTGAAACTTGGGGAACTTTCAAATTCCTTAACCTTGTTACGATTTTCAGCATTCAAAGAGTCCTGGTAACATTTTAACCAGTCAATTCCACCCACAGTAGATGTGTAGCCACTGTCTAATACAGCACAATTGAAGGATTCTGCAACCAACACCCTCATTACTGGCATAAAACTGCTTGTTAATAGGACAATGCCTTCTTTCTGGTCACTATCTTTTTCCTCTTCTGACTCTTCCATGTCATGTGTCGCTTCAAACACTCTATTATAATGTGTTGGACAGTTGAATGCATAATGGTATTTAGAGTCACATCGAAAACATCGAAATGCCCCGTGCATTTCTGGGGTTCATCTTCATATCGTAGGTTCTAACTGGGTTTCTGTCTTCATAATTTCTGGGTCCCAATCTCCTTCTATAGTCTTGGAACCTGGTCGTAGCCGTAAGATTTCGCCATCCTGTTAATAGTGTATCCTCCATATTCTGCTTTATTGCAGGCTGAGCTATTTGGGTCATAAGAGCCATCGGAATCGAATGTTTCCCCAGAAACTTTTTTAAAGCTTCTGTCATCTGATCGATAAGGTATCCTTATCCGTAAACTGAACTCCTGTCAAAACTAGGAGCCTATCCATGTTGCTCACTCTAGCACAGACAAGTAATTTAAAGGCCAACACAGACTGTGGAAATTCCGGGTTGTGTTTCTGCAGCCTTTTATATCGTCTGCCAAATTCCATTATATAGTCTTCCATGGAGAAATCCTGGGCGGGGTTCTCTGATCCTGAGGCTAAATGCTGACGCTGTTGAGAAACGCAACAGCGTTTACGACGACCCGCGCTGCTCCAGCTGCCGATACTGGCATCAGATGGGTGCCAGTACACATGTCTACACATGTGCGGTGGGACCAGCGTGATTTCCGCACATGCAACATGGCGTAGGGCTACAGGGGCCGATGAGGAACATAGCAGGCCCCCAGCCCGAGAAGCCGGCCCGCCCATCGGTGGGCCCGGATCGCGGGCCAGGCCACACCGGATGCCCCCTGCGGGATCGGCCACCCCCCCAACCCCTCCACAGGCTGGTCCCGGACCATTTCACGCTGAGGTCCTGCTGGGTAAGACCAGGTTAGGCAGCGTCAGTGGGACTCGGGTTTTTTGCTACAGCCACTCGGCCTATCCCGGGCGGAGAATCGGTTGGGGGGGGGGCCCATAGAGCAGCCCCCTGCCGGCACCGCGCCGGCACCAATGGCGCCGATTCTCCATTCTGCTGAGAATCGCATGCCAGCGTCAGGGCGGCATGGCGCGATTAGCGCCGGTCATGGCGATTCTCCGACCCGTCCCTTGGTCAGAGAATCCCGCCCCCTCTATTTTCCGGAACCTATCAAAATCTGACCATGCTTCATACGCACTTAAAAAGATATATCTTATCCATATAACGTAATAGTTTCTCCAGACCTTCTTCTGAGTCTAACTCTTCCAATTCCAGCTCAGAAACACTTTGCTTCGGATTTTACTGTCATCAGGTAGAGAACGAGCAAATGTTTTCTCTTTCCCAAGGCAGTTACCTGAGTCCACATAACTACTGTACTTCTCCATTGGTCGTACAATCCCTTTTCAGAAAATAAGGAGGGGGATAGTCACCTTTATCCTAGGTTCAGCCATATATCTTTTTTTTTCTTCTCACTCACTCCTTGGTTTGGTCTGGAAAAGTTGTATCTTTCAACCCTTCACATTTGCACAGCAATCATTCTCTGCTACCATTTGTTAGATGTTTAGCTGCTGTTGTATAAAGAGTCAAAGGTTCTGCTCCTTTTCCCAAAATCCTTTATTTTACTTTAACAGACTCTGCACAAAACTCTATCATCACATCACCTAACACAAAGGCCACCTGAAGCCTCTTTAAATATCAGTGTCAATTATCAGATACTTAACATAAATGAGACACGTAATTGGAATGTCTCTTAACCCATTGCTTAACATGAGATACCGTGCTGCCCATTAGTGTGTCTATCCAACACGTCTTGAGGAACAAGGCTAAATTTCCCGCAACCACCTTGTAACTTTGGTGGGCAAGATTACATCACTTGTCATTTATTGCCAGTCCCTCATTGCCCTCGATTTCAGAGTCAACCACATTGCTGTGCACCTGGAGTCACATGTAAGGCCAGGTAAGGATGGCAGATTTCGACAATCGAAAATGGTTTCACGGTTGCTATTATAACGTCCGGAGAGGAGTCCACAATCAGCCAAACAGGTTGAGTCAAAGGAAAAAGATTTAATGCAACAGAACAAGAGTATAAAGCAGTTACTCTACTACAGGAGCCAGCTCACAGTTCGTGGCCCTCCAGTTTTATACAGGATGTAGAAGGGGGCGCCCTGTCCCTCTGTGGGGGAAGTGTGTATTCCCCATAGTCCTTTGCGGATATCAATCCCCCAGTCTCATAAGTGTCCCATGACCTGTTTAAGGTTTTGTTAGTGTCCCAGGACCCCCTTAACCCCAGGTTATAAAGTCGCCATTAGACTTTTAATTCCGAATTCAAATTTCACCATCTGCCCTGGTGTGATTTGAACCCAGATCTTGCTCCGGGTCTCTGGATTGCTAGTCCAGTAAGAATACCACTGCCTCCCCTTAAACATTATCTAACCGGCTGTGTCATGTGGGACTTATTAGGCGTTAACAGTGGTTCAGTAAGTCTCGCCTCTGAGTCACAAATGCTGTGGGCTCAAGTTCCACTCCAGAGACTTGGACATCTAGGCTAACTCTCCAGCACAGCAAGTGTATGTGCAAATCAAATCTGAGATCATTTTCAACTTCACACACGCTCTGGTGTAGGGGATTCTCAATCTGCTGAGTCTCATTAAACAAGCCATTCCAGAGCTGAGTGCCAGCAAAGCTTTCCGAGTCCAAGTTTTCCCCTGTTTGGCTGACACCAGATAGTGTCCAGGAGCCCCTTCACTCGTGCCCAACCGAGGTGAGTATCTCTGGAATGTTGGAGGGGGCTGGAGACAACTGTGATGGAAAGTCACTGTCATCCCCGGATTGGTGCTCCAGGATGTCTCAGGCTGCAGTTTGGAGGCTCTCATCGCTCTCCATTGCCACATCGTCGCTGGTATCCACTTGGGGTTGGGTCCGAGGATGGAGGACAACACCAGGGGTTGCCTCTTCACCAAGTGATCCCGCAACAAACAAAACATGATGCATGATTGGACCGCATGTTGGGATGATGGTGAGGGGGTGTTGAGGGTGGCGTGCCATACTTGGATTGGATTTGTTTATTCACGTGTACCGAGGTACATTGAAACGGATTGTTCTGAATACAGTTCAGACAGACTATTCCGTACATGCAAAGAAAATTACATCAGCTGAAGCATAAAGGAGTGCAGTACAACTCCGTAGAGATGTGTGAAGAGATCAGATCAGTCCATAAGAGGGTCGAATAGGAGTCTGGTAACGGCGGGGAAGAAGCTGTTTTTGAATCTGTTGGTGAGTGTTCTCAGACTTTTGTATCTATTGCCCGATGGAAAAAGTTGGAAGAGTGAGTAAGCTGGGTGGGAGAGGTCTTTGATTATGCTGCCCGCTTTCCCCACTGCGGGAGTTGTAGATCGAGTCAATCAATGGGAGGCAGGTTTGTGTGGTGGACTGGGCAGTGTTCGCGACTCTCTGAAGTTTCTTGCGGTCTTGGGCCAAGCAGTTGCCATACCAGGCTGTAATGGGGCTGTTTAGCACAGGGCTAAATCACTGGCTTTTAAAGCAGACCATCAGCACGGTTCGATTCCCGTACCAGCCTCCCCGAACAGGCGCCGGAATGTGGCGACTAGGAGCTTTTCACAGTAACTTTATTTGAAGCCTACTTGTGACAATAAGCGATTTTCATTTCATTTTCATTAATGCAGCCAGATAGGATGCTTTCTATGGTACATCTGCAAAAGTTGGTGAGAGTCAATGTGGACGTGCCGAATTTCCTTAGTTTCCTGAGAAAGTATCGCAGCTGTTGTGCTTTCATGGTCGTAGCATTGACGTGGGTGGACCAGGACGGATTGTTGGTGATGTGCACTCCAAGGAATTTGAAGCTGTCAACCAACTCCGCTCGGCCCTGTTGATGCAGACAGGGCTGTGTATGGTCTTTGCTTCTTGAAGTCAATGAGCAGCTCTTTAGTTTTGCTGGCATTACGGAATAGAATCATAGAATGTACAGTGCAGAAGGAGGCCATTCGGCCCAGCAAGTCGGCATCGGCTTTTGGAAAGAGCAGTTCAATAAAGCCAACCCCCACCTAACCTTTTTGGACACTAAGGGCAATTTATCATGGCCAATCCACCTAACCTGCACATCTTTGGACTTTGGGAGGAATACGGAGCACCCGGAGGAAACCTACGTAGACACAGGGAGAACGTGCAGGTTCCGTACAGACAGTGACACCTGGGAATCAAACCTGGGTCCCTGGAGCTGTGAAGCAACTGTGCTAATCTCTGTGCTACCGTGCTGCCACGATAGATTGTTGTCATTGCACCACTCCACTAGGTTCTCTATTTCCCTCCGGTACTCTGACTCACCGTTGTTCAAGATCCGACCCACTATGGTCATGTCGTCAGCAAACTTGTAGATGGTGTTGGAGCCAGTCGTGTGTGTACAGCAAGTATAGTAAGGGGTTACGTAGGGACGGTACATGCCATGGGAAGCACAATTCAGCGCGGGCTCACTTGCTCGCCTGATGCCAACCTCTACCTCGCCAACTGCCCTCTTTCCGGGCCCACAACTAGGTCCAGTGCCCACCACTCCACTGCAGTGAGGTGCCACAGATCCGGCTGTCCCCCTCCGGTCTTCTCTCTGTCCTGCCGGGTGAGCGGCTCCTTCTTCTAGGGGTGGGAAGGCAGAAAGTGTTGAGCTTGCAGAAAAGGGGGGGACAGATGGTGGCCTCCATGGCCAGGGCACACGGACATGGCAGCCGGTATATGTGCTGGCATGTGTTGCAGGGTGGGGAGCGCGCACACTGCTGGTGGGTGAGACCCCTCCTGGTGAGGGGGTGTTACAGGTGTATCAGACAGGGGTTAGTGCCAGGGGCACAACGCTGCCTCCTCATCCTGGCCACCTGAGGATGCCATCCAGCTTTTTATGGCACTGCTGGCTGGTCCTGGCGGTGGGGCCCATGGTGCTCATGGCCTCTGCCACCTTGTGCCCAGGCTCCGGTGTACAGCGGCGGTTAGCAGCCTCCTCGGGGAATAATATGCCTGCCTGTCCTCCATGGCGTGCAACAGCGTCTTCAGCTCGGTGTCTGCAAACTGGGGTGCTGCTCTCTGTGCTGCCATCGAGTTGGCTGGGATGAGTGTGTGTGCTAATAATGCGGCTGCAGCTCATCAGCCTCTTGAGTGTCAATCCCGACCCCGGCGAATCAGACAGCGTTTTTCATTGGAATCGCTCTAGTTCCACGTGGCGCCCATGCTAGCCCACTCACGGTTCATGAATTGATGCGGGACCGGTGCCAATTTTGTTGTCATAGAAGTCCACCAATTCAGTCCTGGCATCAACTCTTTGGCCGGGATTCTCCGGCCCTGTGCTGGATCGGAGAATCCCGGGGGAAGGGGCGAAGCCCGCCCTGCCGCCCCGACACCAGCTGCCCTATTTTCTGGCACCATTTTTCGGGGGCCGGTGGGATTCCCGCCACACTGGTCGGGGTCCGTTCACAGCGGCCCCCCAGCGATTCTCCAGGCCCCGATGGGCCGAGCGGCCGTCAAGTTTTGCCCAGTCCCGCCGGCATTAATTACTCACCTCACACATGGCAGGACCTGGCAGGTAAGTGTGCAGGGGCTGTCCTGCACACTTAAGTGTACAGGGGGATCGGACCCCGGGGTGAGGGGGGGGGGGGGGCACAATGGCCTGGCCGCGATCAGGCCTACCGATCCTACGGGCGGGCTGGTTCCGTGGGGGCCTTCTTTCCTCTGCGCCGGGCCCCTGTAGGGCTCCTCCATATTGCCCAGGGGCCGGTGTGGAGAAGTGAACCCCTGCGCTTGCGCGGAAATACGGCGGCTGTTCTGCGCATGCGTGGAAATATGCGGCCGTTCCGCGCATGTGCGAACTTGCGCCAGCCCTTCGGCACCAGCTGGAGCTGGGGGAACCACTCCAGCATCATCCTAGCCCCCGAGAAAGGTGAGAATTCCTCACTTTCGGGGGCTTTTGACGCCGGAGTTATTGCCGTCAGTTTTCCCGCCAGCGCGGGGACATGGCCCCATTATCCCACCCTCAGTCTCTGAAAGGAAAAATTCCGGCCCACGGTTTTTCTCAATCCTTCAGTGGAGAGGAAGGAAACAGGTTACATAATGAATGGTAAATGGGACCCATCATCTAAAGTTTAAATTATCCACAATGTCTCGAGGCATTTCCTTCTTGTTGAATAATGAGCTGCTTATCTGCGATTTGATTTTGAACATCGTTCAAACAATGAGGAAGACAATACTTGTTTATTGGTATGGATCAAACAACCTTTGTCAAAAACAAGCTGTCCAAGATTGCCATGTACAGAATATCAAGTTTGAGGCCTGTAAAAATAATAACTTTATTTATTGATATCAAACATAATTAGGAATATGAAATGATCAATAACTGGTTTGAATGAACTGCATTGCCATGTGCAAATGAGATAAAACACCCATAATAAATGCTGAGAAAAGAAATCAACTAAAATGACAGGACTAATATCAGGGCCAAATCCAGAATGAAGAGGGAGCCAAATTGAGGCACTTCATGTCAATTATATATTCCACAAAAGTTGCTAAAATAGGATTTCAGCTTTTGATTTTCTCTCCCTTTTTAAAAATGGCTTTTCCTCTCTGGGGGTGGCATGCTGGCACAGTGGTTAGCTCTGCTGCTTCACAGCACCAGGGACCAAAGTTCACTTACGAACTTGGTTGACTCTGTGGAGTTTGCACTTTCTCCCTGTGTTTCCTTCGGGTGCTCCAGTTTCCTCCCACAGTCCAAAGTTGTGCAGGCTAGGTGGATTGGCCATGCTGAATCGCCCCTTCGTGTCCAGTGAGGTTACTTGATTATGGGGCTAGGATGAGAGAATGTGCCTAGGTTAGGGTGCTCTTTCAGAGGGTCGGTGCAGATTCGATAGGCCAAATGGTCTCCTTCTGCCCTGTAGGGAATCTTTGATATACTGTTAAAGCATCACATACACAGTTGATAGTTTACCACCGATACAGGGAGGGCAATCTGAGACTGGTTGGAGCCGCACTGATTCTCTTTGGATTTTGTTTCTTACTGGGTAATTGATCAGGGAAGTGTCTGCTTTGTGCTGAAGCACTACACAAGATTGTTGCTGGCTTAATTGTGCACTACACAAGATTGTTGCTGGCTTAATTGGTCATACTGGGGACAGAGGGAAGAGAAGAGGGAGGAATGCATCTCATCCTTGAGGAGTTGATTTGAAGATCTTTCTTGCTTTAAAGAGAACATTTCATCCATATATTAAACAGAGAATGTGCAATATTGAATGGATTTGCATCTTGTGCCATTTTAACATCATTGATAGATATTTTCTAAATCGTAATCTGTGCAGTTTACAAAAAAATGCATAGAAATGTGAATAACGCGATAATATCATGGGTAATTTTTACTTACAAAGTCTATCAATTGAAGTAGGAAAAAAGACTTAAGTTTATAATGAGACTTTCACAGCCTAAGTATGTACTTTACAGTCAACAAAGCACTCTGATGTATAATCATTGTTGTAATGTCAGAAATGTTCCAGCCAATTTGCAGAGAGCAAGATCCCAAAACCAACAATGTGATAATGACTAGATACGGTGTTTTTTGTTCCTAATGAGGGATGAATATTGACCGGCACACTGGAGAGAGAGAAAACTCCTCAGTTCTTCTTCGAAACTGCACAACAGGATCCTTTACTTTGAACTGAGAAGGCAGACAGGCTTTAAAGCCTCACCTGAACAATGCAGAGCTCCCTCAGTACTGCATTGGAGTGGACAATGTGCGCAGGTTTCTTGCGTGAGTCTGAAGACTGTAACCTCGCGACTCAGAGGCGAGGATGCTACCTGTGAGCCATGGCTGACAGTGCATTATGGACCATTCCATGTGGACATCCTTGGCACATTATGCCCCATGATTATCTGGAGGCATTCAAGACAGCAGTGAACTGGCATATGCAAATATAACAGCTGGCTGACCTATTTGTCTTTACAAATCAACCAGTTTAGTCACAGTGCTTTCACATCATTTATGTTCTTTGTAATATGGATTTGGTTCACGACATAGCTTCTTTTTTGTTTAGAAAATATAATGTACAATAGTTGGGCTACCTTTAATCTTGTGCTGGGAATTGTGATGTAGAAAGGGTTTGAATAGTACTACTGCTGATATTATATCTAAAACATATCCAGCATCCCTATGACCCAGCTTAATGAGCTATCCTGGTATTGAATAAATATTGAAGTGCTCTGTTAATATCTATTATTAATTGATCCCATGCTGTGCTCACTGAAGTGATGGAAAAGGAAGGCCAGATGGTCACTGGTGTGCTTTTAATCTGACCCAGTAAGATGAGCTATTCAACACAGCCGTACATGATGTACAGAAGTGAATCTGCCTGATTGTGATTTTGACATCTTTTGTCACAACACTGTCTGATACATTAATTGATCCACTTCTCCTCGAGGCATCTCTGTTCAAGTCGCAAAAAAAACAAAAATCCTTCATTTCAATAGGTCTGGAACTTGCAATTCACCTGTGTCTTGTCGAAAACAGAATTTATAGATTAACTCCCGATGGCATTTGATAAACAGTGGTACCTACACTGTGAAAACATATACTAATTGAGTTGGAAACGTTGGGGGAACCCAGATTAAGATTTATATTTTAAATTCAAAAATAACAAGTGCTAAAATTCTAAATTCACATCATACTGAAATTAACCAACTGAAGCCAAAATCAAATCAAGTAGATTTAGCATTTTGTGAGTGGAAGTGAACCATGTCTGAGAATAGATAAAGCTTATGATCAAGCAAAATGATGAATCACCATGAAACACATGAAGATTATTACCGTATCCTTCTTAACTGTGAAGATATCCTGCAAATAAATAATTTGCTGCAGGTGGACAGCTGAGCGAAAAACAGAGATGGGGAGATTTGGAGGATTTTTTCAAGTACCAGGGATTTATCTAATTTGTTTAAAAGAGGCATTTTTATTTACATGAAAACGATGCAAAAGCATGATACACAGGTGTGATAGCAATTGACGGTCCATGAACTGTAAAGAGCCTCCTCAAAAGAGCAGGTGCACTGTCAGGTAGGTTTTTCTAGACTAGGTGGAATTCTACCCAAAAATGACTAAGGGGCAACTCTCTGGAGCGTTGCATCTGCTGCCAATCTCGCTACATTAGGAGAATAGCGGGTGAGCCCCAAAATGGGATTCGCACCAGCGCCAATCAGTTTGCCATTCTCCCAGAAAGGACCTGATCACACATCATTTGCATTCATTTTAGTCTCATTAGCGAGATTAAAGTCAAATGCAGCAACAGCCCAGGAGTCACACCCTCCACCCCGCCCAGCAAGATGTCACGCAGACTTCATTCAGTCCCTACAAAAGCAGGGACCAGGTGCCATTGACACCGAGGGAGACCAAGGCAGTGAGTAGTCTCTCCACCTACCTCTGGGCAGCATAAAGGCACAGTCACTGCTGGTCAGATGCTGTGAGGGGCCCTTCAAAGGGACTGAGGGGTTGGAGAGGGCCAGTTCGGGTGTCACACCTCGGCTGAGGGGTGAGTGCTTTGGGTATGTGAAGCGTTGAAGCCAGAATTATTTCTTGTGAACACTCATTTTTTTTTTTTTAATAAATTTAGCGTATCCAATTATTTTTTTCCAATTAAGGGGCAATATAGCGTGGCCAATCCACCTAACCTGCACATCTTTTGGGTTGTGGGGGTGAAACCCACGCAGGCACGGGGAGAATGTGCAAACTCCACACGGACAGTGACCCAGGGCCGGGATTCGAACCCGGGTCCTCAGCGCCGTAGGCAGCAATGCTAACCACTGTGCCACCGTGCTGCCCCTCTTGTGAACACTCATAACAGGGCAAACCACACCTGCAGCCTGTCTGTCCTACAAAACTCTGATAGGACAGAGCCGTGCTGCAGGTTGCCTCTCGAAAGTCCATCTTACCCCCCCCGTGAGCATTCCCCTTTTTACTCGCCATTTCAGTCCCCATTGACTGTGACAAGTCTCTAGCCCGACCACTGGAGGCTAGATATGGGTAGGAGTGAGTGCGCAGAGCTAAGTCTCGCGGCGCTGAGGCCCCAGGTTCGATCCTGGCTCTGCGTCACTGTCCCTGTGGAGTTTGCACATTCTCCCCGTGTTTGCGTGGGTTTCACCCCCACAACCCAAAGATGTGCAGGGCAGGTGGATTGGCTACGCTAAATTGCCCCTTAATTGGAAAAAAATAAATTGGGTACTTTAAATTAATTTTAAAAAGGAAAAGAAAATGTTAAGGTCAGGGGAGGGTTGCAACACGGACTCCCCGTCGGGCTTAAAGACACAGGGCAAGATCTGGCTGCCCACGTGCATTGAGTTTGATGGCATGACAGCAATAAGATCTCAGATTGTCCAAGGCAGGGTATTGACCGTGGATAGTTGAATCTCCTTTCATTGACTCTGTTAAATCTGGTGTCTTCTCACAGTCCAGCGAGTCACGCTGCTCCAGACACTTGACTTCCTCCCAGCTCCTGCGAGCCTATCTTCTTTCCACGCCTACTATCAGACCCCACTTACCACACTGGAGTCAACGATCACCCTCCCAACCAGGACAACGGTTCAGTCATCATCACCTGGAATCAAAAATAACCCCTCTGCACTCAGTGATCAGACCACAACTGTACCCCCTCCATTACCCCAACCCCATGCTTCTGGCAAGAAATCTGCTTGAAAACAAAACTGCTTGTGAGTGGAAACCCAGACTTCTGTGCTTCCCAGCCAAAACGTTACCACCTCCTCTTGGCCTCTTCACCCCCCTTCCTCCCCATACCCAGTAAATCTCAGTGAAAGTGGATGGAAACAACAGATGGTGAATTCCCAGATGTAATGAGGATCACCTGTTCAATGCAGCGGTCATGCGGATTCAGAACTGAAGATCCTGGGCACGATTTAACAGAAACACTTCTGAGTGTCATTTCAGGTGGGTTTAATTGGAAGTTTATGCCCGGCACTGTTGGCGTGTTTCCCACCATCATCTAACCACATTTAGTCAATATTGTGGGCCTTGGGGAGTTTCTCTCTGGGCTGACCCACACTTAAAATTATTTTCATCACTGGGGAACTGAATTCACAAGCCAGACAGCCTCCTGAGAGATCAGGCCATCATTTTGAAAGGGTGCCCCAATCTCTAATTGAGCTTGAGGGTCCCCCACACCCCCATCCAGAAGCAATCTCACTCCCCACAAACATGTG
Organism: Scyliorhinus canicula; assembly: GCF_902713615.1. Classification (NCBI taxonomy): domain Eukaryota; kingdom Metazoa; phylum Chordata; class Chondrichthyes; order Carcharhiniformes; family Scyliorhinidae; genus Scyliorhinus; species Scyliorhinus canicula. The sequence continues at coordinate 66,472,867 of NC_052165.1, read as the reverse complement.
CAGCAGCACAGTGGCCCAGTGGTTAGCACTGCTGCCTCACAGCACCAGGGACCCTGTCCCTGACCACCCAGAGGTCTCCAACAGCCTGGGAGACCCCCAGGTGCCATGATGTCTGATCCATGTTTGTGTGGACAAGTACTAATCGGTGCCCACATGTCCACTCACTGGTGAGCCAGTTAGATCACAGGAGGCTTGATAATGAGATGGAGGGCGCAATCTACCTGAATGGGGACAGAGTCCCATAGCAGGTGATTAGCCAGTTGTTTCCCAGCGCTGAGCGCCGTCAAACATCCTGCTATCTCATGCCCATCCAGGTAGATTGGGGGCTTCAGCGGGGAATGCACTGCTGAGGCCGCATTTAGCCCCACTGAGGAGCTCGTAAATGGAATCCTAATCTCTCGAGTCCCCGACGCGACCCCTGAATCCCCACAATCCCAATTCACGTATAGGGGTCCTTGGCACCCCATAGTCCCCCACACTCATGCATGGCACCCCTTCTGACCCGGTCTCCGCCATGCATAAAATGCCAGCTTGGCAACCTGGCAGTGCCACTCTGGCAATGCCCCTAACAGCTGGCAGTGTCACCTGGGCACCTTAGCAGTGTCGGGGTGCAACCCTGCTCAGTGGGCAAGCACCTGGGGCCTCCGATCCCCTGGGAGACCCCCATGAGTGCCATTCCATCTGGCGCATATTTGTGGAGACAACAGCTGAGGTCTACAAGGCAAGGGAGTTAGATCCCATGCCTTGGTTAGATTTCTGTCTGACTCGAATATCAGAAAGTGATCACGGGCACAACGGGTGGGATTCACATTGCGACGTCTCGCGATATCACGAAGCGCTGCTTTTTGGGTGCAACATGACCGGTGAATCCTGCCCCAAGATTACTCATAATTGGCCTCAATTAGCTTTGCGCTGCATTTAGGCGAGATCCGGATCCTGCCAATGGGAGTGAGCCAGTTAGATTGCAACTGCTCGATACCCGGCACGGTCCCGATTTGGGCCTCTCCCGCGATCTAACCGGCAGGTATGGATCCTCACCGGGCACAACACAGCATTTAAATTGCACCCCCTGTCTAACCAACCTCTTTGAGGAAGTGACGATCCAGGTGCACCAGGGAGCAGCCGTACTACTTGGTGATTCTGGATCCCCTAAAAGTAACTTCAAAGCTGTGTGGATTCAGGGCCAAAAGCTGGAGAAGGGGGAACAAGGATTTACAGTCAGGGAGCAATGTCCATTTGAGCAAGTATGTCAGTTGAAAGTGAGGGACTCACTGAGTTGGTTGTCTTAGTGCTGGGAGTACCACCTTTTCTAATTCCTGTAAATGGTCTTGCAGGGGTGGCCGTACTTGTGACTTCAGTCGCCTGGAAGGAAATTGGCGCAATCAGATCAGAAGTCAGTGGAAAGTAAAATTGAGCAGTGTATACATTGGACAGGCAATTTGATCACGTGAGTTCCCCACGGGGTAATGCAATTGGAAGAGGCAGCTTCGAAATGACCGAATGAGCTGAACAAGATATGCAAATGGAAGAATAATGATAAATAGATGCCATTTGCAAAGTTCCTTTGATGTAGTGAAGCATCGCACGGTGAACAGGAAATTGTACAGGTTAGGCACAGAACCAAAGGCAAGATCAAAGAGAAGGTTTTTGAAGGGAAGAACTGTGAATGGGATAAGAATAAATTGGGAACATTTCAGAATTGACAGAAGGCTGTCAGCTGTGGGGTGGTAAGGAGCAGTGGTGGGTGCAGGGATGCCTGTACGTCCCCAATAATCACTCTATAACCCTACAGGAGGCCCAGGGATCTGCAACATCACAGTCCCTGTGACCTCACCTGAATACAAGATAACCCCCCTTTTCCCATAACTACTGGGATATAAATACTGCAGCCCAGGTGTGGCCGACTCTTTGGGGAGTAGGAGGAGTTTAAATGTAACCTGAATAAAACCAAACTTTGCTACAGACATTGCTTCCGAGTGGTTGCTTGCCTGATACTTTATACAAACTCAAAAGAATGGACAGAATGAAGTGAGGCAGATATAAATGTTAGTTAAATCTTTGTTTACATTGGCCCAGAGCAGGGCACAGAATCTGGATGGAGGAAAGGCTTTGGAGAGATTTGCAAAAAAGGGCAATAGCTCTTGAGAATGGGAAGCCAATGTCAGACAGCATAAAAAGAAATGGCTGGACTTAGTTTGGGATTGGATTAAAGCACTGTAGTTGACAAGGACAGCATTTTAAAACATATGCATATCCTTGGGATATGAGTGACTTTGGCAATCCCACATTTATTAGCCATCCTTAGTTGTCATGAGTAGGTGGTTGCACAATTCTTGTACTTTTGGAAATCTAGGGTTGAATCTTAGCTCCCTGGTGTAAGAGTCAGGGGTGGGGGAGCACACCCGCACTTGACCGACTCATCGTGCGACCATTGAATGGCCGCCGGGCCTTTTTATGGCTTGGGGCGGCACGTCTACCATCATCCAAGAGGAAGGACCACCTTTGAGAGCTATTCGCCAAAAGCCTGGCTCCACCATGGTACCAGGATTGGTGGTCACTGCTGGGATTGCAGAAAGCCCCCTGAAAAAGAGGCGCCGAGCCCAAATCAAGGTAATTCCAGGAATCTGCAAGGGCCAGACTGGCAGACGCCAGTGGGGTGTTAGGGCAGGGGGAGGTTGGGCTTGAGTGGTAGGGTGGCAGACAAGGTTTGTGAAACATTGTGTGCATGAGAGTTTCAGCACTGATGGGGTTGAAGAAGTGGAGGCTGTCAGGGAGATTCTGACTGGAATTAGGTGGCCTGGTGAGGGACTGAGTCAGAGTTAAGTTCAGAATCAACAAGGATGCAATGTTTGTTTTACCATGAATAAGAAACTCGGGAGTGGGATGGAATCTGGAACTGGGGAAATTTAAATTTAAGGGTTGGGATTCTCCGCCAGCAGGATTCTCCGTTTTGCCGGCATCTCGGGGTTTCTCGGCGGCGTGGGGCTGCCCCACGATGGGAAACCCATTGACCGGCTGGCGTAATGGAGAATCCCGCAGGCGGGTCGAGGATGAAAAGTGGCAGTGCGGGGCGGACAATCCAGCCCAAGATCCCAACAGGATCCAAACATAAACCTCAATGGTTGAAGGGGATACTTAAAAATAGCCTAAAAATGCAAGTGCTTCAAAAGATGTAAGGAAATAGGAATGGAATGAAATGACACCACAAACACGATTGAAATAAATTGTACAGAAAAGATCATCTAGCATGAAAGACAAAAATAGGATAAACAGAATTGCAAAGAGGCTTTTAAAGGATTTGCTCATAAAACAGATGAGGCCTGTTGAAAGTAACAGGTGCTAGATCTTGGATGAAAATAAAGTGTTGCTGGAGAGCAATGTCTAAATTCATGGAGCAGTATAGATCAGGAAATAAGTGTGTGAAAATACTGGAACAGTATTCTCACAGGGTAATGGAACCAATAATAAGTAGTCTTGTTGCACTAATGAGACAGGGGCAGAATTAGAGAGAAACACGGCTGAATATTTTCATTGTGTAGAACTTTAATGAAACTTAGGAGCTCAAATATGGAATATGTGGGTGGAGCCAGAATATTCTGAATTTTTGCATAGACGGAATGAAAGTGGCTGTGAAGTCGTGCATCCAGAAGTCTCATTCATGGCACTATTTGGAGCAGAGCGTTCCGGGTGCAGATCTGCCTGGAATCTTCCGGAATTCTACCAAACATCTCAGATGGTAGAAAATTGTCATCATTGCCTCAGAGGCTGAACAAGAAGATGACCCTAATAGTGACAGACAACTTAAAAAATAAAATGATCCAATTAAAAAAAAACAAGCTCATGTGCACAATTTAGTCAATTATGGGTTTCTGTCAGCTCGACATCTACAGGCTGTAAAACATTATAATCTGATGTAAAAGAAGCCATTCAAGCACATTCAAGAAGAGTGACAACAAAAATTCTACTACATTGAGTTTCCTTTGTAACATACTGAAATTATTTCAGATGGAAGAGTATTTCATTGTGTAGAACTTTAATGAAACATAGGAGCTCAAATATGGAATATGTGGGTGCAGCCAAACAGAATATTCTGAATTTTTGCATAGACGGAATGAAAGTGGCTGTGAAGTCGCGCATCCAGAAGTCTCATTCATGGCACTATTTGGAGCAGAGCGTTCCGGGTGCAGATCTGCCTGGAATCAACTGCATTAAGGGGGATATTTGATTAATTTACCTTTAGGGTGTATGTGATCAAGGCCACATTGAAAGATTTGTCGTGAAATGAAAGTTCTTGAGATAAACCAACTGACTGACTAAGGTGAGCAAAGATTAGAGATTAGTTCCCTGTTCTTATCAGCAGCAATGACCAGTGGCTTAAACCAAGAGCAACAACTCAGAGCACTGCCATTCACAATCTCTGCTGACAGTTTGGCAGCATATTTATCTCTGAGGAAGAAGGTTGTGGGTACGGGCCCCACGCCTGAATCAAGGCTGACACTCGAGTGCAGTACTGAGAGAGTGCTGCATCGATGCAAGTTGCAGTCTTTTGGCTGGCGTGCTAAAACTGAGGTCTCCTTAATCCTCTCCCTCATTTTGTTTATGTGGCATGTTCCGAACACCAGTAGGAATTGTCATCTCACCCCCTTGGAATATGTGGCATCCATGCCAGAATAGAACACATGCCGGAAGAGCCAATGGCAAACGCACCCCCGCTGACTACAGCAGACCCAGTACCATTGTGGCATTATGATAAATATACAGAACTGTAAGGGTTAATGTTATGTCCTAATCAACCACTTGAGGGATCTAGATGCAGAACTATATAAGGCATCGATGCTAAGCTTTCTGGGCGAGAGGTTGAGGAGAAGGCTAGAAGACAGACTGTAGGAAAGATAGTGTGAGTAAGAGCAGATCATAGCTATTGTTTTAGTGTAGAGATTAGTAGTAGATGAGTGTAGATTCTATATTTATTGTCAACTGTTTATTCTATAGGAGTAAGTGTCAAATCCAATTAAATGATAATGAACGGGCTAATCAGTTTTATTGATGATGGTTAAGCGATAAATAGCTAGGTCACCAGGTCAAAAGCATATATGCAGAGGTATTATGAGGAAAGCTAGGCTAACAGATCTGAGACACACAATGATTAGCAAAAAGCACAGCTAAGTCTTAAGTAACAACCCCCTTGTTTATGTCCTTGGACGAGCTAACCTTAACCTATGAGCACAAGAAATAGTAATTCAGTTGAAGTATTTTGTGGAGAATTGGATCAATACCAGATATATGCAATGAACAGAAAGGAAGATAAAACAAGACATGTAAACTGATTCCTAATCCAAGAACTACTTAATGAACGCGACTGAATGGACTGAGGACCTCTTACTTGCCTAGTTGGAAATTTGAAGACCTGCTACTTTCAAACTGAGTGCATCATGATTATCGAATTCCTGAAAGTCCTCCTTGGCACAATTCTTCATGCGGTCTGTTTGGCTCATTTAGAGCGGTCTTGCTGTTTGAAAAAAACACAATTCTCAATGTCATGAATATGGTGGTAAATTGAAGGATTGCTTCCAGCATCTATAACAGCTCAAGCTGAGGAGGCCAGACTGGACAAGGTTAAAAAAAACAAAAACTACTGGATAAACTCAGCAGGTCTGGCAGCATCTGTGGAGAGAAACAGAGCTAACGTTTTAAGGATCTAAATGACCCTTCTACAGGTTAAGTATGTGCTTGAGGGTACAGCAGCTGGCCTTACATACACTATGCTTTGGATCTGTTGTAAGGGTCCTTCCTGCTTATTCCCTTATTTCCCCTTTGTTTTATTTTGCCGTTATCATTTTTGATCCATGGGTGATTAATGGACATGTATTTTTCAGTCAAGCAGCAGAGAGGAGTGAGGCATTCAGAAGCTACAGGAGAGAACACTCTGCTAGTTTTGAACAGGAGACCTCGGACATTTTGGCACCAGAGAGAGATGGGGTGGGACTTGGTTTGATTGATTGGTGGGTGGCAAATGAATTGGCCAAAAGGCCAGTCCCTGTCTGGTTACAGGTGCTGATTGGATCCTACCTTACTGGGATGATTCACTGAGACCTCGGGGAGCAGTTGAGCCCAAGATACAGAGACAAAGACCTGCTCATTCTGTCTCCTCTGCAGAGAACCTGAATGAATGAATGAATCTACAGGGAAGACCATTACAGGCTGCAAAAAGAGACTTTGACCTGCAAGTTTACTGTGAAGGAAGGTGTACTAGAAACCACCATCTGAAACAAAGGCTCTTATTCCTTTAACTTATTATTTTTACCCCTTTCTATGCCCTCTATGTTTGTTTGTCTTGTGGAGTGCATGCGTAGAGGGTGGGGGAAAGCTAAAGTGGGGGGGAATTGGAAATTGGATGATAGTTAACCAGTTGTATTTGCTGCATATTTCATAATAGCTTTTATAATAAATAAACAGTAATTTTGTTGAAATTTACAAACCTGGTGACTGTAATTATTGGGCAGCCAAGGGCCAAAGACTTTGAGTATTTTTCTCATAGGTACTGGTTAATTCACTTGTATTGCGACTCTGGGTCAAGTGGAGCTGGAATTGATTGCCTCTAGCCCAGGATGTCATAACACTCCTATAAATTCTGAACACGTCTGTACACAAGTGAACTACGCCCACACCTTAAATTTATAACTTTCTCCTTTGACCCTGCATATCAAAATTATTGAGTAAATTATCGGGAGGTGTCGGAGCACCCAATTTCTGTAACTGCTCCCTATTTGCTTGAGGAGCCCAAGGGGGAAGTAGGTACGCTGCCAATTTGTATCATAGTTTGACCTCGGAGAGAGATCCACCATGCCTTTAACGGAATACTTGAGCAAACAAATTAGTGGATGCTTCTGATATCTTTGATGTGGAAAGGAGACACACAGGTTTTCTAAAGTGCAACTGCTGAAATGAGATAAGAAATTACATACTGAAATTCTGACAACACGGAATCTTTTGAAACAAATTACTGCACGGTCAGATTTATGAGGAGGCCAACAATGGAATTCCGAGGCATTAGTCAAAAAGAAGATTAGTGGGGCAGCACGGTAGCATTGTGGATAGCACAGTTGCTTCACAGCTCCAGGGTCCCAGGTTCGATTCCAGCTTGGGTCACTGTCTGGGCGGGGTCTGCACATCCTCCTCGTGTGTGCATGGGTTTCCTCCGGGTGCTCCGGTTTCCTCCCACAGTCCAAAGATGTGCAGGTTAGGTGGATTGGCCATGCTAAATTGCCCTTTGTGTCCAAAAAAGGTTAGGTGAGGGCAGCACGGTAGCATTGTGGATAGCACAATTGCTTCACAGCTCCAGGGTCCCAGGTTCGATTCCGGCTTGGGTCACTGTCTGGGCGGGGTCTGCACATCCTCCCCGTGTGTGCGTGGGTTTCCTCCGGGTGCTCCGGTTTCCTCCCACAGTCCAAAAATGTGCTGGGTAGGTGGATTGGCCATGATAAATTGCCCTTAGTGTCCAAAATTGCCCTTAGTATTGGGTGGGGTTACTGGGTTATGGGGGTAGGATGGAGGTGTTGCCCTTGGGTAGGATGCTCTTTCCAAGAGCCGGTGCAGACTCGATGGGCCGAATGGCCTCCTTCTGCACTGTAAATGCTATGATCTATAAATCAATCAAATGACTTTAGGATCATCATATCAGCCTGAACTACTAGAATAACTTTTCAGTAAGCAGCCCTGTCGTTACATCAGAAATCTAGGGCTAGATTCTGTAGTCCCCCAGGAACATATTTCTCAACGGCGTGTCGTTTGCTGGAGATAGGATTCTCTCTCCCACCTCCCGCTTGTCGATGGGATTCCCCATTCAGACCACCCCACGCCGCTAGAAACCCAAGGGTAGGCATGCACTGCCAGCAGGAACAGAGTGGCCCATCCCATAATGGTTAAGCAAAGCAAAAAAGAACAAACTTTGTGGGGAAATATTGTCAATTCCGTACAGAGTTGGTGTCACTAGAAGTATGTGTAGCTCAGACTATGTGGAGCTGAGATTTGGTTGTACTGCTGTTATGATGCTGTTGTTTTACTGCAAAGGTGAAAGGAGAAAATGAGCATATAAGAACATAAGAACTAGGAGCAGGAGTAGGCCATCTGGCCCTTCGAGCCTGCTCCGCCATTCAATGAGATCCTGGCTGATCTTTTGTGGACTCAGTTCCACTTTCCCACCCGAACACCATAACCCTTTACCTTTATTCAAAAAACTATCTATCTTTATCTTGGAAACATTCAATGAAGGAACCTCACCTGCTTCACTGGGCAGGGAATTCATAGATTCACAACCCTTTGGGTGAAAAAGTTCCTCCTAAGATCTTCCCCTTATTTTGAGGCTATGCCCCCTAGTTTTGCTTTCACTCGCCAATGGAAACAACCTACCCGCATCTATCCTATCTATTTCCTTCATAATTTTATATATTTCTAGAAGATCGCTCCGCATCTTTCTAAATTCCAATGAGTATGTCCCAGTCTACTCAACCTCTCCTCATAATCCAACCCCCTTAACTCTGGGATTAACCTAGTGAATCTCCTCTGCACACCCTCCAGCGCCAGTACATCCTTTCTCAGGTAAGGAGACCAAAACTGAACATAATACTCCAGGTGTGGCCTCACTGACACATTATACAGTTGCAGCACAACCTCCCTAGTCTTATGTCCATCCCTTTAGCAATGAAGGACAAAACTCCATTTGCCTTCTTAATCACCTGTTGCAACTGTCAACCAACTTTTTGTGACTCATGCACTAGCACACCCGGGTCTCTCTGCACAGCAGCATGTTTTAATATTTTATCATTTAGCTAATAATCCCTTTCGTTATTATTCCTACCAAAATTGATAACCTCACATTTGGCAACATTGTACTCCATCTGCCAGTCCCTAGCCCATTCACTTAAACTAGCCAAATCCCTCTGCAGACTTCCAATATCCTCTGCACTTTTCGCTTTACCACTCATCGTCTGCAAACTTGGACACATTGTACTTGGTCTCCAACTCCAAATGATCTGTATAAATTGTGGACAATTGTGGGCCCAACACTGATCCCTGAGGGACACCACTAGCTACTGATTCCAAACCAGAGAAACACTCTTTGCTTTCTATTAATTAACCAATCCTCTATCCATGCTGCTACTTTACCCTTAATGCCATGCATCATTATCTTACGTAGCAACCTTTTGTGTGGCACCTTGTCAAAAGCTTTCTGGTAATCCAGATATACCACATCCATTGGCTCCCTGTTATCTACCGCACTGGTAATGTCCTCAAAAAATTCCACTAAATTTGTTAGGCTCGACCTGCCCTTAATGAACCCATGCTGCGTATGTCCAATGGGACAATATCAATCCAGATGCCTCGTTATTTCTTCCTTGATGATAGATTCCAGCATCTTCCCTACTACCATCACAGCATCATTGTGTTAGCGGTACCATTGTTTAAGGGAGACTGAAAGGCTGTTGCCATGTTGTTATGCTTACATGTGCTACTAACTGATATGCCATGAAATTTTGTCCATGGTTTAAAAACCATTAGTTTAAATCCCATGGTCCAGATTTGCTGATTGGAATGTTATAAAAGTGAAGGAGTACAACCAAATCCTCATATGTGTGGTATACGAAGATGCATTTATGTTACAGCAGCACACAGAAAATTGGAATGACGTTTCTGCTTCTTTTGGTGGACAAAGTGCATTTGACACATTATGATGCAATGACGGTTCTTTTGTTTGTTTTGGATTAAGGAGTATTTTCTTGTCACATTCAAAAGGCAGCAGTCTATGTCAAAGAGAGCAATGGGGCTGGATCTTCCACTCTGCATTGGGAAACGCGAGTCAGGCCATTTCCTGACTTTCCAATCCTCCGCCTATTCCCAGTGTTTTCATCTCTGTGAGATGTGGGTAGCCAGGGGTTTGGGTCTGCCACCTCCCTAAGCAGGCCCGAGACAGCGACAGATAGTGCCAAGATGGCTGGTTAGATGTCCATCTCAAAGTCTCATGGACATAAGACCTGCCCTCTCCGTGGCTGTTCGGCTCCCAGCCCTCACCACCTCAGCCCCTTCATTCCCCCTCATACATCCATGTCCCTTCCATGCCCCATTGAACGCCCATCCCCATCTCAAATCCCCCATGTCCATTGCACACTCCTTCCATATTTCCTCTTTGCCCCTATTCACTGTCTCACCCCCCACTCTCCCATGCATCCTCCACACCCACGCATCCATTATCCGCTGTAGAGAAGACTAATGAGCCATTGCAAGTCTTGTAGGTTTTTGAAATACTTCTGAAACTGGCAAAGTAAGCAAACATGCTTTGAAACTCCCCTTTGAAAAGAAAATTGTTGCTACAATCTCATAAAAGTGTTATTGAAACATACACAGTCATGGTAGCAATGACAAAACTTTTAATTTTCTTACCATCTATTAATCCTGTACAAATGGGAACACAAGTATTGAAAAACACGTCAAAGCAAGAAAAAATAATACAACCTCATAAAACTGTCAATAAAACAAGGCTAGCACTCCCCTTTAAGTTGTGTTAACATTGCCTAATAAGCTACCATTAGCTATTCTTCGAGTTCAGCCAAGCATTCTTACGAAGGCAATCTGGAAACTGTATCAACAGAAGTTTGAACAGTTGGACAGGCATCTGTTTTTCAGGTTTAATTTCAGGTTTTTATCAGTTCTTTATTTTTCAATAAAGCTGACTGATACTGACGTAGACATGGAAATAAGGCGCAAGTTACATGCGCGATCAAATTGTACGATCAAAATTCACCTCAGAATTTTAACCATGAGCAAAAGTACCTTGTCAAAGTCTAACCCTTGGAAGAAGTGGAAGTCTTCCAGAACTTTAATGAAGATGTGAAAAGACACTGATGTATTTCTGGTTCCTTTTCACACAAGACTAGTAAACTATAAGTAGGCTTATTATGACACCCTGGATCAGTGCACAGTCAATTCCAGCCCCACTTGACTGGGAATTGCAATACGGTTGATGTTAGCTTTTATTTAAAAAGTTCCAAGTCCTTCAGCTGCCCAATATTTGCAGTCACCAGGTTTGTAAATTTAAACACAATTGATTTTATATTATTAACAGTAACTCAAATTCAATAGGCAACAATTACAATGGTTAACTACTATCTAATCTCTAACCCTTCACCTTTTAACTCGCCCCTCCACACACAGACAAACAAACACAGAGGGGAAAGAGGGGTGTAAAATAATGATGAAAGTAAAAAGATAAGACTCTGTTTCAGATGGACATTAGTTTCTTCTTCAGTCCAGGCTTTCATAGAATTTACAAAGAATTTACAGTGCACAAGGAGGCCATTTGGCCCATCGAGTCTGCACCAGTCCCTGGAAAGAGCACCCTACCCAAGCCCATACTTCCACACTATCCCCGTAACCCAGTAACCCCACCCAACCTTTTTTGGACACTCAGGGCAATTTATCATAGCCAATCCACCTAATCTGCACATCTTTGGACTGTGGGAGGAAACCAAAGCACCCGGAGGAAACCCACGCAGAGACGGGAAGAACGTGCAGACTCCACACAGACAGTGACCCAAGCCGGGAATCGAACCTGAAACCCTGGAGCTGTGAAGCAACTATGCTAACCACTGTGCTACTGTGCTGCCCTTTTGGATGGATGTTTCAGCTTGTAATGGTTTTCACAGTAGTCTCGTGGAAATAGCAGGCAGCTAATCATCGGGAGAGAGAGAGAGACAGCTTATTTTTGCAGGGTCTAGAAGCTTCTGCATTCAGAGAGTAAAAGTAGAGCATAGAATGAGCTGCATCCACCTGAGGGTCCAGTGGCTTGCCCTGGGGTCTCTCCAAAAAAACCCCATCTGATAGCAACCAATTGCTGTAATTTTCTGGGCAGAATAATGTCCCTGGCATATCCATTGGTTACCAAGCAACCAATCAAAACAAATCCCTCCAATCTCTTGGGTACCATAAAGGTTTTCTGCCCAAAATACAAAACTTTACAACACAGTGTACTATTTTAACACTTTGAGTTACTTACTTCCTCTGCGTGACTTGTCTCCGTTAACAATCCATGGACCAAATACGATGGAGACAAAATTATAGGAACTAAGGGCCCTTACAGGTTCAATTCATTTGAAGGCACCAATTGATATGGATACATATATTATAGGATGGCTCAGCAGACATATCTACTCCCGGATTTCAACAACCATTAATCACAGCTGCATCAACAGCTGTAACTCCTGCACTACTATCTGTCAGCTGACCACATGCTGCTTCACATGCTGGTTCCTTGATCACTTGCCTATTCTCTCAAAGCGGCAGTCACAAGACAATTCAATGGAAAATATTTGATAATGTTAATATAAATGATGCATTTTTTGAGGTTTTTTGTTTTGGCCCTATTTTGTACATTAGAAATTTCAGTTACTGACAAACAATGCAGAATGAATGGACAAATCATAAAGCATTTCAACTGGCTTCTTTGTACCCAGGGACTATATTGTTTGATATAATTTAATTATAAGATGGAAACTGTTGCATTGCTCATGGAGTGGCAGCTTTAACATTGATAAAGATGACCATAACACCCCTATCAAGAGTAACAGGTACTACATGCATTTATGACAACCCATATAACAAATTTAATATACACATTTTATTCACTTGAAGATAAACGGTACATTTAATGTCTTGGCTTGAAAACACAGCAGAATTCGAAAGACAAATTCTGGCTGTCAAAAAGATTTCTTTGTTTAGGGGAAGATGCCACCCAGGGCATATTAATGTCAGCTACAAAACTGAATGAACGTCTAGGGTTGTTTTAGAATTGAAGTAACAGGGGTTTGCAATGAATTCAACATTTTTGTCCTTTGGAATGTCACTCAACATAAATCAAAACTAGTAATGGAGTGTTGATGGAATGTAAAATGGTGTATCTCAGTGAAGTGCTGATGGTTTTTAACATCGCTTGCAGTTCTGTCTCCATTTTCTCCCATATAGCAAATATTCAAGGTTTGAATTAGATGTAGGCGCCTACCTTTAGTTTACAACAAGCGGTGTTATATTTTATGGGTACTTTGTGCTGTTATGAGTAAAGAAAGTAAGTCATGGTCTGTATTTATTTGTTCATTTAGCTTTATTGCCAAACACCGTGAAGCACGTGGGCACAATATTAAAAACAAGAACATCAGCAACAACATAAGACAATACATATAAAGAAATCACACTAGTGGGTGGGATTCTCCGTCTGTTCATGGCAGCGGGATTCTCCTGTCTCGCCACAGTGAATGGAGCTTTGGCCGAGAGTCACATTTTCCGTTCCCGCTAGCAGCGGTTGAGGGTTGAACTCGGAACAGAGAATCCCGGCCTATGTTTCGAACAAGCCTGCTAAAAGTCACTACATTTCCAGCATTCACAACAAGATCAGGCAAAGCATTCCAAGTATCAACACTGCCAAGGGAATTTTTTTTTAACAAATATCAAGGCATGAACCAACTTTCTGTAGTTTATACTGATTATCAAGCAGAATACAACAATTGAGAGTAAAGAGCTTTTCAGGCTAAGAGGTAGTAAGGCCGTGTTTCAATTTATAAACTTCAACTAAATCAAAAAATAGGCTTCCCTTCTCTAAAGATTGTAATCCAGGAATTCTTAGATGCTCCTCATAAGGTATTCCCTCGTGCCTTTCATTTTCCTGGTAACATGTCTTTGCGCTCTCTCTATAATCTGTATGTCCCTCTGAAAGTGTGGATTCCAAACTGTCTTCTAAGCAATAAGTCATAACTGATAAGGTAAAAGTGTCGGTGGATAAGCAGTTAGCACATCTGCAATCAGCACACCTGGCAACATCATCAAAAGATGTATTAGCTCCAGTTATGGAGCTAGAATAGGCACAGACATGATGAGCTGAACATCCTTTTTATGGAAGAATATTTTTACGATTTCTAGCAGAAGCACATGGTGGCTTTCCGAGAATTTGAGAAGGATATATCATGGAATGTGCACTATAATTAATTATTTTGGCCAGGTTACAATGCTGCCATATACATACATAGATACATAGAAAATAGAAGCAGGAGGAGGCCATTCAGCCCTTCGAGCCTGCACCGCCACTCATTATGACCATGACTGATCATCAAGGACAATACCCTGATCCCGCCTTCCCCCCATATCCCTTGATCCCGTTAGCCCCAAGAGCTATATGTAATATACACACATAGAAAATAGACAAGTTGGAACTTTAATGTCACTTTAAAAAAGTCTAATTTATTATGAATGCACCAAATAGTTCCTGTTAACTTGTTTGGCCTGTAAGAGAATATGTGTTGACATCGATATAGAAATACAATTATCTCCATTGGTTAATTCATTTCTGGTATAGATACCGACTAATTGATCCAAAATACATGCGCCTCCAAAGTCTTGACCTCAACCTTCTCGACAATGTATTTGGCAAAATGACTCTTGTTTGGAATCTAAAAAATTGTTTTCCTTCGTCTCTTGTCCCAAATTTTGACTGTCACCATAGTATAAAGAGAAACAAAACCTGCTTATTTTCCCTTCCCTGATTTCATTGGTGTTGCACCAGAGAGGGAAACAGTTTTTAGAACCAATTGATTCCTAATTTTGCAACATATTGGCTTTGCGTTGTGCTTGCAACTTCTGAATGAACCACATAAAGCGACATTTTGCTTCCACTCTTTGGACCTGAGCATCACTCGCAAGGCCAGTATTTATTGCTCATCGTGAGTTGCCCTTGAAAAGCTAGTGCTGAGCGGCACTTCTTGATCCACTTGATGTATTAGGTATGGCATTCCAGGGTATTAACTTTGAGGTGATGAATGAAAGGTGAAATACAGCTCAGTATGGTGTGTGATTTGGAGAGGAACTGGAGGTTCTCTTCCTGTGGATATTGAAACAATCCTCAGAAACTAAAAGCACAACAATATTTAATATTTGAAAAACCCTGGTGGCATAACTTTCAAGCGGTTATTGGATAGGCACATGGAGCACACCAGAATGACAGGGAGTGGGATAGCTTGATCTTGGTTTCGGACGATACTCGGCACAACATCGAGGGTCAAAGGGCCTGTTCTGTGCTGTATTGTTCTATGTTCTATGTTCTTTGTTCTATTTCAACTTGTTTCTCCTGATCTCTTCACAGGAAATACAGGTCTGTGGTTTTATGTTTCCATGCAGAAATGGACCAAAAGTGATCCCCCACAATAGTAAAGCTCACAGGTTTCTAAGCAATGGAAATGGAACTTGGTTCAAGCCAATGTCAAAAAAATCAGTGGTCTCAATAATTGGAAACTCTGTAATGTGAATCGTAGTCCGGTGCTTTACCACGTCTGCTGATTATTGGCAAGGACTTCAGCAGCTATTAAACTCTTCAAAAATGCAGAACCACCATTTTCAGCCTCCAAATCTTTACATACCATTTATTAGTTGTGAATGGAGGCTGAACTTACATCACTGATCCTGGCATTTTACAAAAGTATTTGGGGGAACAGCATTGAACAGAAATTCTGAAACTGTTTTACAGCATTTGTTGTCATTTTCAGAGTGCCTCGCATTAAGTACTGATGATGCGTGCAGACGTTTTGCCCTGCTTATCTTTGCGCCTCAGTCCCAAGCTGATGTGAAGTCTCAGCAGTATATTATGCCTACCTTTTGAGATAAGTTAAGATGTCTGATGGAGAGCGTGTAAGATTTCTTGTCGGTGATGGTGAATGTGTGGGCGCACTCTCTTCATTTTCATTAGATAACCCGCATCACAGTGGAATTAGTAACATTTGACAAACCAGCTAATGTCACGTGTTGCCGTTCCTTATTCGCAGTTTCATTAAGGCACATCTGAAAACTGTTTAACGTGACAAAACTGACCCGTGAACATTTTTGACATGCGACATCAAAACTGGTGTGTTTATGCAGTGATATATTGCCACATTTCAATTCTATTGCACCAGTCGTTAAAAGTAATAATTTCTCATTATTGCACGTGGAAGCATAGTGCAGCTACAGCTGAACTCTATCCCATTTAAGCAGCAACTTGAGATACCAGTGCCTGAGGCATTGAGGATCTTGCTGCTCTTTGGATTAGATATGATAAAAGACACAAATAGAGAGTGAGTAGCATCTGTTCTGGGGTAAGGTGAAGGAAAATGATCAGTGATGTGTTGAGACTAGGCAGCAATGGAGAGAAGGTGTTTAAAGAGAAACACCAGACACTGAAGTTGAATTATTGAACACCATAAGCATTCTTACACAATTTGGGCTCTGAGGAAGCATATTAAAAAAAACCTCATGAATGTTGAACTTCATCTTTTTTAGGGTTGGAAAGAATTGGAAGGGATTCATCATATGAGCAGGAAGGAAAAGTGCAGTTTGTCATCGACGCTGTGTACTCAATGGCACATGCATTGCACAATATGCACAAGGAACTGTGCCCTGGTTATGTTGGTCTGTGCCCCACAATGAGCTCTGTGGATGGCAAGGAACTTCTGCGGTTTGTTCGAGCTGTAAACTTCAGTGGTAAGTAGTTTTATTTTTTGCTCTATCCAGGCATAGTTTTTTCCCGCCTCTGCTCTCTTTTAAAAACATATTTTTATTGGTGTTAGCCAGTCGGTGAAGGGAGAAATAGAGCCAATCTTTATTTGGAATAGCTTTATTCACAGAGTGCAAAATTACAGCTATACATCTCCAGACCAGACTCAATTCCTGTGTCAGTAAGTGTCTCTTTATATGTGCTCGAGTAACCATCCAATTAATGCCCTCCACCTGTATGTATTCAAAGCTTACTACTCTAAAGGTCATGGTTTCCCCAGAGCAACAGGTGAGTTTAGATCTACATTCTACCGGAGGTAATTATGAGCTTTCAATCTTTATTTGAAATTGAGATATAAAGTTTCTTCATGCTTACCATGCTGCCAAACTTACGGGTTTTCCTCAGGTCACTAAAGGTCACTTAATGGTTCTGCACTGCTAATGATATCGGTAATATTCTAATATGACTCTCTCATTGAATATACATACAGAGCTTTCCCTAATTTGATTCAACCTTTTGTTTTCTCTTGAGAGTTAACATTGTTGAAAATCATCTTGTTGAAGCAAACTATGGAAAAGGTCCTTAATTTAGGGACCACTGTTAACTTGTTTCTGTTGTCAACAATTTAACTCCTGTGATGAATAACTCTCATATGTTGTTCAGCGGTTATGAAATAGCATTAAGACTGAAACAGCTTTCAGCCCTCCCTAAAGCTTTTGACTGTTGTACAGTATACCTTCCAACTAAGAACTGGGAGCAGGACTAGAACATGTGGCCCATTAAGCCTGCTTTGGAATTCACACTATCATGGCTGATCTTCAGCATCAACTCCTGCTCTGAAATATCTCTTGACATTACAGAATCACATGTTACGGTGCAGAAAGAGGCCACTAGACCGATTGTGTCTGCACCGGCTCTTCACGCGAGCATCATGATTTAGTGCCATTCCCCTGCCTTTACCCTGAACCACTGCAACATTGTTTTTATTCAAGTAATCATCTCATGCCCGCCTTCAGCTTTTTATATGTTCAAAAATGGAACGTCGACAACCCTTGGGAAAGAGAATTCCGAAGATTCATAACTTTCAGTGAAAAACCGTCTCCTCTTTTCAACCCTAAATAATCGGCCCCACATCCTGAGACCGCGCTCCTGTGATTCAGATTTCCCAGCCAAAAAAAAAGCAATCTCTCAGAGTCTACCCTGTCAAGGTGCTTCAGAATCTTCTACTTTTCAATGAGATAACCTCTCATGCTTCTAAACTCTTGGGAATATAGATGCAGTTTTCTCAGCTTCTCATTTTGGGCCGAATCGAGTGAAACCTCAATGTGCCATCTCCAATGGAAGTATATCCTTCCTCCAGTATGGATATCAAATCTGTGAACAGGATTTCATGTGTTCTCTCACCAAAACAGTGTACAATTGCAATAAGATTATTATTATACTCCATTAGACTCCTGTATTATACTCCATCTGCCACCTTCTTGCCTACTCATTTAACCTATCATGTAAAGTCATGTTAACTATGATCATTCCATGATTTTTTAAAAAGTGTTTTGTTCAAACATCCTTAATAATAGATTCCAGCACTTTCCTAATGACTGGCCTGAAGTCATTTAATCACAGACTCCTGAAGTACAGAAGGAGTCCATTCGGTCCATTGAGTCTGCACTGACCCACCCCCACTCCATCCCCACAGCCTCACATACGCATCCTTGAACACTAAGGGCAATTGATCATTGCCAATCCACGTAACCTGCACATCTTTGGACTGTGGGAGGAAACCGGAGCACCCGGAGGAAATCCACGCAGACACAGGGAGAACGTGCAGACTCTGCACAGACAGTCACCTAAGGTCGGAACTGAACCTGGGTACTTAGTGATGTGAGGCAGCAGTGCTAACCACTGGACCAAATTCCTTGTTTTCTTTCTCCCTCCTGTCTTGACAGTGGGAATTGAATTTCACACTAATCCATACTGCTGTGATATCATTTTGTCCCCATTTTCATCTCCTATATTCTGCCCTGACTGAAACACATTTATCCATGAAACCTTAAAACACAGATATTGGGCGGGATTCTCCGACCCCCCGCCTGGTCGGGGGCCGGCGTGAATCCCGCCCCCGCCGTCTCCCGAAGTCTCCGGCACCAAAGATTCGGCGGGGAGGGAATCGCGCCACGCCTGTCGCCCCCCCCCCCCCCCCCCCCCGGCGATTCTCCGGCCTGCGATGGGCCGAAGTCCCGCCGCTGTCATGCCGGTCCCGCCGGAGTGAATTAAACCATCTACCTTACCGGCGGGACCAGGCGGCGTGGGCGGTCTCCGGAGCCCTGGGGGAGGGGGGGGGGCGATCTGGCCCCGGGGGGTGCCCCCACGGTGGCCTGGCCCGCGATCGGGGCCCACTGATTGGCGGGTGGGCCTGTGCCATGGGGGGCCTGTGCCATAGTCTTCACGATGGCGGACGCAGAATAGACCCCCTCCCCTGCGCCTGCGCGGGGATGACGTCAGCAGCCACTGACGCTCCGGCGCATGTACGGACTTCCGCCAGCCGGCGAAGAACCTTCGGCCCCGGCTGGCGTGGCGCCAAAGGCCATTCCCGCTGGCCGGCGGGGCGCCAACCACTCCGGCACGGGCCTAGCCCCTCAAGGTTAGGGCTTGGCCCCTAAAGGTATGGAGACTTCCGCACCTTTGGGGCGGCCCAACGCCGGAGTGGTTCACGCCACTCCATTACGCCGGGACCACCCACCCCACCGGGTAGGGGAGAATCTCACCCGTGATCTTTAATCACTGATAGCAGCTGAACGAGTCATCCATTTTCAATCATTAAAATGTGATCGATCGTTCAGCAGAATCTCTTTAAATTTATAAAGGGTGATTTTATGACTCAGCACCTGTTTGGAGTTCACTTCGGATGTGCAGTCCATGATTACCCGATGTGAACTCGCCCTGAGTGCTGCTTGCTGATGGGAATGCTGGATTACAGAATTACACATTCAAAGCGTACCCTGGCCATTTTTACACCACCGCCGATAGCCATTGTGAAACCGCTTTTCCGAGAAGATGCCTTTCCTGAAAGGAAGCGCATCGTCCCATGTGACATGGAGCAGCAAAATCTGGTAAAACGGGGACGTTATACCCTGAAACTCACATGGCACACACGGGTGTCCTTATACTTTTTTGGTGAAAGTGGATCCTTTTGGCATGATACGGACTGGCGACTGAAAAACTTACACCCGGGGTTGTCCATGTCCACATGCAAGTGGTACATGATATTTTTGCAATGCCGGTATTTGGAATGAGCATAACATAACCGTATTGAAAATTAATAAGTATATTTCTATTGGGTTTACTGAAACCTTGATGCCTCAAACATTCCTGATAACATTAGAGCAGGTTGAAACAACGGTCTTTTCTCTTGAAAGCATGTCAGATTTGGATGCTAGTTTGTTAAGAGGCCAGAATAAATAGCCCTGTTCAATATTTTCTCTTGGTTTGAAATGGAAACGATTACAGAAATCTGGGTTTGTGTAATGCTTATAACAGCAAAAACAAATGAACTGCTTCTGGGCATTTATCCTTTAGCACGCCATTCTTTATCTACAGCAAAGCTTGGCTGATCTTATGCCTCAAATCCCGCCATTGCTCCCTGGAGTTTTCTGATAGACGCATGGCAACAGGAGAAGACCATTCAATAGCTTGGGCTGGTTCTGCTATTCAGGGATGATGGCTGAACTGTGTCTTAATCCTATTTGCCAGCCTTGGTTCCGTAGCCCTTAATAAACTTGCCTCATGATAACCCGTCGATCTCTGTGTAATCATTCCCAGTCAAGCTGTGCTGACTTTGAAGTTGTGAGAGGATGTTTCAATCAAGCCGCAAGTCATTCCTGGCCAGTGCTGTTTTGTCTTTGGCTCTGCGATTTGCATTTGCTGGTGCAGAAGGGTGGCTTTAACAAGATTCAGGGACTACGGGCTCCAAGGTTCACTATGTTGGTACTGGCAGCGGGAATGACCACTGCCTCTGACCAGTGGATCCCGTCAGCTTTGGGGGTCAGAACCACAGCCAGGAATAGTTAAGAGGCTGAGTGCAGGGGACAGCCCCTGGGGAATGTGGGAGTTGTTTTAGGAACTTAGCTGGGATGAGAGAAGTCTAATGAAACTATAAGAGCAGGTGGAGGGAACAGAGATGTGGAAGGAGGAAAAATGTGGAACGGGGGAATGAATAAGTATTTTCAAACATATACATAACTTTAAAAAGACCTCATAATGTTTACAAAACAGACAGTTTATGGGGTATTCATCTCACACGCTTGCATTCTGACATAGAATCACAGAAAGGCTACGTCACAGAGGGAGGCCACTCGACCCATCATTTCTGTACTGGCTCTCCGAATGAGTAATTCACCGAGTCCCACTCCCTGCCTTCTCCCCATCACCTCGCACATTCTTCCTTATGTATATAATAATCCAATTGCCTCTTAATGACAGGATTGAATCTGCCTCCACTCTACTCTCAGGCAACGTGTTCCAGATCTTCACCACTCACTACATGCAAAAGTTTATTTTCTTGTCTCCATTGCTGCTTTGGCCAATTATCTGAAATCTGCAACATGGCAGAGGGTCAAGGTGATGGTGGCGAAACTAATCCACAGCACCACTCAGTGGTCAGAACTTAAAACTGCAACTATACTCAAAACAGCCCTTCCAAATTATTCCCGTGTCCCAGACTTGCATCTTAATGAGATAATCTATCAAAGCGCGCTGTGTGTCACCAGAGAAGTGTAACGTTTAAAATGCAAATTCACATAGACATCTGGCCGTAGATTACAATGGGCGGCTCAACCGACCTACCCATTGGGTCTGAGAAGTCCAGGGAGAGTGTAGTACCTAGGTCAAGCAGAGTTAGAGTTTAATTAAATTGGTGAGGGACGAGGAGGCAGGCTGAGCAGCATAGGAGAGGGCAGGGGAGGGGTGAGGATCTGGGGAGGTAGATAGAGGGAGGGGAAGGAACATAGAACATAGAACAGTACAGCACAGAACAGGCCCTTCGGCCCTCGATGTTGTGCCGAGCAATGATCACCCTACTTAACCCCACGTAACCCGTATACCCGTAACCCAACAATCCCCCCATTAACCTTACACTACGGGCAATTTAGCATGGCCAATCCATCTAACCCGCACATCTTTGGACTGTGGGAGGAAACCGGAGCACCCGGAAGAAACCCACGCACACACGGGGAGGACGTGCAGACTCCACACAGACAGTGACCCAGCCGGGAATTGAACCTGGGACCCTGGAGCTGTGAAGCATTGATGCTAACCACCATGCTACCGTGAGGCCCATCACGGTAGTGAAGGAAGTAGTGAGAAATTAGGGAACTGAGGAAAGATGGAGGGGTAGGAAAAAGTCATATGATGTGTAGTGGCTGGTGGTTAGGGGAATGCACTTGGATTAGGTCAGGGTTTGGCCATGGACACAGTGCTCTGTGAAAGGGCCCAATGGCAGGGGGTCCATTGTGGTCTCTGATCAGCTTAGTGATTGCTGAAGTTATGAGATGTGCTCAGGTGAGATATGGGGCTATGAACCACCCAAACAACTGCAGGAGAGGCAGTTCAAATCACCCAAAATAATGTATGGGTTAAACTGTCTATCACACACAGGATAAGTATTCCCTCTATTTGATTACTAACTCTTATTGACACACCATGAATGTTGGGAGTTATAGGGGTGGATGATCAACATGAAAATGCTATTCATTGTATTTCGATACATGTGATAATAAATCAATCAATCAATCAATAGGCATATGCTGACCATATTTCGACCATCTTCAAACATAACCCATTCACATCCAATTTTGTTCCCAACAGTAACACAGTAAACTTCAGTTATCAATAATTGGTGAAAAGA
The DNA here is from genome assembly GCF_902713615.1 of Scyliorhinus canicula. Classification (NCBI taxonomy): domain Eukaryota; kingdom Metazoa; phylum Chordata; class Chondrichthyes; order Carcharhiniformes; family Scyliorhinidae; genus Scyliorhinus; species Scyliorhinus canicula. The sequence goes on along the minus strand of NC_052165.1, from coordinate 66,450,404 downwards.
AATTCGAGAGATCCCAGTGTAAATGTGAATCCTTCTTTCTTCCAAGATGTTATGGCAATACAATAGTACTACTGCCGACTACACTTGGAAAAAGGAATGCATTTATTGGATATGTTGTGCTTTGAGCTGTCCCAAAGGAATAGCAAGGTGAGTTGCTTTCATTTTCTTCCTGAAATAGAACTCCAATATGCCAATTCACAGGCCTGTTTCTTGAGGCTCCCTAATTGGGACAGTGGGCTGGACGCTCTGCCTTGTGCTGCAGGTAGTGGAGTTCCTGATGCAGTGGAGACTCCAGCGTTAGGGAGAAAATGGGATTGGTGACTGGCACCGACCCGTTTCCGATGCTCTGGCCCCCTGCCGGTGTCTGGACTGAGGTTCGTGCCCTGGGCCAGGCACAATATTCTCCGGGCCCTTGTTATTCTTCGGTCCTCCGGACCAGGAATCACGTGGGCGAGAATTAGTGCTGGTCCCGACAAGTGTGTGTTTGAAGCTGAGGACCTTGTGATCGGCCAAGGGGGTAACTCTTCAATGGAGTTGTCGTTATAGTCCATGGGAGGTCCACCCTCCCCCCACAATGCAAAACTTGCCACCCCCACCTAAGTAAAGAAACCCCCCAATAAATCCCCTAAATAAACAAGCCCCCCCACAGATCCCCAAGTAAAGAGACCCTCAACAAACCCCTTAAATAAAGAGACCCCCACAGACTCCCTAAATAAAGAGAGCCCCACAGAGACCTCCTGAATTAAGAGAGCTCAAGAGCGATTCCCTAAATAGAGATCCACAGATAAGAGACCCCTGTCACAAAACCCGGTGGAAGAGAGACGACTATCAGGAAGTCCCCCAGAAGAGAAATCCCTATCAGGAAGCTGCAGAGTAGTCCAGACAGAGGCAGTGAAAAAAGTCATTGCTTTAACACTCACCTGTGCAATACATCTGCTGGCTCATTTACAGGAAGCAGCATCTATCAATTCTTGAAAAGAGAAAACTAGTCAGCTGGGTTTAAACCCCCCCAGGTCTTTGATCTGCAAGTCATTCATTCATTTCTCTTTGATATCAATTTTACTAGGCTGTGATTGACAGCTTCCACACAACTCTAGCTGTCAGCATTGTTCCACATGAAAACTGCATTGTTTATAAACATCAAGCTTTCATTGACAGCTTCTTGACCACTTCAAACAGAGTTAAATGCTGTTAGTTTCTAGCTGACCATTTCAAAGTCATTCAACCAGGAAGGGAGATTAATGGAAAGGACTTAACTCTGTTTGAAGTGGTCCATTGACGTTGACACGCTGAAAACCAGATGTGTGCTGCCTGGGCTCCTCTCAAGGAACCCTGCAAGTCATCAGCTAAGTGGCACTCTGGATTATTGGTGGTTGTAGCATGCTACACAATGTCGCCAGCATGAGGGAGAGTCCTTCTCACCAGCGAAAGCATGAGCAGCTGTCGGAGATGAGGAGAAAGTTAACGTAAAAATGAAAGAAACAGAAGAGGGAGGGAGGTTGCAACCTGGATCATCACTTCTAATTAAGCTGTGTCTGAAGAATTATTCCAACAAATAAACTCAACCTAAATTATCAACAGTTCCTCACCTTTCACTGATTGTACTGGAGGGGGAGGAGATTCACCAGGATATTGCTTGGGGTGGAGCATCTGATCTATAACGAGAGACTGAATAGGCTTAGATTGTTTTCTTTAGAGCAGAGAGGCTGAGGGGGTTATGGTTGAAGCGTGTAAGATTATGAGGTGTTTGGACGGGGTAAATAGGAAGCAGCTATTCCACCAAGGCTTCTGGTTCAGTGTCTCAAAAGCTTGGTGTCCTCTCATTTCTACATTGAACTCTTCTCTCTTTTCAATGTCAGATTCAGCTTGCAGCAGAGTCCCAGGACCTGCTCAAGCCTCAGCACATATCCCTTTTCAAAGGAGCAAGTCAGCTTTAAGTTGCGCCAGCAAATTACGATTTTCAGTTCCCCGCCGAAGTATACAGCCAATCAACAGCACTTTTAGTGCTGACTGAATGGAGAAATTCTAATAATGAGCAGATGGCACACATATTCTGTTGCCTGCAATATGTAGAACGGGCGTGGGTTAGTCACCTATCTTTGCTCCAGCACTTGTTTTCGGGGGCTATCCAATTTAGGCACCATTGTCGTCAATAATGTAACACTCCAGCATTACCACACTGAAGTGCCATATGAGATTGTATCTGCCGTCCCTGGAGTAAAGCTTGAACTCACAACCTTCAAATTCCGAGGTGAGAATGGACTGGCTGATTAAACTGACCATCGCTTCACAGGCTGTGAATTGGATTTTTGTTTCCATCAGAACAGAGGTCAAGAGAATTTCAAATGATGATTCAGATTCTAAAACTAAAACTCGTACAGCAATATTTGAAAGTCTTGCTGTCGAGCATAGCTTTTAGGACACATTTATAATTTCCAGAGATTTGCCTGATGATGCGAGACTTTATGCTTAAATGCAACCCTTGAGAACGATACAACACCAATCACAACCCCGTGTGCAACCTGTTGGAGCTTGTATTAAACCAGGAATTTGGAGAAGAAAGTAATTTGCACCACTTGTGTCAAAATTGTGGTTAAAAACAGCTGCATGCAGCCCCAGAGGAGTTGATGATGATTTCTGACACCTTACCAATAGCAAGCCCCACATTTCTGCTGCTTTTTATTTTTAAGTTTTCAAACCTCATTTTGTCACAGAATATGAACAGGCACTCTAAATCTGTCACATCTCTGCATCACTATATTGAGGTGTACAGTGGAAAATAACAAGCCCACGTTGTTCTACAGAGCGAATGTTCTCTCTTTATCTTCCGCAACACTCTGCTTTTGGCAATCTGACTTTCGAACACATTTGGACCATGCAATGAATGGTGTACTTAGAACTGCATCACCTTGCCTGCAGGAATGGTCCTTTTGTACATAGTTATGAGTTGCTACAGTGAGTGAGTGATTGCTTCTGTTAATGCACACCATCAATACTGCAGTGCCTCCAATTTTTCTAGCCCATTCTATCTTTTATTTCTTTCAGTCTGTTCCTTGAATTGGTGCTACATAGATAACATAGAACATACAGTGCAAAAGGAGGCCATTCGGCCCATTGAGTCTGCACCGACTCACTTAAGCCCTCACTTCCACCCTATTCCCATAACCCAATAACCCCTCCTAACCGTCACTGAGGGCAATTTATCATGGTCAATTGTTACTGCTAATAATAATTACTGGATATACTTTCTATGATTAGGTTCGATCCTCAATAAACTAGCTTATATAGAGTTACTCTTGTGTTATCCTAGCTATCCGGTTTTAAGAGGTCTCATCTCAGAACCTTGCCCCCTGCCCCTTCACGGGTCTTTTCCAAATGGCAGGCAGAAACTAGTGGGGTACCATAGGGATCGGTGTTGGGACCCCAGCTATTCACAATATATATCAGTGATTTAGATGAGGGAACGTAATGTGATATCTTCAAATTTGCAGATGACACAAAGTTGGGTGGGAGGGTGAGATGTGAGGAGGATACATATATCCTTCAGTGTGATTTGGACAAGTTGAGTCAATGGGCAAATGAATGGAAGATGCAGTATAATTTGGGTAAATGCGAGGTTATCCACTTTGGTAGCAAAAAAGCCATAAATTAAGACACAGGAATGTGCAACGAGACCTGGGTGTCCTCGTACACCATTTGCTGAAGGTAAGCATGCAGGTTCAGCAGGCGGGCTAAAGAAGGCAAATGCTATGTTGACCTTCATAGAATCATCGAATGTACAGTGCAGAAGGAGGCCATTCGACTCATCAAGTCTGCACTGGCCCTTGGAAAGAGTACCCTACCTAAGCCCACACCTCCATCCTATCCCTGTAATCCTGTAACCCCACTCAACCCAACCTTTTTTGGACACTAAGGACAATTTAGTGTCTGAAAGCGACCTAACCTGCACATCTTTGGACTGTGGGAGAAAACCGGAGCACCCAGAGGAAAATTACCTAACCTGCACACCTTTGTACTTTGGGAGGAAACCGGACCACCCGCATAAAACCCACGCAGACGCGGGGGAGAAAATGCAAACTCCGCCACAGACAGTAAACCAAGCCGGGAATTGAACCTGGGACCCTGGAGCTGTGAAGCAGCTGTGCTAACCACTGTGCTACTGTGACCCCTATAGCGAGAGGATTTGAGTACAGGAGCAGGGATGTCTTACTGTAATTATTATTTTTTTAAAAATAATTTTAATTCAAATTTTCACAAAATATCAACAACAAAAAGAGAAAAATTACAAAGAACAGAAAGAACAACCCCCCCCTCCCCCCGCCCCGTGCATATACAAAGGGAGAGATAAATGAACACCCGTCATTCCCACAAAACAACTGCCCGTCCCTTCAGCAGAAAGGATAGAACCCCCCCCCCCCCCGTGTATACACAAAAGAAACAAATAGCGCCGTCATTAGCACAGAACATCTATGCACGTCCCTTCAGTCCAAAACAAAGAAACACCCCCCACCCCCACCCCCCTACCCCTCCGGGTTGCTGCTGATACTGGCCTTCTCCTATCGTTCTGAAATCCAGAAATGGTTGCCACCTCCTGAAAAACCCCTGCACCGACCCCCTTAGGGCAAATTTCACCTTCTCTAATTTAATAAACCCCGCCATATCATTGACCCAGGCCTCCACGCTTGGGGGCCTCGCATCCTTCCACTGAAGAAGAATCCTCCGCCGGGTTACTAGGGACGCAAAGGCCAGAATGCCGGCCTCTTTCGCCTCCTGCACTCCCGGCTCCACTGCCACCCCAAATATTGTGAGCTCCCAGCCCGGATCGACCCTGGATCCTACCACCCTCGACAGTGTCCTTGCTACGCCCTTCCAAAATTCCCCCAGCGCTGGGCATGCCCAGAACATATGGGCATGGTTTGCTGGGCTCCCTGAGCACCTAATACACCTGCCCTCGCTCCCAAAAACCGGCTCATCCTTGTCCTGGTCATGTGAGCCCTATGCCTTCTCCATCCTCTTCCATGCTGCCCCCTCCATCAACCACACGCACCATTGCTGCATTGGCAGCCCAATAGTACCCACAGAGGCTGGGCAGCGCCAGCCCCCCCCCCCCCCCCATCCCTGCCCTGCTCCAAGAACACCCTTTTCACCCTCGGGGTCCCGTGTGCCCACACAAACCCCGTAATGCTCCTGTTAACCCGTCTGAAAAAGGCCTTCGGGATAAGGATGGGGAGGCACTGGAACAGGAACAGAAATCTCGGGAGCACCGTCATCCTGACTAACTGCACCCTACCCGCCAGAGACAGCGGCAGCATGTCCCACCTCTTAAACTCCTTCATTTGCTCCACCAGCCTTGTGAGGTTAAGCTTATGCAAGGCCCCCCAGCTCCTGGCCACCTGAACCCCCAAGTACCTAAAGCTCCTCTCCGCCCTTTCCGTAGGAGCCTACCAATCCCCCCTCCTGGTCCCCCGGGTGTACCACAAACAGCTCACTCTTCCCAAAGTTGAGCTTATACCCTGAAAAATCCCCAAATTCCTGGAGAATCCCCATCACCTCCAGCATTCCCCCCACCGGGTCCGCCACATACAACAATAGATCATCCGCATAGAGCGACACTCGATGCTCCTCCCCACCCTGGACCAGCCCCCTCCAATTCCCCGACTCCCTCAGCGCCATAGCCAGGGGTTCAATTGCCAGCGCAAAAAGCAGGAGGGACAAGGGACACCCCTGCCTCGTCCCTCGGTATAGCCCAAAATACTCCGACCTCCTCCTATTCGTGGCCACGCTCGCCATCGGGGCCTCATATAACAGCCTCGCCCAACTGACAAACCCCTCCCCAAACCCGAACCTTTCTAGCACCTCCCACAAGTACCCCCACTCAACCCTATCAAAGGCCTTCTCCGCGTCCAGCGCCACTACTATCTCTGCCTCCCCTTCTACCGCCGGCATCATTATAACGTTCAAGAGCCTCCGTATATTAGTGTTCAGCTGCCTCCCCTTCACAAATCCCGTTTGATCCTCGTGGATAACCTGTGGCACACAATCTTCTATCCTCGTGGCTAAGATCTTTGCCAACAACTTGGCGTCCACATTCAAGAGTGAGATCGGCCTACATGACCCACACTGTAGGGAATCCTTGTCCCGCTTAAGAATCAAGGAGATCAGCGCCCGAGACATCAGCGGGGCAAAGCCCCCCCTTCCCTTGCCTCGTTAAAGGTCCTAACCAACAGGGGGCCCAACAGGTCTGCATACATCTTGTAAAATTCAACCGGGAACCCATCCGGCCCCAGCGCCTTCCTCGACTGCATGTTCCCTATCCCTTTGACCAGCTCCTCCAGCTCAACTGGCGCCCCCAGCCCCTCCACCACCTTCGGGAATCTCAGCCGGTCCAAAAAGCGCCCCATCCCCCCCCTCCTCCATCGGAGGTTCGGATTGATACAGTTTCTCATAAAAGTCCCTGAAGACCCCATTAGTGTCTACCCCCCTTCGCACCACATTTCTTCCCCGATCCTTAACTCCACCAATCTCCCTAGCCGCATCCCGCTTACAGAGCTGGTGTGCCAGCATCCTGCTCGCCTTCTCCCCATATTCATACACCGCACCCTGTACCTTCCGCCACTGAGCTTCCGCCTTTCTGGTGGTCAGCAAGTCGAACTCAGCCTGGAGACTGCGCCGCTCCCTCAGCAATCCCTCCTCCGCGGCCTCCACGTATCTCCTGTCCACCCTCACCATCTCCCCCACCAATCTCTCCCTCTCGCTCCGCTCCCTTCTCTCCCTGTGGGCTCGGATGGAGATCAACTCCCCCCAAACCACTGCCTTCAGCGCCTCCCAGACCGTCCCAACTCAGACCTCCCCATTGTCGTTGGCTTCCAGATACCTCTCGATACATCCTCGGACCCGCCCCCCCCCCACCTCCTCGTCCGCCAGCAACCCCACCTCCAAGCGCCAAAGCGGGCGTTGGTCTCTCTCCTCTTCCAACTCAAGGTCCACCCAATGCGGGGCATGATCTGAAATGGCTATCGCCGAATACTCAGCATCTTCCACCCTCAAAATCAGCGCCCTACTCATAACGAAAAAATCAATCCGAGAATAGGCCTTATGCACATGGGAGAAGTATGAAAATTCCCTGGCCCTCGGCCTCGCAAACCTCCATGGATACACCCCTCCCATCTGGTCCATAAACCCTCTGAACACCTTAGCCGCCGCTGGCCTCCTACCCGTCCTGGATCTGGATCGATCCAGTGGCAGATCCAGTACCGTGTTGAAATCCCCCCCCCCATTATCAGACCCCCCGCCTCTGGAATCCGGCCCAACATGCGCCGCATGAAATCCGCATCGTCCCAATTTGGGGCGTATACATTGACCAGCACCACCCACTCCCCTTGCAGCTTGCTGCTCACCATCACATACCTCCCGCCGCTGTCTGCCACCACATTCGACACCTCAAACGACACCCTCTTCCCCACCAGGATCGCCACCCACCCGATTTTTTGCATCCAGCCCCAAATGAAACACTTGGCCCACCCATCCCTTCCTCAACCTAACTTGATCCGCCACCTTCAGGTGCGTCTCCTGAAGCATGGCCACATCCGCCTTCAGCCTCTTCAGGTGCACAAACACATGGGCCAGTTTGACCGGCCCATTCAGTCCCCTCACATTCCAGGTGATTAGCCGGATCAAGGGGCCACCTACCCCCCTCCCCCGTCAACTAGCCATCACCCCTTCCGTAATCCGCCACGTGCCCGCGCCCCCCCCCGCTCAGCCCGTTCCCCACAGCGACACCCCCATCCCGACCCCCTCTACATGCTCCAGCTCCTTCTCGGCCATTCCAGCAGCAACTCGGTACCCCCCTCTTCCCCCCCCCCCCAAACCTCCCCCCCCCCCCCCACCCCACCATGCTAGGGCCCTCCTAGCTGCGTAACCCCTTCCATTGTACATCTGTAAGTCAGCCGACTCCTGCTGACCCCGGCTGCTCCCGTCACCCCAATGACCTTCCTCAGTGCCACACCACCATCTCCCCAGTGCCGGCCCCGCCCCCTGCTCCTCCAGCACGAGAGAAAACCCCGTGCTTCCATCCCAAGCCCCGCCCCCTGACCCAAAACATGACAGAGACGGCCACATGACCCAACAGGACCGCGAACCCCACCCAAACTCTCAACCAGTGAAAAAAAATAAAAATACAAACAAGACAAAACGCCCAAGTAAACAGATAACAGTCCCAAAAAGATAAAAGCAGAACAGCAAAAAACATCATCCAATAGAACCAATAAAGCGAAAGGATACCAAGGAGGACAAAGCCTCCGGGCTGTGTACAACGTTCCCCAGCCCCCAGTCCTCAGTTCAAGTCCAGCTTCTCTGCCTGGACGAAAGTCCAGGCCTCCTCCGGGGAGTCAAAATAGAGCTGGCGGTCTTTATAAGTGACCCACAGGCGTGCCGGCTGTAACAGGCCAAACTTGACCCCCTTCTTGTGGAGCACTGCCTTCGCCCGGTTAAACCCAGCCCTTCTCTTCGCCACCTCCGCACTCCAATCCTGGTAAATCCTGATCTCCGTATTCTCCCACTTACGACTCCTCTCCTTCTTTGCCCATCTCAGCACACACTCAGGGTCAACATAGCGGTGAAAACGGACCAGCACCGCCCGAGGCGGCTCACTTGGCCTGGGCTTCCGCAGCAGCACCCGATGGGCACCCTCCAACTCCAAGGGTCCCTGGAACGACCGCGCACCCATTAGCGTGTTCAGCATCATAGCCACATAGGCCCCCAAATCCAAATCTTCCAGCCCCTCTGGGAAGTCCAGAATCCGCAGGTTCTTCCGACGGGCCCGGTTCTCCATCTCCTCCATCCTCGCTGACCACTTCTTATGGAGCGCCTCGTGCGACTCCACCTTCACCGCCAGGCCCAGGAGTTCGTCCTCACTCTCCGAGGCCTTTTGTCGAAGCTCTCGGATCTCCGCACCCTGAGGCGTCTGGGTCGCCATGAGCTTGTCCAGGGAGGCCTTAAACGGTTCCAGAATCTCTGCCTTCAGCCCCTTGAAGGAGCGCTGAAGCAGCTCCTGCTGCTCTCGCGCCCACTGCTGCCACACTGCTGCTTCCCCGCCCCCCGCCATCTTGCTTTTCCTGCCTCGCGCCTTTCTCTGCTCCAAAGCCGATTTTTTGACCGCTCCACTCCTAGTCCAGGCCATCCACACGGGGCAAAGTCCAAACAGCACCGCTGCGGGCCCTTAAAAGAGCCCAAAAGACCAAAAATAGCGGGAGCCACCGAACGTGCGGCTTAGCTCTGCATCACCGCAACCGGACGTCGTCTTACTGTAATTATAAAGGACTTTGGTGAGGCCACACCTGGAATATTGGGTGCAGTTTTGATCTCCTTATCTGAGGAAGGATGTTCTTGCCCTGGAGGGAGTGCAGCGAAGGTTACCAGACTGATTCCTGGGATGGCAAGACAAACGCATGAGGAGAGATTGAGTCGGTCAGGATTTTACTCGCTGGAGTTCAGAACAACGAGTGCGGAGCTCCTCCCCTCCCAGGGACCCCTGTAAATGGGGGAACCACTTGGGGCTCTTGTGATAGGAAGACCCCCACAGAGATCTGTGTAATAGGGGGACCTACCCAGGGGCTCCTGTAATAGGGAGACCCTCCACAGGAGCCTCTGTAATAGGGCAACACCCCCCTTCCCCCAAGGACCACTGTAATAGGGGGACCCTGAGAGACCCCTGTAATAGGGGGGCCCTCCACAGGGACCCCCTGCCTAAAGGGACCCTCCCTCCATATAGACACCTCCCCCACAAAAAGAGATTCCTGTCTAGAAGCTGGAAGAATTGCAGCTTACCTTGAAGCTCCACGTGTACATTCCTGGATGGAGAACAGCCCTGACAGCTTTCTAGTAGTGGTCTGTGATTGACAGCTTCTACACGCCATCAGCAGCACAAAGAGAGGTAAGTGCAGTGAAATCAATCTTGAGTGCTCGTAATGCACTTGCCTCTCTTTGATGTGGTCAATGTTTGTAAAGACTGGGGTTTCACCATTGACCCCACTGAACTGTGAAGGGAGGTGAATGAATCAAAGCCGCAGATGGTGCAGAAGCTGTCAATCACAGACCAGTACTAAAAGGATGAATTGCTTGCAGCTAATGGATCTGTGGGAACCAGATGCTGGTCATAGCTGCTCTCCATCAAGAATTGGAGACTGGAGCTTCAAGATAAGTGTTATAGCTGTAATTCTCCCCACTGCCCTGTCTGGGCTGCTCTCTAGCTTTCAGGCAGAGATCTGTTTTCTGGGTGGGAAGGTCTGTGGGGGGTCCCCTTTGACAGGGGGTCCCTGTGGGGGATCCCTATTACAGGGGCGGGGGCTCCACGTTGCAGAGGGTCCCTTCACGTGGGTCTCCCTATTACAGGGGCCCATGTGGAGGGTCCTGGGGCTGGGGAAGATTAGGTCACCCTCATACGTGAGGGTAAAGGAAGCATCCAGGCAATCCAGGGGACGGAGGCTGCTGTGCAGTGCAGGAGGGGAGCTTCGGGGCTGAGTTGAGCGGTGCGGGGGTGGGGTTGGTCGGCTGCTGGACCTCGTTATTAGGCTGCCAGCTCAAGGTGGCGTGCCGATAGCGGGATTCCCTGGGAACCAGTCGTTATGCTTGGTGTGGAATACTGAATTGTTTACCGGTTTGCGCTCCAGGGGATCAGAAATGATCATCATGAAGCAGGCTCGAAAATCTGAATGGCCTCTTCTTGCTCCTATTTTTAGTGGTTCTGTTTTTTAGGGGAATGGGAAGTCTTTGTCCCCTTTCCTAAGGAAAGGTTTTTTGGTATTGGAGGCAGTCCACAGAAGGTTCACTAGGTTGATCCCGGGTATGGAGGGATTTTCTCATGAGGGGAGGTTAAGTAGGTTGGGCCTGTACTCATTAGAATTCAGAAGAATGAGAGGTGACCTTATTGAGACAGAGAAGACTCTCAGGGGATTTGGCAGGGTAGATGCTGAAAGGATGTTTCCTCTTGTGGGAGATTCTAGGACCAGAGGGCATCATCTCAGAGTAAGTGGTCTCCCATTTAAGACAGAGATGAGGTGGAATTTCTTCAAAGGGTAGTGAATCAGTGAAATTATTTACCATGGAGGGCTGTACAGGCTGGGTCATCAAACAAGTTCAAAACTGAGATTGACAGATTTTTAATTAGCAAGGGAATCAACTGTTATGGGGATAAACTTTAGGATTATATCCGATCAGCCACAATCTCATTGAATGGAGGAGCAGACTCGATGGGCTGAATGGTCCATGGCCGCTTCCATGTCTTATGGTCTTATGGAATTTTGATCTGTCAGGGTGGGTTGGTTTCTGAGCAAAGTGCAGGAAATCAGCTGAAACAGAATCAGTGTATCAGAAACTGCCAACCTCTGCCTTTGACTTGAGAGCAATCGGCAGCATGTGGGAGATTGCCATGGGCAGTGCAGTGCTGGGGGGGGGAGGGTTGTTCTATCTAAATTAGCTGCTTTTTTAACCCAGGGTCCTGACTTTTAACATCATGTGAATGGATTTTCCAGACTTCCTGGAACCTGAGAGGAAAGCTAATCAAGGGAACGGTGGGGTTTGACGGGGCTAAGCAATTGACAGGCAAGAGGTGCTTTCGATATGAGTGTGACATTATCATAAATGCAAAGAACTGGAAGGGTTAACGTAATGTCTAAATCAACCATCAGAGGGAGCTAGATGTACAACTACATAAGGCATTGATGCTAAGCCTTGTGGGTGAGAGGTTGAAGAGATGGCTAGAGGACAGACTGAAGGAAACATAGTGTGAGTGATCATAGTTAATGTAATAGTGTAGAGATTAGTTGTAGATGGGTGTAGATATGTTTATTATCAACAGTATTATATAGGAGTAAGTATTGAATCCAATTAAGCAGTGTTAATGAATTTACAGCTTTGTTCAAGTTAAAAGCTATTTGTGGTCTTTGTGAACACTACGCCAACCATCCTTAAATTTAGCAACACAAAAAACACCACAATGAACATATGGCAGTTTTGCTGTGCCTCAGTGAAATGCTTTAGCTGGCAGGAATTGCCCCGATACTGTGCTTTCACTGCTTTGAAGACAATTCCCAATACTTTCGAGGCCATTCCTGCCACCTTTAACCTGTACTTCCCAGCTGTCGACCTCCAGATCAACATGGCAGCCGCTTCCATTCTACCCTGGGCCTCAGAGGAGGGACAGCAACAGCTGGAGCAGCCTCAGCCTCTCCTCAATCGCCTGTCACTCCACAGACGAGGGATGAGCATACAGCGCCAGAGGTGGTGACACCACCCCCAGCATAGGAGAAACACGCAGAGGGAAAGTGTTCAGGATGTGATTGTTCCCCACTGCCTCAGGGGGCCAAGAGTTTCCCATCAGGTGGTTGCTGATATTTCCAGTCTCCCGGAAGCAAGACCTCCTGCCAAGTGGACCAGGTGAGCATTGCCAGTGGTGCTCAAGGTCACCACAACCGTCACCCTGAATTTCTTCACGCCTTGCTCCTTCCCTGAATCTGTTGGTGATATTTGTCGAATCTAGCAATCCTTTGACCAAGTTGCGCCTCCCACTGGGGACCACGCTCTCCAAGGCCAGCACTTTGCAACCAATGAGGCCAGTCAGACTGATCGGGCTATTGAATTAGCCACTCTGATTGGCTTCTCACAGGTCTAGGGGGGGTCAGAGATTCCACACATGTGGAAATTACCAAATCACCCAGGAGTCTTCATGAACCGAAAGGGGTCCCACTCAATCAATGTCTACAACCCCATCCTGCGCAAGGTTCCCAGGGAACTGTGGCGACGCCTTCACCTTGCGCCAATCAAACCTCCCTGAGATCTTCAAACCTTGAAGCAGAGTTAGTGGATGGTTCCTCAGAGACGAGAGCCGTCCTACCAGAGAAAAGTGCTCTGCATTTTCAAAGGAGGAGGAGAAAGAACAAGAGGAGGAAGAGGAGGAGCCTGATGCAGTAAAGGCAGTGATAGCTGCATAACTAATTCAAGGCAGCACAAACAATTGACAAACCAATTCTAAACCCACTGTGCCCTCAGCCGATAGCACTAAACAGTTTCACAATCAACAATTCATCGCTCCCCAGACACCCATTGCTGATCTTCAACTCTTATTTTCACAAGGCCAAATGCCTCTCAGTACGTGGCAGATGATAATAGGGACTATGGGCCAATCCAGTGGCGAGGTACGTTTTATGATCCACAAAAGAAAACCAGAAATGTGACACTGCAGCACTTTGACAAATACCAAACTGAATACCTTTTTGTGAAACAAGTAATTTCTCATAGAATTTACAGTGCAGAAGGAGGCCATTCGGCCCATCGAGTCTGCACCAACTCTTGGAAAGAGCACCCTACCCAGGTCCACACCTCCACCCTATCCCCATAACTCAGTAACCCCACCCTGCACGATGGGCAAATTTGGACACTAAGGGCAATTTATCATGGCCAATCCACCTAACCTGCACATCTTTGGACTGTGGGAGGAAACCGGAGCACCCGGAGGAAACCCACGCAGACACGGGGAGAACGTGCAGACTCCACACAGACAATGACCCAAGCCGGGAATCGAACCTGCAACCCTGGAGCTGTGAAGCAATTGTGCTAACCACAATGCTACCGTGCTGCCCACTCCTTTATCATCCTTTTCTTACCACTGCTATGTGACCTAACCCCACCATGGTTTCACCATAGTTAGACAGCCTGCTCGTATCTCTGACTACTCAGATGCTCTTGCCCAATGCCCTCTGAGGTACGGAGACTCTGAGGGTCCTGCCAATGTCTGACTTACCTGCACCTGCGTTGATGCAGACAGTCTTAGGAAGTAGCATGTGGGACTATGATGAGGTGGGAAAGGTGTCACAATTGCCCCCATGGGATGATTCTGAAAAATTGAACTCTGTACTTGACCCGGGTTTAACCTCACATCCAAAAGGTGGCACTTTTGGCAGTGCAGCACTCCATTTTGTACTGGCCTGAAAAACGGCTAATGAAAATATTCCTTGCTGCACTGCCCAATCAAATATTTCAACATCAGCCAATCCCTTTGCTCTCTGGACACCAATCAGTGTAAAGCGATTAAAGGTTTGCTGCTGAAAACACACACAACTCCATTCGCACACACGCACACCGTAACGTTCTATCAAATCGGGGGCATCAAATCTCACTCTGAGAACCTGTTTAGACACATTTGTACCTTTACCAAGAATGTCAGTGTCAAAAAATAAGATTCTGTGGGATAAATGTCTCCATGCCCCTCTTTATCCCTCCAGCTACTTCTTTACTTCCTTTTGGTAACACTGATTGACAGGGCAATGATGAAATGATATTCCGACTTTGGATTGCTCAGAACACCATGTAATCAATATGACAGTTCATTTTTACTGAGATCCATTTTTGTATGTAACAAATAAAAATAATTGAGTGGTAACTTCCACTTGTCAAGAATATACAAGATGATAAATGATTTCAACCTTGATTTAAATGTGGTTGTCGGTAATGATGTTTAATCAGAAGACAAATATGTCTTATATGTAACTCCTCGGACAAATTATGTTAACAGTATTATTCGAAATGAGAATGATGTACTTGCAGTGCATGAAAGATTATCAGGAAGCTCCCAGATGATGCTTATATCTTGTGTTTCATGTATTTCACACCAGTGAGAAGACCCCACGAAGATTGTAAATGTTCTCATGACCTCGCTCCAATATGTAATATAACTTGCATGATTCCACCAAACTTGACCTCTCTTTCCAGTAGTAGTCCCTTTGTTTCCTTTCCTCCTTCCTTCTCTAGATGTGGGAGAAATTGGGGCTCATTATGCCCATTTTCCCAAATAATGTGATTGAGGCCTGAGGCCCAATTTTAGGTTGGCTTTGAGTGTTCCGGTTTGGGCTCTCTGACCCCATCTGCCTTGATATCCATTGACCTTCTTGCTTTCCGGCACCGATTTCATTTAATTTCTGCTTCACTTCATTCTAACTCCTTACCCAAGCCAAAATGAAAAGCAGGGTGCTCTTGTGTCTTGAATTGCCGCTGAACAGTTATGGGAGAGCAGACAGAGGAAATTATTAACTTGCAGTCAAATAGGTGCATGCCCTCTCAGCCATGCACACTATTTGGTGTTTTCTTCAACACTTCTGCATCGCTACAGTTTTTTCCTCCAAGAAACATGGACATTTCTAAGAGTCAGAACTGTTTTACTCACATTTTCAGCACCCACCCATAAAGCCGCAAGGAATTTGTAATAATATAACGATAGATGGGGCTCGCTGTGGAATTGATGTTTGCTGCGCACAATGACCGAATTGTTAAAGAAAAAGAGGATCTAACTTCCTGAGAATATGGGATTGCTGTCGAGTTGACCAATTTTGAAGCCTGTTGCTGGTGATGGATGTTTTACTCCAGTGAATTGGTGGTATTTCTTAAATTCAAATCAATAGCTATGAGTCATAATCGAGGGAGTTTATAAGACACAATTGATGTTCTGTGAAATAACCACTGTATATTACCTAGGATAACCATTGCCTCGGTGAGATACATTAGCTGTAAAGATTAGGCTATGGTTACATCAAATGCTGTATTGCAGCTTTGACATGTTAGTGTTGTTTCAATCAAAATGGTCGATGTGTTCACTCTCCACAACTATTATGACTGCATATTTTGAGAAAGACATTCTCAGCAGCTACAATGAGTAATTATATTTTATTTCCTTGAGTTCTTTTCTAATCTTTTCTTCCTTATCTTCCTTTCTTTCTTATTTTCCTTTCTTATCTTTTCCTTTCTAATTGACCCCACTAGATAGGAGGTGGTGGTGTAGTGACATTGTCACTGGATTAGTAATCCAGAGACCCTGGGTAATACTCTGGGGGCCTGATCTCACCATGGCAGATGATGACATTTTGATCAATAAAAAATAAATCTGGAATGAAGAAAGCATTGGCCTTTAGGCAAGGGAAATCTGCCATCCTTGCCTGGTCTGGCCTACATGAGACCCAAGGTTGATTCTTAAATACTGGCAAGCCACTGAGTTAATAAGGGATGGGCAATAAATGTTGACCATGAATGAAGATAACTTGTGCTAACCTTTCCACAAAATTAAAGCTGCCTCGTGTGAGGAACATAGTTAGTACAAAGTTTACTTCGACTGATGAAGGATAATCTGAGAGTGGAATTAGACTTTGCTCCAGGCAACTCTTCTCTCACTGCCATCTGCCTGAACCCTATCTCTCTCCCGTTGTGTAATGTTGCCGATCTGTCTATGGAATCCTGAGCTACTCACATCACCAATTGGAGCACCGGCTTTCCTGGGGAGTTTGACCTTTTAAACCCCGAGCTCTTCCCAGCTGCCACAACAGCAATGTGATTGAATATTGATTCCCCCTCACAAACAGGTTGGCAAGATTTATATTTAGTCCTTGTACCTCATAACAGCTTCACTGACCAACCTTTTACCGACTACATACAAGCTTCTGATCAGATTGTTTTAGTGCTTCTTGAGCAGAACAGTTGGTTCGCTGAATTTTATAATTCAAGCTGATTTTTATGAAGCCACATAAGCTTCCATCCTGTTTCTTTATTGAATATTAAATTCAGATAATACACAAGATAATTTTGCTGTAGATCTTGGATGATTTTGAAGTTAGGAAAAAACGTATTTCTAAATCCAGAGCAATTATTTAAATATCCACACCCAGCCTTGCATGGGACATCCCCGTACTCATGAGCCCCCATGGGACCCACCATACTTCGTGGAGTTGTGGATAGTGCTGAAGGATGTTATAGGATACAGAGGGACATAGATAAGCTGCAGAGCTGGGCTGAGAGGTGGCAGATGGAGTTTAATGTGGAAAAGTGTGAGGTGGTTCACTTTGGAAGGAGTAACAGAAATGCAGAGTACTGGGCTAATGGCAAGATTCTTGGTAGTGTAGATGAACAGAGAGATCTCGGCATCCAGGTACATAAATCCCTGAAAGTTGCCACCCAGGTTAATAGGGTTGTTAAGAAGGCATATGGTGTGCTAGCCTTTATCAGCAGGGGGATTGAGTTTCGGAGCCACAAGGTCATGCTGCAGCTGTATATAATTCTGGTGCGGCCGCACCTGGAGTACTGCGTGCAGTTCTGGTCACCACATTATAGGAAGGATGTGGAAGCTTTGGAAAAGGTTCAGAGGAGATTTACTAGGATGTTGCCTGGTATGGAGGGAAGGTCTTACGAGGAAAGGCTCAGGGACTTGAAGTTGTTTTCGTTAGAGGAGAAGGCTGAGAGGTGACTTAATAGAGACATATAAGATAGTCAGAGGGTTAGATAGGGTGGACAGTGAGAGTCTTTTTCCTCGGTTGGTGATGACCAACACGAGGGGACATAACTTTAAATTGAGGGGTGGTAGATATAGGACAGATGTCAGAGGCAGTTTCTTTACTAGGGGTAGTAGGGGTGTGGAACGCCCTGCCTGCAACAGTAGTAGACTCGCCAACTTTAAGGGCATTTAAGTGGTCACTGGATAGACATATGGATGAAAATGGAATAGTGTAGGTCAGATAGGCTTCAGATGGTTTCACAGGTCGGCGCAACATCGAGGGCCGAAGGGCCCGTACTGCGCTGTAATGTTCTATGTTCTATACCATGCCCAATCTTACCCTTCTCTCCGACTACCCTTCATCCCCCTCCCTACCACTCTCCCCGTACCCTCAGGTCAGATCACCCCCCCCCCCCACCTCCTGGACTGACCCCCATCTGGTCCGACCTCCTGACCACCAGCCCGAACTGCCCTCCTCCCCAATCACCCCACCCTCTGATCGAGCCCCGACCCTTTGTTCCGAAGCCACTCCTCCCTCCTAGACTGACCACCCCTGTCCACTCCCCCCTCCCCCGTCCACGCTGCCATCTCCAGACAGATCCCCCCCCCCCGATTCCATCCCTGCACTGACTCCCCGACTACTAGAAGGGAACTGTGTCATATGATCCAGTCTTGGTTTCACTTTGAACCTTTGGGCACACCACATGCACACGGCTCTGCTGCTGATGTCTTCAACTTTCTACAACAGCTATGTGTAGCTGTCCTCAGTGCATAGTTTAAATAAATGAATTGGCAAAATGTTAATTCAATCTCTTATGAGAGATTGATGCCTTTATATCGTTATAACAATACGTGGTGCTCAGCAGTGGTCAAACAGCCCGGCAGCAAGATTAAGTACAGGTGTAACATGGTGAACACCCTTAGATTGTGCTACAGGGCACGTGACAACTTTCAACATTCTGGTCAGATAGCAATGGAATCACATGCGTCAGATAGTGTTGAAATCACAACGTGGTGACTACAGAAATAATTTGAAGACACAGTGCTGGGATATCCTCAAGCGAGATAAGGACCCGTTGCAATGTGGCTCCTTTAGGCCAATTTCGCTCCTTAATGTGGATGCCAAGCTGTTGGCGAAGATTTTGGCCACTAGGATTGAGGACTGTGTCCTGGGAGTGATCAATGAGGATCAGACGGGGTTTGTGAAGGACAGGCAGTTGAATACAAATGTGTGGAGGCTCCTGAATGTGATCATGATACCCTCGGAAGGGGAGGATGCAGAAGTGATAGTGGCAATGGACGCGGAGAAAGCCTTCGATCGGGTGGAGTGGGAGTACCTGTGGGAGGTGTTTGGCAGATTTGGGTTTGGGGAGGAATTTATAGGGTGGGTCAAATTGTTGTATCAGGCCCCCATAGCGAGTGTGTTGATGAATCGGCTACGGTCTGGGTACGTTAGATTACATCGAGGGACGAGGCAGGGATGCCCCCTGTCCCCCCTGCTGTTTGCCATGGCATTTGAGCCACTGGCCATGGCATTGAGGGAGTCCAGAAACTGGAGGGGGCTGGTTCGGGGGGGGGGAGGAGCATCGTGTTTCACTATATGCGGGTGACCTGCTCCTGTACATTGCGGATCCGGTGGAGGGGTTGGGGGAGGTCATGCAGATTCTTAGGGATTTTGGAGACGTCTCGGGTTTTAAGCTGAATGTTGGAAAGAGCGAGCTTTTTGTGATACATGCGTGGGGCCAGTAAAAGAGATTGGGAGAGCTACCGCTTAAGACGGTGGAGAGGAGCTTTCGCTACTTGGGCATCTAGGTGGCTAAGAGCTGGAGTGTCCTGCACAAGCTCAATTTAGCGTGGCTGGTGGATCAGATCGAGGAAGACTTCAAGAGGTGGGACATGCCGTCGCTTTCCCTGGCGGGCAGGGTGCAGCCCGTAAAGATGACGGTCCTCCCCAGGTTCTTGTTCATCTTCCAGTGCCTTCCCCAAGTCTCATCCCCAAGTCTTTTTCAAGCGGGTAAATAGGATTATTGCAAGATTTGTGTGGGCAAACAAGACCCCGCATGTTAAGAGACTGTTCTTGGAGTGCAGTCGCGGCGGGTGGCGTTGGCACTGCCGAACGTTTGCAGCTATTACTGGGCAGCGAATATATCTATGATTCGGAAATGGGTAGTGGAGGGAAAGGAGGCGGCGTGGAAACGGTTGGAAGGGGCATCTTGTAAAGATACTAGCTTGGGGGCACTGATAACGGCACCGTTGCCACTTCCGCCGATGCGGGTGGTGGCGGCAACATTGAGGATCTGGGGGCAGTGGAGACGGCACGGGGGGAGGCAGGGGCTTCAGTCTGGGCCCCAATACGGGATAATCACAGGTTTGTTCCGGGTAGAATAAAATTCCTCCCCAAACCCAAATCTCCCCAAACCCAAACCCACCTCTTGAAGTTCCTAAGTTGGCACAGGGCAGATATCAAAAGGATGGGGGACTTGTTCATTAATGGGACTTTTGCTAGACTGAGGGTACTGGAGCCCGGGGAATACCTTTAGGTACATGCAGGTTCAGGCATTCGTGAAAAAGCAGGTGGGGGAATTCCCACTGCTGCCTACCCGGAGGGTACAGGACAGGGTGGTCTCGGGCGTGTGGGTTGGGGATGGCAAGATATCGGAAATATACCAGGAGCTGCAGGTGGCGGAGGAGATCCCGGTGGAAGAGCTGAAGGGCAAGAGGGAGGAGGGGCTGGGTGAGGAGCTGGATGAGGGCCTGTGGGCTGACGCCCTGGGCAGGGTCAATTCCTCCTCATCTTGCGCCAGGCTTGGCCTGATTCAGTTTAAAGTGGTGCATCGTGTGCATATGACAGGGGTGAGAATGAGTAAGTTCTTTGGGGTGGAGGACAGATGTGTGAGGTGCTCAGGGAGCCCGGCAAATCATGTCCATATGTTCTGGCCATGCCCGGCACTTACAGGATTTTGGAAAGGCTTCGCAAAGGCTATGTCCAAGGTGTTGGACACTCGGGTAAAACCGAGCTGGGGGATAGCGATATTTGGGCTATCGGACGATCTGGGAGTGCAGGAGTCGAAAGAGGCCGGAGTTCTAGCCTTTGCCTCCTTGGTAGCCCGGAGAAGGCTCTTGTTAATGTGGAGGGACGTGAAACCCCCAAGCGTAGAGGCCTGGGTCAGTGACATGGCGGGATTTCTCAGGTTAGAGAGGATAAAGTTTGCCTTGCGAGGGTCTCTGCAGGGGTTCTCCAGGCGGTGGCAACCGTTCCTTGATTTCTCCCGGAACGTTCGGTGGATGCCAGCAGCAGCAGCAAACCAGAGGGAGGGGGTATGGGGAGGGGGGAGGGGGGAGGGGGAGGTGGAGGGTGGCTTGGGCAGTGGATGTATTTCATTTGTAAAGGGCAGATACCCCACCTTATTTTGTTAAATTGTTGAAGCGTTAAGTTGTTTTCTGTTTTATTGCTATGTTTTCTTTTCGTTCTCCTTTTTGTAGTGGTTTGTAAAAATTATTGAAAATTTTTGAATAAAAACAAATTAAAAAGAAAAGAAACATGCAGATGAGGTGATTAACAAACTGGAAGAAGAAGATGATGCGCATGAAAAGATTAAGAGCAGTGAACACATCGTCCACACTGGACGGGATTTACCGACTACCTCGTCACGTGTTTTTAAGCGGTGGAGGCAGCCCACCAGCGGAATCTACTAACCCCGCCATTGACAACAGGATTTCCCAGTGACAGCACCCCTTGTTGCTGGGAAACCCATGCGCCGGTGTGGGACCGGAATTTCATGCCGGTAAATCCTGCCCAAAGTCAATCCCATGGAAAAGCTGGATGCCATTACTGTCTTTGCTGTTTGACAATATCAAACTATCTGTCCCAAGAAAGCTGGTAACTATTCACTATTGACTAAGATTGACACAGGGCAAGTGCCAACATACTACATGTGTGAATTCTGAAAGACATGTACCCACACATGGAAGACCATGATGAAAACTACTGCAGTTACGCATTTGGTGTACAAAGGCTCATTCATTCCATGTGCAGGATCCATCATCCCAGAGTGCAAGTACAATTAATCTTTTTGGGTGCCAGAGACACTAAAGGCCCAGTGATTGTATGTCTACTGGCATGCCGTGACCTCGCACCAATGACAATCCATGGAATCAGTCAGACCTCACACGGCAGATCAAGCTCCTATCATCTCCGTTCGCGACTTTACCTCGAAATATTCAGGATGTGCAACAAAATTTGAAATTTGAAAGGAGCTGCAACTTATGCACCTGCAGGAAATTACATCAATTGATTTGGTACATTTTTTGCAATGCAAATACCAACAGCTACAATGGATGGCGAAAAATTCCACTCTACAGATATCATCAAAGGATAGCCTGATTCAATTTACCATTTTGACTTATCTCCCAGGGAGGTATCTCCCAGGGAGTCATTTTTAAAGGCAGGCAGGTCATCATACTAGAATCTTTGCAACCTGATATTCTTCAATAACTTTGTCATTCACACATAGGCATAGACTGCATGAGAAGACCCGGAAGAGAGACCACCTATTGGCTGGGTATGAACAATGACACTGAAGTCAGCAAGTGCAAAACGTGTCATGCAGATATGCCAAGCCAACGCAAAGCAGCACAGATTCCACATGAGGCTTTTCCCCATCCTTCATCCAAAATTGCATCCAATCTCTTTTATCGTCAATGACTTTACCAAGTATCCCATTATTTGACAATTGCACAACATGTCAAGCACAATTGCCCACCAACCCTAAGTGCTATTTTGTTTTATTTTGTTTGCCTAGACTGACTATTACAGTTAACAGCCCACATTTACTGGTAAGCCACTTTCATATACACGTGAGAAATGGAATATTGATCACACTATTTATTTTCCTCATTACCCTAGATCAAAGGCCCAGATGAACAGATGATTAGCATGGTGAAACTACTACTCCTCAAATGCAGACAGTCCAAGCAAGACTTATATATTGCAATGTCATATCAGAGTGCAAGATATTTTATGTACAACTGTTCTATCACAGGCAGAGCTCCATTCAGCAGACAAGTGTGTATCACTCTGACTACTCTTACCCATTCTACTCTTTCGGAAACTAGAGAGCACCTTTACATTTGGGCCAACAAGTTTGTATAAAGGATCCCGCAGAAGGTACATGGAAACCAGATAATCTGACAAGGAGTTGTTCGGAACCAATGTCCTATCATTACACACAAAGGTGCAATGGTGAGGCATAACTGTGGACAAATCAGGTCAATTGCAGCTCCTCAACCACTATACAATCCTATTGCATGTAGAACAAGATCCCAAATGCAACTAGGAACAATATCTAAGAATGATAGCCTCAAAGATCACTGTGAACAATTGAAGAAACCTCCAGACAAGGTTACCATCACAAGATCTGCTCATCACAGAAGATTACCTTTCACATCAAACACTCATAGACTCGTCAGTTCTATACACTAATGTGATGGTAACCAAACATGAATGTGTATAGTTATAGCGCTGGATTCTCCGCCCTGCCGCACCACATTTCAGTTTCACATTTCAGCCGTTACGCCGGCTGGGGTTTCCCAGTGTGGGGCAGCCCCATGCTGTCGGGAAAACCCCGGGCTGCCGGAAAAATGGAGCATCCTGCCGGCCGAGAATGCAACACAGAATTCTTTGGAAAGAGAAAAAAAGAAAGGAGGATGTTGTAAAATGCCTTTAAGGGATGGCAGCATGATATCACTGGAAGGGAAGTGTGCCGTGTGATCCAGCTTCAGTTTCAATTTTGTCTTTGAGCAGAACACAGACACATAGCTCTACTGCTGATTTTTTTTCAAGCTTTCTACCTATGTGTACCGTTCTCCTGTGCATAGTCTAAGTAAATGAACCCCTCAACATGTTTTGTCAATCCCTTCTGAGTGATAGGTACGTTTATTTCAGTGTAACAATACATCAGGCTGTACCTGTGATGGAGCTTGCAATCAATAGAATGAATGATACAAAGGCTGTAAAGTGCAGACTTGTTCTGTATTCCCCAGAAAGATGCCATGGAATTACCTGAGAGAAATGACAAGGAGAGCACTACGATGGTGAAATCAAAGATGTTCTTCAGACTGAGGACTAGTGCAAACATAGAATCCATTCATAGAAGCCCTACAGTACAGAAGAAGGCTATTCGGCCCATCAAGTCTGCACCAGCCCTCTGAAGGAGTACCCTACCTATGCTCAATCCCCCACCCTATCCCAGTAACCCCAGCTAGGGGAAATTTAGCATGGTCAATCCACCTAACCAGGCACCTTTGGACTGTGGGAGGAAACCAGACCACCTGGAGGAAAACCACGCAGACATGGGGAGAACGTGCAGACTCCACGTAGACAGTTACCCGAGGTCAGAATTTAACCCGAATCCCTAGTCACTCATCCCTTGCCTGTTCCCAGTATCACTCATTTCCTGAAGTAGGGTCACCATTGTGGCACAGTGGCGCCATTGTGGCCAGAGACCCTGGTTTGATTCAGACCTCCGGTGACTGTGTGGAGTCTGCACATTCTCCCCATGTCTGCGTGGGTTTCCTCCGGGTGCTGCGGTTTCCTTCCACAGTCCAAAGATGTTCAGGTTAGGTGGATTGGTCATGCTAAATTGTCCCTTAGGGTGGGTTGCAGGGGTAGCGCAGGGGATTGGTCCTAGGTAGGGTGGTCTTTCGAAGGGTCGGTGCAGACTCTGTGGGCCGAATGGCCTCTTTCTGCACTGTAGGCATTCTATGATCTATGAAGGTAAGGTGCCAGGGCCATTTGCAGTGTCACGTAAGCATATAAAGATGCCTGAGGTTGAGGGACAGGCCGTGAAGTTGCTTTGTCCCATTGTAGCTTGTCCAACTGTGTTGGATGAAGGGTCAGTTTTGCCTAATTCACTGTGATCAATTGTTGGAGGATTGCAAACCATTTACATAATCTATGACCCAGAATTACAACAGACATGCGGAACATACAGGCATCTCTTGCACCTAACCTTGACTTGGAACAATGATGGGAAATTATCATTGCCACTGTCTCCCATTACAATAAATCCGCACCAACCATATTTAGAAGCGATGGGTTGTGAGAGGACCATTGGTGAGGAGCATCTTTTGCCCACCCATTGTTCCATCCAATTCCACAGAAGTGGAACTCAGACCGTACCACGTTAGCGTCCACTGATTGGTAACTTTTGTTTCACTGTGCCACCTTTGAGATATCTGTGACAAGTTCCTGACTCAAGCAATGGAGATTGATAATTCCTCCAAAATCTCTGGGCGATATATTCCACAAGGCCGAATCAGTATAAAATTCCCAATCCTATGTCCCAATGCTGTGCCTTGACTCCAATCTCACAAATAAATCTTTGACGTCAGCATCGCAATGTCTCCGGAACAATTATCCTTGTCTCCTCTCGCTGTGAGATGATCTATGCTTGAGGGCTTGATGCCACATGGACCTATATGTGTTCAGGATTGAGATTCCACTGCCTGAACTCAGTCACAGCTTACAGCTGACAAATAGGGGAATCAAATTTCCTGAGTTAAGGCTGAATTTGAACCCAAGGGATAAAAGAAAACTCCACTTCTGCCACTTAGCTCTGTGCAATAACATTTTTGTGCTGATTTTGCCATTGAAGTTATTTTGGATCATTGACAAAAATGCTTCCTTTACATCAGAGATTCCCCTGGTTTCACTATATTTCTGACATAAAGCAATTCAAAGTGAAGCCAATCTAGGTTTTAACACAGCTGTCACAACCTTCCTTCACCAGTACCTGCGTGCTGCATTAATGCTGTTTTATTTTGACATATTCTCCCTGAAATACAAAATAAAAATCAGTCATAGACTGAATAAGTTGCACATTCATCGTATATCACTTTGTACTTCAAGCAGTATGTGTGACGTTGTAAGTATATGAAACTTATTCCCTATTGTATGACTTTTTCCCTTGCAGCTAACCGAAAATGAGTTGAAAAATTATGTTTTTCCAGATAAGTTTTAATTGTGAGGTCCAGGCTCCTACCCAGAAGCTCCTGCCATTCATTCTCAAATTAAATAATGCATTTCTTGTTGTTCATAGTAGTTCAAGTTTAGTTCGATTCACTTATGGTCTTCACATGCATTTTGTAATGTTCTTATAGGAAGTGCTGGAACCCCCGTGACATATAATGAAAATGGAGATGCTCCTGGACGGTACGATATCTACCAATATCAGGTTTCCAACCTGACCTCTCATGAGTACAAGGTTATCGGACAGTGGACTGATTACCTTCACTTGAATGTAAGCAACGTAATTTTTCCCCCTTGCTACCAATAAAAGTAACAGTGCGGATTTGAATTTGTATTGGGAAAAGTTTTCAGTTTGTGTGAAGATAAACTTTCCTTTGTGAGGCGTGGGTGTCTTATGCATCATATTCAATAGATACTATTAGAGAGTCTAGCCAGATAGGAAATATCTGTAATTTTTTTTATCCATTCCTTGATGTCTTCAAATTGTGTTTTAATGCTCGCTGTGATATAACAAGTTTGCTTTTTGGAACAGTGGATAATGTGCATTATCGTTTCGTAAAGAATTCATATTACAGCAATAACTTAATTTGTTGAAAAGGGGATATTACTGTCATTATCAGCCTCTGCGCTGTTCAGCATCACTTGGAGGAATGGATGGCTTCGTAATGAGACCCATTGAGACAGTAATGGTGTCTATGCACAAAGAAAATTCTGTTATTACCATTACCACCAATTTGTGTACTTTAACTTTCTGTCCCCTGTCACTTCTGTAAGCCAGTCAGAACGTTTCATTGAAATTCATTTAAAGCAGCTCGTTTTGAGGTTTCAAACGTCTCAACTGAGTCATGTCTCAATTTTTCAAATTGATTCTTGGGATGTGGGCATTGCTCAAAAAGCTGGCATTTATCCCGAGCCGCTGTAAAAAAGCAATGGTGGTGACTGAGCGGCTTTTCAGGGGGCAGTTAAGATTCAATGACTTTGGTACAAGACTGGTGGCAGATTAGGAGATGGCAGGTCCCTTCCATAAAGTGAACTAGTGGTTCATGTCGATCCATTTATATCACGTTTACTGATACTCGCCACATTTGCTGGCAGCAGAACATTGGCAGTTTAACAAAGGTGACCTTCTAATCGGCCATCCGTGTACCCACCATGCAATGAAGGATGGTGGGCAGGCTCTCCATCCTGCCGGCCCCATCAGCCACTGAAGCCTCAGATGCACCGCCGGGAGAGGTGGTACACTGCTGAGGAATACAGGAGACCAGGGCAGTGAGAGAGGTAAGTAAGAACTAGTGAGATGATTTTCAGCATTAGGGGTCTCCTATTTAAGATGGAGAGGTAATAGAAAGGGTGGAACTTGGAACAATCAGCATCAATAGGGAAACAGTAGTCAACAAACTCTTGGGATTGAGGACAGAAAAGTCCCCAGGGCTTGATGGCCTACATCCTAGCGTGTTAAAGGAAGTGGCAGCAGAGATAGTGGATCCATTGCTTATATTATTCCAAAATTCCATGGACACGGGAAAGTTTCCAGTGGATTGCAAAAATGGTAAGGTAACACCCTTATTCCAAAAGGGAGGGAGGCAGGATGTGGGAAATTCGAAACCAGTTAGTTTAACATCTCTTGTTGGAAGATTGTTAGAATCAATTATCAAGGACAAAATATCAGGACATTTGGAAAGCCAAAGTGCTATCCAGCAGAGTCAGCATGGTTTTACGTAGGGCAAATCAAGTTTGACTAAATTGCTTGAGTCCTTAGAAGATATAACAAGCAAAGGGGATTAAGGGGATCCTGTAGATGTAGTATATCTGGACTTCAGGAAAGCATTTGATAAGGTGCCACACAGAAGGTTAATTCACAAGCTGGGATCACATGGGGTTAGGGGCAACTTATTAGCTTGGGTAGAAAATTGGCTGACGGATAGGAGACAAAAGAGTTGGGATAAATGGGTCTTTTTCTGGATGGCAAGATGTAACTAGTGGGGTGCCACATGGTTCGGTCCTTGGGCCCTAGCTATTTACAATCTATATTAACGATATGGATTCAGGGATAGCAGGTTCTATCACCAAGTTCGCAAATGACACAAAAATAGGTGAGACAGTAAGTTACAATGAGGAAATAAAAACCTTACAAATGGATACAGATAGGTTAGGAGAGTGGGCCAAAATGTGGCAGATGGAGTTTAACGTGGATAAGTATGCAGTCATGCATTTTGATCGAAAAAATGGAAAGGCAACGTATTCTCCAAATGGGGAGAAAAAAGGGGTGCTGCGATGCAGAGGGATTTGGGTGTCCTCATGTACGAGTCACAGAAAAAGAGCATGCCGGTGCAGCAGATAATAAGGAAAGCAAATGTAATGTTGGCATTTATAGCAAATGGAATTGAACATAAAGATAAGTGTTGTTGCAAAGGCATTTGTAAGACCGCACCTGGAGTATTGTGCACAGTTTTGGTCCCCTTATCACTCGATTGATTCCAGAGTTGGGGGTTTGTCGTACGAGGAGAGATTGAACAGTTTCGGCCTGTACTCTAGAGTTTAGAAGAATGAGAGATGATCCAAATGCGGTATAGAAGATGCTAAAAGGTATGGATAAAGCAAACGCGGAGCAGATGCTTCCTCGAGGGGCATTCTAAAACAAGAGGTCATAGACTTAGAATGAGAGGTAGCAAATTTAAAACAGATTTGAGGGGAAACTACTTCTGCCAAAGAATTGTGAATCTGTGGAGTTCGCTACCCCAGAGTGCGGCGGACGCAGGGACAGTGAGTAAATTTAAGGAGGAGTTAGATAGATTTGTAATTGGTAATGGGTTGAAGGGTTATGGAGAACGGACAGGACGGCGGAGTCGAGGCCAGGATAGGATCAGCCATGATCACATTGATGGTGTTTGGGCTGCAGAGGGTATATTGCCTCCTCCTGCTCCTAGTTATGTGTTGCAGGGAGGAGATGCTGTGGCTGATTTTGCAATCCAACTCTTGGTCAGTAGCATTGGAGGTTACAGGTGAAGACATATCAGCCATGATAGAATGGCGGAGCAGACTCGGGAGGAATTTCTTCTCCAAGGGTTGTCAATCATTAGATTTCATGACTTCAGGGAGCAGTGGAGTCTGGGCCATTGAATATATCCCATGTTGAGTTTGGTAGATTTTTGATCAACAAGTGTTAGGGTTAGGCTTACATCGAGGGTTATGTGGAGTAGGCAGAAAGCCACAATCAGATCGGCCATATGCTTATTGAGTGGCAGAGCAGCACAAGGGGCTGAATAGCTGTTATAAACCACACGAGATGTACGGGGTTGGAGCAATTAGTCTCCCATGAGCCTTGTTTAATGGGAGCTCCCCTGCTGAGGGGTAAGTCTATGGGCAGGGTAATAGACTTTGATGATATAAGTCAGCCAGACTTGGAACTGATGCCACAGACCCAGCTACGACCTGAAGAGTATAGTACACATTATTACTTTGTAATCAAACTAGTTTATCCACTCACCTAGGACTCATCTGTGGTCACTAAAATTGCCAATCCTGCACCTTTTTTTAATAGTCTTATGTTTCTTTCCTGTTATTTCCAGTCGTTTTCATACACATGCAAAAAATGCCGGCTTGGCACTGCCAATCTGGCACTCTGGCAGTTCCCCTGAGCTGGCAGTGCCACTTGAGCAGTGCCAGGTTGGCACCCAGATGGCACTGCCAGGGTACCCAGGTGGCACCAGCAGTGCCAGGGCAACACTATGCCCAAAGGGCATTCAGCTGGGAGCCTTGGCTCCCCTTGGAGACCCCCACAAGTGCCGTTCCGTCTGGCCCCTATTTGTGGGAAACAATACTAAACGGCGCTCACTCGAGGTCTGCGAGGCAAAGAGATTGAATCCCAAAGCCTCAGGTACCTCGGGAATCTGCACATTAGCGTAAGGCTTACTGCCTCGCTCTAATATGCAGATATGCCAAAAAGTGATCCCGCCCATGGTGGGCAGGATTCACCTTGCAACATCTCACGAGGTTGTGTTGATTCTCGCTGGGTGGATCCCCGGTGAAGTGTTTCCCGGCTTTCACCGACCACGCTGAGCCATGGCGAAATGCTTTTCCGACGTAGCGTGGCTGTGTGGGTTAAACCAGAGAGGAATGCCCCAGGTTCCAAAAATATGACTTAAGTGTCATTTGATAACGATGGGTAACATGCGGCAGAGCCAGTGGGAAACTCCCTGCAAAGGCCTTCACAATTGAACTTAGAAATCTTTCTGTTAAGTTCCACCCATCACCTCAGTCAAGTGAGAGAGAGATTTAAAGAATCAAGATATTGAAGAAACAGTGTGTGCCTAAATAGCTGATGGTGGAAGACCTGAGGAGAATTGGGAAAATGTTGGGGTCAGGTTTGAAATTTAAATAAAATATGCGAAGTACAATGGGTCCACCTGGTTCACAAACAGAAGAAACAACTCAGTGAGAACAGGAAGTAGGTCTCACCCCATCAGCTCAGCCACTAAATTCGCTTAAGGTACAGATTGATAGATTTCTGATTAACAATAACCTAAAGGTGATGGCGGAGCAGGCTGATGGGCCGAATGGCTTACTCCTGTTCCTATGTTCCTATTCCATCGCATTCCTGCCCTGCTACCCCCCCCCCCCCCCCCCCAGAATTGTGTAGAAGGATCTCCCCTTTAGTAACCTGGCAAAGGGTCTTACCATGAATCTTAGGTTCTTGGGTCTCACTCGTCCTTTACACATGCACTTAATCATAGAATATCTGAAATTGTAATTTCATGCTCACTATTTTCTATTTTCCAACCTTCAATGCATCGTTTGCTGCCACAACTTAATGGGAGGCAGTGCCTTAGCGGTATCGTCACCGGGCTAGTAATCCAGAGACCCGGGGGATTGCTCTGGGGACCCGGGTTCCAATCCCATCACAGCAGATGGTGAAATTAAAATAAAGATCTGAAATTAAAAAGTCTCATTGTGTTTGGTTCACTATCGTCCTTTCGGGAAGGAAATCTGCCTTCCTTGGGTCTGGTCTACATGTGAATCCCAACCCACAGCAATGTGGTTGACCCTTAAATGCCCTCTGAAATCACCTACCAAACCACTGAGTTCAAGGGCAGTTCGGGATGGGCAATAAATGCTGGCCCAGCCCAGTGACACCCACATCCCCTGAATAAGGACATTTTTACACTCAGGCATTTCTTTGCATTATGGACCTGTAACCAATTGTGCAAGAAGCTTATTTTCAAGAGTTCACTGTTTATTTAAATTCTGACATGGCTGGTCAGGTCCACCTCACTCTTTTACGTCTCCTCAGGTGAAGAACATGCAGTGGGACAGAGAAGAAGCCGCCATCCCGCAGTCAGTCTGCAGCCTGCCATGTAAGTCCGGCGAGAGAAAGAAAACCGTCAAGGGCGTGCCCTGCTGTTGGCATTGTGAACGGTGCGAAGGCTACCAGTACCAAATCGATGAGACAACGTGTCAAATGTGTCCGTTTAACCGGAAGCCAAATGCGAATGGCACAGACTGCCAGCTGATCCCCATCATCAAACTAGAATGGCATTCTCCTTGGGCTATAGTACCTGTCTTCATAGCTATGCTTGGAATTATAGCCACCACATTTGTTATTACAACCTTCATTCGTCACAATGAAACACCGATAGTGAGGGCGTCTGGCCGAGAGTTAAGCTATGTTTTGCTGACTGGAATATTCTTGTGCTATGCCGTAACCTTCTTAATGATTGCAACTCCCGACACCGTTCTTTGCTCTTTCCGACGTATATTCCTAGGACTGGGCATGTGCATTAGCTACGCAGCTCTGCTCACAAAGACTAACAGAATTCACAGAATATTTGAACAAGGTAAGACGTCTGTCTCTGCTCCGAGATTTATCAGCCCAGCTTCTCAGCTGGCAATCACTTTTAGCCTAATCTCTCTGCAGCTTCTGGGAGTCTTTATCTGGTTTGCTGTCGATCCTCCACACACCATTGTAGACTATGGGGAGCAGCGAACTATTGATCCAGAAAATGCCAGGGGCATTTTGAAATGTGACATTTCTGACCTTTCTCTCATCTGTTCCCTGGGATACAGCATTCTGCTGATGGTCACATGCACTGTGTATGCAATTAAAACAAGAGGGGTTCCAGAGACCTTCAACGAAGCCAAACCTATTGGATTTACCATGTACACCACCTGCATAATTTGGTTAGCTTTTATTCCAATATTTTTTGGCACAGCCCAGTCTGCAGAAAGGGTAAGTGTATTAACATTTTGATAGTCTTCCACTATGCCATAATGTGTCTCATTTAGTGTTTGTGCAAACCCACCTTCATCAATCTATCTTAGTCTCTCATCAAACCATCTTAGTCTCTCATCATCTAATAAACCATGATGATCACAGTTCAGCCATTTGTTTTTTTTATTCTCAATTAAATGTTTAATCGTTGTTCTGGTTGTTTGAACTGTGCATTTTTATTATTCCGCAAGACATCCCAATTAAGGTGGAAAGGTTGTGTGCAATAGGTCCCTGGCTTAAGATGGCTGTCTGGTTACAAAACTGTCCAAGAAACCAAACCAATCAACAAAAAAAAAAAGAGGACTTGGTATATGTATATATATATATATATATGGCCCTTAACCTATTTCCAGGATCTCCCAAAGTAACAACCTGAGGAAGAGCTTACTTTTTGTGGTGCAATCTTTTTTTAAAATCACTTAGGTAAACACAGCAGTTGGTACAAGCAACAACAACCTGCATTTATGTGGCACCTTTAACAAAAATGTCCCAAGGTGATTCGCTTAAGGATTATCAGAAAAAAATTGGCACTGAGTCATATGAAGACATCTTTGGGAAGGTGACTCAGAGCCGGGTCAAGGAAACTGGTGAACACCCAAATGGTCAGCTTTTAATGAGATGGATGAATGTTATCCAGGATGGCGAACTTCACTCGTCTTTGCATAATGCCGTCAATCTTTTACCTATCAGCTGTTCAGGACTTCTGTTTATTGTCTTTTCTCAGATATAACATCTCTAACAATGCAGCATTCTCTCAGTACCACAATCAAACAGCAGATCAGATAGTTTGTTCGCCTGCATAGTGGGGCCTGACCTTCCAGTCTATTGAATAAGAACACCAAGAATTACCAACACAACTAAGCTGGCACTGACCATCCTCAACCAATTAACATGCTGCAGCCTTTGGCATTTTGACTAATTTCAATGCAGTTGGCATTTTGAATGAAGTCTTGCGGTTTGTTTAAGTGAAGCACAGCTCCAGTAAAACTCCCCATTGAGCAAATTGACAACCATTACAATTTGCTTGGGATATCCCCAGTTTCTTTGGTCTTGCTATCAATGTCCTTGGATCCACAAGATATTTTCCCTAACTCAATGAGCCTCAAACATCTGACTGTTGAATCGATGGTTTAATTCTCCCCAAGCTCCGTCAGAAGCTGACTTGGTTTTGACCGGCCCATCCCTCTTCTGATCACGCTACCTCCCACTAACAGGAACCTATCGACCCTGCCCCACTTGTCATCAGTTCAGGTTTTGAGTTGGCATCTATTGAAGGTGCAATATTGAGTTCTTACACAACAGGAAACCTTGCTTGGTTCCCCCTTACAAAATACAAGTGACTTCTATTGTTGTCAATTATATGACATACAAGAAACAAATCTGAGTGACAGATCTTCCAATTAGGTAAATGTATGGAACTTATGGCGAGCATTTTGACTATTGGGCACCTATACATGGGGAGTCAGTGAAGTTGGAAAAAGGATATTTCTTTCAAAGTTCCAGGGCAATAACCTAACTCTGCTCATCATCTGCTTGCTAATATTGATATATACAGTATACTGTAAATATAGGTATGGTTGAATATAGGCATTGTTTAATATCTCAGTGTTGGGAAAGCTGTGAATTAACAGAGAGATTGCTAAAGTTACTGAAAAGTAGTTAGCAGTAAAAAATTATTATTTGAAAGACTAATTTCCGCACCTCCCCCCCCCCCCACCCAAGTGAAAAGGGTGAAATTATTATTGCAGCTGGACAAGCTCTGGTTAGTAGTTTTTCCCTGATGTAGAGCACTGTGCTCAGTTTGTACGGATGTATTGAACTCTATAGCACATGTAGTTTTTGTACTCTGGATGATGTTTTGCCACTAAAATGGCATGCCCTTCCTGTGCACTATACATCAAGCATCATCTTGGTGGACACCAGTGAGGATGTTTGAAGTGTCTGCCAGGTATGTAAAGTAGGCATGTAATGCTGATTTGACGCCAGACCTACCATTTTGGACCTGCCATTCAACCCATCCTGTTAGCACCAACTCTCGGAATGAGCCATTAATTTAGTGCCGTTCCCCTGCCCTCCTTGTGACCCTGCACATTCTTCCTTTTCAGATAACAGTCAAATTACCTGTCTCCACTACACTCTCAGGCAGTGCATTCCAGACCTTAACCAATCATTATGTAAAAAAGGGTTTCCTCAAGTCACTGCTGCTTTTTTTTAACCAATCACTTGAAACCTGTGGCCTCTCATTCTCAATCCATTTAAGAGTGGAAACAGTTTCTCTCTATCTCCCCTGTAGATCCCTCATGATTTTTAACACTTCTATCAAATTTCCTTTCAACATTCTCTTCAAGAAAAACAGTCCTGTCTCCAATCTATCTTCATAACTGAGATTCCTCATTCCTGGAACCATTCTCATGGATCTTTTCTTCACTGTCTTCAATGCCTTTACATTTTTTCTAAAGTGTGGCACCCAGAACTGGATGTATTACTCCAGCTAAGGCCAAAATAATATCTTACATATAAACACCTTGCTCTTGCATTCAATGTCCCTATTTATAAAGCTTAGGATACTGTATTCTTTATTAACCACTACTTTGTTGTTGTTGGAGGCAAATCAGCTCAGATTCAGAACATTGCTGAAGAAGTTCCCCAGGATATTATCCGAAGCCCAACTATCTTCAGCTGCTTCATCAATGACCTTCTGTCCAACATAGGATCAGAAATAGGGATGTTCACTGATGATTCCACAATGTTCAGTACCATTCACAACTCCTCAGATATTGAAACAGTCCATGTTCACATGCAGAAAGACTTGAAGAACATTCACACTTGGGTTGATAAATTGCAAGTAACATTTACGCTATTCAAGTGCCAGGCAATGACCATATCCACGAGGAGAAAATTAACAATGTCTTCTTGACATTCAATAGCATTACCATCACTGAATCCTCAACCATCAACATCCTGTGGGTCACCATTGATCATAAACTGAACTGGACCAAACATATAAATATTGTGGCTACAAATACAGGTCACAGGCTGGGAATTCTGCAGTGAGTAACTCACCTCCTAACTTCCAAAGCCTGTTCACCACCTACAAGGCACAAGTCAGGAGTGTGGTGGAATACTCTCAACTTGCCTGGATGAGTGCAGCTCCAACAACACTCAAAAAGCTCAACAAAACAACCCCACTTGATTGGCACCCCATCCACCATCTTCAACATTCACTCCTTCCACACCGACGCACAGTGGCAGCAATGTGTACCATTTATAAGATGCACTACAGCAACTTACCAAGGCTCTTCCAACAGCACCTTCCAAACTTGCAACTTCTACCATTTATCCTTGTCTGAGCTTCAACATAGCAACAGACTTTGAGTGGCTTCTGCTAGTGCTGCAATAGAAGCTGAGATATTGGCTATCAGACACTATATCGTGGTATCTGGAAAGAATGGGTGGTATCTCTATGCAAAGCCCTATGTCCAGTTGGATCCATACACCTTGGGAGCAATATTAGGTTTTCTGGCAGATCTGCCAATGCACCAAACCATTCTGTGCATATACTCGTCTGCTTTTTTCTACCCCATCCAAGTTCTCATCTGAACCACATGCAGCAGAACTTGTGTACGGTCTCATCTTCCTGGAGTCTGGCACCTGCACTTTCCTTTTCCCCTTTCCCTAATGACCAATGGCTCACAGCAGGCAGATCCCACCATGGCCTTACCCTGTAAAAGTTGATACAATATCAGTATCTGAGTTGCTGGCAGCGGTCGTGGGATTGAATGATATTGTTTCTTCATAATCAGTGTTTCACTCCTCTTGGCCTTCCCATTTTTGCAACACTACCTGAAAAAGCCCCAGTTCTTGGGTTGCTGTGACAAGAAAGGCACAAGGGTAGGGTTGTAGTGGAGTTAAGGGTTGGGGGGAATAACTGGTCCATTCTTACACCATCTGCAACTTGTAAATAAGGAGGGATTGGAGGATGAGAGCCAAGGACATGTGAGTAAGTGGATTGAGCAGGAATATAATCTCACCTTCCAAGGTCTCAGCCTGTTGTAGAATAGACTCAGCAATTGCCGATCCGACAATGCCAGAACACAGGGCAAGATTCTCAGCCCCGCCGTGCCACATTTCTGCCCTGACCCGCCAGCGGGATTCTCTGTTATGCCTGCCGGTCAATGGGGTTTCCCATTGTGGGGCAGCCCCACGCTGTTGGGGAACCCCCCCCCCGGGGCGCTGGCAAAAGGGAGAATCCCACCGGCGGAGAATTCCGGCCACTATCTCCTTCATGGATGTGAGGGCATCAGATCGAGCAAAGGCCAGAAAAATGTGTGTGAGAGAGAGTGTGGTGCGATCTGTTTGGATGATCAGCCTGTCAATGTTACAACAGCTGCTAGATGTGAGATGGGTGTGTAGTGGTGCCAAGTGTGTGAGGGGGGAAGTGGAGCTGTGCCTTTGAGAAAGATAAGCCTGCATTAATATAGCACCTTTCAGAATTCCAGAACATCCCAAAGCACTTCATAGCCAATGAAATACTTTGAAGTATAGTCACTGTCTGTAATGTAGGAACTGCGGCAGCCAATTTGCACACATCAAGCTCCCAGAATGCACAATGTGATATTGACCAAATAATCTGTTTGCCATGAAAGTCACATGATCAAACGTACATCCTTGTCAGATATGTCAAGATAGTGAAATTTTACACTCAGTTAATCGCTGGGACCATGTTGGAAATTTCAAGTCACACAGACAAAATGTACCAATGGTTAAAAGCATGTGATCAAGGATTGGAATGCACAGGGAATGTCGTGGAGAGATATTACACTCGGTCAAATGCATGTGATCATCACCAGGCCAGTAAACAAATTTTGAGTGTTACCATCATAAAAACAAAATATTGCAGATGCTGGAGATCTGAAATAAAAACAGAAAGTGTGGATAAAAACTCAGCAGGTCTGGCAGCATCTGTGGGGAGTAAAACAGAGTTAGGGGGAATAAATATTGGCCAGGGCAGCAGAGATAACTGTCCTGCTCTTCAGCGAGAAGTGTCATGGGATCTTTCAGCTTGGGGACCATGAGCTAGGCCTTGGTTTAACAACTTATCCAAAAGGCGGCACCTCTGACAATGCAGCTCACCCTCTGTTCTTTACTGCACGTCAACCGTCATAATTGTGCTTAAGTCTCTGGAATGATATTTAAACCTGCTGACTTGGAGGTGAGAGTCTGTCATGAACCACGTCTGATGCAAAAGTGATTTGTGTTTGATTATGTTGGTTGGTGTGTCGAGGTCAAGACAGGAAGTGAACTGGACGATGTGTATTAGCCCTGCTGCCTCACGATGCCGAGGTCTTGGGCTCAATCCTGGCCACAGGTCACTGTCCGTGTGGAGTTTGCACATTCTCCCTATGTTTGTGTGGATTTTGGCCCCACAACCTAAAGATGTGCCGGGTAGGTGGATTGGCCACACTAAATTGCCCCTTAATTGGAAAAAATGAATTGGATGATGTGTAAGGCTAGTGTTTCGGTTGAGACAGCATTTGAATTTAATTCACCTGAACTCGAAAGCTCATTTCTGCTCATTATAACTCTGGTGGCACTGCATTCCGATCCTTGTGGCAACAGCCTTTCCCATTGACCTCTGCGAACATTTGCTCGCATTCCCAACTAATTCACCATCCGGGGCCTCTCCTGGGCCGCTGTGGAAAAATGGTCTCTCTGCTCCTGCCCACCTCCTGCAGCAGGGCCTCGAGTACTGTGTCCGAATATCTGGGAGCCCCCTTTCTGCCATGTTGATCCTAACAGGATGGTAACAATATGTCTTCTTGCAATTGGACTGTTAGCTTAGGATCATCTCTACAGGGTCTTTACTTGGCCTAGGTGCGATTTATGGACTTTGGTTAAATTATTTGCCCCTTGCTCAGCCAAGGTGACCAGGCTTTTCTCAAAATCTCATCAGTTAACACTTGAGATGAGGGGTTAAATAATTAATAGTTATAGTTCTCATTTGTAACTTTAATTAATTTCTCACCTTCACCTTTCGCCAATGACCCAGCTAAGTTGAGGGTAGTTTCTGAGAGAAAATGATGGCGATATTACCAGCACCTTTGGTCTTCTGGATTTGCAGTTTAAGTGTGTTGCACATTGCCAATGTGAGACAGTTACATTAGTGTAACAGTTGTGGCATCACACAGCCAAATTTAGTCTTTGATACTCGTTGCTTTCGGCAGCTTTCCGCCTCATGAGATGTGGTTTGCCCCTTGATGGCCCTTGGTATTAAATAGCTTGTTACTCTCTCATGGCAATGGTGGTAAAGTTAAATTTGTTAAGCAAGCATCCTGGCAGGGCTTTACCTGTCCTGTATTTATTTTGATGCCAATCTGAATGGCTCATGTTCATTCACTAACACAGGAATTAGAAGTATGCCAGCCCATTCAGTGAGTCACAACCAACACTATGTCTGAATGGACTCAATCATTGCAGCACAGCATTAATTCACAATGAACGTTAAAATAGCCAAAATATAAGCTAAATTCAATATAAACCTCCGTTACTTATGACAACTATAATGGTGTAAAGGATGTAGGGTGACCTACATTATGAAGAGGTTTCGTAAGGTAGACGGAGACAAAATGATTCTGCTGCGGAGTCCAAGAATAAAGTAGTGATAAATCTAATAAGGGTTCTGGAGAAATCTCTTCAACCAGACAGAGGTTGAGATTCTCCAGTTGTTCGCTGGTGGCGGGTCACTCTGGTCCCGCCGGAAGCGCACCCCTGCCTGCGGGTTTCCTGGCGGCGTGGGATGGTTTCAATGTGAAATCCCATTGACAAGCGGCGGGAATCTCACCGCCAGCGAACCCCGCAGCAAAATTCTCCGTCCTCGCTAGCAGTGGTAGCGGGATGGACTCACAACGGAGAATCCCGGCCAGCGGTTAGAAGGCGTAACTTGCATTCATATGAAGTAGCTGAGGCAATTGTCATGGATGCATTTAAGGGGAATCTAAATTAAGTAGGTGAGGAAAAGAGGAATGGAGATGTATTCTAATAGGGTTAGATAAATAAAGTGGGAGAAGGTTCATATGAACCGTAAATACCAACGTAAATCAGTTGTGCCTGTTTTGTTTCTGCAGTTTTAATGTAATCTCTATGTAATGGGTCAAAAAGAACGTAGCACATTAAATTATCTGATGAAATTTTTATCCCACTTATGAATTATTGTGAAAAACCACACTCACGGAATAAAAAAGACTCTCCGAGATTGCAGCTCTCCATATTTGCTGGTTAGGTGAGTGGGACCAGCATTTCTTTAAATTTTCAACACATTTATTGACAGAGTGAGAGCCAGTGATATCAACCATGTATTATCGAGCAACCACAGCCCAAAAATACAATGTCAATATTAGTGAATCCTAAAGCTTCAAACTTGACTTTTGATTACTGCTATTTGATTGTGTTTTGCGACCAGAGTTTTATGTTGGAGTGAATAATGAGGCAATAGAAATAATTCAGAATTAACAGTGGTGGTGGGAAAGGAGGGATCATCAGTAAAGAGTAAGACCGGCATTTATAAAGACATTTTGGAACATAGGAATTAGGAGCAGAAGCAGGCAATTCAGCCATTCAAGCCTGCTCTGCCATTCAATCAGATTATGGCTGATCTCTTCCTGGTCTCCCCTTTTTTAAAATCAGAAATATATCTATCTCCCTCTTGAAACCATTTAATGACTCAGACTCCACTGCACAATGGGGCAGTAGTTCCACAAATTCACCACCCTCTGCGAGAAGTAGTGCCTCCTCATCTCAGTTTTAAATCGTTCACAAATGCAGAAGAGCTTTAAAGCCAATAGGTACACTGAAGTGCAGTCACTGTTGTAATGCAGGAAAGATGGCAGCACAATCCCATAAAAACAATAATGTGACAATGACCAGATAATCTATTTTGTTGTGTTGGTTTTTGGGATAAATAATGGCCAAGAGAACTCCTCTTATTTTTGGTGTTGTCCTATGGAATCTTTTATGCCCATCTGGGAGGCCAGGCAGGGCATTAACAGGGCAAAGATGACACCTCCTTCAGTGCAGTATTCCTTGAGCAATGCATGGATGGTTGGTCTGGGTTATATGCACAGGTATCTGGAGTTGGATTTGAACCCACAACTTTCAGCAGTGAGGGTGCTAGCAACTGAGCCATTGTTAACATTGAACAGAAACGTAGAGCGTGAATCTCTGGCCGTGTTGGGCTCTCACTTGAGCGCAATGCAGCCGGTGAACTCTGGGAGAAGCCTCAGCAAGCCTTCTGACATGCTCTGTGCCTCCCCAAATGGGCGGGACTGAATGATGTTCACAGAAGTAGGTTGTAAACCTACTTATGACCTACCTGCGCTGGATCCAGCAGCCTCCCGCAATTTCTTGGCCTCGCTGGTGAGGTTGCAACCAAGTGCCGAATCAGTGCTGGTCCACACAAACGTGGACAGGTGAAACAGCACCCGGAGGGTTCTCCCGGGCCATCGGAGACCCTAGGGTGGTCAGGGTAAGTGCAGGGTGACTCCCTGGACCTACTCCTGGAATGCAGGCACCTTGGTACTGCCCAGCTGGCACCTTGGAACTGCCATCCTAGCACTGCCAAGGTGCCCGGATGGAACTGCCAAGCCAGAAGAAGCACTGCCTGGGTGCTAGGGTGGCAGTGCAAGGGTGCCTGAGTGCCAGGGTGGCACTGCCAAGTGTCAGGGGGCAAGGGGGTCCATGCGCATGAAATGAGGGTGGAGGGGGGCTTGAAGGGTGAGGGAGTGCAGGGAAGGTAAGTAGAGGCCTCTGCGAGGTTGGATAGGTGATGGGTGGGGATCCTACAAGGAAGGGGGTGCTGCAAGGGGGGCTCCGGGGGCCTGAAGAAGGGGACCCCGAGGAACCCCATAGCGGGGTGTCCTGACTTGGGGGTGTGTGGGTTAGTGTCCATGTGTGTGGGGGAGACATTGCCATTGGGTAGGGGGAGAACCCACAAGCTCTTTTAGAGATTGGGGCACCCTTTCAAAATGATGGCCCGATCTCTGAGTTCAGCTCTCCAGTGCTAAAAGTGACTAGTGGTGGGGAACTCACCAGCAAGAAACACCCAGAAAAACCCGCCACAAATTAACTTTGAAATTATTTGGGAGAATCGGGCCCTTAACCTTTTTTTAATGTTGATGACTGATATTATTATGAGGCTATTTTATGTAATATTGTAGAACAAGCCAGTAGTAGCAAAAAGGTACAGCTGAATGTGCCTGTGAGCAGAATTGTCGGTTAATGGTTTGCTGTCAGATCTGAAATCTAAGAATGCTGATTGAAATTGTGTGGGAGAATGTCCGTGTGTCAGAGAGAAATGCAGCTAATAACTGCTGGTAGATTTTGTCACCAAAGTACTCGATAACATGGAATAATTTAAACATTATTTTCTTCACTTGTAATTATGAAGCAATAGCCTAGATATCCCTGCCTTGAGGGAGATGGAAAATCTAGCTCAGGGAGGTCAGAATTTTATTTGGAAACATGGATCCAGTTTGAAATTCCAATTGGGGTAGGATGCCGTCATCTCTTTGCCTGCCCGACAATGTCCTCTTTGTATTCGGAGGTGGTAGGAGGAGATTTTGGTGTTTATTGCTAAGTTTACACAACTTTACTTTATTTTTCAGTGATTTCTTATTTTATTTCTTGTTTTAACTTCAATCAGGCACATTGAATGCAAAAACTGAACTACAAAGCAGTTTCAAGGCACAGATATCAGACGTTCATCAGATATAGGAGCAGAATTAGGCCATTCGGCACATCGAGTCTGCTCCGCCATTCTTTCATGGCTGATATGTTCCTCACCCTGCTACCCACAATGTTACAGACCAAGAGCTGGATTGCAAAATCAACCAGAGCATCGCCTCCCTAGAACACATGACCTAGGAGCGGGAGTAGGCGGCAATTTAACTTCCCAAGCCTAACACCATCAATGTGATCATGGCTGGTCCCATCTAGGCCTTAACTCCACCATCTTGGCTGATCTCCATAACCCTTCAACCCATTACCAATTAAAAATTTGTCTAACTCCTCCTTAAATTTACTCACTGTCTCTGCATCCACCGCACTCTGGGCTAGCGAATTCCACAGATTCACAACCCTTTTGGGAGAAAGTTTTTCCTCAAATCTGTTTTAAATTTGCCAACTCTTATTTTAAGAGTATGACCTCTCGTTCTGCAATGTCCCACAAGAGGAAGCATCTGCTCCAGGTCTACTTCATCCATACCTTTTCGCGCCTTGTATACCTCAATGAGATCTCCCCTCATTCGTCTAAACTCTAGAGAGTATAGGCCTAAACTGTTCAGCCTCTCCTCATACCAGTCTACATGATGCTTTGATTTGTTTGAATTACTCTTTCTGTAACCATGGGGTATGAATGACAATGACAGAGGAAGTTCAGATTAAAATTTAATGTGGCCTGGTCTGTGTGCCTTTGTTCCAATTTATTTAAATATTTGGCCTAGGAGAAATTTTTGCATAACTTGTATCAAGGTCTTGTGAACAAGTTTGGTCCATTCCATCAATGGAAACACGTTAAAAGCTGATGGGAAGGCAGCGTAAATCCAGGTGAAACATAGTAGGCCATTCTGCCTGATGCGTGATCAATGAACACAGAAACGAAGGAGTAGTCCGAATCGAAGGCTTTAATCTACAAGAAGTGTGCCCAGCAGCTTGAGTACAGAAAGAACGATGGCTGCTGGGAAACACGGGTTCTTATACTCCACCTCGTGGACGGAGCTACCTTCATCTCGACCAATGGGAAGACAACACTTGGGCCAATGGGCAGCGAGCCTTCTCTACCAATAGCAGCTCACACTCCCAGGTACCGTAGTACCTCTAGTGATACTACCACACTGCTCCTTGAGCCTACTGTTCATTCAGTAAGATATTGGCTGATCTGATTGTGGTCTCAATTTGACATCCAATTGATCCCACTCCCCGCTCTTTCTTTTTCAAATATATATACTCGTACCAGACACAACAATAATAGCTTACATTTACATTAAAAATGCACATCTTTCCATACGAGGCTCATCATCAAAACTCGATGGCGGAGATTAACCTCCCCCGTTTGTGAAATTTAGTTACGTTGAGTTTAGATGTGTGCTTACAGCTGTCCAACTGGTGCATAATGAGGAATGGGAGAAATGCGTTCACTGATTGTCAGAGAGACATTTATCTTTCGAACACGGCACTCGAGTGGCTTTAGCATTTTTATTTTCTGCTAGTTTGTCAGTGGCAAGTTAAGATAAAAGTTTGATATAATGACACATCCATCAGCAGTGGATGACTAATCTGCCTACTCTCTGCCTATAACATTTGTTCCAAACTGACAAAAAAGGATGAAGAATTTTGCTATAATCAGGCACTCATTAAATTTATCATTGCTGAAAGCTGTGGCAAGGAAGATGGAGAAATCACTTGCCTGAATAATTAAAACAGCTGCTTTATGAGCAGTTTAAACAGCAGATTGAATTGATTAAGGTTTGATGGCTGTCCAGATTAGCATTTGTGCTCAGTGATGAGTGATTATTTAGATGCTTCAGATTATTACACTTGTAATTGGGACAGGAAAAGTTTCAGCTTCAGTCTTATTTAAAGTCTTATTTGACCTGTAATATCATTCCAACTAAGCACCACTTTCACTGGATGAGGGCCATGTTACAAAAAACCTAATTGCGTTGTTAGAAAGAAGAGGATGCCCAAAACATAAGAAGAATGGTTAGAGCGTGCATGTGGCAAACATGCTTTCAGGGATTAATTGAGAATTAAACTGACACCGTCTGACCTCTGGTGACGATAATGAAGGTAAAAGTGATCGTTCAAACGGTTGAATTTTGGTGTCAGGGTGAAAACAGGAACAAAGTGGCTAATAAGAAACATCTGTTTAAAAGCCTGAATTTAACATACAATTTGAGGGATGTGCTGATTATCATGACTTAAATGTGCCCGGAGACACACAAATGGACACCTGCACAACTGCTGATTAATAGCTGTTTATGCAGCATTGTGTAAACACACCCACTTCCACGAAATGTGTGGAGTGTGAGCATGTTTCAGGATGGCTTAGTGACTAAGTGAGAGGATGTGGTTCTCTGATATTAATGTCCGAGGGTGGGGGATGTCCAGAGCAGAGATGTCTTGTGCCCATGGGGAAAAGGAGGGCTTGGAGGCAGCTATTGCAGAGGGTGGAATAAGAGACCCCCACGAGGTGATGGCCCTATGATC
This sequence comes from Scyliorhinus canicula, assembly GCF_902713615.1. Classification (NCBI taxonomy): domain Eukaryota; kingdom Metazoa; phylum Chordata; class Chondrichthyes; order Carcharhiniformes; family Scyliorhinidae; genus Scyliorhinus; species Scyliorhinus canicula. The sequence continues at coordinate 66,406,541 of NC_052165.1, read as the reverse complement.
TAGCTCCAATGCTGCAAGAAATTTAACAGTGTAAGCTTCAATTTCACAAACATCAGTAACTCTGCCACCAGTATTGCAACCTCAGTACACTGCATTTCCTCATCATCTAATGTACACTGGCATTCATCACATCCCCCCCGACCACATTACTGCTCCCTCACAGGTACTATTTTCGTGGGTCTTCAACCATAGGAGGCACCACACATGAGGAGGAGAGTCAGGAAGATTGCACTGTATCAATTGTTACTTCTGTTGCAGGTGCCAGTCTAGACCACTGGCACCATGTGTAACTTATAGGCTAGGGTCGAATATGGATCCCCATGGTGCGATGTACTGGACACTACAGGTCAGCAGCCAAGAAGTTTGAAAGACACCAAGGCCACATTTGTACTGCTGTGAAGGATCCTGCAGGACCAAGCTTCAGAAGAAGGCTGTGTCTTTGACACAAAGTATTTGTTGCAAAGCACAGCCTGCCATAAGGGGGTGGAGGAATACACCTCAAGCTTTATCTGTGGCTTTATGCAACCTAGAACCCATCCTCACCACCATGGAGCGGCCGGTCAATTCCAGCCAGAACTTGTGTCGCTCAACATTGTTGACTGAGTCGTGGCTCCACTGCAATCATTGCAACTTCCATTATACATTAATCAGTTTCTGTGGAATGACAAAATGGTGCAAACCCAAACAGCTTCCTTAATTGCACCGTTCGTGGTGGCCTCGTTCCAGCTGCTCCCAGCACTCCATTTCAGCACTTAACCCAGCCCACTGAGATGGTGCCATCTGAAGGCACCACCATCATGGCCCACAGAGTGTTACTTACAGGAGGAAAATAATTGAACTTCAGAATCTCAGCAATTATCTACCTTGTCTGCTGCTGCCACTCAGGTTCTAGTTTGTAAAATCAGCAGGGTAGAAAATAACTCTCCTAGGATAGACATTCCAGGTAAGCCGCAGGACGAATAGTTCAACGTGTGTTACCTGCGCCATGTTTCCATTGAGTAACTGCAGATAAAGGATACTTATGCTAATTTGGTAGTGGAGGAATTGGTGTTTTTTTTTGTTGTGTTCTCCATGGAGAAAGGATTGAAAGGATTGAGTGCAGTTGCTGGACTTCCTGATAGGTCTTCCTGATGGGTCCTCAGCCCAGGAAGCTAAAGCGTGTGCCCCAGTGTTCCAGAGTCCAATGGTGGAGGATGCTGCTCAGCAATGGTTAACAGTTAGATGCCAGTGAGCCTCCATCCTAAATGTGGGCCTGCAGCCATCTAGTGCTCTCCCTGGATCCTCTCCACTTAATCCTCCTCTTTTCCCCACTCTCCTCATGTAGAGCTTGAGCATATCCCTCTGCCACAATTACAGGTTATAATGGCTGGTCCTCTCAAAATCCCCAAGTTGTGGACCATGAAGCAAGTCACCAGGAAACTGGAGACATTCTTGGCCAGGTACTGCAGGGCACCTCCTGACCTGTCAAAGCAGCTAAACCTTTGCTTGAGGAGATTAATGATATTCCTGGTGACTGAGAGCTTCTCGTTGCATGAATATCTTAGCTAATCCCGGGAAATTCATGAGCCATGGCAACAGACGTTATTTGTTGGCATGTCGCCTTGGGGTACAAAGATCTACGGGATGATGACTGCCTCATTATAAATGTACCATGGCTCCCTGGATACTTTGGATTCACTTGCTTTATTGATGGCTTCTAGGTCATGGAAAATCCTGCTGATTCCTGGCATCCTCTGTCTCTGGTCTTCCCTGGCAAAGGAACTATTATATAATCATTCCTCAAAACATATAGACCCATAGCTCCCTTGTACAAAAGTGCATAAAAGTTGTCATATGTGACTGAAAAAACCCATGGTAACCTGGAAGGTTCTTGTAGCATATAGTGCTCCTGTAAGCTTGATAGGACAAGCATTGCAGTGCTGGCTCTACAGTGACATCTGAGTCTTTGTTCCATGATACCACAAACCTCTGTGACCATTTCTTTGGAAAAGTGCAATCCTCCTCATTAACTGGTCTTGAGTGACAAGAGCGCTGGAGTAGTGCTTTCTGAAGACTCAAGGTGAATAGGGACTCCTGCTGAGAGTCATCCTCACTCTTCTTGGAGTATGTGTGTGTGTCTCTCTCTCTCTTTGCTGCAGCATTTGATGCTTCTGTCTGTCCTCTGGAGAATTTTCAACCCTATATCGGGGTGGGATCAGAAGTGGGCAGTTTCATAATTTAATACCACTGGCCCAAATGCCAGTTTGCTGGCACCATACTACACTGGACCATTTTCCCACTGGTGCTCGGGTAGCCAATTAATACAAGTAAAAGGCCAATTATGGGCTATAATGTTATGAGCCCCGAAGTGACCAATAATCCTTACAAAAATATTTGAATTCCCACTGACCGACTCAACAAGAGTTCAAGTGTTAAGACTTTCACTGCAACAAATGAACACAAAACAACATTTATTAAACATTACCTTGTGGGCAACTAATACACTGAATTTGAGAAAAAAGTTACGCCCCTACCCCCCTTCAACAAACAAAAAACTCACACCACAGATGTCGCAGCATTGTGTGCAGTCATATATCACAAGACTTTGTGAATTTGCATAGTGCTGCAAACCCAAGAAAAGGGAATACTTGCCTTTTAATATGAAGATCAGGGCCCTTGGAGCGCGGGAATTATTGCTGCTAGTGAACCTCAGTAGTCTTTGCTCTTATGCCGACTCTGGAATAGCTATGCATGGGTATTTCTTTCTGTTTACATTTTTCTGTTTCTGTGCATGTGCCAGCTAAATTCATACGTGAGCAATTCATTTAAAAAAACCCAAAATGTTTCAGGTCAGGAAGCCAGCCCTCTGCCTGTGCAGGAGGGAAAACAAAAACAAAAGTGAAACTGATCTCAAAGAAGATGAAATGACTAAGAATAAAAGCGCAATTCTGCAGAAAGTACCAGAAGAAGCAGGATGAGAGTGGGAGAGAGCAGGTCCCAAAACAAAGAAGAAACTCCACAGCTAGGGAGCGGGACAGAAAGAAATCCCAGGAAGACGGTCAAGCTAAGGGATGAGAATGGGAATATGAAACAAGTCCTATTCAGTAAAGAGACGGAGCTGTGGGGAGAAGACTTGAAGCAAAAAGGACTTGAGCAAGGCCAGAAGATCCAAGGACACAGCTGAAGGTTGGTGACTCCTTACTCCGGGCTCTTGGAGAAGTAGTTTTCTGCTTGGCACAGCTGAATATCTGGGAGCGTGAGTGGAAAGTTAAGGTTTGAGTTCACGTGGAGATCCAGGAAGAAAGAGCATTGGAAGGAGAGATTGAAACCCTGGAGGTGGATCCTTGGGGAAGACATCCAAGAGTAAGCTTTGTTTGGGATAGAATTCCAAAGCAAGTTATTTGAGCATGGCGATGGAAACACTTATGAGAAAGACTGAGTTCAGTGAGACTGGTCAGCTCATGGTGTGACTGGGGAGTTGATGATCCATTGAATCCATTTAGTGGCATCTATCCCTTGGTTTTGGCATGTGGTGTGTCCAGCCCCTGTTTGCCTATTAGTTTACGTTTACTGCACACCTGTAAATATTAGAATATAAAATGTAGATTGTAAATTATACTATCTTTATGAATATCTATGTATCTGTTGGGGTGAAAGGGTAGTGTTGTATAGTTTTTCTGTTTAATAAATGTTTTATTCTTTAGTTAAAGTACACTAGCAGACTCCTGTGACTCTGCTCAGTAACCACCCTCCACGCTTCTAAAAGTTAGGATTAATTAAGCAAGTTTCTCCTCTGGGATCTGACTTGTCAGGAGTAACATCAGATGAGATCATAACAATAAACACCCAATTCCTTTACCAATATGGTGTCTGATGCTGATTGCTGGCTAAACTGTAATTGTAGCCCAGACCTCCATCTTGGCCACTTCGGAAGCTCCTTAACAGCGAAAAGCCTCGGGTGAAATCACCCCTCCCTGTGGAGATGTTAATTTGCAGTGCTTAGATTGAAATGCAACATCAGATTTTCACTATTGATTTTGTTTTCCCTTCTACAGGCTGGCTTCTCCACCTGAAGAAAGGTCATACGGACTCGAAACGTTAACTTAGTTTCTCTCTCCACATAGGCTGCCAGACCTGCTGTGTTTTCCAGCATTTTCTGATTTTATTTCAGTTTTCCAGCATCTACATTATTTTGCTTCTAACCAAATCTTTTCTTTAAGCTAACAGATCTTGTAGACATCAATTACAGTAAATTGGATGTTATTGCATAATGACTGGAAGGTTATCAATTAGAATGCACCATGTATTTACTGTAGATATGGAGATCGTTAGGTCAGTTAGAAGTTAGCTGCTGTTTGGGAGGACAATTAATCAATTGGTGGGTGCTTGTACACTTCCAACTCTTGCTTACCTTGAAATGGGTGCTGTTTTTTTAAATAGTTGATACCTCGAAGTGTGTCATCTGAAGTTTACCAAGCACAAAATCCAATGCCTTGAATGTCCCAAGCCATTTGACAATGTACTGAGCTGTAGAAATGTAAGGGGGCAACCGACCAAAACTATGACGAAAAGGATAAGTATCTGGAAGTTTTCTAAGGACAGGAGGAGAGGTCATAAGTTACAGATGTTTAGTGAGGTGGAAGTTCCAAAAACAAAAACTAAGACCTGAGACAGCTGAAGCCAAAGGACTAATAAACGGTGGGACTTTGAGGTGCATGAGCTTCATAGATTAGGCAGAACAAGGCCAAGGGAGAACTTGTAAATGAGAGAGAGCATTTTGATTTTGACAGTGAGAAGTACTTATGATCACTCTTTGTGCTACTTGGAATTGGTGGATGTTGAGTCTGGAGAAGGGTGTGTAGATAGCCTGGGTCACATTGAGATCCAAAAAGACGAGGTGTTGGATGTCTTGAAAAATATTAAGGTAGATAAGTCCCCAGAGCCTGATGAGATCTACCCCAGAATACTGAAGGAGGCTGGAGAGGAAATTGCTGTCTTCAGATGATGTCCCGGAGGACTGGAGAATAGCCAATGTTGTTCCTTTGTTTAAGAAGGGTAGCAAGGATAATCCAGGGAACTACAGGCCGGTGAGCTTTACGTCAGTGGTAGGGAAATTACTGGAGAGAATTCTTCGAGACAGGATCTACTCCCATTTTGAAGCAGATGGACGTATTAGCGAGAGGCAGCACGGTTTTGTGAAGGGGAGGTAGTGTCTCACTAACATGATAAGAGTTTTTCGAAGAGGTCACAAAGATGATTGATGCAGGTAGGGCAGTGGATGTTGTCTATATGGACTTCATTAAGGCCTTTGACAAGGTCCCTCATGGCAGACTGGTACAAAAGGTGAAGTCACACAGGATCAGGGGTGAGCTGGCAAGATGGATACAGAACTGGCTAGGTAATAGAAAACAGAGAGTAGCAATGGAAGGGTGCTTTTCTAATTGGAGGGCTGTGACGAGTGGTGTTCCGCAAGGATCAGTGCTGGGACCTTTGCTGGTCGTAGTATATATAAATGATCTAAAGGAAAATATAACTGGTCTGATTAGTAAGTTCGCAGATGACACAAGGTTGGTGGAATTACGGATAGTGATGAGGACAGTCAGAGGATACAGCAGGATTTAGGTCGTTTGGAGACTTGGGCAGAGAGATGGCAAATGGAGTTTAATCCGGACAAATGTGAGGTAATGCATTTTGGAAGGTCTAATGCAGGTAGGGAATATACAGTGAATGGTAGAACCCTCAAGTATTGAAAGTCAGAGAGATCTAGGTGTACAGGTCCACAGGTCACTGAAAGGGGCAACACAGGTGGAGAAGGTAGTCAAGAAGGCATACGGCATGCTTGCCTACATTGGCCGTGGCATTGAGTATAAGAATTGGTAAGTCATGTTGCAGCTGTATAGAACCTTAGTTAGGTCACACTTGGAGTATAGTGTTCAATTCTGGTCGCCACACTATCAGAAGGATGTGAGGCTTTAGAGAGGGTGCAGAAGAGATTTACCAGGATGTTGCCTGGTATGGAGGGCATTAGCTATGAGGAGCAGTTGAATAAACTCGGTTTGTTCTCACTGGAACGATGGAGGTTGAGGGGCGAACTGATAGAGGTCTACAAAATTATGAGGGGCATAGACAGAGTGGATAGTCAGAGGCTCTTTCCCAAGGTCGAGGGGTCAGTTACTAGGGGGCATAGTTTTAAGGTGTGAGGAGCACGGTTTAGAGGAGATGTATGAGGCAACTCTTTTTACACAGAGGGTAGTGGGTGCCTGGAACTCGCTGCCGGAGGAGGTGGTGGAAGCAGGGACGATAGTGACATTTAAGATGCAGCTTGACAAATACATGAATAGGATGGGAATAGAGGGATACGGATCCAGGAAGTGTAGAAGATTTTAATTTAGATGGGCAGCATGGTCGGCACAGGCTTGGAGGGCCGAAGGGCCTGTTCCTGTGCCGTACTTTTCTTTGTTCTTCATTGTTCTTTGCTAGTATGACTCAAAACTTCAATGGTGATGACATTTCTTTCATTTCCTCTTCGTGATTTTGTTGGTAGAGCTCCTTTGTTTCCAACCCCTCGTCAGAAGAGTAGGTATTGGCTTATTCAGCCATTCGTAAGAGAAAAAATTACTTTCATTTGTATAGCACCTTTCTCAACTCAGGACTTCATTAAATGCTTCACAGTTAGTGAACTATGTTTGAAGCGTTGTCACTGTTGGAAATGCAGCAGCCATTTGACGCATTGTAAGACCCCACACACAGCAATAAGATAATGTGTGCGACCCAACGGCCATGCTGGAAAGCAGCTCGCCTCAGTGCAGCGTGGCCAATAGAAACAGTGAGCCCCACTCCCGGGATCCACTCGGCTAGCAATGCCTCACAAGATCGTTGCGGGCCGGACATTGTGGGCGGGATCGTTTTTTAGTAAATCTGCATTTTAGAGCCAGACAGCTAGTCACAATTTAATATGAAGTTTCCTGAAGCACCCAAGCCGTAGCATCTATCCCCTTTGCCTTGGAGACCTACAGCGAGTGCCATTCAGTGCTGGTCTCCTGTAACGAGGACCAGGTGGTACACAGTCGAGGGGGGTCTCCTCGGGGATTGGAGTCTCCCAGGTGCATGACCAATAAGATAATGGGTGCGACCCAACGGCCATGAGTACCCTGGGCACTCTGGCAATGCCAGTTGGGTGCCAGCCTGATACTGCCAAGGTGCCCAGGTGGCACTGCCAGCTGGCAAGGGCCTGGCCAGGGTGCCAGGTTGGCACTTCCAAGTTGGCATTTTTTGTGTGCTGGCAAACGGGCCCGGTGTGGGGAGACTGGGGTCCCTCCCATAGTATGTTAGGGCCTGGGGGAGGGAGGGGGAGGGCGTGGCGGGGAGTGGGGGTGTCGGGGGCTCTTGCTACATTGAAGAGTTCTGGTGAGCAGAGCTCCTCGGTGTAGGAAACGAGGCTGTAAGGGGTCTTGGCCACGCGTTCCCCGCTGAGGCCCCGTATTTAACACGAGTGGCATTTTCTTGCCATGTCCGTTCACTCTGGGACTTTGTTCCCATTTAGTTGAATCGCGTCCTTTCACTATATCATATATTTTAGTAATGTTGGTTGAGGGGATAAATAATAACCACTTGGGTAAGTTTGTCACTTTTCTTTGAAATAGTGTCATATGGCCTATTGAGTCCACCATGGACAACAGCTACAGTCAAGGTTTCAGACCTCATTGACAGCCCCTCTGACAGTGCAACAACACAGTACAGCACTGGAGTTCAGGTCCCTGGAGTAGGATTTGAACCCACCACCCTTTGACTCAGAAGCGAGGATGTTCTACCTGCACCACAGCTGACACAAAAGAAAATGGCACATTTTGGGGAAATTTAGCAAATACAAACAAATTTTGATGTGATTTTATGTAACTGATAAATTTAATATTGAGCTATTCGCTTGAGCTGTATCCACTTCGGTACAGCTGTGGTACAATATATGAAAAAAAATTAATTAATGCTGTAACCGGGGGTGGGGTGTGGGGGGTTGTAGTTAGCTTAGTTGGCACGATGTCATGTGTGTGGATCAAATTCATGCCAACAGGGCTGTCATGGTGGTGCAGTGGTGAGCATTGCTGCCTCAGCGCCCAGGACCCGGGTTCGATCCTGGCCTCAGACCACTGTCCATGTGGAGTTTGCACATTCTCCCCGTGTCAGCGTGGGTCTCGACCCCACAACCAAGAGATGTGCAGGGTAGGAGGATTGGCCACGCTAAATTGCCCCTTAACCGGAATTTTGCTTTTAAAATTCACACCGAGAGTGTGGGGTTTGATTCCTGTTCCAACGGAGGTAGTCTTAGGGCCTGCCTCCCCACCCTATACACAGTGAATAGCCATGACATTTTGCCACGATTTGTTAAATAATTGTCAACATTGGATAGAAAGAAGTAGATGTTTCAATCATTTATTACAGAAGAAGTCAATGTTTTAATCATTTATGTGCGCTCACTGAGGCATGCGTGAGCATATATGTATGGACGGAATTCCCCAGCGCCCTTTTTTCCCGCAATGGAAGCGTCTCGTCATCGGCTGTCAGGGGGGAATCTTCCAGTCCCACCAAAGTTGGTGGAGATTTACATTCCTCGCGTGTGCCTGGAGGAAACCACCAACGGGACGGGCTGGAGAATTCTGCCCTCTGTGTTTGCCCGATGGTAATGCAGAGTCTGGAATAAAAGTCAGGGGGGCGATTCTCCGAGCCCCGTGCCAGGTGGAGAATCGGCGTAACCATGCCATGACGCCGGCTCGTGATTCTCCGAGGTGCGGAGAATCGGCGCCATTTGCGGCAACGCGTTTGGTGCAGCCCCGGCCGCAGGCCGCTGGAATCGGCGGGGCCACCGATTCTCCGGCCCGGATGGGCCGAGCAGCTGCGCCGATACGACAGAGTCCCATCGGCGCCGTTCACCCCTGGTCGCTGCCGGCAGGAACTCTGCGTGAACGGTTGGGGGGCGGCCTGTGGGGGGGAAGTAGGGCTCCTTCACTGGGGGGGGGACACACTCCGATGGGGTCTCGCTCGCGATCGGGGGCAAACCGATTGGCGGTCTGGCCTCTCCCCCCCCCCCCGAGGCTACTTTCTGGCCCCTGAACACCGAGGCCATGTTGAGTTAGGGGCGGCGCGCTAAAGGAATACCCTGCTCATGCGCAGTTTGGCGCAGCCCATTTGGTGCCGTGAAAGGAGGCTGGAGCGGCGTGAACCGCTCCAGCGCCGTGCTGGCCCCAATTGGTCGTACCCGGGCCCGGTTCACGCCGTCATGAAACGCGACAGCGTTCACAACGGCGGGAACACTTGGGCCCAATATTGGAGAATTCCACCCTGGGGTTTTTATGGGCCTTGTTAATTCTTCAAGGTTTAGCTTAACCGCCTTCACAAGCTGCTGTCGATGACCACCTGTAGCCTGGAAGCTGTTTTGTGTAGCATAAATCATTGTGGACATTGAAGAGGGGCCAACGGTTTACAAAAACAAGGGCAGAAGTATCAATTCTTATAAAAGGCCGTAACGTTATCTAATTATCATCTCATGAGGTACTATTTAGAGCAATATGTGAAGTGGCAGGAAGCAGATGTGATTCATTTACACAACAAATGGATGTTTCATCTTGCCGCATGAGAAGTTCAGACATGCGAGCTGTGGTGCGAACATTTTGCATTGAAGTTAATAATATGTGCGTATGTTCTTCCTCGTAATCGTTCTCAGTGAAGGGGGGAATGAGGGGGGGGGATGCTTGCTGTGGGCCTCTGATCATAGAGTACCTTGGCAGAAAAGCTACATGGATCCTGCTGGAAGCATTTGACTGTGGCTGTGCCATCTTGGAACTCGCTGTGGGGAATCCTGACATCTTGGCCCATCTGTAAAGGCTAATTAAGTACTTTTACTGTTCCCCAGTCAGTGAAAGGCTTTCCCAATCAGCTGCGGCTGACCCAGCCAGAACATCTTCTCACACAAGCAAGATTTGTCCTTGTGCAATTGCTTCAAAGCTATCATGCAGCCTGCGGTTCTGCATAAACAATCGTGACGCATAGCATCTCTGTGCTGTCAGTGCTGTGTTCAACCTGCCTTATCAATGAGGTACATTGCCAGGGTCAATGTCAAGAACAGAAGTAATTTTGTTTTAAAATAAGCAATCATCTCCATGTGACAAACAGGGACTGGATTCTCTGGCCTTCCAGCCGCGTGTTTCGCGGCGGCGCACCCCTCACTGGCGGCGGGATTCTAAACTCCCGCCGCTTGTCAATGGGATTTCCCATTGGAACAACCCTAAGCTGCCGGGAAAACCCATGGGCAGGGGTGCGCCGCCGGCAGGAAAAGTGAATCGCGACCCAGATGTGAGCTTAAATGTTCATTTAAAGGACAGGATTGAATTGTGATATCAGACCACGCCCCACACTACATGGACGTGCGGCTGGAGACGGGAAGGGCCCAGCGTCCCACATGGAGGCTGGACGGTGCCTTACTAGCTGACAAGGCCTTCAGCGAAAGGATAGCGCGGGCCATAGCGGAATACACGGAGAACAACCAAAACGGGGAGGTCTCATCCTCCACGTTCTGGGAAGCGCTTAAGGCCGTACTAAGAGGGGAAATCATTGCCTACAAAGCGCAAAGAGATAGGGAGGAAAGGGTGGCTAGGCAGAAGCTGGTCGACTCCATACTGGAGGTAGACCGTAAATACTCCGAGGCCCCGACCGTAGAGCTCCTGGCGGAGAGAAAAGAATTACAAAGGAACTTTGACCTGCTCTCCACCAGGAAAGCAGTACACCAACTCCGCCAGGCACGCGGGGCCCTGTACGAACACGGAGACAAAGCCAGCCGCCTGTTGGCCCACCAGCTGAGAAAGCATGCAGCCAGCAGGGAAATTGCGCAAATCAGAGGTACCAGAGGCACGTGGGAAACAGAACCAGAGAGGATTAACGGAACCTTCAAGGCCTTCTACCAAGAGCTATACACCTCGGAGCCCCCAACGGGGAAGGCTGGGATGAACCGGTTTCTTGATGGACTGGACATACCAGTCGTGGGAGAGGGCAGAAAACGGGATCTGGAAGCACCACTAGCACTGGGAGAGATCATGGACAGCATTAGCTCCATGCAGACGGGGAAGGCGCCGGGACCGGACGGATTCCCGGCGGACTTCTACAAAAAATTCGCGACAGCGCTGGCCCCGCACCTGCGGGAGATGTTCACAGACTCGCTAGCTAGGGGCACACTGCCACCCACGTTAGCACAGGCCTCAATCTCGCTGATACCTAAGAAAGACAAAGACCCAACGGAATGTGGGTCATACAGACCCATATCTCTGCTGAATGCAGACGCCAAAATACTGGCCAAAATCCTAGCCAAAAGGCTAGAAGACTGTGTACCTGAGGTGGTCACAGAGGACCAGACGGGCTTCGTCAAAGGTAGACAGCTTACCGCGAACATCAGGCGCCTGCTGAACGTGATAATGACCCCCTCCGGGGAGAGAACACAAGAGGTGATCGTCTCCCTGGACGCAGAAAAGGCCTTCGACAGAGTCGAATGGAAATACCTCATAGAGGTACTGGAGCGGTTCGGGCTTGGAACAGGGTTCACCGCTTGGGTAAAGCTCCTATACAACGCTCCCATGGCGAGTGTACGGACCAACAATACCAACTCCCAATACTTCCAGCTGCACAGGGGCACCAGACAAGGATGCCCACTGTCCCCGCTGCTGTTCGCACTAGCAATCGAACCGCTAGCAATCGCGCTCAGGGCAGCAAAAAATTGGAGGGGGATCCGAAGGGGAGGTAGAGAGCACAGGGTCTCACTCTATGCGGATGATCTGCTCCTCTATATCTCAGACCCACAAAGCAGCATGGACGGAATCATAGCGCTCCTGAAAGAGTTTGGAGCCTTCTCGGGCTACAAACTCAACATGAGCAAAAGTGAGATCTTCCCAGTACACCCGCAAGGGAGGGGGGGGGGGGGGGGGGGGGGCAGCGCTAAAGGGCCTGCCGTTCAAACAAGCCCGAAATAAATTCCGCTACCTGGGGATCCAAATAGCCCATGACTGGAAAGGGGTCCACAAATGGAACCTCACCAGCCTGACGGAGGAAGTTAAAAAGGACCTGCAAAGATGGAACACACTCCCGCTCTCCCTCGCGGGGAGAGTCCAGACGATCAAAATGAACGTACTGCCCAGGTTCCTCTTCCTGTTTAGATCCATTCCGATCTACATCCCCAAGGCCTTTTTCAAAGCGCTGGACAAACATATCATGGCGTTCGTATGGGGGGGTAAAAATGCTAGGATCCCAAAGAAGGTCATACAAAAAACAAAATCCAGGGGGGGGCTAGCCCTCCCGAATCTACAATTCTACCACTGGGCGGCAACAGCCGAGCGAGTAAGGGGATGGATCCAGGAGCCAGAAGCCGAGTGGGTGCGTGCGGAGGAGGCCTCCTGCATGGGAACCTCCCTCCGGGCCCTCGCCACGGCAGCACTCCCATCCCCACCCAAAAAACACTCCACCAGCCCAGTGGTGACAGCCACCCTCCAATCCTGGAACCAACTGCGGCAGCAATTTGGCCTGTACAAAATGTCGGACAAGGCTCCCATCTGCAACAACCATAGGTTCAAACCAGCACTGACCGACGCCACCTTCAAAAGGTGGAGGCAGGACGGGGGGACACTGACAGTCAGGGACCTATACATGGACGACAGGATCGCAACACTGGACGAACTGACAGAGAAATTTCAGCTAGCTGGGGGGAACGAGCTACGGTACCTGCAGCTCAAAATTTCCTACGAAAGGAGACAAGGACGTACCCACAACCGCCACGACAGACACTATTGGAAGACCTACTGGACACAAGTATCCTAGAGAAAGGGAACTGTAGTGACATGTATGACCGACTGGTAGACAGGGACGACACCGTACTGGACGCAACAAGAAGGAAATGGGAGGACGACCTGGGGATGGAGATAGGGTGGGGACTCTGGAGCGAAGCACTGCATAGGGTCAACTCCACCTCCACGTGCGCAAGGCTCAGCCTGACGCAACTAAAAGTGGTACATAGAGCCCACTTAACGAGAAACCGTATGAGTAGGTTCTTCCCGGAGGTGGAGGACAAATGTGAGCGGTGCCAGAGAGGCCCGGCCAACCACGCCCACATGTTCTGGTCTTGCCCCAGACTTGTGGAGTACTGGACAGCCTTCTTCGAGGCTATGTCCAAAGTGGTGGGGGTGAGGGTGGAGCCATGCCCGATAGTGGCGGTTTTCGGGGTTTCAGACCAGCCAGATCTATTCCTGGGGAGGAGGGCGGACGCCCTTGCCTTTGCCTCCCTGATTGCCTGCCGTAGAATCCTGTTTGGCTGGCGGTCAGCAGCACCACCCAGAGCTGCAGACTGGCTGTCCGACCTCTCGGAATCTCTCCAAATGGAGAAAATCAAATTCGCCATCCGAGGGTCGGACGACGGCTTCCACAGAACGTGGGAGCCATTCATGCAACTGTTCCGGGACCTGTTTGTGGCCAACGTACATGAGGAAGAATAGTCGGGTGGCCAAGAACCAGGGGAAAATGGGCAGGAATCGGGGGAAGGTAGCCGGGGGGAGGGGGGAGGGGGGGGGGGGGGGGGCTACGGGCTCGGTATGGGGGTTTGATGGCAAGCCAAGGCCCAAAACCAAACTATAAATAAATGCCTATAAACATGTGCCTCGGCCATATTGGGGAATGTAAAATATGTATGCTGGCTAAAGGGGGCGGCCACAATTATTGTTATGAAGATGCTTACCTGTAAATATTCATGTAAAAAAATTTTGTGTTTTCCTTTTTTTTTCTTTTTTCTCTCTCGCTAATAACTTGTAATTTGTCATATATAAAATATGAAAACTCAATAAAAAAACATTTATAAAAAAAAAGGACAGGATTGAAAAATATCCTATACAATCACATGGGGTATTTTGTGTGGAGAATGTGTGATGGATTTGAAGTCGTCGAGCATTTGACTTGAGGCAAAAGTCACCCTCCTTGTAGGCTATAGTTTTTTAATGCATTACTGAACAGTACCGACATAGGCAATCCGGTGAACCACCATTGCCACTTTTGATGCACAGAGTTGCCTGGGGGGGCGGGGGGAGGAAGGCGGGGTACAATGAATCGAGAATGAATCTGGGGGCTTAAAGGACACAATTAAGAGGACAATGTTGCACAAAATTGGTTGGTATTCTCTTGAGTTTGAAAGGTCAGTGGGTGATCTAATCAAGATATTTAAATGTTCAAAAGATTTGAATCAGAAGCGTTTCCTTCGGGCGGAGGAATCAAACTGCTGAGGGCACATTTTAAGATTAGGGCGAGGTTGTGAGGAGTGAAATCTGGGAGAGTTTTTGAACAAAAATTGGGATGGAACTCTCTTCCTCAAAAGGAATGTAAATCCAGAGTCCATTGAAACTTTCAAGATTTGGGATTAATTAATAGACTTTGTCAGGCAAAAGATATAGAACTTAGACAGATCAATTACTTGATGTATAGATTTATCACAATCTTGCAGAATGACAGAACAGGCTGGAGGGGCTGAATGGCCTACACCTTTGTCTTTATGTTCCTATAAACCAGTTTATAATTTGGAGCATAATAATACTTCCGTGGTAATGATTTTGTTTTATCATCCTACCATAACATTGCGTGGTGAATGGATATTTGGGAAGATTTCGCATTGTGATTTAAATGTAACCAATCTCATGGCTTCCTAACCCTTCGGATTGATAGGAGTAACATGGCACTTCTATAAATGATCTCCTTGTTCATAAATCTGCTTATATAAATAACAAAACAATGAAGAGTAGCTGTCATTTCTAAAAATATTAAGCAGTTAGTTTATGTGCATTAAATGTAAGTGTTTCATTATTAATAGTTTCAGTTAAGCATTCTGCAATTCATTAAATATCTATTTTCAACCTTGTGCAGCTGGAATGTGGATTGTTACTCGTCAGGATCGATAAGGGCATCTAATGCCAATAATTTACATTTTGACCTTTGTGTAGGGAATGTAATAACTAGCTGCTCATGACCATGTATTCCTGAGAATTAAAGTAGTGTGATCTCTTAAAGGAAAGCGCTATAAACCAAAGGAAAAAATTCTTAGACCCTTCATCAATGTCTTATAAGAGAGGCCACATCTTCAGCTTTTGCACCATGGAGGCATAAAAATGAAGGCGAGAGATAAAAGGTACAGTGACATTCTTGATAGGTGACATAGACGATTGTCTAACGAAGGTACTGCACTACAATGTTACAACAACATAAACATCTCACTACAACATTACAAACATCTCACTGCAACATCAAAACACAAACATCTCACAATAACTTCACAACACAAACATCTCACTACATTACAAACATCTCACTATAACATCACACCAACATAAACATTTCATTACAAAGTTACAAACGTCTTACTACAACATCACAACACAAACATCTCACTACATCACAACACAAATATCTCACAACACAAACATCTTACTACAATGTCACAACACAAACATCTCACTACAATATCACAAGAACGCAAACATCTCACTACAACATCACAACACAAATTTCTCACTCTAACGCAAACATCTCACTACAACGTGAAAACACAAACATCTCACTACAATGTTACAACACAAACATCTCACTACAATATCACAACGCAAACATCTCACTACTTCACAATACAAACATCTCACTACAACATCAAAACACAAACATCTCACTACAATATCACAGTACAAACATCTCACTACAACATTACAAACATCTCACTACAACATTACAACAACACAGACATCTCACTACAACATTACAAACATCTCACGACAACAACACAACCACACAAGCATCTCACTACAACGTTACAACATCACAAACATTTCACTACAACATTACAAACATCTCACTACAACGTCACAACACAAACTTCTCCGTACAACATTACAACATCACAAACATCTCACTACAACATTATAAATTTCTCACATCGTCACAATACAAACATCTCACTACAACAACAGAAACATCTCACTACAATGTCACGACACAAACACCTCACGACAACATAGAGGGAGAAAGGGGACAAGCTAAATTGTTGCAAAATGTTCCAAGGATGTGTTCTGAAGTGACTATAAGTACGCCTCAATGACTGAAGGGAAAATTGAAATAACATTAGCTTATTCCATGTGTCAGTACAAATATCAATTGAGTGTTGTATGGTACAACAGTAATAAGTTTTTCAGACGTAATCAATATTTAAGGTTGTAACTTGGATCCATTGTTTCATAATTTTGGTTAAAATTGCACATCAAAATTACAGTCAGTACTTGCGTGAAGTGCAATCTTTAAACAATCATTGTTTGGGGCATACAAAACACAGATCCCGAAATCGACCTCTGCAGCACCCACGACAAGTATATACTCTGAAATTAATGTAAAAATGCCATTTTCTGCAACTTCCCCAACTCGCGCGTCAGACATCATTAACGCTGTTCTGATCGGCAGCAGGCGGGCTTCATTTTGGGTGACTGGCTCTGTATCCACGTTTGCTCCCATACAGGCAGAATATTTCACCTCTGCGTGACCGATTATTCAGCAGCTGAGATGGGTATTGATTTGAATCTGCCCAACTAAGTAAGAAAATTGGAGTGACAGGCAACCCTGGGGCTTCAAGTCTTTTACAATGACGGAAAGCTGAGTGAAGTTTCACATGACATGGCTGAATGAGGCTGGAGCACTCACTGAACTAAGCTCTTGCATTAAGGTTATGTGTGTCACCATTGAAAAACAGCCAATTGCATTTGTAGGACACAGCAATTGAAGTTGGCCATTCAGCCCCTCCCTCATTCAATCAGATCTTGGCTAATCTGTATCAAATCTGTGTCCTTACCTTAATATCCTTGCCGAACAAAAATCCAACCTCACATTTGAAATTTCCAATTACATTTTGGGTTAGGGATGCGTTAGGGAGGAGATTCCAGATTTACACAATGCTGGCTCGAGAACATTCGGTTGGGTAACAGAATGACTTCCAGTTGGTCTCACAAGGTGGGTGAACAGACATTGCAAAGTAGTGAGAGGAATTAGAGTTGGATTTTTATAGTTTGGGAGATGAAACAAGCTGTCAAGTTTATGAAGAGAATGAGGGGTATGAAGGCCAAAGGTCTTTTCAGCATTGGGAAGCAGGGAATGTAGAAAAGGCCATACCAAAGTACCTGAAGTTTAAACCTAGGACTGAAGAAGGGTGCAGCAATAGGTTGGGTGAGATTATGCAAGGATTTATAAGTGGGGATAACAATTTGAAACTCATTGCTTTTGAGGTAATGAGGAGCCAATGGTTTTAATTCAAAGGAAATACATGAATAAATAGGTAGAATTCATATGTATTTAGGATATTTATTTATTTTATTCACTTCCAGGATGTGGGCATCATTGGCTAGGCCAGCATTTAATGCCCCTCCCTAGTTGCTCCTGAAGGTGGTGGTGAGCAGCTGTCTTGAACCGCGTCCCATAGTGCTGGTAGGGAGGGAGTTCCAGGATTTTGACCCATCAACAGTGTAGGAACTGCAATATATTTCCAAGTCAGGATGGTCAGTGACTTGGAGGGGAATCTCCATGTGCTGGTATTCCCATTATCTGCTGCTCTTGTCCTTCCAGATGGTAATGGTCGTAGGTTTGGAAGGTGCTGCCTGAGGAACCTTGGTGAGTTCTTGCAATGCATCTTATAGATGGTATACACGGCTGCCACTATTCGTCGGTGGTGGAGGAATTAAATATTTGTGGAAGGGGGAGCAATCAAGTGGCCTGCCTAGTCCTTCTTGAATGTTGTTAGGGCTGCACTCATCCAGCCAAGTGGAGAGTATTCCATTACACTCCTTACTTGTGCCCAGGATTTGGGTGGTCAAGAGGTGAATTACTTGCCACAGGATTCCTAGCCTTTGACCTGCTCTGCTAGCCACAGTATTTATATGCCTAGTCCAGCTCAGTTTCTGGTCAATGGTAACCCCCAGGATGTGGAGAGTGCACAATTAAGATGGTAATGCCATTAATGTCAAGGAGCGATGGTTAGATCCTCTCTTGTTGGAGATGGTTGTTGCCTGGCACTTGTGTGTGACACAAATGTTACTTGCCACTTTTCCTGATCTATTCTGAAAGCATTCTAAGAACTTGGCTGGGATTTCGGGTCCCATGCCGGGTCAGAGAATCCCCGGTGGGCGCGAGAATCGCGCCACGCCTCCCCAACGCCGGCTCGCCGATACTCCGACGTCAATTTTCGGGCACCCACGGGATCGTTGCCGCGCCGGTCGGGGGCCGTTGAAAGCTGACCCCCGGAAATTCTCTGGGCCTGGGTTACGTATGGTCCCACACGGCAGGACCTCGGAGCTCTATCTGCGGGGGCTGTCCTGGTGGAGGGGGAACACGTGGGGATCTGACCCTGGGGAAGGCCTCCACAGTGGCCTGGCCTGTGATCGGGGCCTACCGATTGGCGGGCGGGCTATTTCCTTGGGAGCCTATGTTCCTCCGCGCCGGGCCCCTGTAAGGCTCTGCCATATTGCCCGGGGGTGCTGCCGCGGAGACGAGAACCCACGCGCATGCGCAAACACACGCTGTGCTGTGGCGCGCCGGCTTTCGGGCGCCGGAGATGTGGAGACCACTCTGGCACCGTACTAGCCCCCTAGGAAGGGGTGGATAGCTGCCAGGTGAGGCCATTTGACGCCGGAGTGGCTTGCGCCACTTTTCAAGCCGGCGTCAGAACTTGGCCGCAGTATTGGAGAATCTTGGCCTTTATCTCAGCAAATTAGTAAAACAGACTTTAAAAAATCTACTCCATTATTAAAAGTTTAAAATCATTTTTATAATAATAGAAACAATTGGAGGTAACCAGGAAAGATATTATGGGCATATTTAAGAACATGACGACCATATATCAGGCTCACAGCTTGGATAATAAAACCATTTGAGCAATTAAATAATAGTGAATAATAAGGGCGCATCTAAAAGGAGGAGTTAATCAAAGAGATAACACTCATTACGGCTAAAGAATGATGCAATTGGTTTGGAAGGGTATAACTGTTCCAGTTTCCTTTTAGAAAATCAGGAATATTGTAGACGGGTGCTGAGAGCACCCCGTCAATGTTTCTCCAGTTGTCAAGGAGTTGGATAATGTAAAGCTGACAGCTTTTGTATCTAACTATCTCAACCACTGATTCACTTGGGCATTCAGGTAAATGTGCGAAATGGAAAAATTATGTTTTGCATCCAGCGCTGGTTCTGTCGCCATGCTCTGGCCTCCCCGCTGCTGGTATTAGCAAAGTTTGGTCCATGCAAAACCATAATTTGGATGGATTTAAATTTCATTAGCGGCTTGGACACATCCTGCTCTGCCCCTCTGCAATGCTCCGTCCCTCTGCAATGCTCCGTCCCTTTGCAATGCTCCGCCCCTCTTAGGCGGACGATTCGCAGGCGTGAATTGGTACTGGGACTGGGCTGCTGAGTGGGAGAGGAGGCAAAAAAAATTTGAAAAGCCTCAAACGTTGTCGGGCTTGTTGGGGGAAGTACCAGGGAACAACTTGGTACCAAGTCCATTGACCGGAGTGTCTACAAGCAGTGGGTCAACCTCAGACTTCCAAACTCAGGGCACAGGTCTTCTCTGAACTTCTCTGGCTTCAGTGAGTGTGTGGTAAGTGGAGCGTTTAAAAACAACTCCAGCTGTCAGGCTCTTTAGCGCTAATTCCGGCCCCAGCATTTACATCACCAGCTGGGCCGGGAATTGCTTTCAATTTGGGCCAGCAGAGTGCTGGCCTATTTGCATGTCCTGAATCGCAGAATGAATAGCGTCTCCAATGGAAGCGCGAATTGCATGCTATTCAGTCCCAGCGAGAAAACTTAGGGCGCGATTTTCCACCCTCAACCAGAAATTCCCGCCCTATGCCAATCGACCTTTACATGGTCTGCGTCCCACCCTTGGCGATCCTGTGGCAGGCGGGGCGGACGAATCCAGTCATTAGTCTCCCAAATGGAGAATTCAATCCAATATCCCTTAATAGCCACTTTCCTTAGGGGAGAGGTGGTTTGCTTTCTCAGGCACAAAATAAGTGTCTGTGCCTTGAACTAAAGTGAGGCTGATTGTTGAGAGAGCGGGCCCGATTTAGTTCATTTTATGTTGGACTAACGTTACAGTCCACTTCAGTCAGCATGAAGATGTATGGGAAGGTGAGAGGACCTTTGTGCTGGATCAGATCCACACTCTGCGTTGTGGACTAATTATGGTTCATTTAGGATGGGGCCTCAGGATTTGAGTGTTGACGAATTCAAGGCAGGATCTAGTGAGGATGGATAAAGCTCTGAATGGCACAGTGAGTAAGGACAGAAGTAGGCTGAAGTAACATGTAGGATGTAGGGTAGGATTCTCTGACCCCGAGCCGGGTCGGAGAATCGCTGGGGGGGGGGGGGGCGTGATTCACGCGACGCCAGTCTGTCGATTCTCCGGTGACCGGAGAATCTGCGCCATTGGCGCCGGCGTGGTCGGCGCGGTGCCGGTCGGGGGCCACTCCATGCGGCCCCCCCCGGCAATTCTCCCCGCTTAATGGTCCGAGTGCCCGACGAGTTAGCCGTTCTCATATGGTCCTATCCGGCAGGACCTCAGCGTTCATGTTGCGGGGGGCAGCCTGGTGGGGGTAAGGGGAGGACCCGATCCCGGGGGCAGCCTCCACGGTGGCCTGGCCCGCGATCGGGGTCTACATCGTCAGGCGGGCTTATCCTGCTGGGGCCTATGTTCATCCGCGCTGGGCCCCTGTAGATCTCCACCATGTTGCATTGGGACCGGCACGGCGAAGGCAAACCACGTACATGCGCAGATCTGCGCCGCCCGTTCTGACCCCTATATCGGCAGCTGGAACAGCGTGAGGCTCTCCAGTGCCATGCTGGCCCCCTGTGCGGCGCAGTATCGCTGATCCCCGGAGCCAGATGGCGCCATCGTAAAACGCTCCGCCGTTTACGACGGCGTCAACACTTAGCCCCAGGATCAGAGAATCCCGCCCGTAGTGTTTGAAACACAGCTCAAGGTAAACTGGTCATATATCGGTGCACAATTGAACGCACACAGTGAATAAACGTGCTTGAGATGAGTTTCCTTCTTTATCCCCAGTAGATACAAAGTGCAGTAGCGTCTGTAAAGGAAGAATTTAGCTGCTACTAATTTCATTTTGAAGTTGCCAATTTGATGTTGAATGAGGTTGAATGCTCCACCTGGCACTGGTGCCCTTGAGGGAAGGTTCCGTCTGTTACTCTTCCAGTTAGGAAATGAGATTTGCATAAAAGTTGAGTTTAGCAATTTAAGCTCTTTTAGGCTGTATTGTTTCGGAAGCTCTTTTTCATTAACTTCAATCCTTCCTGGACCTCAGATGATTCTAAGAGAAGCAATGAAATTACACCATCTACTTGTATCCGGAGCTCTGTTTGGCATTCCATCCACATTGACATTATGATTGCCTGCATGCATGGCTTAAAACTCTTGTTCTACCCGTTATGATGGCTTTTCCTAGACGGAAGTTTGCTTTAAATTGCTTTCTCTGCCATTGACAAGTTCCATCAACCCTGTCACAGCACACTGTCCAATTTAGTCGCTCAAGATTCTCCTTCTCCATTTATTTTAGCATCTTTTGTACTTCCCCCAGATGTTTTCCTGGGCTTTTCCAAATTCTGTAGCTCATGGAAGAAAACCCATTACAGTGTTGTTGAACATTCTGATCTATACGTATGTCTTTATTTATTCCGTAATCTCTTTTTTTTAACTGAGCTATGTGAAGATGCTGCCTTGCCAAGGCAGGTTCTTGGCTCACCATGCATGTCTCTGTTTAATGCATTTCAGTGTGTCCGTCTTATCAGCAACGTGTATCCTCCTAACATCGGCCTTTCTGCCACGGATGGTTAATTTAATCCTGCTTACAGTTTTATTTTTCTTAAGGTGTTCAAACTTATCAAGAGACAGAAATGGTCTTTGTAAACTTAGTTTGTGGAATCTTTATAACTATTCATCAATTGGTCGAGCACCCCTGCATTTACATTGACGCATTTACATAACCTACTCAGTTTGAATGTCAATGGGATGCGATAAATTATGCCTAATTGGGAAGAGTTCTTAAAGGGCCATGCACATCACAGCTCTTTCTGCTATCTTTCAGAACGTTCACAACATCAATAGTATTTATAAGTATCCATAACATAAATTAGGGTTGGCATTTTAGCAACAACTTGAACTTAACACAGGTCCTATGAACATATGTTCATATGCATTAAGAGCAGGAGCAGGCCACTTGGCCCATCGTGGCTGCTCCACCATTCAATAAGATCGTGGCTGATCTGCTTTTAATGTTAACCGCACATTCCTGCCTACCCCTGATAATCTTTCACCCCCTTGTTAATCAAGAGTCTTAACGACAGAAAATGTTCCAAAATGCTTTCGAAATAACACAGAAAAGTCCAGCTACCTATTAGCTATATATAAAATATCTGAGAACATACAAGTGTGGCAAAAATATTTGAAAAGGAATGATAGGCTATCATTTAATATTGTGTATTTCTGCCTGGAGCTCGGGCACCTTCTAATCTACGTGCATCCTTCACCAACTGGCCCTCAACTCAGATTTACCCCGGATTGAGTTTGCTTGATTAATTAGTTATGTATGGCCTTAAAGGGACAGCCCAATTTAATTCCAACTCCAGCTTACTAGTCTAATAATGTGCTGTGCGTTATATGATTCAGTGTTTCATTATTATAAAAGAGTGCGCCCTCCAACTTACTGTGAGTAATGACTGTTAGCTTTGCACTAAGATTTCTGCTGTTGGGAAGCCAATCCAGAATGAAGACTGATCCAATTAAAACATTTATCCTAATTGTGTTCTTTGTAATCAACAGCAAGAGCTAATTTACTCAGCTGTGAAGAGGGTTTATATGTTCGAATGATCCAGACTTGAGGACAGGCTGTTAGACTGAGCACTCTAAACTGATCTTGGTGAATGTCACATTCCATATTTTGGCCAGATTTTCTGGCCCTTCTGGTCGGCGGGATTTCCTGGTCTCGCTGAAGACGCCCCTCCCAAGGCAGGTTCCCCGGCGGCGGGACGGGTGAGCCATGCAAAATGCCGTGGACAATGGCGAGGCCAGGAGATCTCACCGGCGACCGATCGTGAACTGCCTCCAGTGGTGGTAAATTCTGCCTTTTGTTTCCAAATAAGAACACAAAGGGCTGGATTCTTCCGCCTCGCCGGCCGCAAGATCGCCACAGGCAGGACGTGGACCATGTAAAGGTCGGGCGGTAATTTCCAGTTACCTGGTAGGCACGGCTGGATAATCACGCCCAAGTCTGGTTTAGCAGAGTGGGCTCAATAGCTGGCTTGCAATGCAGAACAATTCCAGCAGCACGTTTCAATTCCTGTACCAGCCTCCCCGAACAGGCGCCGGAATGTGGCGACAAGGGGCTTTTCACAGTAACTTCTTTGAAGCCTACTTGTGACAGTAAGCTATTATTATTAGCTCATTGTCACAAGTGGCTGACTCTCTAGTACAGTGCTCTACAAGTGCAGCGCAATTGGGAGTACCACCCTCTATGTGAGATGGTAAATCAAGGTCCAATTTGCCCTCTCGTTTGAACCATAAAGATGCCAAGCACTATTCTGAGGAAAAGCAGGGAAATTCTCACCGGTGTCCTGACCAATATTTATCGCTCAATCACCATTACCCTGAGTCAATAAACCCAGACTGTCTGGTCATTATTACACTGCCTGTTTCTGGAACCTGGGTGTGCCTGAACTGCCACATAACCTGAGCTTTAGCAGTAATCACACTTCCAACAAGTGTTTATTGTCTGTGAAGCGCTTTGGGGCATGCTGAGGTTGTAATATAAATAAGGATCTTTCGATTGAAATCATACTTTCAACCCTCTTTTTCATTTTTGTTTTCTTTTTACGACCTTCTCTTATTTTGAACAATGTGTCAGCATAACCGAGCATGTCAGCTGTCCATTTGAATAGCACCCATCTCAGTAATCCATGTCTTACACATCTACCTAGGTCCATGACGTGTCTATTTAAATAGTACAATATTTGTAGTTTGGTTGTGCCTTGTTATCCATCCACTCTAATACCATTAACCACTGCTACCTCGCCCCTTCCTTTCCTTTTAAGCATCAATGTTGTCAGAGCCTTTCAAGGAACTTTTTTTGGTCGGGGCGGAGGTTGAAAAACTAGAACCAGACTGAAGGATTTGTATGGGATCACATTCCATTACCTTAACTTGAATTCATATCTTCAACCCTCACTGGAAAATGACAATGTGTAGAGAAGATTCAGCATTCAAAATGACAAGATGCCAGTATTTATAAGGAACATACATTCTTGGTGAAATGCCTTCATTTGGGTAGACATAGTAGAATGGATATTTATTTATCACAAAATTGAATCAGTCGACTATAATAGGTCCTTTCATGGAATTTAATTGACTGATGGCTTGAGACCTTGCCCCTCAGTCTTTGAGACTGATCTGATTTTGTTTCTGATTTAAATAACCTTTCATCATTTTTGTTCAATATTTTGTAACGTCCTTGGGTATTTATGTTCTCCTTTTAAAAAAATGTTTCAGTCATGTACAATCCACGAATCTTGTGTCAAGTTGAATAGGACCCATCAGCCGCACTTAACCAGTTTATTCATGACTGCTATTGGTTGCAGTATGAGATATTATGCTAGAAATTAGAGCTAAACCACATCAACCAGCTGTAGACCTTTCATAGAATCCCTACCGTGCAGAAGGAGGCCATTTGGCCCATCGAGTCTGCACCCACCCTCTGAAAGAGTACTCTATCTAGGCACACCCCCCCCCCCTCCCCCCATCCTATTCCTATTCCCGTAACTCCACCTAACCTTTTGGACACTAAGGGACAATTTAGCATGGCTAATCCACCTCACCTGCACATCTTTGGACTGTGGGAAGAAACCGGAGCACCCGAAGGAAACCCACACAAAGAGGTGCAGAATGTGCAAACTCCGCACAGTCACTGAAATTGATCCCAGGTTCTTGGCGGTGTGAAGTTAATCACTCTGCCACCGTGCCACCCATGAAGCTCAATCTGATCTCCTATGAGACAATGTGTGTTAACTTCCTCATGCTCCTATCAATTTCTTTCACATTTTCTTGAAGTAAACTGGTTTTAACTGGGTTTGTGTTTCCTCCTAATTGTGTTTATAATATAACAATGAAGCTTGGGAATGAGTACCAAATGAAATGACACAAAACTGTGTATTGCACAGTTGCAAGTGCGACTTACCGCACTATCAGGAAATGTAATTCACGTAACTGAGCCTAAAAGACAGCTTAATGCTTCGTCACTTTGTATATAGGCTGCACAAACATCGTTAGGGTTATCACCTCCATGTCTTCATTCAGCAAGTATTGGCCTCATTCAGGTAGATTTCTATGTACAAGCTTTTTTACATGACTCTTTGGCCTTTAATCCCACTAAAAATGAAAATTATTCTGCTCTTATGAATACAATATGAAAGCGCCCAGCCGCTGCCGTTGTTGAATTTGAAGTGGGTCTGGTGTTAGTCCAGCTTGTCCTATTTTACCCAGTTTATCAACTGAGATTTAAATTGCTTTTCGTATGGTAAATTGGCCCCGATTTTCCTGAATCATTGGGACTGTTTTCTTCCATTGAAATGTCAGTAAATTAGGCAGCATAATTACAAACCTTATTTCCCAATTCTTCCAGTAACCTTAGCAAATAAAGGCATGAGCGAGTGTGTAAATCGTAGAGTAGATAGTGACCAATTCAGAGAAGCCAATCCATTAGCACATCACCAATTGAATCCCCGTCCATGAGGGTATCTGTAACATAGAACAAAATCAAAAGATGATGCTTGGTTGTTGAATAAAGTTGACTTTAAAGAAAATAGGGTTTAAAAGAACTTTATCGCTCAACTAACATCACTATGGCACACCATGTGGTCATTATCACATTGTTTCGTATGGGAGCTTGCTGTGCACAATGGGGCAGAATCTAATGGCCCTTCTTGTCGGCAGGATTCTCCAGTCCCACCAAAGTCAATGGACGTTTGAACAGCTCACTGCATTTTCCCAGCTGCCGTCTGGGCAGTAGAATTCCACTATGCTTCAAAAATAGTTGACAGGCTGCAAAGTACTTTGAGATGCTTTAAGACTGTGAAAAGCTACATAAATGCAAGCCTTCCCTCTTTCTAAGGGACCAATGAATTTGCCTTTGCTTTAGAATCGAAGTTAGAAAACTTTAGGTACCGAAATTCTGAATGTAAAATGTTAAGGTGGTGAATGGGTCATTGCACATTGCATTCACTGTGCACACCATCACGACTTTATATTCATCGTCCTAAAGCATGATAGCGAGTCAGAATATTGTGGGTGCAAATCCCCCTCCAGAGATTTGAGCACAAAATCTAAAGGTGACACCACAGTGCACTTTGGAGGGAATGCTGCATGGCAAAAGATGCCACCCTTAAACTGAACCCCCCACAGCCCTCTCAGGTGAATGTGAAAGACCCAGAGACACTAACTGAGGAAGAGCAGGCAAGTTCTATCCCAATATTTATCCTATTCTATACTCTATTCCAATATTTATCCCACAACCAACAACACTAAAAACTCCCACATAATCTGGCCATTAGCGAATTGCTGGTTGTGCACAAATTGGGTGTTGAGTTAGTTGCATTGTAAAAGTAATTATACATCAAAAATACTTCAACTATAAAGTGATTTGGAATGCCCTGATGTTGTGAAATGCGGTGTATTCAAAAATATCATGGAATTACAGAAATATTACAGCGTAGAAGGAGGCCATTTGACACATCATGATGGCACCGGCCCTTTGAATGAGCAACTCACCTCGTGCCATTCCCTCTTTTTCCCGTAAACTTGCACATTCTTACTTTTCAGATTAAGGTCTAATTCCCTTTGAGTGCTTTCAAGTGAGCCTGCCTTCACCACACACAGGCAGTGCATTACGGATCACAACCATTCGCTGCTTGAACAGGTTTCTCCCCCATACCACTTTTGCTTCTTTTACTAATTATTTCAAATCTGAAACCCTCTCGTTCTCGATCCTTTCATAATAATAATAATTGTTATTGTCACAAGTAGGCTTACATTAACACTGCAATGAAGTTACTGTGAAAATCCCCTCGTCGCCACATTTCGGCGCCTGTTTGGGTACACTGAGAGAGAATGCAGAATGTCCAAATTACCTAACAGCACGTCTTTTGGGACTTGTGGGAGGAAACCGGAGCACCCCGGAGGAAATCCGCGCAGACACTGGGAGAACGTGCAGGCTCCACACAGACAGTGACCCAAGCCGGGAATCGAACCTAGGACCCTGGAGCTGTGAGGTAACAGTGCTAACAACTGTGCTACCGTGCCGCCCGTGTGTGAATAGTTTTTCCCTATCTACTCTGTCCAGCCCCCTCATGATTTTGAACACGTCTCTCAAATCTCTTCTCAGCGTTCTTTTCCCAATGAGAAACAATCCTAATTTCTCCAATCCATCATCATAACTATTCTCATGAATCCTTTCTGCACTCTCTCCATTGCACTCACATCTTTATTGAGGTGTTTAATGCCCAGAACTAGACACAATACTTCAGCTGAGGCCAAACGAGCGATCTACTCAAATTTAATATAACCTCCTTGCCCTTAACTTTATGCCCCAGTTAATGATGCCCAGAATAGTGTGAAGGGAAAACAATTTCATTCTTTCTTTCTGCTGTTAGCTCCGGAACTAAAAATAATGCGTTAATATTATTTACAGAATCCTGAAAAAAGAAATTTAAAATGTAAAACTTTATTGCTTGCATGCAAAGCTCCAGATTTCTCATGAACTATTCATGGCATCATCTGGGGAGAACATCTGTGCCTCACACTCAATAACGATATTACCATTTAAATTGACCTAACAGTGTTCCAATTTAAGGATTAACTCTCAGCTAGGGAAGCATACAAGCTATTGTGTAATAAAAAATATAGGCTGCATTAATATTGCAAAACCGTTTCCTGTTGTGGTTCAGTCCCAATATTGCCGTGGGAACTTTAAACCGAGTAGTTTGAAGCCTCTAATCATGGCCATTGAGCAGGTAGCAACACATCCCTCACTAGCGGACAACGCTTGCTCAAGGCTTTAAAGCTTCATACATTAATCCTAAAAACACTGCTCGATTCCCCATTTATTTTGTTTAATTTTTACTCGCCATATAGGTCTTCATATCCATAATTAACTGAATTCAGTGAAGCAGGTCACCAGGTCGGAGATGCGCGTGAATGTTTTATTTTTTTCTTTATATTCTTGCACTGAGCTACAAGCTTAACATTTGATTTTTAAGACTGAGATCAGTGAAAAGTGCTTTTTGGGTAATGATGTGAGGGGATGCTTGTCTGGGTGAGTGCAGCTCCAACACCATGGAAGGAGCTCAACTCCATCCAAGACAAAGCAGGCAGCTTGATTGACACTCCACCCACCATCTCACTCCCTCCAACACAGTGGCAGTAGTAGCACCACTGCAGTGACATTGGTGTGCACATTGCGGCAAGTTGGCAAACCTCCTTCGTCCGCAGAGGGAAATATGCCCCATGGTTTGTTTCCTTGCACCAACCGCTCACCATCACCCATTCCCTGTGCTATTGCAGCACTCTCAAGTCTCTAATCCTGGCAACACACATTTATCTGGTTTCTCGGTACTGCTCTCACTGATTTAGGGCAAGGAGAGGGAGGTGACAGTCACTGAGGGAAAAGAGAAACAATATGAACTGAGGGTGGATGTCAGTGGGAATGGGACAGGTGGGCCATGGTGCGGTGGGCGGAGAAAGAGAGCGGTCAAGGGGAGAAAATGGATGCATGGAGTGAATGAAATAATTTAAATGAAGTGTTTTTTTTCTCAGCTTCTGCAGTAATCCCCAAGCCAGGCATTAGCTTCCACAATGGCTAAATGGAGCTCTGAGTCCTCCACTGAAATTTAAATGGAGGTGAATTCCTCTATAAGGAATAATGGACTGGTCGCTTCTGAGGAAGCGATGGTGGTTGGATTGGCCAATTAAGTATGGATAAATGTAAATGCAGTTTATTTTTCCAATTTAACTGAGACTCTTTTAGATTTAACAATCTATCAAATGTTAAAAATGTGTCAGAAATGAACCAAAAGGTGTGGGGCGGGATTCTCCGTCCTCCCAGCCCCGTTTAGAAACTTGTCCTCTCGTGTCTACGACCTGAGCTATAATCCAGCCAGACTGAAGGATTGTGTTGATACTCTCCTTGTCGATGACCCTAAAAGTGCTAAGCCACTGGGCTTTCAATTCACGCCGGCAGAGTGCTGGCCCATTTGCATGTCTTGAATTGTGGAACGCTTAGCGCCACCAAGAGCAATGCAAAACGCATGCTATTCAGTCCCAGTGGGAATATAGGGTCGGATTCACCATTTTTGAGACCAAGTGTTGATGCCAGTGGAGAAACTGCGGTGTTCTAAGACAAAACAATTGCCTCCGGGCAGCACAGTGGCACAGTGCTTAGCATTGCTGCCTCGTGGCTTCGGGGTCCCAGGTTCGATCCCGGCCCTGGGTCACTGTCCGTGTGGAGTTTGCACATTCTCCACATGTTTGCGTGGGTTTCGCCCCCACAACCCAAAGATGTGCAGGGTAGGTGGATTGGCCATGCTAAATTGCCCCTTAATTGGAAATAATTAATTGGGTACTCTAAATGTTTTTTAAAAATTGCCTCCGAACCCTCACCGATCCTGCGACAGGCGAGGGGCTAGCCACTGTGCCGAGGAAAAACTCCCAGCTCCCACGATATGAACGGCTGGAGAATGGCCGGATCCGTGGCCGTGCACGCACACGGCGACGACCTGCAGCAGTTGCACCGTAAAACATGGTATCGGCTGTGAAAGGACCCAACCTGCCAGATGGTGCCCCCCTGGCCACCCCCGCTAGTCCCGCCAGCCCTTGCGGAAGCCCCCCCCCCCCCCCCCCCCCCCACAACCCCGACCAGCAGCATGGCTCCCGCCTGACTTTGGTGGCACTGGACACATTCTGCAGGAATTACACCGGGTTCCTGACCACTGAGACCACACGTGGGTGGCTGAACTCAGCCCATCGTGAGTGGAGCATCGGGGGATGGCCTTCAGGTGACGTGCCAACACCGTTCCAACGGCGGCGGCGTGCGACGCGATGACACCATTTCGGAGAGAGCGGAGGATACAAAACCGGCCTCAAACTGCCGCCGCCCCCGATTTGGCAGTCAAAAGGGATACTCCGCCGGATCGCCGATTATGAAATCAGCGTCAGGAATGGTGAATCCTGCCCATCCTGGCCATAGTCTCCCAAACGAAGAATTTAGCTCCTATGTCTATTCTAGGCCATTGCCTGTGCAAATTTAATGTCTGTTTAGGGCCCTTTGGGGAATTTTGTTTTTGTCTATATGTGGCCATCAGTTTTTATCAGGTGCACAGCAGCTGCCCAAAATTGTAAGCTCACAGTTTTTATTTGATAAATCTGATGCCAGCAGAAATAGGACAGCAGCGACCAAATGTACAGGCCAGACTGTACTTGCCTTCTTAATTCTGTGCTGCAGGGTGTCAAGAGAGGAAACAGGGCCCGAGAGGAGCAGGGACCTGAGAGGAGCCAAGGCCACATGGGCCCGAGTGTGGGTGAGAGTCTGAGTGGGTGGGTCTGATTGGGTGAGGGATTGTGTGTGAGTGGCTGCTCCCATTAAAAGTGACAGAAAAAAGGTTAAGACTTTGAAGTATTTGTTGAATAACAGAATAGTCTAATTAGAATATATCAATTTCCATGTTTGATTTAATAATAATAACTTTTATTGTCACAATTAGGCTTACATTAACAGTGCAATGAAGTTACTGTGAAAATCTCATAGTCGCCACGTTCCGGCACCTGTTCGGGTACACAGAGGTAGAATTCAGAATGTCCAAATTACCGAACAGCATGTCTCTCGGGACTTGTGGGAGGAAACCGGAGCACCCGGAGGAAACGCACGCAGACATGGGGAGAACGTGCTGACTCCGCACAAACAGTGACCCAAGCCAGGAATCGAACCTGGGACCCTGGCACCGTGAAGCTGCAGTGCTAACCACTGTGCCACCATGATTTTTTAATGTTTGTACCTATTGCGCAACAATCATCATTTATTGGGGGGTTTAATTCTTCAATAAAATAAGAATGTTTCTCAGAGATTCCTTCAGTACTCTTGTGAGATCAAAAGGTTTATGTGGCTGGAAAGGTTTGGGAAAACACTGCTGTACTGCAATCATGTCCGGAGGGGCTTCATTCATTATCTACTGTGACCATTTAGGGAGAGGCACTGTTACAGGCTTAAGTCTCTGGACTGGGACTTGAGCCCAGGACCTTCTGACCTAGAGATGAAAGTGCTATCAAATGAGTTAGAACTGACAGGTCCATGGTGTAACATCCTTGTCCTCGTGTTGCAGCATTTTTTTTTGATAAATTTAGTGTACCCAATTCATTTTTTTCCAAAGGGGCAATTTAGCGTGTTTAATCCACCCACCTTGCACATCTTTGGGTTGTGAGGGCAAAACCCACGCAAACACAAGGGAGAATGTGCAAACTCCAATCAGACAGTGACCCAGAGCCGGGATCGAACCTAGGACCTCGGCACCATGAGGCAGGCCTAACCCACTGTGCCACCATGCTGCCCATGTTGCAGCATCTTAACCAACTGACATAAAAAATCCACTTGTGAGGTAAAGTTGAATTGGGACTTCACCAATGCCCTAGATCACAATAGCTGCTGAATGACTGTGTGACTTTAGCTGCTCTTTAGGAGGGGAACGTGTGGATGGCCATCACTGTGGCAACACCCACAACTTACAAGATGAAAAGCTGCAACTAGTTTGAACTAGTATGGCAGGGGGGTGGGCACCGGAGCAATAGGTCAGAAGATGAAGAAAATTGAGGGAGAACTAGGGAATAGGGCCAGTATGGCTCTGAGGAAGAGCAGATGGGGAGATATTGCTGAAAACAGCAGACTCGTGGCCAGAAGTGCATGTGTTTTAATGCAAGAAGTATAACAGGTAAGGCAAATGAACTTAGAGCTTGCATTAGTACTTGAAACTATCATGTTGTTGCCTTATAGAGACCTGGTTGAGGGAAGGACAGGATTGGCAGCTAAACGTCCCAGGATTCAGATGTTTCAGGCGGGATAGAGGGGGAGGTAAAAAGGGTGGAGGAGTTTCACTACTGGTTAGGGAGAGCATCACAGCTGTACTGCGGAGGACACCTCAGAGGGCAGCGATGCTACATGGGTAGAGATCAGGAATAAGAAGGGTGCAGTCACAATGTTGGTGGTTTACTACAGGCCTCCCAACAGCCAGTGGGAAATAAAGGAGCAGATAGGTCGACAGATTTTGGAAAGGAGTAAAACCAACTGTGTTGTTGTGATGGGAGACTTTAACTTCCCCAATATTGACTGGGACTCACTTAGTGCTAGAGGCTTAGACGGGCAGAGTTTGTAAGGAGCATTCAGGAGTGCTTCGTAAAACAAAACGTAGATAGCCCAACTAGGGAAGGGGCTGTACTGGACCTGATATTGGGGAATGAGCCTGGCCAAGTGGTAGAAGTTTCAGTAGGGGAGCATTTCGGGAACAGTGACCACAATTCAGTAAGTTTTAAAGTGCTGGTGGACAGGATAAAAGTGGTCCTAAGGTGAATGTGCTAAATTAGGGGCAAGCTAATTACAGTAGTCCCCCTTTATAACGCGGGTGTTGGGGTCCAAGACAGCCACCCGCGTTGTATCCGAGCCGCGGATATCCACGATGGGGGTTTTAAATTTATTTAAAAATCTATGCTAGCGCTTCCCATTGTGAGTCTACAGGGGGGGCGGGGGGAAAGGTCAGACCCCCGTAGACTCACAATGGGAAGCGCTAGCATAGATTTTTAAATAAATTTAAAACACCCATCGTGGATCCAATTAAAATTTCAGCGGCCGGCTCACTTTGATCCGGAGAAGGAAGCTGCTCTCACTGAAATCAGCCGGCCGCTGAAATTGACACTGCCCGCTGCTCTCTCCCTCCAATCCAACTTTTAAGTTTTAATGTTTCTGATTGGAGGGAGAGAGCAGCCGGCAGTGTCAATTTCTTTTTTTTTCCTCCGGCTTGCGCCCTCTCCCCCCACATCCTCCAACTAGACCCCTCTCCCCCCACACCCTCCGGCTCGCCCCCTCTCCCCCCCACATCCTCCAACTAGACCCCTCTCCCCCCACACCCTCCGGTTCGCCCCCTGTCCCCCCACATCCTCCAACTAGACCCCTCTCCCCCCCCACACCCTCCGGCTCACTCCCTCTCCTCCTCTCCCCCACACCCTCCTGCTCTCCCCCACAGCGTCCAGCTTGCCCCCTGTCCCCCCACACCCTCCGGCTTGCCCCCTCCCCACACCCTCCGGCTCGCCCCCTCCCCCCCTCTCCTCCCCCGTCCCCCAACACCCGCAGGGCCCTCCTCTCTCCCCCAACACCCGCAGGTCCACCCTCTCTCCCCCACACCCCCAGGGGGGTCTCCCCCACACCCACAGGGGGGTCTCCCCCACACCCACAGGGGGGTCTCCCCCACACCCGCTCCCCCCCAACACCCGCCCCCCCACCTCTCCCCCCCCAACACCCGCAGGGCCCCCCTCTCTCCTGCAACACCCGCAGGGCCCCCCTCTCTCCCCCACACCCCATGGGGGGTCCCCCACACCCACAGGGGGGTCTCCCCCACACCCGCCCCCCTCCTCTCCCCCCCCAACACCCGCCCCCTCCTCTCCCCCCCAACACCCGCAGGGCCCCCCTCTCTCCCCCAACACCCGCAGGGCCCTCCTCTCTCCCCCAACACCCGCAGGGCCCTCCTCTCTCCCCCAACACCCGCAGGTCCACCCACTCTCCCCCATACCCCCAGGGGGGTCTCCCCCACATCCGCCCCCCTCCTCTCCCCCCCAACACCCGCCCCCCTCCTCTCCCCCCCACCACCCCGCCCCCCTCTTCTCCCCCCCCAACACCCACCCCCCCTCTTCTCCCCCCCCCAACACCCACCCCCCCTCTTCTCCCCCCCCAACACCCGCCCCCCCTCTTCTCCCCCCCCAACACCCGCCCCCCCCTCTTCTCCCCCCCCCAAAACCCGCCCCCCCTCTTCTCCCCCCCAACACCCGCCCCCCCCCCTCGGCAGTGTCAATTTCAGCGGCCGGCTGATTGTTTCAGTGAGAGAGCAGCTTCCCTCTCCGGATCAAAGTGAGCCGGCCGCTGAAATTGACACTGCCCGCTGCTCTCTCCCTCCAATCCAACTTTTAAGTTTTAATGTTTCTGATTGGAGGGAGAGAGCAGCCGGCAGTGTCAATTTCAGCGGCCGGCTCACTTTGATCCAGAGAGGGAAGCTGCTCTCACTGAAATAATCAGCCGGCCGCTGAAATTGACACAACTGACAGTTGGGGTCCATAAGCCCCCCCGCGGTATATCGCGAACCGCGGTATTGCGGAGCGCGGTATAACGGGGGACTACTGTATAACAATATTAGGCGGGAACTGAATAACCTAGATTGGGGGTGGATGTTTGAGGGTAAATCACCATCTGACATGTGGGAGTCTTTCAAATGTCAGTTGAAAGGAATTCAAGACCAGCATATTCCTGTTCAGAAGAAGGATAAATATGGCAAATTTTGGGATCCTTGTATAACGAAAGATATTGCAGGTCTCGCCAAAAAGAAAAAAGGCGTTTGTCAGAGCTATAAGGCTGGGAACAGACGAAGCCTGTGTGGAATATAAGGAAAGTAGGAAGGAACTTAAGCAAGGAGTCAGGATGGATAAAAGTGTCACAAAAAGTCATTAGCAAATAGGGTTAAGGAAAATCCCAAGGATTTTTACACATACATAAAAAGCAAGAGGGTAGCCAGGGAAAGGGTTGGCCCACGGAAAGACAGGGGAGGGAATCTATGTGTGGAGCCAGAGGAAATGGGCGAGGTACTAAATGAATACTTTGCATCAGTATTCACCAAAGAGATGGAATTAGTCGATGTTGAGTCTGGAGAAGGGTGTGTAGATAGCCTGGGTCACATTGAGATCCAAAAAGATGAGGTGTTGGGCGTCTTGAAAAATATGAAGGTGGATAAGTCCCCAGGACCTGATGGGATCTATCCCAGAATACTGAAGGAGGCAAGAGAGGAAATTGCTGAGGCCTTGACAGAAATCTTTGGATCCTCATTGTCTTCAGGTGATGTCCCAGAGGACTGGAGAATAGCAAATGTTCCTTTGTGTAAGAAGGGTAGCAAGGATAATCCAGGGAACTACAGGCCGGTGAGCCTTACGTCAGTGGTCGGGAAATTACTGGAGAGAATTATTCGAGACAGGATCTACTCCTGTTTGGAAGCAAGTGGACATATTAGCGAGAGGCAGCATGGTTTTGTGAAAGGGGGGGGTCATAGAGTTTTTCGAGGAGGCAACAAAGATGGTTGATGCAGGTAGGTTGTCTATATGGATTTCAGTAAGGCCTTTGGCAAGGTTCCCTCATGGCAGACTGGTACAAAAGATGAAGTCACACAGGATCCGAGGTGAGCTGGCAAGATGGATACAGAACTGGCTAGGTCAAAGAAGGCAGAGAGTAGCAATGAAAGGATGCTTTTCTGATTGGAGGGCTGTGACTAGTGGTGTTCAGCAGGGATCAGTGCTGGGACCTTTGCTGTTCCTAGCATATATAAATGATTTGGAAGAAAATGTAACTGGTCTGATTAGTAAGTTTGCGGACAACACAAAGGTTGGTGGAATTGTGGATAGCGATGAAGACTGTCAGAGGATACAGCAGTATTTAGATCATTTGGAGACTTGGGCAGAGAGATGGCAAATGGAGTTTAATCCAGACAAATGTGAGGTAATGCATTTTGGAAGGTCTAATACAGGTAGCAAATATACAGTGAATGGTAGAACCCTCAACAGTCAGAGAGATGTAGTTTTACAGGTCCACAGGTCATTGAAAGGGGCAACACAGGTGGAGAAGGTAGTCAAGAAGGCATATGGCATGCTTGCCTTCAATGACCGGGGCATTGAGTATAAAAATTGGCAAGTCATGTTGCAGCTGTATAGAACCTTAGTTAGGCCACACTTGGAGTATATTCAACACTACCAGAAGGATGTGGTCGCTTTAGAGAGGGTGCAGAAGAGATTTACCAGGATGTTGCCTGGTATGGAGGGCATAAGCTGTGAGGAGAGGTTGAATAAACTAGGTTTGTTCTCACTGGAACAACGGCGGTTGAGGGGGCGACCTGATAGAGATCTACCAAATTATGAGGGCCATAGACAGAGTGGATAGTCAGAGACTTTTTCCCAGGGTGGAGGGGTCAATTACTAGGGGGCATAGGTTTAAGATGCGAGGGGCAAGGTTTAGAGGAGATGTACGAGGCAAGTATTTTACACAGAGGGTAGTGGGTGCCTGGAACTCGCTGCCGGAGGAGGTGGTGGAAGCAGGGACAATTGTGACGTTGAAGGGGCATCTTGACAAATACATGAATAGGATGGGAATAGAGGGATATGGACCCCGGAAGTGGAGAAGATTTTAGTTTAGACGGGCAGCATGGTTGGCGCATGCTTGGAGGGCCGAAGGGCCTGTTCCTGTGTTGTACTTTTCTTTGTTCTTTTGTTCTTTGTCAACAAGCATTGTCAGTTTTTTTCTGAAAGAAGTACAAACAAATTCATTGAAGGACAAGAAAGCACGCGGAATTTACCACATCCCTGGAGGAGCGTTTGGAAGCAGGGGAGGAATGCTTGGGTGATCAGATGGGAGATTGCAGAGTGCTGTTCCATTTGGAGGTGAAAAGGCTCCTTGCCATCATCCTGCTTTGAGGCCCTTCAGTGGCCACTCAAGGACCTTATCCCACTCCCGGTGATATTTTAACCAGGGTCAAGGTGGGTGGTAACTCGTCATGCAAAGAGCCGTATAAAAGCAAATTACTGTGGATGCTGGAATCTGAAACGAAAGGGAAAATGCTGGAAAATCTCAGCAAGTTTGGCAGCATCTGTAGGGAGAGAAAAGAGTTAACGTTCCGAGTCCGATGACTCTTTGTCAAAGCTCTGACAACTTTGACAAAGAGTCATCGGACTCGAAACGTTAGCTCTTTTCTCTCCCTACAGATGCTGCCAGACTTGCTGAGATTTTCCAGCATTTTTCCTTTCGATGCAGAGAGCCTTTTCGTTTAGGCACCCTATGTCCAACCGAGGGACATGGCATCGGGAAGAGCGTAGTCCACAGGACCACTCCCCCAATTGGAAGCCCTCCCCCCCCTGTACTCCTTCGTACCCCATTTACCTGAGTACAGAGGATCTATCGCCCACCTCTGCACAGGCTTCTATGCAATACCGGCAGTGGCCACTGCTTCTAGTGACACTACCAATCCTGGAGCCGGCATTGGCCAGCAACCCTCGAGGACAGGATTGCCATCCTACAGTTGGAAATGCAACAGTTTAATGACCTTCGGGACAGGGCTCCCACTGCCAATTCGGAACTTTATTTATTTGGGGTTCCCAGAGATCAGGGGCGGGATTCTCTGAGCCTCCACACCGAAACCGTGATTGGCATGGGGCCGGAGAATGGGTGTTAATGCCGATATTCGGTGTGATGCTGCTCCCGTAATTCATGCGCGTGGTCTAAACGGCACGGTAGGGGCCATTGACAGAGACCCCCGCGGAGATTCTCCGGGGACAACTGGCCGAGTTCCCGACGGCGTGGTTTCTAACCATGTTTTGCCTGTCGGGAAAGGTCGATGGTGGCTGCGGGCTCAGTCCGCGGCCGTTCTGGCCGGGGGCGGTGGGATTCTTCACTGGTAGGTGCCTCACAGACAGCTAGGGGAGGCAATCGGGTGGTACTGATCCGCGGGCGCATGCGATCTGGGGGTGGGGGGGGGGGCGCTGCAGGCCGCCGCCATGCACATGCACGGACTCTCGACCGGAAGTGCAGGCCCCGTATCGGCAGCCAGAGCTGCGAGATGCACTCTGGGGTTCTGCCAGCCCCCTGCAGGCTGTAGAATCACTTTGAACTTTCTTAAGGACAGTCCAAAGTGAAATGCCCGCGTTCTGGGGCTGGCGTGGGGAGAAAGTCCCATTATTGGAGAATCCCACCCAGGTTGGCACGGGAACCACAATTTTCACAGTAACTTCTTTAGTGTTGATGTAAGCCTACTTGAGGCACGGCATGGTAGCACAGTGGTTAGCACTGTTTCTTCACAGCGCAAGGTTTCCCAGGGTCGAATCCCGTCTTGGATCACTGTCTGTGCGGAATCGGCACATTCTCCCTGTGTCTGCGTGGGTTTCGTCCGGGTGCTCCGGTTTCCTCCCACAAGTCCTGAAAGACATGCTGTTAGGTAATTTGCACATTCTGAATTCTCCCTCTGTGTACCCGAACAAGTGCCGGAATATGGCGGCCAGGGGACTTTCACAGAGACTTCATTGCAGTGTTAATGTAAGCCTATTTGAGACAATAATAAAGATTGTTTTTGTAATATATAATTATACAATAAAATTGTTCTGCAAATGACTGCCCCCTCTACTACCCACATTAAATGCCACCCAATACGTGAACAAAATGAAAGTGTGAATAGGATTATGTGTTAAAATAGAATAGAACAGGACAGAGAGAAGCTTGACCCCTCGAGTCTCCACTGGCTCTTTTAAAGTGCCATCGTTAGCCCCCAATCCCCCACAGTGTCGCCGCATCCTTGCAATTTCTCTCTTTGAAAGATTTATCCTTTTGAGGGGAACTGCTAATTTGCACCCTATCAGAGAGTACATTGCAAACCCAACATCGAGGGCTGAAGGGCCTGTTCTGTGCTGTACTGTTCTATGTTCTATGTTCTAACTACCCACGGACAATAGTTTTTCCCTTTGATCACCTCTGCTTCTCTTGCTAGTCAGCCGCCCCATTACGGGTGTGATTACTGAGCCAAGTTTCTTAATTCCTCGGAGCACATTGCGGTCTGAGCTATTGAAGAAGCCTTTCTCTGCTGTGCTTTTCTCTTCCTCCATCTTAGGCACCTGAGCCCCATGTAAAAAGTATGTTGAGAGGCAAAACGCAAAAACTACACAGTGCAGTACATTTGTCTTGTTAATTTTGAATTCACTAGCTACTTTAGCAAACGGTTAACCTTTATTTTAAAGATAATCAAGTCTGCATTAAATGGGAAAAGTCCCTGGTATAAATGTCCAAAAGCATTAATATGCTGTAAGATTCATGTGACGACATAATTTCCAAACTCTTTATGTGATTTCAAAATCACTGTTCTCAACACTGAATGAACCCACGTGCATCGTACTTTTCACAAAATAATAATTGTGTGCGGTGTTTTAAAATGAATGCCACTTTACAATTTAACATTGAGGAGATTCAAAAATCTGTGTTTACTTTGCGTTTAGCTCCCTCTGCTAATCTTTATTGCGCTGAACCAATTAATGGTGTTCCTTGGCTAGAGGTGGAGATTCCCATGCCAGCAGTAGCCCTTTTTGTGCTCGAACATAGGGCCAGCCAGCTGTTACACATTCATTCCCACAACACTTAGTTTGCCCATTTGGCCTAATCATTGCCTGTTTTGAATTGAATTCATAAAATTATAATTTCAACCATGAATTTTATCTCGTTAACACTTTTTGGCAATCCACATCTGAGGATTGTTATGTTTACAGCATAATCTGAAAGCATTCACACTATTATAGTGGATGCAGAATGGGTTTAGGATTTATTGTAATTCGAAATCTCAACCTTGGCTCAGTTGGTCAAACACTTATAGAGTCATAGAATTTACAGTGCAGAAGGAGGCCATTCAGCCCATCGAGTCTGCACCAGCCCTTTCAAAGAGCATCCAACTCAAGCCCACGTATCTACCCTATCCCCGTAACCCCCACTTAACCTTTTTGGACACTAAGGGCAATTTAGCATGGTCAATCCACCTAACCCGCACATCTTTGGACTGTGGGAGCAAACTGGAGAACCCGGAGGAAGCCCACGCACACACGTGCAGACTCCGCACAGACAGTGACCCAGCTGGGAATCGAACCTGGGACCCTGGCGCTGTGAAGCAATTGTGCTAATTACTATGCTATCGTGCTGCCCTTTCTGAGTAAGATGGCTGTGTGCTCAGATTCCAATGAACCGAGTTCATAATCCATCCTGCCACTCCGGTGCTCGGGGGAGTGGTGAACTGTTGGAATAACCATCTTTTGGATGAGAACTTATACCAAGACCCCCCCTCCACCCCAGGGGCCTTGACAGGATATGGGGATAGTGCAAGGGGTTGGATGATCAGCCATAACAAACAGTAGATGCTGGAAAAAACTCAGCAGGTCTGGCAGCATCTGTAGGGAGAGAAAACAAGGTTAATATTTCGAGTCCTTTTGGCTCTACATCTGAACTGAGACAGGGAAGATCTGTTGGATATTATACTGTAGATGGAAGAGATTGCAACTAAAGTGCAGCAATCATAAGAACAAGAGCTAGATGATCAAGTGCGGGGGAGGGGGAAGGAGTGTTTTTGCATTGAGTCAAAAAAGTATGGGATATTAGAAAAAATGGTCAAGATGGAGGAGAAAGGTCACGGTTTAAAGTTGTTAAACCCAGTGTTGCGTCACGAGGGCTGTAACGTGCCGAATTGGATAATGAGGTGCTGCACCTGCAGCTTGTGTTGAGTATCCAAGGAAGGACGTGTGGGCCCAAGAGCAAGAACAGGGGCTGGTTTTGCACAGTTGGCTAAACAGCTGGCTTGTAATGCAGAACAAGGCCAGCAGCGCAAGTTCAATTCCCGTACCAGCCTCCCCGAACAGATGCTGGAATATGGCGACTTGGGACATTTCACAGTAACTTCATTGAAGCCTACTTGTGACAATAAGCGATTATTATTATTATTATTATTAAGATACTGAGTTAAGATGGCAAGCAACAAGAAGGTTGGGGTCATACTTGCAGACTGATCAGAGGTGTTCCGCAAAGTGATCACCCTGTCTGCATTCAGTCTCCCCAATGTCGAGGAGACCACATTGGGAGTAGTGAATACAGCAGACAAAATTGATCTAAAACTCTCCTTAACATGAAAGGATTGTTTGGAGTCTTGGGCAGTGAAGAGGTAAAAGGGCAGGTGCTGCACTTTCTGCAACCTTCTTCTTAATGATAGCTGCACTTTTGTTGAAATTTCTACAGCCCGGTATCCAACAGATTGTCCCTCTCAGTTCAGAAGAGCCAAGTAGACTCGAAACATTAACTCTGTTTCTCTCTCCCTACAGATGCTGCCAGACCTGCTGAGGTTTTTCAGCTTTCTGTGTTTGCACAGTGGTTAGCACTGCTGCTTCACAGAGCCAGCTTCCCAGGTTCAGTTCCAGCCTTGGGTCACTGTATGTGTGGAGTTTGCCTGTTCTCCCCATGTCTGCGTGGGTTTCCTCCGGCTGCTCCGGTTTCATCCCACAGTCCAAAGATGTGCAGGTTACATGGATTGGCCATGCTAAATTGCCCCTGAGTGACCAAAGATGTGCAGCTTAGATGGAGTTACGGGGATAGGACAGAGGGGTGGGCTGAGGTAGGATGCATTTTCAGAGGGTGGGTACAGACTCAATGAGCTGAATGGCTTCCTTCTGCACTTTAGGAATGATATGGTTCTATGGCTCTATGGTTTCAAATTCCCAGCATCCGCAGTATGTTGCTGATTTTAGATGATCAGGTTTGTTCTGTTTGCAAGGCACGATGGGCTGAGTGGCCGACAGCTACTCTTATTTCCTCTGTTCCTCAGCTCCAATCTGCCTTCTCAGGTTGGGGGGCAGGGGAGGGGAAGGGGATGGCGCCAAGGATCCCGTGGTCTTATTTGAAGATGAGCAGGCCAATTCTCCTGGTGTCTTGGCAAACATTGATCTCTCAACCAACATCACCTGATTGCTGTTTGGTGGGTTTTACTGATGCACAGATTGGGTGTTGCGTTTGCCTGCAAAACGATAGTCAAAGCAGTTAAGCACTTTAGGATGTTCTGAGGCCATTCAACTTACTTTGAAACTATAGGAACACAATTCATTTCTTTCTCTCAATTTCTCACTGACTAATTACCCATCACCCCTCTGTGGTTTTCCTTTCTTTTAAAAGCTGAATGAAGGTAGTAATTCCCCTTTTTGTGAGAAGTGAGGCAGAACGGAGGGCTGAGAAATGGGTGGGGAAAGGAGAAATAATCAGCATTAATCTCTGCATTAATGCAATATCAATGATCTGCTCTCACTCACACTAGCTTTCCTACAGTCTTTCTCCTAGCCATCTCCTCAACCCTCTCCCAGAAGGCTTAGCATTGATGCTTTATATCTGCTTTCTATCTAGGTCTGCATCTAGCTCCCTCTAGTGGTTGATTCAGACATAACATTAACCCTTACAGTTCTGGACATTTCTTATAATGTTACAAGCTCCACCAACTTGAGGTAAAGTCGGTTCTTCATGCAGATTCAGACAACCGTTGACATTCTCAACAATGATCACACATCAGTTATTTCTCTGCTACAACCTATTTCAGCTTTTGTGTGAGCTGCTTAGACGGCGTAAGTCAGACCCCGCAAACACGCTTGCTATATTTGGTGGGGATTGCACCTTTTTGAAAGATATTTCTGTCTTCAGGTAAACAAAATCTCTCCACGAAGATAGAGAACAGGGCTATTTGATGTTCTTGTGTGCAATTGAGGAATAACCACGGGGGAGAATGATGTGTTTAGGTCAGACTGTGTTCAGGCAAGCTCTGATGGGTGATCACAAAGTAGAACCATGGCATCTTTTGCAAATTGCACTTAGTGCGCGCACAGTGGGTGAAGCTATGAGTGGTACCTGACACAGCCATGGTCATTATCACCTCTAGCTTCTGTTTCACACTGCCCTCCGCTCATGCTGTTTCTTCCAATCTTCAAACTTATGGCTCTGCTCAAATCGTATTCCAGAAAGTCAAAACTATTAATCAAGTGACACTGAAATGAATCTTGTGCTATCATTTTGTAAGCTTATTGGACAATGGAAGTCATTTTTAACTTTACTGTGGGAACTAGCTGAGTGGGTAGCCTGTCTGTTATAAGATGTGCCTCGTATCCATTTCAATGAATATCCGGGGATTCTGGAGTGGTTGTACAATCTGCTCCGCCAGATTAGCGGCCAGGCAGAGACGGTTAAAATTACTCTGTCTTTTTAACTTGACAACTTGTTTCCGATAAAACCTCAGCTTGCTAAAAATATAGGCAAGGAGCAACAATTGTTTCCTTCAAATTGTAAATGTAACTTTGCTCAGAATTGTTCCTGTTTGGTTGCAATCAAACTATTCTAAATCCAATGTACCCAGCAAGAGAAGCAGGCTTTCAGGAAGACTGTTGTTGATAGACACGTTTATTGCTGATCATCTCTCCAAACATGGATACAAGCGAGAATTCAGCAGTGAACCTGTAACGCAGGAGGAATGTAGATGAAAACGTTATGTTCCCTTCCTGCTTTTAAACTCTCTTAAAGTGCGAGGGTGCCTGGAGGCGGTCTAAAATAATTGGGTTGATAATTAATTGGGCTTAATACAACACACAGAGGGACAGAGGGACAAGTCCTTCATTAATTCCCCTCCACTTGCTTCACGGAGCTGAGGACCCGGATTTGATCCCGGCCCCCAGCCACTGTCCGTGTGGAGTTTGCACATTCTACCCTTGTCTGCATGGGTCACACTCCCACAACCCAAAGCTGTGCAGGGTCGATCGATTGGCCACGCTAAATTGCCCCTTAATTGGAAACAAATTGAATTGGGTACTCTAAATTAAAAAATAATTAATTCCCCTCCACTTCATACCGCTTCTCACCCATTTACTATGATCATCTAGTATTGGTTCAGGGCACATCATCCCCCATCTGCTAGTATCTAATACTCTGCTCTATAACTCTGATCTAACTCCCAGCTGCAGACACTCTGGACTGTAACTTTGGAAGCTACATTTCTGTATAGTCCACTCACGATTGTTTTATGTTATCACATTCCTGACTAGGAGTTTTGATTGCTGTAAAATGATGAGTTCGTAGAACCATACAATACAGAAGAAGACCATTCAGTCCATTATGTCTGTGCTGGAACGCAAAAGAACTATTTGTCCCTACTCATTCATCATTGACCTTCAAATGTTTGTTCTCAAGTTATTTGTAATTCATTTCTGAAACTTTTCACTGAATCTGCTTTCAGCATCCTTTTAGACAGTGTTCATAATAATAAAAATCCCGCCCCCCCCCCATCTTTCCTCTGCTTCCTTTGCTAGTTATCTTGCTTCTGTGTCCTTTGGTTACTGACCCTTCTTTCAGTAGAAACAGTTTACCCTTATGGGGTCTATCAAAATCCAATTTTTAATCAGTAAAGGAATCACGGGAAAGAGGAGTTGAGGATTATCTCATCAGATCAGTCATGATCTCATTGCATGGCAGAGCAGACTCGATGGGCTGAATGGCCTACATCTGCTCCCATGTCTTCTGGTCATGTAGTCTTAAAACCCCCACAAGTGTTTTTCTTTTTGTTAATCTAGCAAACAAAGGAAAGGTGTGAATAGACAAGGTTGCAAATTATTAAGACAAGAAGATTGTAAAGGAAACAAAAAAGTAAAACATTGGCAAAGTTTCTTGTTTGGACGTTTGGAAGTTGAATCAATTCATAAAAACCACTCGCTCCTT
This sequence comes from Scyliorhinus canicula, assembly GCF_902713615.1. Taxonomy (NCBI): domain Eukaryota; kingdom Metazoa; phylum Chordata; class Chondrichthyes; order Carcharhiniformes; family Scyliorhinidae; genus Scyliorhinus; species Scyliorhinus canicula. Next base: position 66,361,824 of record NC_052165.1, on the reverse strand, counting down.
GCTTTTACATTGTGGCATGTGGGTCTTGCTGCCTCTGCAAAGTCTTATCTCTACAGCTGAAAGTTAGGTTGTGCCAATATTTTCTCATAAAGAATTATAGAGTATTCACTGATCTGTGTTTATGTTCTACATTTCTTTGCAGAAAATGTGTTTTTTTGAAATCCACAGACTGAATGCATGATTAATGTGGGGATTCACTTAAATGACTAGGACTGAGTTTATCTATAAAAGGTGAAGGAGCCACTCCATAGGAATAGTCTTTGAGAATTCTTTGTTTCTGCATTCTTATTCTCCAGTAAGTGAAAATCAAAAATCTAAAAGGGAAGGACAATGGGATTCATTGATACTGATTCCATTGGAGTTCTGATTCTCACCTATCCTTGGATCAACAACACTTAAAAAAAACGCAAATCATATGTTTTTCTATTGGTGTTTCACTTAAAAATAACAAAGAGAAGGAACGTGAGGTGAAGAATAATTCCACCATTAAGGCTCTTCAGAAAACTATAATAAATATATTGGAAAGTGTTATAATCCACGTGGAGGTCACAGTATAAGGACTATCAGATTCTCCATGACCTCCAGAGAATATGAACTTCCCCGGTTACGGGGCGGGGGGGGGGGGGGGGGGGGGGGGGTGGTTTCCCCCTTAACAAGGTGAAACCTCACCAGTATATAAACTCTGACCTGGAATGAGACCCTTCGGGGAGTGGAGGTTATTGCACAGTGAAATAAACCGAGTCTTTGTTTTCTACCTGCTTGTCTATGTGCGCTGCTTTGGCGGATTCTACACTGGCGACGAGGATGGGATTGGCCGGGCTGTCCTTGGTCCCACCTTCATGTAGATTTTGCAGGACCATTCCAGGGAGGGATGTTTCTCATCGTCATGGACACCTATTCAAAGTGGATGGAGGTCTTTAAGATACAGGGGATGACAGCTTGGGCCACCATTGAAAGACTGCGACAATCTTCATGGAATAGCAGAGGTGCTAGTTTTGGCCAATGGAATGGCTTTCGCGAGTGTGGAGTTTGATGTGTTCATGGCCACGAATGGCATTTGACATGTGCGTACGGCCCCATACTACCCAGCGTCGTCAAATGGATTAGCGGAGTGGGGTGTCCAGACTTTTAAACTTGGAATGAAGAAATAGACCTCAGGTTCCTGGGAGACATGGCTGGTATGGATCCTCTTCTGCTGCTGGATGACGCCACATGGCATAACGGGGGTTGCTCCGGCCGCATTTCTGATGGGTCACTACCTCCGCATCCGGTTCAGTTTAGTTATTCCGGACATTGGTGGGAAGGTCCGCCAGAGCCAGGACAATGTCGAGGCTGACACAGGATGATGTATATCTTTTCACACATTCGCCCTTGAGGATCAAGTGTATGTACGGGACTTTTGCGAAGGGGCCCCGTGGATCCCTGGTGGCGTGTTGGCCCAGACTGGACCCGTCTCGTTTCGGGTGCAGGCCCAAGGATGTGAGTTAAATCGACATATGGACCATCTTTACAGCTGCATTCCTCATACCCCGGACCCAGTCTCGGAGGCCCATGCCCGGGTCGGTCCACTGCTCGTATTACCGCCTCCGCCACAGTTGCCACCATTGACCCCGGTTATGCCTGTCATGGAGAGACCTATTCAGATGTTGAGGACACCGAGATGCCAGAAGAGGGCCAGTCCAGATCCGATTCCAATTCAGATATGGGCATGTTGCCACCACTGGAGCCTGGCATGCCGGACCATGGCCGCCTTGTGTTCATCGGCCGGCCCAGGCGCTCCGCGCAAAAACGCCACTCCCTGGTTCGGTACACCCCTCTGAATGTCATGCGGTTGACTCACAGTCACTGTCCCTGGCGAAGAAAACAAGGATTACTTCGGACCCGGTCTTGGGGTGGGGGAGAGGGGAAGAAAGGAGTTTTATAACCCCCGTGGAGATCATAGTATAAGGATTATGAGATTGTCTGCAAACTTCCCGGTAATGGGGGTGGGCGGCAGGTGGGAGGGGTGGTTTTCCTCCTCAACAAGGTGAAAAACCACACCTGTAGATAAATCCAAACCTGGGTGCAGGTCGGGGAGGGAGACTTTTTGGGGAATGGAGGTTATTGTGCATTGAAATAAATCCAGGGTTGGATTCTCCGGTCGCCAACGCCGAAATTGCTTTCGCAATGTTCTGCCCCTCCAAAGCCCACGCGCGATGTATCGACGGCCTCGGGACATTGCTTGAGGCCCTCTCCAATCCAGCGTTGGTGGCGTGTCATCTCATCTGTTGGGAACTCGGCTTGGCGGCTGCGGACTCAGTCCAGCGCCGCCACAGTTGGGGGAGGACCAAGGGAGGGACTTTATCAGGGGCTGGGGGGCACTGTGAGGGTAGTGGTCTGGGGTGTGCCAACCAGCCAAAGGGGGCACTATTTCGCAGGCCGGGTCCGTGAGCAGCCTCCGCCATGTACAGCATGGCCCAGGACCCGGCAAATCTCTGGGCCGTATCGCCAGCTATAGCCGGGTGCTCTACGCTGCTGGCATGCTAGCCCCCAGCAAATTGGGGAATCGGTGGCCGTTTTCCGCCATTTTCTGTTCCCACGCCGGCGTGGGGGACGTAGCCTCTGAATTGGAGAATCCAGCTCCCAGTCTGGATTCTATCAGCTTGTCTATGTGCGCTATTTTGGCGGATTCTACAGAAAGAGAAAAGGGCTTTCAGATAAGACAATCAATTAGATTCCCTGACAAGATCATTTCTCCAATCTCTATCCTCGATCAGTAATTGAGCTAGTTCCTTGTTTAGTGCAGAATTCAGCATTGATCTGATTTTTACTGACAGTTAAAGAAGAAACCTTGCCCTGTAGAACATTTCTTGACTACAGGAAACCCCAGAGTGATTTATACCCAATTGTGGATGTTTTTAAGTGATGCTGTTGTCATGTGAGAAACACGGGCAGGCAAGCCGCACATGAGCAATGATCAGGCATTCTGAGCGGGACTCTGTCGGCCAACGCCATCATCCAATCCGCCGCAGCCCTGGGGCTGCGTACACTGAGGCTGTACGAGCAGGTGCTGCTCATGGAGGGCCCTGCAGCAGCGGAGCTTGTCCCAGAGGATCAGGAGCCAGCCAGTTCAGGTGGAGAGCCACTGGCCAACAGGCCGAGGAGGTGGTGGGCAGGAGGCGCCGCATTAGGCCTTGTGTGTATCGGCAGCGCCTGTCATTTGAGAATTTGCCATGCCGTCGAAGACCCCTGCTGAGCAGGGAGACCATACGGCATAGCTACTGGATCGTGGCTTACCTGGACCCACCAGGGAAGTCATGGAACATTCCATCAAACCCCAATGGGGCTGGTCCGGCCTTTGGAAAACCTTCCCAGGGCCAGCCTGTCACTGGTATTCACAACCTTGCTCCATGAAAGGTTGCAGGCAACAAACAGAATTAAGGCCTCAACCAAGGGCCATTTAAAAAAATATTACTGGCTATTTTCCAGCATCAAACAGGCCTGTCACGGTGACAGGAGCCCAACAATGCTTCGGGGATGGCCTCTCAGTAGAAGGTAAGGAGGAAATCGGATGCTGATTGAGATGGCACGATCAGAGCTCTGCAAGGCTCAAAGATCATGGCTTCAGACATTTGAGTGGAGGGCCTGCCCCTCCACTTTGAGGCCCCACACATTTCTGACCCTTAGTTTTGGTGTCTTTCACGAAGACCTTTATTATTCTGGCTCTCCTAAGGTCTCAGACTCCTTCAGTAGTGCTCACCCAAGAAATGGGCGGCCAGTCGGACATTCCTGCGAACTGTCCCATTATCCCTCCTTCCTCCCTGTTTCTTCCGCCATCCTTAACTGGATGGTGAATATGGAGGCAGTCCCCACACGTGCCCCTGTCCCAAGTGAGATGGGACACAGAAATGGTGCCAATGCCCTTAGCCTTTACAATCACTGAAGATTCTGTGCTGAATCTCCAAAAGGAGTACATACCTGTGGGAAAGAAGAAATGAAAATGTGAAGGAAAAATCGTAGGAAGTTTTAACTTAGGGTAGCGGAACAGGGTTTGCGTTTCCAAGATCTTTTACAGTTTAAATTTATAGCTATCAACAGATCATTAAGAAAATGTATTACCAATCAAGTGATTTTGGGTATACTCTGCAAGCCTGTGCTTAGCTGAGTCTTTATGCATTGAACAGTAAAGGACTGCTTCATTAGAGTCTGCTCCTAGGCAGATACATTTGCTGTGTCCACATGACTGGATACTGCAGACAATGACAAATCACCAAATAACTTTTATAGATAATGTATATTTATTTTTCGCCAAAAGGCATGCTTTTCACTTCAGTTAGAATCAGGGAAAGCTATTTAAATGTGGAGCAGTGTAATCCTTGAAGTAAAACTTCAGTGTCTAAACAACTTAAAGTCAACTTGCCAGATGACCGTGTCATCAGGGCCTATTGGTTTTTTTTTTTTACATAGAATTTACAGTGCAGAATTCTGAACTTCGTCAACACAACCAGGATATTTCCAACTACCTGATTGCAGCCATTAAGCTCTTTCGAAAGGTGATTAAGATGCCTTTGTCCCCAGTTGGTAACACTGGGAAACATTGGCTGAATTGAATTGGAAGATTTAAGATTTGAAAACAATGCTTGTTGTGGGTTAAGGATAACTGTGTTTGAAGCTGCGAGAATTATACACCTTTTCAAAGGTGCCATATCCCCATGCCAATCATGGCCGCCTACTTCCACCATCATAATATTGCCAACTCTGCACCTACTTCAGCTCATTTGCTACTGAAACCCTCACCCATGCCTGTGGTTGCTTCAGAATCAGCTAAGCCAATACTCTCCTGATGCTCTCCCATTCTCAACTTGTTCAATTTCAGCTCACTCAGAACTCTGTTGCCCACATTCGAACTCACCCTGTGCTTGCTGACCCACATTGGCTTGAATCCAGCAACAACACAGATTTAAATCTCCCATGATCATTTTCAAACTCCTCCTTGGCCTTGCCTTGTAACCAGCCTCAGCCCTGAATTCTGTGTTCTTTCAATTTGGGCCTCTTTTGCATCCCCGATTTCCTTCACGCCACCGTTAGCAGCTGTGCCTACATCCGAAGATCTGGAATTTCACCCCACCACTTCCTTTCCAACTCTACCTCTATTTCCTGACAGTAAGTGGTGGTGATCTGCCAAGGGCAGATCTTATTTCTCCACACCTGCAAGCTCCCTTTCAGCCCTCATATGACCGCCCTATTGACAATGTATTTGATGCATTGAGGAACATGACTGGGGAAAAGAATGCATGAGGTGGTTTCCTGTTGTCTTCATCGTGCATTCTTCAAGGAAACACAAGTCCTCTTCTCCGAGGATCATTCACCTGTAAGCAGTCACGGTCCCTGGAGGTTCCTAGCTTTTCTGCCATCACTACCAAATATTTTCTGGCTCTGCCATTGGTAGTGGCTCATTATCCTGAGCGTGGATCCTTAACTGGGCCTGGGGTGAATTACAAAAGATCAGAGATAATCATTCCCAAGGCCCAAAACCTACCTCTTTGACCAAGCTGCTGATCATCTCTCCTAATACATTTTTATGTGACTTGGTGTCAAATTTTGCCTGTTAATGTTCCAACAGAAGTCCTCAAAATGATTTGCCACATTGAAGGTGCTATATCAATGCAAGATGTTGGCATTGAATGGCATAGTATCCTTGTTTTCTTGAATTTCAACAACGGTAGGCAGCCTTCCGAAATTGTTTGATGACAAAGTGTTGTCAATTATAAGTCTTCTCAAGGCACTGAATTGATCCTCACAAGCAATTGGGGAATATTCGCAATGAAATGTTGTCCTACTGAGCTGCCAAGGTACTTAGAAGCGGAGAATACTGGAAAAAGGCAACAGGCCAGAGCATCTGAAAAAAAGACCAGGAAGGCGAATGTGTTCAGTCACATACTGGATTTTAATTCTGTAAAACCGATGTACAAAGATATTGATCAAATAATCATTGTGTTGCTGCAGGTTGCAGGAGTTGGATTACACTTGTACATTAAATCTAAGATGTCCACGCTTGCCACCAATTTCAAGAATGCAGCTAATTTGAGAAATTGTAGCTTTTCCAAACATTGTTTACAATCATAAAGTGGGAGCATTGTGTGTGTTTGCATGACATCACTTTGATTTTAACAGACATTAAACGCGGTTAACATGCTAAACTAAAGGAGTTGAGAAAATTATCCTTTAAACATTTATGTGCGAATATTGCATGCTGATTTCTTAGTTATATAACATTTCAATAGCACATAATTAGCTTCTAAAATGCTGAAAAAAACGCATTTCTTCCTTCTTGTATGAATAAATCAATTCCTTCATGCACCAAATCCTTCCACAGTTCTATCAGTGTACAGTCTGTTTGATAGGAGTAATGAATTTGCTTTGTATACATCAGTGCTTCCCAATCTTCAATTAAAATATTTTTGTTTATTTTGCAGATGTACATTCAGACAACAACCCTTACTATTTCCATGAGTTTAAGTGCTTCTGTATCGCTAGGCATGCTGTACATGCCTAAGGTTTATATTATCATCTTTCACCCCGAGCAGAATGTGCAAAAACGCAAGCGTAGCTTCAAGGCGGTGGTGACGGCAGCCACAATGTCAAGCAAGCTGTCACAAAAAACAAGTGACAGGCCAAATGGAGAGGTCAAAACTGAACTCTGTGAAAGCCTTGAAACCAATAGTAAGTACAATTTTAATCATGTCCTGTTCTTGTACACAATGAAACACAAATAGAGAGCTCTTAAAAATCTCTATCATCTGATCTCTATACAGCCGGTTTATAGGTTGTGAGGCATATTGATTTTAGAATCATAACAAAGCATGAATGTTAGCATTTTGTCATCTGCACGTTGCCAGGTTGTCAGAATGGACAAAATGGACAGACAGAGTCAGAGATAGAGGGCGCAAATTAACATGCAAAAAACAGAGTCCCGTTTTCGGTGTGCATAGTTTCTCAGTGCTTTCAGCACCGACAGTGACCCAGCTATCAAATGGGTCTCTCGGCTTTTTCTGCCCTTGGCGAAGAATGCTCCACCAAGGCCGCACTTACCACATTTCCTGCAGCAGGAAGAGAGATCGGGTGCCATTTTTAAATGCCACCCCCATCTCCTGACCCCTCGGACACCCCACCGCAGCCTCTGGACCCCCCCCCCTCCCCCACTGCCCATTAGCTTACCTCTTAGAGTTGGGGTCATCCAGTCCAGTGCCCCCCCTCCCCTTCACCACCTCAGGGTACCCTTGGACCTGATCCCTGGCATGGGCAACCTGGCACCTTGGCACTGCCATCATGGCTCACTAGCAGTGCACCTGCTAGCCTGGCAGTGCCAATTGGACACTGGTAGTGCCAAGGTGATGCTGCCAGGATGCCCGGGTTGCAGTGCCAAGGTGTCTGAGTGCCAGGATAACACCCTATCCAGAGCCTGGTGGACCGCCAGGGGCGTTATGTCTGGTCCACTGTGTGGTCCAGTACTCAGTGGCGCCATAGCGAGGTCTCCCAGGCGCGGCCGCTAGTTCCCGAGCCTCGGGAGAATTGGGGGCAGACATGTTTTAATGAGCCTACTGGCTCTCACCCAGCGAGACCGACATCCAGATCACAACCTCGAGGTGTTCCGAGAGGCCTCTCGCGAGATTTAACGGCCTTGTTCCATCAGGCGCAATGAGGATATTCAATCATGCCCAGCATCTGTGAGCTTTACTAACGTCAGGGTCCTGAAATTGGCCTTGTAAATATTAATGTGTGGAAATATTAAGAGAAAGAAATGCTGGATCTATGCACTTGTTGGACAATGCCACGATTTGCAGGTTTACAAGTTACTTAGCTATTCCTGTCTCAAATCTTCTGATTGACAATGGAACAGTTGCAATTGACGCTGATTACAGGAGAAAATACACTAACCCACAAGCAATTCTTATGGTCAGACTGCCGATGCTTTTTACTTTCTGAAGCCTCCATCATAGAAAACCAGGCAGGCCTCAGTGCAGCACAGGGATGGCCAAGAAACAGTTCCTTTTTACGGCACTAGCTCTATTCTGGGAAGGTTAGATCTCCCAAAAAATTGGGTTAATTGTGATATTTCTAGATCTGTTTCACTGTGGAAAATGTGATTTTTCAGCATCCACATTTATTAAATGTCCCGTGGCCAGCATTTCTGAATCGAATTACTTGTAATTCTTTGAATGAACAGGCCGCGATTAAGGTTTAAGATTGCCTGGAGAGGTCAGCTTCCACAACTGCATAGTGACAGTGTTCGCCTCCTCACTCCTGGCAGTGTTCACCCCACAGCAATGTTCAGCCCCTCCCCCACCCTCGCTCTCACTCCATAGAGCTCCTGACAGTGTTACCCCCCCCCCCCCCCCCCCCCCCCGGTCCTTATCCCACAACAATGTTCCCCTCCCTCACACAGCTCCTGGCAGTGTTCATTCCCACCTGCCCTCATCTCACAGCAGTGTTCTCCTCCCTCACCTGTGTCAGAGTTCACCTCTCCCTCATCCCCGAGTGCTCACCCCCTCAGACACCTCTTCGCAGTATTCACCCACTTTCCCTCATCCCCGACAATGTTCACCCCTCCTCCCCGCTCAGCCAACATTGTTCACCCCTTCCTTCACTCCCGACAGTGTTCATCCCTCTCACCCCAACAGTGTTTACCCCCTCCTTCACTCTAAGCGTTCACCCCCCCTCTCTCACCCCAAAAGTGTTTATTCCCTCACCCCCAACAGTGTCTACCCCCTCCCTCACCCCAACAGGGTTCACCCCTTCTCTCATTCCCGCTAGTGTTCACTTCCTCCCTCATCCGTAAAATTGTTCACCCCCCCTCCTTACTCCAACAGTGTTTATCCCACTCCTTTGACCCATTGTTCACCTCCCACCCTCACCCCAAGTGTTCTCCCCCTCCCTCACCCCACCAGTGTTCATACTCTACCTCATCCCGATAGTGTTCAGCATCCTCCCACACTCCCAAGTGTTTATCCCTTCCCTCACTCCCTGACAGTGTTAACCTCTCCTCACACATCTCCTGATAGCGTTCACCCACTCAACCTCACTCCAGTCAGTGTTCACCCCCTCCCTCACTCCCTGACAGTATTAACCTCCCCTCACACTCACGTCCTAACAGTCTGACAGTTTTAACGCCCCCCCCCCACCCACCACCCACCTCAACACCCGAGAATGTTCAGACACTCCCCCTCGCAAAAATGCTCAACCGTTTCCCAGTCCTCAGCAAGGCTGTCTCTTCTGATATTGGATGGACAGGAGCCATGGATTCCAGAAGGTAAGTTGGGATAGGTCATGCGGGAGTTATGGGCACTGTCTGCGTGGAGGGAGGTTGTGCTAGAGCATTGTGGGAGTAGGTATGAACTGTCCAAGGTGCGGGAGTGGTGAGCTTGTTGAGGGGAGGGGGTTCCGTGATGAGCACTGTTCCAGGGATTGGGGTGGTTAAACATTGCTGTGGATTCTGGAGTGCTTTGACACTCCATCTGATTCACTGGTTTTATACATGCTATAAAAAGGGCAGCACGGTGGCCTAGTGGTTAGCACAACTTCCTCACGGCGCTGAGGTCCCAGGTTCGATCCCGGCTCTGGGTCACTGTCTGTGTGGAGTTTGCACATTCTCCCCGTGTCTGCGTGGGTTTCGCCCCCACAACCCAAAAATGTGCAGAGTAGGTGGATTGGCCACACTAAATTGCCTCTTAATTGGAAAAAATAATTGGGTAATCTAAATAAAAAAAATAAAAAATACATGCTATAAAAAAATCTAAACAAATCCTCGTAAACACCAGTATAGGACAAACAGCCCAAGTCATATAAGCGAACAGCACAGAAAAGGCCCTTCAGCCCATCGCGTCTGCGCCGGTCAAAAACAACCTAACTATTCTAATCTCATTTTCCAGCACTTGCCCCATACTCTTGGCATCGCCAAGTGCACATCTAAATACTTCTTAAATGTTGTGAGGGTCTGTGCCTCCACCACTCAGGCAGTGAATTCCAAACTCCCACCACCCTCTGGGTGGAAATGCTTTTCCTCACATCCCCTCCAAACCCTTTGCCCCTTACCTTAAATCTATGCCCCCTGGCCATTAGTTCCTCCAATAAGGGGAAAGGTTCTTCCTGTCTATCTCTGCCTCTCATAAATTTACAATAATATGCATGGTTCTGTCCAATCAAAGAGCAGTCCGAGCAGAGTAAAATCGGCAATCAAAAATATAAACTTCCTGCATAAGTAGCGGCGATATGCTTATGTTGGGACTTCAGAGAGTCCCCACATATCTTTTAAGGTACTGAGACCAGAGGATCTTGGCTGTTAACTCCTGCTTCCAGCATTTTCTGCTTTTATTTCAGATTTCCAACATCCGCAATATTTTATTTTTGCAGCTGTTTGCGTGCCTGTGCTAGGCGATGCCATAGTGTTGAAAATGGCCGAGGCAGCCCAGACAAATCTCGGACACAGCTATCTGTTCATCTGCAATACAACTAATTCTTCCACAATGTCCCCAGAGAGTGTCTTTCTGGATGAGTGAATTAATTTACCCCTTATCCTCAAACTATGACCACTAGTTCTGGACTCCCCCCCCCCCCCCCCCCCCCGCGCCCCACCATCGGGACCAATCTTTCTGAATCTATGATGTGGAGATGCCGGCGTTGGACTGGGGTGAGCACAGTAAGAAGTCTTACAACACCAGGTTAAAGTCCAACAGGTTTGTTTCAAACACGAGCTTTCGGAGCACGGCTCCTTCTTCAGGTGAATGGAAAGGCTTGTTCCAGAAATGTTTATATAGACACAGTCAGAGATGCCCCGGAATGCGAGCACCTGCAGGCAATCAAATCATCAAAGATGCAGAGAGAGAGGTAACTCCAGGTTAAAGAGGTGTGAATTGTCCCAAGCCAGTTCAGTCGGTAGGCCTCTGCAAGTCCAGGCTTGTTGGTGGGGGCCGAATGTAATGCGACATGAATCCCAGATCCCGGTTGAGTCCACATTCATGCGTGCGGAACTTAGCTATAAGTTTTTGCTCAGCAATTTTGCGTTGTCGCGTCTCCTGAAGGCCTCCTTGTAGAATGCTGACCCGGAGATCAGAGGCTGAATGTCCTTGACTGCTGAAGTGTTCCCCAACTGGAAGGGAACAGTCCTGCCTGTTGATAGTCGCACGATGCCCGTTTATTCATTGTCGCAGTGTCTGCATGGTCTCGCCAATGTACCACGCTTCGGGACATCCTTTCCTGCAGCGTATGAGGTAGACTACATTGGTCGAGTCGCACGAGTATGCGCCGCGTACCTGGTGGGTGGTGTTTCCACGTGTAATGGTGGTGTCCATGTCGATGATCTGGCATGTCTTGCAGAGATTACCCTGGCAGGGTTTTGTGGTGTTGTGGTTGCTGTTCTGAAGGCTGGGTAATTTGCTGCAAACAATGGTTTGTTTGAGGTTGCGCGGTTGTTTGAAGGCCAGTAGTGGGGGTGTGGGGATGACCTTGGCAAGATGTCCATCCTCGCTGATGATGTGTTGGAGGCTGCGAAGAAGATGTCGTAGTTTCTCCGCCCCAGGAAAGTACTGGACGACGAAGGGTACTCTGTCAGTGGTGTCCCGTGTTTGTCTTCTGAGGAGGTCGGTGCGGTTTTTTGCTGTGGCGCGGTGGAACTGTCGATCAATGAGTCGAGCGCCATATCCCGTTCGTACGAGGGCATCTTTCAGCATCTGTAGGTGTCTGTTGCGCTCCTCCTTGTCTGAGCAGATCCTGTGTATACGGAGGGCTTGTCCATAGGGGATGGCTTCTTTAATGTGTCACACATTAAAGAAGCCATCCCCTATGGACAAGCCCTCCGTATACACAGGATCTGCTCAGACAAGGAGGAGCGCAACAGACACCTACAGATGCTGAAAGATGCCCTCGTACGAACGGGATATGGCGCTCGACTCATTGATCGACAGTTCCACCGCGCCACAGCAAAAAACCGCACCGACCTCCTCAGAAGACAAACACGGGACACCACTGACAGAGTACCCTTCGTTGTCCAGTACTTTCCTGGGGCGGAGAAACTACGACATCTTCTTCGCAGCCTCCAACACATCATCAGCGAGGATGGACATCTTGCCAAGGTCATCCCCACACCCCCACTACTGGCCTTCAAACAACCGCGCAACCTCAAACAAACCATTGTTTGCAGCAAATTACCCAGCCTTCAGAACAGCAACCACAACACCACAAAACCCTGCCAGGGTAATCTCTGCAAGACATGCCAGATCATCGACATGGACACCACCATTACACGTGGAAACACCACCCACCAGGTACGCGGCGCATACTCGTGCGACTCGACCAATGTAGTCTACCTCATACGCTGCAGGAAAGGATGTCCCGAAGCGTGGTACATTGGCGAGACCATGCAGACACTGCGACAACGAATAAACGGGCATCGTGCGACTATCAACAGGCAGGACTGTTCCCTTCCAGTTGGGGAACACTTCAGCAGTCAAGGGCATACAGCCTCTGATCTCCGGGTCAGCATTCTACAAGGAGGCCTTCAGGAGACGCGACAACGCAAAATTGCTGAGCAAAAACTTATAGCTAAGTTCCGCACGCATGAATGCGGACTCAACCGGGATCTGGGATTCATGTCGCATTACATTCGGCCCCCACCAACAAGCCTGGACTTGCAGAGGCCTACCGACTGAACTGGCTTGGGACAATTCACACCTCTTTAAACTGGAGTTACCTCTCTCTCTGCATCTTTGATGATTTGATTGCCTGCAGGTGCTCGCATTCCGGGGCATCTCTGACTGTGTCTATATAAACATTTCTGGAACAAGCCTTTCCATTCACCTGAAGAAGGAGCCGTGCTCCGAAAGCTCGTGTTTGAAACAAACCTGTTGGACTTTAACCTGGTGTTGTAAGACTTCTTACTTTCTGAATCTAGGCATCGATCTTTAGTGAGCAGATTCTCCTCATGATTAACATTTTGACAAATAACTAACCAGTAAATCAAACTTGCTGCACCACTAACGCCCCTTTAACGTGGCCCATGAAAGCAACAATTGCTACCTAATCTAAGAGAACAAACTGCCAAACGAAACAAAAGGGTAGGTTTTGAATTTGTGCAAGGATGTAAAGCAGTGATAAGGAGTGGATGGCTGGTTTTACATCTTCCCTGTTGACTTTAATAAGTTGCCACCTCGCCATTACCCATTTCACCCATTGTTGAGAGAAGCCAGGAGGCTGGATTCTCCAGTCCTGAGACTCAGGGCTGGCTTCTCCCGCCCCACCAGCCGCAAGATTGTCACGGGCGAGACGCAGACAATGGAGAAGTCCATTCACCTCGGGCAGGATTCTCCCAGAGCAGACAGGCGAGCCGGAGAATGTTGATGCCAGGGCAGGATTTGTGGATTTCCACAACAGCAAAACTAGCGCCGCACCTGGACTGATTCAGCAACTGTTAAGGGGCTAGCACCGGTGCCCCATGTGGAACACAATCGATTCCAATGGGAAACGGTGCCGGATTCACAGAATTTGAGGTTGACACTCAGGAGGCTAACAAGTTGTAGCCACATAGGGCTGGTTTAGCTCAGTGGGCTATACAGCTGGTTTATCGCAGGACAAGGCCAGCAGCCAGAGGCGTGGGTTCAATTCCCATACCGGCTGAGAATTCTGAATTCTCTCTCTGTGTACCCGAACAGGTGCCGGAATGCGGCGACTAGGGGATTTTCACAGTAACTTTAATCTAAGCCTACTTGTGACAATATAAAGATTATTATCATGCACACTTTACTCCCCACACACACTCATCCCAGCCAACAAGATGGCACTGGTTGCGCTGGAGCGTGCCCATCCCACTTATGGGTCGGCTGGGACCAGAGGGCACCTCGGGAGTGCCCTGGGGAGACACCCATATAATCTGTAGCCCTAGATTCACAGTGGTCGGTCAGCACCGTGCGCAACTGCATGGCTGTTTGCAGGCCACGGCAATGATGTTCCGTGCCCGTCCACCCTGACCCCACAGCCCACCTCCTGGCCACACCCGCAATTCCTCCCGGCCCTGGCAGAAGCTCCCCAGCCAGCGACACAACTGTCAGCAAACTCTGGCAACGTTGGACACTTTCTGTGCCCCCTCTTTCTCCCTCAGCAGCCACGGCGTCGGTCTGACAATGTGTAAAAGCAGGAGTGAACCTCACTATAGGGAATGCGGCCCAGTTGAGGTGGAACATTGTAGAGGCCGTGGAGCATAATGGATCAGGCCTGCTATTGATATGCCAATGGCGTTTACTGTATGTGAGTTCGGAAATGCATTGATGCCGTTGTCGAGGCATCGGAGAATTGACATTTGGCGTGAAATCGGCGCAAGCCATGACTTTGGCGTCAAAATCGATTCTCCGCTCAATCCCGTTTCCCGATTCTGGTGTCAGCAGATGGAGAATCCCGCCCCTGTTCTATTCGTTTTAAGGTAGGCAGATGGGTCCTAGATAGAGCTTTGAAGAGTATAGTCCAATTGGCAGCTTCTGATGATATTATAACTAAGAGTTAAGCTTCACTTCCATTGTTGGACATATTAGATTATTGACTTATAATTATTCTTAGGTCTCTATTCTGATCCTTTGAGTAGATATGTAAGCATTTTGGAATATCTGGAATGTGTTTGCTGTAATTGGGTCTTAAAAGAGCATAATATTTTAAAAGCTATAAGGGTTCAGTTCTTTATATATTTGTAAACTGCTCATCCATTGTTCTTGGTAGTGATAATTTCCACGTACCATCCTCTTCCTCAGTGAGTCATAGTGCCCATTATATGAGCTATCTGAAATTTTTTTATTATTTATTTATTTATTTAAAAAAAAAAATTTAGAGTGCCCAATTATTTTTTTCAATTAAGGGGCAATTTAGCGTAGCCAATCCACCTATCCTGCACATCTTTGGGTTGTGGGGGTGAAACCCACGCAGACACGGGGAGAATGTGCAAACTCCACACGGACAGTGACCCAGGGCCGGGATTCGAACCCGGGTCCTCAGCGCCATAGGCAGCAATGCTAACCACTGTGCCACCGTGCCGCCCTCTATCTGAAATTTTTAATTGAATTTTTCATATAATCCAAATTCATTTTGAATCTAACTTCTTCAAACAAACAACTAATTTGCAAGACATGGGCATTACAGCAAGGCTGCCATTTATTGCCCATTTCTAGTTTTTCTGAGAAGGTAATGATGAGCCGCCGACTTGAACTGGCGTATCAATGGGCTGAATTCTCTGCCTCGCGACGCCACAAACGCAAATTGCCATCGTGCTGAGAATCGGGCGTCCAACAAAAATCTAGGTTCACATCCTCCGCCGATTTGGGCTCTGGTCCTTCCCTGGCAGCGGTAACGATGTTTGCGTACCGTGCTGGTTTCAGAAGGCAAAGCCGGTATTTACTTTCATTTATATGTACTTACCGGGTTGGAGGCATAAGGTTCGCGCTTCCGCATACTCCGCCCCTCAGGCGGAAGTCAAGCGGACGCGAACGACTGCAAGTATTTACAAATGGGGACTGGGAGCCCTGGCTATGGAGGGGAAGCGGGTGGCTGAAAAACACTGAAGACGGTTGAAAACTGTCGGGCTTGCTTGTGGGGGGGTGGGGGGGGGGTTGCAGTAGTGGGAAATGACTTGGTGCTGAGTCCGTGAACCCGGGGTGTCCCCCTCGGGATTGGGGTGGCCTGGCTCAGACTACCATTGCTGCAGTTTGTCTTTCGTACGACTGACAGGCTTGTGGCTGCTCACTCTGCTGAGTGCGGCCTGTGTCCTTTAAGTGCTCAGAAGGTCCCCAGTTATTTGGGAGCCCGTCCCTCTGGACAACCTCACACCCCAGCTGTATCATCAAGGGCAAAGGTCAATCAGGAACCCACCAGAAGTTAGCATTCCTCAGAAGCATTGCCCCATTGCAGAGGAAGGTGATCAGCAGAGCTCACCGCAACAAGAGGACACCTTGTGGTCTTTGGAGCCTTCCCTGGTTATCTGCTCCTCTCAGGGCAGAGGCTTCACAAGTGATCGCCACCCCTCCAGATCACCAGCTGTCTCCTCCTGGTGAGGCTGGCAGGACGGACTGCCTCTGCCACCAACTCCTAGCCGGTATTCAGGAGGGCATGCTGGAGCCTGCGACCTACCTTGAGGAAGAGGGTGACCCCCGCTCCTCATTGGCATTAGGTTGTGGGTAAACCTCTGACTCGATGGGGCAGGTCTTCTGTGAGCCACCTTGGTGGCTGCCGGAGTGTGTGACAAGTGAAGTGTTTAAAAAAAGGTCCAGCTGCCAGGCCCTATAGTGCTAACTCCAGCCCCAGCTTGGACTGCACACTGGGCTGGGAATTGCTTTCAATTCATGTTGGCAGAGCGCTGTCCCAGTTGCACGTCCTGATCTCTTACAAATAGTGTGCCCAATGGAAATGCAAATCGCACGCTATTCAGTCCCAGCATCAACACTTTGGGTGGGATTCTCCAGTTCCCCAGCGGGTGTTTCTCAGCCACGTGCTGTTCCCTGGCGGTGGGCTTCTATCCTTCTACCTTCCCGCTGCTTGTCAATGGGATTTCCCAATAAAACCACCCCAGACCACCGCGAAACCCACTGGCGGGGTGTGCCCCCAGCAGGACAAGTGAATCGCAACAACCAGAGTATTCCCGCCTTTGTCTCCCAAATGGTGAATCCTGCCCAAGGCGTTTGAATTTCCCCCCAGTGCCGAAATTTCAGGATGTTGACCCAACGACGATAAGGAAACAATAATACATGGAACTTGGAGGTGATGTTCTCATATACCTACTGCCCTCATCTGAGTAACAGAGGTTCCAGGTCTAAGAACACAAGATGAAAAGTAATAGGAGCATGAGTAGGCCATTCAGCCCCTCTAGCCTGTTCCGTCATTCAATAAGGTCATGGGTGATCTGACTGTGGCCTCAACTCCACTTTCTTGCCTGCCCTTGTATTCTCCACTCCCATAACTCAGAAATGTAACTCAGTCTTGAATATGTTCAATGATCCAGCCTCCACTGAGTAGAGAATGACAAAGGTGAATGAACTTCTGGGAGCAGAACTTCTTCCTCATTTCCATCTTAAATAGGAAACCCCTTATTGTATAACTGTGTCCCTCGTTCTGGATTCCCACAAGAGAAAACATCCTTTTGTGAGGGCCACGAATAATCCAGCATGAGTTTGTAGTTAAACAGGAAGTAGCTTTATTTACCACAATATATACACGGTATCAGCAGTTCACTAACTGGTTCCCTCTCTAGCTGGTACCACACTGGCCAGCTCTATACAGCCGCACTGCTAATGATTCCCCCCCACCTCTCCTTGGGGAAGCTCATATTCCTCAAGGAACACGGGGTAACCAATTGTCCCCAGCCTATAGGATCTGGGCAGGTTATAACACATCCTCTCCATATCTGCTTTGCCAAGACCCCTTAGAATTGTCTGTGTTCCAATAGATTTGGCTCTCATTCTTCTAAACGACAATACGTATAGACCCAGCCTGTTCAACCTTTCCTCATAAGACAATCAGTTCATCCCAGGAATCAAACTTGTGATCCTTTGAACGGCTTCCAATAGGAATATATCCCTCACAGAAGGAGACCAAAGCTGCAGGCAGTACTCTAAATGTAGTTCCACCAATGCTCTCTATAGTTGTCGTAAGACGTCCTTACTTTTATACTTCCTTGCAATAGGGACCCAGCAGTCTATTTGCCTTGCTAATTACTTGTTGTAACTGCATGCTAGCTTCTTGTGATTAATGTGCAAGGAAACCCAGATCCTTCTGTGTTGCAGAATTCTGTAGTCTCGCTTCATTTACCTAATATTTTACTTATCTATTCCCCCTCGGAAAATGGAGAAGCTTGCATTTTCACACATAGTTCTCTGCTTCCCCCACTGGTGGGGTGGGGAGGGGGGAGGGAGGTTGGGGGTGGGGGGGACTCGCACAATGCAGTGAATTGTCTGTCTGCTGCATATTCCCTCGCCCAACTCATTTTGCGGGCAGCCATGGAGGAATCTGGTGCCCCTCTCCCTGCCCCTGCCCTGGAAACATGGGCTTATTGAGGCCCTTGTGGTCAATTAATGGCTACTTAAATGTCTCATCCCTCCCTAACCACCATTTTATCCAGTGGTAGGGGAAGACCCAAGCCAGGTGGTAGCCCGACAGCTTTGTTGGGCCAGCTGGTATTGTGAACGAGGTAAGGGGAACCTCCTTTGTGATCCCCTGTGCCCATTGGAGCCACCTCCTGGCCTCACAAACTTAGTCCCCCACATCCACATTTTCCTGCAGAATGTTTGAGGTGAGGGAAGCCGTCAGTGTCCCTGCTGATTTCATCTGTGGGAAGTGCACCCAACTCCAGCTCCTCAAAAACCGTGTTAGGGACCTGGAGCTTGAGCTGGATGAACTTCGGATCATTCGGGAGGCAGAGGGGGTCATAGATAGGAGCTTCAGGGAAGTAGTTACACCAAAGACTGGAGATAGATGGGTAACTGTAAGAGGGACTGGGAAGAAGCAGTCAGTGCAGGGACCCCCTGCGGTCGTTCCCCTGAGTAACAAGTATACCGTTTTGGATACTTGTGGGGGGGACGATTTACCAGGGGTAAGCCATGGGGTACGGGCCTCTGGCACGGAGTCTGTCCCTGTTGCTCAGAAGGGAAGGGGGGAAAGGAGTAGAACATTAGTAATTGGGGACTCAATAGTCAGGGGCACAGATAGGAGATTTTGTGGGAGCGAGAGAGACTCACGTTTGGTATGTTGCCTCCCAGGTGCAAGGGTACGTGATGTCTCGGATCGTGTTTTCCGGGTCCTTAAGGGGGAGGGGGAGCAGCCCCAAGTCGTAGTCCACATTGGCACTAACGACATAGGTAGGAAAGGGGACAAGGATGTCAGGCAGGCCTTTAGGGAGCTAGGATGGAAGCTCAGAGCGAGAACAAACAGAGTTGTTATCTCTGGGTTGTTGCCCGTGCCACGTGATAGTGAGATGAGGAATAGGGAGAGAGAGCAATTAAACACGTGGCTACAGGGATGGTGCAGGCGGGAGGGATTCAGATTCCTGGATAACTGGGGCTCTTTCTGGGGAAGGTGGGACCTCTATAGACAGGATGGTCTACATCTGAACCTGAGGGGCACCAATATCCTGGGGGGGAGATTTGTTAGTACTCTTTGGGGGGGTTTAAACTAATTCAGCAGGGGCATGGGAACCTGGATTGTAGTTTTGGGGTGCGAGAGATTGAGAGTAGAGAGGTCAGGAGCACAGTTTTGACTTCGCAGGAGGGCGGCAGTGTTCAGGTCTGTGGTTTGAAGTGTGTCTATTTCAATGCCAGGAGTATACGAAATAAGGTAGGGGAACTGGCAGCATGGGTTGGTACCTGGGACTTCGATGTTGTGGCCATTTCAGAGACATGGATAGAGCAGGGACAGGAATGGTTGTTGCAGGTTCCGGGGTTTAGGTGCTTTAGTAAGGTCAGAGAAGGGGGCAAAAGAGGGGGAGGTGTGGCGCTGCTAGTCAAGGACAGTATTACGGTGGTAGAAAGGATGCAAGATGGGGACTCTTCTTCCGAGGTAATATGGGCTGAGGTTAGAAACAGGAAAGGAGAGGTCACCCTGTTGGGAGTTTTCTATAGGCCACCTAATAGTTCTAGAGATGTAGAGGAAAGGATGGCGAAGATGATTCTGGAAAAGAGCGAAAGTAACAGGGTAGTTGTTATGGGAGACTTTAACTTTCCTAATATTGACTGGAAAAGATATAGTTCGAGTACATTGGATGGGTCGTTCTTTGTACAATGTGTGCAGGAGGGTTTTCTGACACAATATGTTGACAGGCCAACAAGAGGTGAGGCCACTTTGGATTTGGTTTTGGGTAATGAACCAGGCCAGGTGTTAGATCTGGAGGTAGGTGAACACTTTGGAGACAGTGACCACAATTCGGTGACCTTTACGTTAGTGATGGAAAGGGATAAGTATACCCCGCAGAGCAAGAGTTATAGCTGGGGGAAGGGCAATTATGATGCCATTAGACATGACTTAGGATGTGTTGGTTGGAGAAGTAGGCTGCAAGGGTTGGGCACACTGGATATGTGGAGCTTGTTCAAGGAACAGCTATTGCATGTTCTTGATAAGTACGTACCAGTCAGGCAGGGAGGAAGGGGTCGAGCGAGGGAACCGTGGTTTACCAAAGAAGTGGAATCTCTTGTTAAGAGGAAGAAGGAGGCCTATGTGAAGATGAGGCGTGAAGTTTCAGTTGGGGCGCTTGATAGTTACAAGGAAGCGAGGAAGGATCTAAAGAGAGAGCTGAGACGAGCAAGGAGGGGACATGAGAAGTCTTTGGCAGGTAGGATCAAGGAAAACCCAAAAGCTTTCTATAGGTATGTCAGGAATAAAAGAATGACTAGGGTAAGAGTAGGGCCAGTCAAGGACAGTGGTGGGAAGTTGTGTGTGGAGGCTGAGGAGATAAGCGAGATACTAAATGAATACTTTTCGTCAGTATTCACTCAAGAAAAAGATAATATTGTGGAGGAGAATGCTGAGACCCAGGCTATTAGAATAGATGGCATTGAGGTGCGTAGGGAAGAAGTGTTGGCAATTCTGGACAAGGTGAAAATAGATAAGTCCCCGGGGCCGGATGGGATTTATCCTAGGATTCTCTGGGAAGCCAGGGAAGAGATTGCTGAGCCTTTGGCTTTGATTTTTAGGTCATCATTGGCTACAGGAATAGTGCCAGAGGACTGGAGGATAGCAAATGTGGTCCCTTTGTTCAAGAAGGGGAGTAGAGATAACCCCAGTAACTATAGGCCGGTGAGCCTAACGTCTGTGGTGGGTAAAGTCTTGGAGAGGATTATAAAAGATACGATTTATAATCATCTAGATAGGAATAATATGATTAGGGATAGTCAGCATGGTTTTGTGAAGGGTAGGTCATGCCTCACGAACCTTATCGAGTTCTTTGAGAAGGTGACTGAACAGGTAGACGAGGGTAGAGCAGTTGATGTGGTGTATATGGATTTCAGTAAAGCGTTTGATAAGGTTCCCCACGGTCGGCTATTGCAGAAAATACGGAGGCTGGGGATTGAGGGTGATTTAGAGATGTGGATCAGAAATTGGCTAGTTGAAAGAAGACAGAGAGTGGTAGTTGATGGGAAATGTTCAGAATGGAGTTCAGTTACGAGTGGCGTACCACAAGGATCTGTTCTGGGGCCGTTGCTGTTTGTCATTTTTATAAATGACCTAGAGGAGGGCGCAGAAGGATGGGTGAGTAAATTTGCAGACGACACTAAAGTCGGTGGAGTTGTAGACAGTGCGGAAGGATGTTGCAGGTTACAGAGGGACATAGATAAGCTGCAGAGCTGGGCTGAGAGGTGGCAAATGGAGTTTAATGTGGAGAAGTGTGAGGTGATTCACTTTGGGAAGAATAACAGGAATGCGGAATATTTGGCTAATGGTAAAATTCTTGGTAGTGTGGATGAGCAGAGGGATCTCGGTGTCCATGTACATAGATCCCTGAAAGTTGCCACCCAGGTTGATAGGGTTGTGAAGAAGGCCTATGGTGTGTTGGCCTTTATTGGTAGAGGGATTGAGTTCCGGAGCCATGAGGTCATGATGCAGCTGTACCAAACTCTGGTACGGCCGCATTTGGAGTATTGCGTACAGTTCTGGTCGCCTCATTATAGGAAGGACGTGGAAGCTTTGGAACGGGTGCAGAGGAGATTTACCAGGATGTTGCCTGGTATGGAGGGAAAATCTTATGAGGAAAGGCTGATGGACTTGAGGTTGTTTTCGTTAGAGAGAAGAAGGTTAAGAGGTGACTTAATAGAGGCATACAAAATGATCAGAGGGTTAGATAGGGTGGACAGCGAGAGCCTTCTCCCGCGGATGGAGGTGGCTAGCACGAGGGGACATAGCCTTAAATTGAGGGGTAATAGATATAGGACAGAGGTCAGAGGTGGGTTTTTTACGCAAAGAGTGGTGAGGCCGTGGAATGCCCTACCTGCAACAGTAGTGAACTCGCCAACATTGAGGGCATTTAAAAATTTATTGGATAAGCATATGGATGATAAGGGCATAGTGTAGTTAGATGGCCTTTCGTTTTTTTTTTCCATGTCGGTGCAACATCGAGGGCCGAAGGGCCTGTACTGCGCTGTATCGTTCTATGTTCTATGTTCTATCCCTTAGCCTCCTTGCTGTGACCTACCAGCCAGTCCCTGTTGATATGGTCTTACCTAGAAGTCTGGCTTCTCTAACCTCCTTTTCTCCAGGGACTGCCTGCCGTTATAAAAGTGGCAATTGCTTGCAATTGGCATGCGGGAGCAAATGAGCCACCGGCAAATCTAACTGGCGATGAACCAATTAACACAACAAAAATAAACCACACCACCTTTATATGTTACTTGACACTCAGCAGATATGTAGCCTTGTAGATAAAGTTCTAAGTTCTCCCTTTCTCCCTCAACACCATGGTGAGTATTCCAGTTTCCACTTAAAAGTCTCTTCACTCGATCTCCTGAGTACCGTCGAACAGAAGTCCAGTGGCAAGGAACCTTCTGGTGACTCCTTGATCGTTAAATCTCACCTCTTCCAACAGGAAATCCATTTTCCTCAGCATTCTGCTTGATGGACAACACAAAACACAGTCTTTCCCTCTGCTCGGCAAAGCAGCAGCTGTTTTTGGTCTTCCACGCAAGGTCTCTGTATCTTTCTGGGTTTGAGAGGTCATGTCCAGCAAGGCCATCGGTACTTCTTTTGTGTCAAGATCTGAAAACTGGCACTTGAGTTTCTGTGAGTTTCGACCTGGACCTGATCTGTCCCCATGACAACCAAATCACTTGGGCCTGTCCCCAGGCAGACTACAGTATGATTTCCATCCCCTATTTCAGAAACTGTTTCTTTGAATCTACGGTCTCATTCATCACACATAGATTGGAAATAATTGAAGCCCCAATCCTAATCGCTGTGTTACTCCGCTGGATACAGTTTGCCAATTTGAAGATGACCCATTTACCCTGACTGTTTCTTGTGAGTAATCTAATCCGCTGCCCATGCTAAGATATTACCCCTGACATCATGAGCTTTTATCCTGTGTAATCTTCTATGTGGCGCCTTATTGAATGCCTTTTGGACATTCAAATATACTACAGCGATTGGTTCTCCTTCATTCAATCTGCTGGTCACATCCTTAAAATAACTCATAAGTTGCCCAAACACTATTTCCTTTTCATAAAACCATGTTGACTCTGCTTGATTGTATCATGATTTTCTAAATGCCCTGCTACTACTTCCTTGATAATGGATTCCAGCAATTTCCCGATGATAGATGTTGGGCTATCTGACCCCTAATCTCCTGCTTTTTGTCTCTCTCCTTTCTTGAATAGAAATATTATATTTGTGGTTTTCCACTGGGACCTTTCCAGAATCTGGGGAATTTTGGAAGACTGTAACAAATGCAGTCACTATACTGCCGTCACTCCCTTTAAGACCCAATGATACAGGGGCTTGTTAGCCTTTAGTTCCATTAGGTACTTTCTTCCTCTAGTAACAGTGATTGTTTTAAAATTTCCCTCTCCATTTTGTCCCTTGATTTTTTTCAGTTTCTTCTATTATGAAAACATACAAAATACTGGATCACAGTCTCTGTGACTTCCTTATTTCCCATTATTAATCCTCTACTTCCTTTCTTAATATTAACATTAAATCCCATCCTCTAAGGCATTCACTTTTTTGTGCTCTCTTCTTTTGTCAACTTGCTAAAACTGTCTGATTTTATATTTCTTGCTAGTTTACTTTCATGTTCTAATTTCTCCCCTTTCTTTGGTCACCTAAAATGATCTGGTTTCTAAAATGATATCAATATTCTGGCCTCTAATCTTTGCGGTATTGTACACCCTTTCTTTCAATTTAGACCATCCTTAATTAGTTAGTTGGCCACATGTGGTTCATCCTTCTCGTAGAGTCTTTCTCAATAATATATCTTTGTTGAGTTTGTTGAGAAATATTTCCTTAAATTCTGCCACTGCTTAGCTACTATCTTTTTCGCAGAAGACTCCCGCCAACTGTGTCTTGATGCCTTTCTTTTTGACTTTATTTAAGTTTAAGACACTAGTTTCAGACCTAAGTTTCTCATTCAAACTAAACTAAAATTCTTTGATTTTATGATCACTCTTTCCACAGGACCCTTTAAATGAGATCATTATTTGATAATATCTCACTACCCATTACTATGTCTAAAATAGCCTATTCCCCAGCTGATTCCACAATGGATTCTTCTAAACAATTGTCTGAAATACTCTATGGGAACTTATCCACAAGGATATCTTTGCCAATTTATTTGTCTAACCTATATAAAGCTTAAAATCACACATAATTATGGCAGTACCCTTCTTACAAGCCCCATTTTTTCCTGATTTATACTCTGTCTAACAGTGCAGTGACTATGAGGTGGCCTGTAAACTGTTTCCCTTGCTATTTCTTATCTCCAGCGAAACTGATGCTATATCTTCATCTTCTAAACCAAGATCCTTTCTCACTATCATGTGGGTCTCATTCTTTATCAGCCATTATTTATCCCATCCATTTTTCCTCCTCATCTCTTCAAAATGTCAAAAATCCTTGAATATTCTGTTTCCAGCATGGTCAGTTTTAAACTAGGGGCTGGATTCTCCGATTCTGGGGCTATGTCCCCATGCCGTCATGGGAAATGTGACGTTTAATGCCAGAAAAACGGGCATAAAACTGCCAACGATTCCCCATTTTGCTGTGGGCTAGCAGTCAGACAGCGTAGAGCAACCTACTCTAGCTGCCGATATGCCCCGGAGAATTGCTGGATCCATGGCGGTGCATGCGCAAGGCGGCAGCCGCTCGCAGTCACGGCCGGCAAAATAGTCCCCCCCTTCGGCCAGCTCACGTACCCCGGACAACCCCCCCCCCCCCCCCCCACAGTGAGACCAGCCCCTGATGAAGTCCTCCCCTGACTTTAAGACTCCCTGATTGATTAACATGAGCAGATATGTTGATTCCTCAGTGGAGGTCCGGACCATCACTGGACTAATGCAGACCATGCTCCAGCTCTGATACACACACTTCAGTGAGACCAGTAAGTCAAGCAGTTGGATATTCACCTGGTGTCTAATATATCGTAAGGCGGTAAGAGCAGTCAGTAGAGACGACAGTGGAGGGTCTCTGCATGCTCACCTGACCATAGATGCTGAACCTTGGAGGATGCCGACAAAGAGGACAATTCTGGATCCTCAGCAACAAATGTGAGAGGTATTGGCAGGATTTCTAGGGACACGGTGCATGTTTGGAGAGAGATTGCAGGAGTTCATATCAAGCATAAGTGCCATGGTGTCATGGGAGTTTGTGATGATATCTTTGTCCATGGAAAGAGTGGCCACCTGCACGGAATATCAAGTGCAGCCATCATGCGAGTGCATACTTGCCCACACTTAGAATGACACCTTCAATAGGACTGATCAAAATATTATCTTGGGCCTTCAGTATCACACTGAACTGAATATTGAAGAGGACCTTCCGATTTGACGTGGAAACTGAACTGTATCTTCAGCATTCCCATTGCCTTCTCAATTATACATTTTGTTGTTATATTGCTTGTGCTTCTGGACCCCTTTGCTTGACTTCCTCATCTTGTTTGGATGCCATTAACCATATTTTAAGTCTTGGCGGCAAGGTGGAGCAGTGGTTAGCACCGCTGCCTACGGCGCTGAGGACCCGGGTTCGATCCCGGCCTCGGATCACTATGCGGAGTTTGCACATTCTCCCCGTGTCTGCTTCGTCTCACCCCGACAACAGCAAGATGTGCAGCTAAGATGGATTGGCCTGGCTAAATTTCCCCTCAATAAACAAATAACATATTTTAAGTATGATGTGGAGATGCCGGCGTTGGACTGGGGTGAGCACAGTAAGAAGTCTTACAACACCAGGTTAAAGTCCAACAGGTTTGTTTCAAACACGAGCTTTCGGAGCACGGCTCCTTCTTCAGGTGACCTGAAGAAGGAGCCGTGCTCCGAAAGCTCGTGTTTGAAACAAACCTGTTGGACTTTAACCTGGTGTTGTAAGACTTCATATTTTAAGTAGATAGCCCTTGTCCCCCAACAGCCAAGTGGCGAATCTTCATTGAAGTCTGTTAAGCTCAGGCAGGGTGGACTGGAGCAGGACAAGAGCATGATGGCAGTCCCGTGGCAATTTTGCACAGATCTATATGATGATCTTTCTGCGGTTCCACCGAACTGCACAGTTGATGGAGTTGAACCCCTTCCAGTTCATCAGTACTCTTGGTGATCGCGGCCTGACTGCATTGCCACATGTGTGCAAGTCAACGATGCTTCGTACCTGTGGGATGACTGGGAGAGCCACAAACCTGAACACCAGCACATTCTAACTGGCATTGTGGGTGGCAAAGTGCACATAATTGGCCGAACTGGTAAACATAGCATTGGTCAGCTGTGTACTGCATTTGGCTGTGATATTCTCTAAATCTCTCCTGCAGTTGAGGGAAGTAATCACGTTGACATTCACTAGTAAAGTGTGGGCACCAGATTGACTTGGTAGCAGATCTTGCTTCAGCAAAATGCAAAAGTCTGTCATCACCTTATGGGATACTAAATGACAAGGGAGTCATGGGTACAGGGGTAGACAGGAAAGTAGAGGCCACGCTGAGGTCAGCCATAATGGTATCAAACGGAGGAGCAGGCTCGAGGCGCCGAATGGGAAAAGGGTCCCAAGGCACTATTTTGCAAGAGAGTAGGGGAGCTCATCCACTCTCATGGCCATTTAATATTTATCCTTCACTTAACATCACTGTGATAACTAAAAGCAGATTAACAGGTCCTTTTTGCTTTGCTGTTTACGAGACCACGGTGTGCGCACATATGCTGCCACCCTTTCAGCACTTCAAAAGAAGTATTTTTTATGAGTATTAAAGTGCTTTGAGAAATCCTGAGGTTATGATCGCCTTAAAATGCTAAAAACCTATTATGAACTTTTAGTTTGAGA
Source organism: Scyliorhinus canicula (assembly GCF_902713615.1). Taxonomy (NCBI): domain Eukaryota; kingdom Metazoa; phylum Chordata; class Chondrichthyes; order Carcharhiniformes; family Scyliorhinidae; genus Scyliorhinus; species Scyliorhinus canicula. Next base: position 66,334,830 of record NC_052165.1, on the reverse strand, counting down.
AATCCTCCCCATAATAGTTGCTACTTCTATTTACGGCCTGGTTAGCTTTCAGAATAACGTATCTAGGAAGCTGCAATTAAAAGATCCCTGAAATTTCACTCTGATACTTTGCCCCAGCAAAGAATATCTATTCTATAAGGCCTGCTTTTAGATTTCACATTTGTATTCATTTACACAAATAAAAATGAATGCTTGTAACACAAGGGTGTGATAAAGCAATTGTAAATGACATTTTGCAGAAATGAATGGTGGGCCGCTGGTAAAAATGTGACCTCTGTGTTCAGGCAGAAGTGTAATCCATTCCATTATATTCGGAGCTATGTTTTAAGCAGTGACTGTGCATTGTACAAAGCAGATAGGACGACAAACAATAGACTCCTTGATGAGCAATTAAATCCATTTATGTGCTTTATTGTCCCGAACAATAATCCATTAAACAGCAGAGCCAGGAACTTCAAACTGCTTTATTTGTGTCTAATATTTGGGTCACGACTACATCTTTTTTGGATTTTCACTGTTGTGATAATGTAATACCTTAAAGAGACATTGTCCTCAGGCAAGCGCTTGGTGAACCAGAGTGGGAAGAGCTGCACACGATTTAGTTCCAGTTGCCCTATTTTAGGTCGTGATTTACATCACTGTGTATGTCAATAAATTAGAAAACCAAGCTTCTTTCTGCTTGTGACGATATTGATTTGTCAAGTCAAGAAGGCAATGGTTCCTTCAGTGAAATGAAGCCCATCTCTCGGACACAGAGGAACATGCAGAAATTGAAGCCCCACCTAATGTCCCTCAATTATTTTTTCTGGGCACTATCTTTCTTAGCTCACTTGGCTAAATCGCTGGCTTTTAAAGCAGACCAAGCAGGCCAGCGGTACGGTTCAATTCCCGTACCAGCCTCCCTGGACAGGCGCCGGAATGTGGCGACTAGGGGCTTTTCACAGTAACTTCATTGAAGCCTCCTCGTGACAATAAAGCGATTTTCATTTTCATCATGCCTTCGCTGGCTTTAAGAAAGAGCTATTCAATTACATAGAACATAGAACATAGAACAGTACAGCACAGAACAGGCCCTTCGGCCCTCAATGTTGTGCCGAGCCATGATCACCCTACTCAAACCCACATATCCACCCTATACCCGTAACCCAACAACCCCCCCCTTAACCTTACTTTTATTAGGACACTACGGGCAATTTAGCATGGCCAATCCACCTAACCCGCACATCTTTGGACTGTGGGAGGAAACCGGAGCACCTGGAGGAAACCCACGCACACAGGGGGAGGACGTGCAGACTCCACACAGACAGTGACCCAGCCGGGAATTGAACCTGGGACCCTGGAGCTGTGAAGCATTTATGCTAACCACCATGCTACCCTGCTGCCCCGAAATTAGTTCCACTCTCCTGCCCTTACCCTATAAACTTACAATTTTGTCCCCTTCAAAGTGTATATCCAGTTTCTTTTTGAAATTCACAGTAGAATCTACTTGCGCCGCCATTTCAGGCAGTGCATTAGAAACCCTAACAACTTGCTGTGTGTAAAAAAAAAATCTCCTCATCCTGGTTCTTTTGTCGACTCTAAATATTTGTAACTGCTAGTTACTGATGTTGGATAATGGGCTATAAACATTGATTTCCGGTCAGTGGACACAATTAGTTTACTCTATCAAAGCCCTTCATAATTTTGAGACCTCTATGAAATCTATATAATAATAATAATCTTTATTGTCACAAGTAGGCTTACATTAACACTGCAATGAAGTTACTGTGTGTGGTGATATGATTTTCATTGCTGTCTGCCATTGGGGCAGAACACCGGCTTACCATTGGCCCTGGTCGGTCATGTGCCTCTCGACCGATTGGTTAAGACCAGTCATGTGACGGCTCTCCGATTGGTCGAGAGGCTGAATTAACCACGCCTCCTTGCCGAAGTATAAATAGTCGAAACGCCCGGCGGTCGTCCATTTTATTGTAGACAACCGCAGGGCTAAGTTCTAGCTTATTAAAGCCTAACTTTTGTACAGCAACTCGTCTCTCATGCAATTGATGGCTCATCACTGTGAAAAGCCCCTAGTCGCCACATTCCGGCGCCTGTTCGGGTCACAGAGGGAGAATTCAGAATGTCCAATTCACCTAACAGCACGTCTTTCGGCACTTGTGGGAGGAAACCGGAGCACCCGGAGGAAACCCACACAGACACAGTGAGCCCCTGCAGACTCTGCACAGGCAATGACCCAAGCCAGGCATTGAACCTGGTACCCTGGAGCTGTGAAGCAACAGTGTTCCCCACTGTGCTACTGTGCCACCCCCCCTCCCCCCCCCCCGCCCCGCGACCATAATCTTTGCTGCTGCAAGAAAAACAATCCCAGCTTCTCCAGTCTCACTGCATAGTCTTTCTTCACTAATGGTTGTTCAAATCGTTATTGTCAATCTGTCCTCACAGCTTCTTCTACCAAGACCACGTACATCAGCTACAGCAACCATGCAAACTGACTTGACTTTGCAAAACCCGAAGTAGTCTGAAGAGACTGCATGTATGAAAACCACCCTCGCGTCTCATCATTTGGAAAGCGCTCAGAGTGTATTACCTGCTGTGAGGCCGAAGGAAGAGCGGCCCTCAGCCCAGTCGGATTGAGGCCGACCCCATGTGTATTCCAAGACAGGCCTGGTGACAAGGAAAACCCAAACAGAGCATCATGCAATCGGCAGTTTTTGTTTTTTGGCGAGGAATGCCGGCCAGAGTGAACCCATGCCTGTTGTTCTACTTGTAAGTCTTGTGATTGTGCAATTCTTCATTCTTGTTCATGTTAGATTTGAAAGGCTTTCTTCTGCCCTGCGTAACGCAAAAAAAAGGGCTTGTGTGTACCAACTAGCAGGATTGCAACTGTGTGGCACTTAAAATAAATGCAAAGGTTGAAGCATGTCTAATTTTTTATACAACGGATGTATTTGTAATAAAGGAATGTTTTACAAAATTCAGAGTTTCTTTGGGTTGCAGGTTCACGTGTAATCTAGTGTGAATTATCCATGCCTGCCGAAAAAGATGGAAATAATTCACTTTATGTTTTGTTTTATGACCTGATCAGCCAGAGCGAATGGACATTAGCAACAAGTACACTAGGCTTGATTAAAGTCTATTATAAATGAGGTTAGGAACTTAGGGATCTGGAGTAGCTTATTCAGCTCCTCAGGCCTGTTCACCATTCAATAAGATCATAGCTGATTTATGGTTTGGAAGATTTTGGACAGCACCAATGACTACAATATACATTTTCATGCTTATTTTCTGGATATTTACAAAAATCTGGTATATCCACAAAGGGTTCTGTTTTCGTTGAAAGGTATTGAAAATGACCAGTGGGAGTTGATCAGTTCCCCCGAACCCCACCTTGCTTGATAATACGGTGCTACTTTGCCATTAAACGTTTAGTCTGGGCAATACATACAATATGGGGCAGCTAAGTAACACAAGGAATTACAACATCTGACATTCACATAGCACCTGCAACACGGTAAAACATCCCAAGGTGCATTTAGAGACAACACAGCACAATCCAGATTTCAGACAGCTAGTCAGAGCAGAAATGGAACCATAGAATCCATGGTCACCTCAATATGAATGTAGTGAGCTTTCACGAGCAGCCCAGTTAAAACACCTGCCTATCATGAGTGGAAACAGCGCAGAGCAAGCTATAGTAACCAGGGTGAACGATAAAAATGGCCAACAAGTAGTTTTGCATTCAAATCGTTCTTCTTCTCCAAGAACTAACAACCAAACTTGTGATAAATCCACACTGAAAGCTCTGCTGCTACACTACTAGTTGTGCATTTAAATCGTATGTTGAGCATAAGCAAACCACATGTGGACTATAACCACTGGGAGTGCTACTGCCTTTGACCTGCAGAAATTGAATTAAGCTAAGGCATCTTGAATTATTTACTTCAGGTTGTCTGGGCTAATTAACGCCCCCCCCCCCCCCCCCCCCCGCCCCACCCAAAATTGTTCCGATTCCAATTCCATTTCAGTCAAACATGCTGGTTTCAGGGCATTTTGCTGTTGTCATTTTAAGCGTGTTAAATCCAGAAAAGATGCAGGAAAGCATTAGAGTGTCAGAAGAGACATCAGCAGACACAATAAAACAAAAGGATTTTCTTCTCACCCCACCACCAGCTGTAGTTACCCAAGACAAAGCACACAGTCGATCTTAAGCCGTGTTATGTTTTGCTTACTGAACTAGGGACCAAATGGGCATCTAACTTTTTCAAGAAAAAGACACGGGAGGAAGGAGCAAATTATATTTCTGGATTAATATAATATTACATTAAGCACTTGGCAAGAAAGGAACGTGTAGTATTTCCAGATGGAATTTATTAAGTTTACAAGCTCAAAGCTTTTCATCCATGTAATGAATGCTTCACAGTTTTATTGTGGCACAAGACAGAATGATGAGCAACATCACAGTGAGATCCACTTTATGTTTCTTCCCTCATTTCTCCAGTCAGTGCTCCCATCTGACAAGAGCTGACTAGTTTCACTTGGCTACGTATACACATTTTCGCACTTCTTAAGAGAATATTGCATTAGTCATAAACACCCCTCGCATGACACTGACAGTATAAGTTCTGCATGAATTTTGGTGAAGCGCTAACAAATAATTCTATATGGTACATGATTTACACTGAGCAACGTTGTGAAACCGGTGAATATAAGCAGTGGTGGAGTGATCCTATGTTAACAAGGTGTGTACTGGAATGTAAATCGCTTCCAGCTTTAATTTCTCTATTACAGTGGATCCCTAATAAAATTAACTCCAGGTTACCAAAGAAAGTTAACTCTTAAAAAGGTACTTGATCTTAGTCCTGCGGATATGGCATCCAGGTCACTGCACTTAAGATGATTTTCTTGCAGCCCATTTGGCTCTAACGCATTGATTTGAGACCCGCTGAGTCTGGGTGAGAACAAATGCTCGACCAACATTCCAAATCAGGCACCTGCTATGGGCGTCGACCTCGGCTGGGAGGTTAGACTAAAGCACCTTGCGGTGGCCGTGTAGACTTCTCTTTTACCATTAAATGGTAAATGAAAAAAAATCTAATTTTAGCGAGGGGCGGGTGGGATCGTAGAGGGTTGTTAAGGAGACATTCTTCCTCAAGCATTGACAAAGAGCAGCATTGAACACTGCCATAGTGAGGCCCAGTGCCCAGCTTCACCTGCTCTGCTAATTGGGAGGCTAGCAAAAATGAATTGAAAAAAATCAAAATGAGTTGATAGTACGTAGGCTCCACTGTAATCAATATTGTTGATATCATTTGTTAAAGAAAGATTGAGTAAATACCATGAAATGTTTCTCCTGTACTTATCTGGTATTTTTTATTGAAACGAATTGACTAAAAATTATTGAATTTTTATTGTCGTCTTTCCTTGATCTACTTTCTTCCACATAAAGAGAAAGGTAATGGATGTTGCCAGAGTGTAACTGTGTAAAATGTTATATACGTGACTTGGGATTGCACACTGAACATGGCGCGTGTTCTCAAAATGGCAACCCACTACTGGGTATCGTGGCATAGTATTAACAAATTAGAATAACATGACATACTTTTTATGACCAAAACATACACATTCAAAGTTATGGGAAGCCAATTTTGAGAAGAAATCAGGAAAACTCTATTGACTTGACCAAAATACAACGAGATGTCTTGAAGGATAAGCTTTGAGGGGTCAGTCGGTAAGTTGAATTTTCTGCTGCTCTGGAAGTACAAACCATATAAGTTAGTACATTACTTTCTACCAGTGACTGCAATAGGGAAATATACAGGATAGTTATTAGGCTTCAAATGAGTGATATGCATTTCAGACAGGCCTTGGGTTTTGTTTAACTTAGTTCATGCCTGATGAGGGAGAAAACTGGATTTGATTACTTTCTCGGACTTTACTTGTTGTATTCCCTCTTAGTTAGGGCACAGTAAATGTGCAGTAAAGATTGTTGGTGTTGAGGCCCTGGCAGCTTGCGTCCACTTTCAAGAATTTACCTTTTCTGTCTGCTCCTGATTGTTAATTGGAGCTCGTGTGATAGAATGGTATTACCCCTGCATATGGGCTAGAAAGAAGATCCTGGTTCAAGTCCTTACCAGGCCGTGTTGGCCATGGAAGAAGCATCCAATACATGGTTCAATGGTGTTATGCTGATGATCAACCCAGGTATCCTTCCATCATCTCTCCACTATGCTTTTGAAAAATAATATTTTATTGAAGGTTTCATATTTAACAAACGCAAACTGAACTACAACACAACTGTGAAAATTAGTCAAACATGGTAGATTGTCGCATCAACAACACAAGAAATTAGAGATATAGAAACATTTCCAACAAGAGCTAAATCCCCCCTGAATCCTCCTTAACCCCACCCATAAACTCTACATCCCCCCTAACAGCTGATGGGAAGTAACTCTTTGAAGAGAGAGATAAATGGCTGCCACCTCAGATAGAATCCTTCCACTGACCCCCTGACGGTGTACTTGACCTTTTCCAGGTATTAAAAGCCCATAAGGTCACCCAACCAGGCAGAGGCACAAGGCGGAGCGGACGCTCCCCATCCCAGCAGAACCTGCCTTCGGGCTATTAGTGAGGCAAAGGCAAGCATATCCGCCCTCACCCCGGTCCACAAACCCGGCGAGTCTGACACCCTGAAAATAGCCACAAACGGACAAGGCTCCAGATCAATGTTAACAACCTCTGACATGGTGTTAAAGAAGGTGACCCAAAAGCTCACCATCTTTGGATAAAACCAGAACGTGTGGGTATGGTTGGCGGGCCCAAGAGAACACTGCTCGCACCTGTCCTCTTCTCGATCAAAGAATCTGCTCATCCTACTTTTGGTGAGATGAGCTCTGTGAACCATCTTGAGTTGGATGAGGCTGAGTTGTGTGCCAGATGAGGTGTCATTTATCCGACAGAGGGCCTGATTCCACACATCCTAACATGAAACGCAGGGCAAGTCCCGTGGACTAAGTCTTGCAATTAAAAATATCAAAACAGTGTGACCCTGATAGTTGGAATTTTGGCGAGAATTCCTCCCAACTGGTGAACCGTCCATCTAATAACAGGTCTCTGAAGCACGCTCGCTCATTCCCTCCCAAAGCCTGAACAGGTGAATCCAAACACGATGGTGGAAACAAATGATTACCATTTATTGGAGCCAGTAATGACATGGCACTCAACTTGTAATGTCTGTGCTGCCTCCATATCTTCAAGGTGGAGATCACCACTGAGGGATATCTCGTTGGAGAGAGTGGTTACTAGGGCCCAAAGGCTCAATCATTTACATGTACTTGCCTCCGTCCTCCCCACACGGTGTCCAATTTTCTGTTCCACCCCAACACCTTCTCTGCATTGGCCGCCCAGTAAAACATGAAGAAATTGGGTCGTGCGGGACCACCCAACTGTCAGCCTCTCTGGAGGTGCACCCTCTGAATTCTCAGCACCCTAGCCACCCATAGAAAGGAATTTGCTAACTTGTTCACTCAACAAAAAACAGTTTAGCGAGAAAAATAGGAAGGCATTGGAACAAAAATAGAAGCCGCGGCAGAATGTCAATTTTGACGCTTTGAACTCTGCCCTCCAGGGACGAAGGCAGACTACTCTATTTCTGTAAATTGAATCTCAACTCAATCTCTCTGCTATGTTAACTCCAAAAACAGTTTATGGTGAAGGAATAAGTCTGCCGGTCTTTTACCTTTAGAATATTTATTCTCAGAGCAGCTCAACAGAGCCTCCATCTGCTTCACCACACCCAACTATTCCATTTATGTCCATTTATAGATAAGCCGATGCTTATCACTTGCCTTTAACAATACAATTGGCCAAAGGATGCAATTGTTGATACATTGGTACACTATCCCCCAAAATGGCGTTAAAAAAAAGTGTGAATAGACACCAGAAAAAAATTGCTGCTCTAGCAAATATAACAGCTTTTACTATGTTGGGTGCAGCATCATCTCCTTTGCCACATTTAATGTACTGAAGTGCAATGAAAAAAATGTTGACTGAACTAGGTATCATGCTTGTAGGCTAATTTCTATTCTTGAAGTCACCTCAATTCTTGGTCTCACATTTGTACCAATTCAGTAAGGGAAAAACTGCTCACACCCCAAACTTGAACCCAGGATGCCTAAATGTAGTACCTGCAACAAGTATCCATGGTTTAAGGAGAATGGGGGGATCCCAGTCACATTATTTATCCTTTCTGAAAATACATATTGATGAACAATCTGCTTCAATTTGCTGCCCTCGATTGACAACTACCCTGGTAAAGCTCATTGATGCCACTTGCATTTGAAGAATCACCATTGGATGGAATATTAGATGGCATCAGGCACCATGCAGCTGTTATTTAGCAAGGAAACAATATTTTCAGGAAAGGAGGGAGAAAATAGAATCATAGACTCATAGAATCCCTACAGTGCAGAAGGAAGCCATTCGGCCCATCGAGTCTGCACCAGCCCTCTGAATGAGCACCCTACCTAGGCCTAATTCCCCCACCTTATCCCGTACCCCGACCCTACTGGCAATTTAGTCCACCTAACCTGCACAGCTTTGGACTGTGGGAGGAAACCGGAGCACCTGGAGGAAACCCACGCAGACATGGGGAGAACGTGCAAACTCCACACAGACAGTGACCCGAGGTGAGAATCGAACCTGGGTCCCTGGTGCTACAAGGCAGCAGTGCTAAACAGTGTGCCACCATGAGAAATAGGGGAGAAAACATATTTAAGGAACATTTAATAATAATAATAATAATTACAAGTAGGCTTCAATGAAGTTACTGTGAAAAGCCCCTAGTCGCCACATGTTCAGGGAGGCTGGTTCGGGAACTGAACCCGCGCTGCTGGCCTTGTTCTGCATTACAAGCCAGCTATTTAGTCCACTGTGCTAATATGGAAATTATTCTTTTTTTCCAGACTTTCTCCAGCCAGTACTCAAACAATGAAGATATAGTTGCAGTTGGGAAGTGGGGGGTCAGTTCATTTCTTAATTACCCAACTTGTGAAATGTGGTGGTTCCATGATCCAACAACAGTGAGGATATTGGCTCCACAGTGAATCCCACTGTCTTGATCACATTGCACAAAGAATGATGATGCATTTGGCAGCCACTTGCAGCTCATTTTTATGGAACCCCTACAGCTCACAATGATAAGAGACTTCTTTTGCAGTGAACCTGGGAAAATTCCTCGTCATGTCCCAGCCCTTGTCCAAACACCTATTAATATTGCTGTCAACCCAGCCTAGAAAGATGAAGCCAAACTGACTCAGCTGATTATTTTTCCCCTTGTTGTGCCTGCATGTGGTGTCAGGCTTAATCTCTATTCCGCGCTGTGCTAAATGCTCACAGCCAGGGTGGTGATGAATTGGCACAGTGCTAATTGTCAAAGGGGAATGTTTGAACAGGAAAATCATCCAAGGTTTCTGCTCCTTATTGCTGTCCTAGTGCATCTGCTGGGCACATGGCTAAGGAAGTTACAGTTGAGTGCAATCCCTTCCTTATCTAATGTGTCATAGAAGTTGAACTTCCATCACGCATTAGGGTCGTAATTTCTGGTAGCGTCCCTCTGGAATTGGGACGGGACATGGTTGGTAGATCCCGGGAGAGGCCTCTTCCATGATTTGTACAATAGAACCTCTCCAGTGCGGAAGGAGGCCATTTGGCTATCGAGTCTGCACTGACCCTCTGAAAGAGCACTATACCTAGGCACATTTCCCCGCCCTATCCCCGTAACCCCACCTAACCTGCACATCTTTGGACTGTGGGAGGAAACTACAGCACCTGGAGGAAACTCATGCAGACACGGGGAGAACATGCAAACTCCACCCAGACGAATTCCCGGCGGTCATTATGCCTCGTGCGATCCAATGAGACTCTAACCCAGACTCACATAACTGAAAGAACTTAAAAGCTCACTTAGCTATGCTGCAACCTCATCAAAGGGCCACCCGACATCCATTGGCCTCGCTGAGGACACCCCAGCCAGGCGCTGTTTAGCTCTGGTTCCCACAAACTGGGAGCAGATGGACGATATTTGGGGGATCTCCCAGGCAATGGGTGGCCCCCAGGTGGTCGGCTTCGGGTACCAGGCTGGTACCCTGACGCTGCCAGTGCCATCTGTGTACTGTGGCACCAGCAACACCAACTAATTTTCACTTAAGAGCCCCACAACAAACTTGAGATAGGATGAAGTCAAAAAGTTGGTTTACTAGCACACTCAAAACATGGGAGGAGGGTAGCAATATTGCATTCTTCACATTCATACTGTAGACGAGGAATAGATGAAAGAAAGATTTATAAGCAGGGACCACAGAGAAAATAAATATTGTTTAATGCAGGTTCCAAAATTCAGAATCGAAGTCCACTGAGGTTTTCCTTCATGGAGGCCGGCAGACTGAAAAACCAAACCTGTATAATTCACTTTTCCGGTGGTGTTGACCTTACACAATGAAGTAGGCATGCAGAGATGAATCAGTCTTGTAGGCAATGGTACAGAATCTCCAATAGAATCAGTATAGATGGGACTAGGTCAGCACGGTAGCATGGTGGTTAGCATAAATGCTTCACAGCTCCAGGGTCCCAGGTTCGATTCCCAGCTGGGTCACTGTCTGTGTGGAGTCTGCACGTCCTCCCCGTGTGTGCGTGGGTTTCCTCCGGGTGCTCCGATTTCCTCCCACAATCCAAAGATGTGCGGGTTAGGTGGATTGGCCATGCTAAATTGCCCGTAGTGTCGTAAAAAAAGAGTAAGGTTGGGGGGGGTTGGGTTACGGATACGTGGGTTTGAGTAGGGTGATCATTGCTCGGCACAACATCGAGGGCCGAAGGGCCTGTTCTGTGCTGTACTGTTCTATGTTCTAGGTGACCACCCTGGGCCAGACCTCCTTTTCTGTGACTCTGCTAGTTAGATGGCAAAACAGAACACTGAGACTTTGCAGTTCCACCAGCCAGAGATCCATGCCACATGGCTCCCACCTCAATACTAAATTTGACAGGGGTATGTATTCCTTTCTTGGGTCGTCAAGATTGTTATATATATAACCCATTAGAAATTGAAAGGAAAGTGTGAGGCCCTTTGACATAGCAGAAGAGCAGACTCCTGTTCTCCAGCCTGGGTTACGAACTGTAGATGGCCTTTGTATAACTCTTTGAATTTGGTCTGCGCTGCTCACAATGTGTCATTAGTGGATCTTCAGGGATAACGAGGTCCAATACTGCCAGGCAGCAGGTTGATATCAATTCAGCCATTTTAGATCTTTGTCCCATTTGAACATTTTTGAGATAGCAATTAACATATCTCTCTAAATATATTATTTTTAAAAATATACAGGGTGAGTCATAAATAATCCCTCAGAAAGAACAGCATAAATTTGAAACACTGATTCGCTGTAAAATTTAAAATCGGATCCAATTTTTGTACAAAGAAAGAAATATGTTGTATTTGCATAGCACCTTTCACAATGTTCCAAAGTGTTTTACAGAGAGTGACGCACTTTTTTAGACAGAAGGCGGAATTTTCCAGCACTTTGAATTTTTAAACAAATATATATCTCTTTAGTTTTTTTTCCCATTTTAAAACAATAAACGGAACAAATAACAGAAAAATTGATGCAAAACCGGTGCAGACAGAACAAGACTTAATACCAGCATAAATACAAGCAAAACATTACAGAATAGATTCAGAACAGGTCAGTTGAGGAACCAGAGCCTCTCGCTTAATTTCCAGATTAATCCAACAATGAGATGCCACTGAGAGTGGGGAAAAGAGGGTAAGATCCTATTAATACAGAGCATAACAACACACCCTTAGAGTAACAACTTGAGATGAACTGAATGAAGTTGAATTAAGATGAATGGACTCATGGAAAGCCTAGCAAAAGCAAGTCAGCCAAAGTGGAGCCTATATTGGGATCCCATACTGCACAGTTTACGGAACGCATTGGATTTAGTGCCGAACAGGATGTCGGATATCCCATGGGGATGCATTCCATAATCAGCCTATGCCTGTTTTGGTTAGACGGATATTTGTCACTAATGCAGGAACATAGAATATTCTTACAAGCAGCAAAGGTCAGAATATTACATAGCCCTTTTAAAATTAGAATTTGTGATTCGAAAAAGAACATAAAACAACAAGACATGTAGATGGAAAATTGACTGCTCTGCTTCAATGTCGAGCCAGAGGACGTCGGATCCATCGTAACCCAGTCTCTAATATATCTTAGAGGAGAGGCCGGCTGATAAAGCCTAATATTCAAGTGACCTAAACCTCCCTCCTTCCCCCCGTCTCTGGTAAACTGGAGCTTAGCCAACTTAAGGCAAGGATACTTTTTGTTCCAAATAAATGTTCGACTCATTGCATTAATTTTTTTGACGATTCCAGCTGAGAGCAGAATAGGCAGCATTTGCAAAGGGTTCTACAATCTTGGCTATATGTACATTTTAATTAGGCTGATCTTCCCAAACCATAAAATCGGGAGCGCTGACCACCAAGTGAGATCCCATCTAATAGCTGCGATTTCATAGAATTTACAGTGCAGAAAGAGGCCATTCGGCCCATCGAGTCTGCACCAGCTCTTGGAATGAGCACCCTACCCAAGCCCATACCTCCGCCCTATACCCATAACCCAGTAACCCCACCTAACACTAAGGGCAATTTGGACCCTGAGGGCAATTTAGCCTGGCCAATTCACCTAACCTGCACATCTTTGGACTGTGGGAGGAAACCGGAGCACCCGGAGGAAACCCACGCACACACGGGGAGAACGTGCAGACTCCACACAGACAGTGACCCAAGCCGGGATTCGAACCTGGGACGCTGGAGCTGTGAAGCATTTGTGCTAACCACTATGCTACCGTGCTGCCCTAAAGATCACTTGAGGGAGGTTGGGCTCATATAGCTGTCTAAGGGAGGAGACCCAAGATATGAAAATCCGATGGTGGGCCATCTAAAGGGGAAATTAACGAGTGGTGGTTTACCGTCAGGCCCCCACCAACGTGACCTTGGACTTATCAAAGTTAATCTTGTAACCAGAAAAGGCATTAAAACTATCCACCACTCTAATAATGACAGGGACTGAAACGCCAGGATTCAACACAAAAAACAGCACATTATCCGCATAAAAAATCATCTTGTGTGGCTTCATCCCACATTCCAACCCCAATATCAACGGACCTGACCTAATGGCTCCACCAAAGCAAACAACAAGGGTGGGTGGGGGGGGGGGGGGGGGGGGGGGGCGCGGCAGAGGGCAACCTTACCTAGTCTCTCTCTGAAGCCCAAGGTTCAACGACCTCAATCTGTTTGTGATCGCTGCTGCCTTGGGTCTTTAATACAATAATTGAATCCACTTAATACAATTCCCTCCAATTCTCAGCCTCGCAACGTATAAACCAGATAATTTGACTCAATTTGGTCAAACACTTTTCCTGCATCTAAGGAAATCACCATTCCATCCAGTTCATGTTCTGAAAGGTCTGTATCACAGTTTGCAGCCTTCTAACGATATTAATCAAAATTCTTCCCGTGATAAACCCCGTCTGATACTCCCGTACTATTGTCGGAAGGATGTCTTCCATCCTTTTGGCCAGAAACTCGGATAACAGTTTCAAGTTAACATTCAGAAGAGATATTCACCTACAGGTGGCACACTCCTCCGGGTCAGAATCAAAGATGTATTAGCCTCACGTGGAGTCAGCGGCAACATCCCGACTCAAAAGAGTGACAATCCATACCCACCAATGGGTTTAATACCAAATCCTTAAACTCCCTATAAAGCTCATACCCAAAGCCAACTGGTCCTGGTGCCTTACCCAGCTGAAGTTGCTTAGTGGGCTTTCATAACTCCTCCTTCAAAAGAAGAGCATTGCGAGCCCCCCCGTTTGTTCTGGGAGCTTCAAACAAGAGAAGAAATGTTGCTTACCCACCAACTGAATGCCCAGACTTGTATAATCCTGCATAGAATTCCCTAAATGCCCCATTTATCTCTTCTGTCTTCATAAGCCTTTTCCCGCCCACCAACCACACAGCAGGGATTGCCCTGGAGCCAGCCTTTTTCACTGTCAAGCAGGCTAAATATTTGTTCGGTTTATTCCCAAACTTATACAATTCGCAAACCTAAGCTTTTCCCAGCCTGTTGAGTCAATAGGAAGTCTAGGGCCACCCTTGCCGCACCAACCTCCTTCAGCAATTGCCTATTGGACGTCTTCATACAACACTCATCTGCTTTCGCCAAGCAGTTCTGCCTCAGCCTTTTATTAGCAGCATAAGAAATAATCAGCATGAATCTTACACGGTTTTGAGATTTTATACCTCCATCACCTTGCCAGAGGCACAAAATCCTGGCCATGTTGCAATGCAGAAAACATGACAGCCAATTTTCACACAGCAAGTTCCCATAGACAGCAGTGAGATGCTGACCAGATGGTCTGCTTGAGGTGTTGGTTGACAGATAAATATTGGTCAAGATAATCATGAGAAAACACCCATCCTCATCTCCAGAATAGTGGGATTTTTTCCACCCATCTGAGAAGCCAGGCGGTGCCTTGATTTAAAATCTCACATGAAGGACGACACTTTCTGTGGTGTTCTTTGTGATTATGTTATCATTTTGGATGTTGTAGTGTTCACAAAAACAACAGAAGCTAAGTTCATTAACAAAGCTAACTTTTATTTACACTACTTATTAAAACGTAACCACTTACTCCTGTAGTAAACAATAGTCTAGTAATCTGCAATGTACGCTCTACTAATTCTAGTCTCTACACTCTTTCTATAACTGTATTCTACACTCACTGTTCCTCTCCAGCCTTCTCCCAGAAGCTTGTGAGTCAATGTTTTATATAGTTCTGCATCTACCTCCATCTGGTGGTTAATTATGATACAACATTAACCCTCTGCATTCTGAACATTCCACATAATGTCGCACTTTCGACAGCGCATCTCCATCTCGGTACTACAATGGATTGTAAACCTGGCTTATGGGCTCAAGATTATGGAATGGAAATTGAACCTATGACCTTCTGACTCAGATACAACTGTACTACTGGGCAGCACGGTGGCGTAGTGGGTTAGCCCTGCTGCCTCACGGCGCCTAGGTCCCAGGTTCAATCCCGGTTCTGGGTCACTGTCCGTGTGGAGTTTACACATTCTCCCCGTGTTTGTGTGGGTTACGCCCCCACAACCCAAAGATGTGCAGGCTAGGTGGATTGGCCACGCTAAATTGCCATTTCATTGGAAAAAATAATTTTTTTAAAAAACAACTGTACTACTGCTGAGGCATGGTTTAACACCCAATTCTTTAAAGAAGCATCAATTTGAAAATCAAAATGATAGATGTGTTTATTGGACATAGGTGAAACATATTTGGATTTCAGTCCTTTAGTTGTTGTTTAGTAGTCTGTGTGGTCCTTTGACACTGATTTGAAAGCTTAGGGGCCATCTAAAGGATACTTTTTCTCTGACAAAGCCAACATAATTTTTTTGTACTCGCCTGCAACTATGTTGCACAGTTGTCAACCTTTCTTGATATAAAATGTAATTTCTGTTATTTTCCCCAGCGGAGGATGAGAGGCTCCTACAAATGTTGCCCCTCTGTTTTTGTTCAGTTTGCTTCATGCGTTAAAGAGCATAACATTCAATTTCAGAACCTGAGAGTGAAACTATTAAAAATGTCAATGATGCTTACAATGATGTCAATGATGCTTCAGACCTGAAGCTAGGCCGTGCTACCAAATGTGATGCCTTGTTGTAAAATAAACAGCGATAAAAACAATCCCAAGATTTCAACAATGTTCCCTTTGTAAACGTGAAAGAATAATTTCAATTCCGTGTGCAGTCAAAAACTCCATATTGAAGCAAGAGAAGAACGATAGACACAATAACCACATTAATTCTCTGTACGCCACAAAAGGGCCAAAAGGGCTTTTCGCAGTAACTTCATTGAAGCCTACTTGTGACAATAAGCCATTATTATTATATGGATGCAGATGTTGAGGGTACTTCCATGTGGATATAGTGTCCATGCTGTGAAGTAGGGTCTGATTCCATTGAATATCTGTAGCAGCCTGCCCCTTTAAGGGGTGAGATCTCAGAGGGGCATGTGGGTTGAAGCGTGCGAATCCTGGGGCTGAGCGTGGGTTTTTCCTGATAGTTGGGAGTCTGGAGTCATGGAGTGCGGTCGGCTTTATCTCACTCTCTGTAAATAGTTATTTAGCTTTAATAAACCGTTTATTCGTTGATCTACTGGATGGTTGATAGTCTTTAAAAATACTACATTTGGCAACAGGGATCAATCAGACTGCCTTTCCTACTACCACAGAAATCAGAAGAGTAGGTCTCATGTGGAAATCTTTTTTCCTTTGAAGTAAACTTGTTCAGCCGTCTACGAATGTGAAAATCCACCTTTTTGGGAAAATTGAACCATTCGATCCTAACACGGAGCAGTGGCTGCTTTCCTTTGAACACCTGCGCTTATTTTTAAGACCAATGAAATTGGGGGGGGGGGAGAAGCAGCAGGTAATCCTATTAACAGCCTGCAGGGTTCCGAACTATAATCTGATTAGGAGTCTGATTTCTCTAGAAGCCCCTGACTCCAAAACCTTTGAGGAGTTTGTGGAATTAGTAATGAGGAAAGATTGGTAAAGACAGCACTCAAAGCGTTGTGATCTGACACCCATATCACAAAGAGACAGTCGCTGAAACCACTAACAGCCTGAAAAAGACTGTCACGTTTCAGGGTTTTTAAACACATTTTTCTGCAACAAGGATTTAGAAACCAGTTACGAGTAAGTGGTATGTTTCGATCACAGCGGGCGCTCAGCATTGCTATTTCTCTTTATAGCCATATGGTACAGCTGTTGCAATAAGACTTTATTTCTTAATAGGAGAGGCAATGTCACAGCTTGCAGTCTAAAAGACCGAAACTTTGAGAGTCGGTAGTTTTGTTCCAAATGCATTGAGACAGGGTAACCATCCATGCCCCACATCATTTTGAAAAACGATTCTTGAGACACAAATTTTAAATGTAGGAAAAGGCAGGCAGTCTTACTGACACCCCACAGGTAGAATAAAGTCAGAGCCACCCGCTTTCTGATGGGGGCGAAGGGGGGAGGTGGCGGGGTGGGGTGGGGTGGAGGGTAGGGGGGTATTGTGTAAAGTGTCAAAAAGGGACATGAGCTCTCAAGCCAGTTGGGCCTTGCCATAGAATTTGGCCAAACAAGGGGAAACTCACTTATCTCAGGTACAGAACTAGTCAGACCAGTTGGATTTACAATGAAGTAGATTCACAGCAGACCTCAATATCAAGGAGACATTGTGGAGCGTCATCAGCAGAAGAATTGCATTCCACCTTTATCAGTAACTTTGATGTTCGGCATATCCCTCACTCTACCATTACCACCGGAGACTAATCTTGGTTCAATGAGGAGTGTAGAAGACCATGCCACGAGGAGCGCCACAAAATTAACCTGGTGAAGAGCCGAAGCATCTGCAATGGCCAGAGCTAAGTGTTCTCACAAACAACTAGAGAACAAAAGCTCTCTCGTCCTGTCACATCCGGCCATGGATGACAAGCGGATGAAATAACCAATAGAATGAGGAGGGTGCATGACAATCCCCGGGCTGAATTCTCTGGTCACCAAAATCATGTTCGGCGAATGGCCGGAGAATCCGGATTCCCAACCAAATTGGGGGTGGCGCTGTTTTCGCGATGCGCTGCCCCCTGCAAAGAAGCGTACTCTAGGAGTACCCGCCCCACATATCGACTGGCTCAGGACATTGCCTGAGGCCCACCCTCTGATGCTCCGTCCGCAACCAGCTGATTCCCCGACAGCGTGGGTCTCTCACGGTCTCATCCGTCATGGCGGCTGCAGACTCAATCCAGCACCGCTACAGTCTGGGGAGAGCAGATCCGCGGGCAGGGGGAACATTATTCGAGGCTGGGGGCACTGTGGGGAGGTGGGCCGGGGCACACGAACCGACCAAAGGGGGTGCACTATTTTGCGGGCCAGGTCCGCTGGAGGCCGCCACCATGCACATGCACGTCCATGGACCCGGCAATTCTCCAGGGCCTATCGGCAGCTAGAGGCAGGAGTCTGCGCTGCCGTCCTGCTGGCCCCAGCAAAATGGGGAATTTGTGGCCGTTTTGCGCAATTTTCTATGGCGTAAAACACCACCGTTCCCACGCCAGCGTGGGGACATAGCCCCAGAATCGGAGAATGCAGCCTCTCATGTTCAGTGATGGTGGAGTGCAGCACTTCAGTGCAAAAGGTAAAGCTGAAACATTTGCAATCATCTCCAGTCAAATATGCTAAGTGGAGGACCTCTTATGGCCTCCTCCTGAGGTCTCAACCATCACAGATGCCAGTCTTCAGCCAATTAAATTCATACCACACGATATCAAGAAATCTCTGAGTGTATTAGGCTAAGTGATGTTCAGGCTTGGACTGATAAGTAGCAAGTTCCACAACGATTCCAGGCATTGACCCGCTCTAACAAGAGGAGCTCTAACCACCTCCCCTTGGCAATCAACAGCATTAAATTCACCAAATCCTCCACCGGCAGTCTTCTGGGGTTAGCATTGACCAGAAACTAACTGGACCAATTAAAAAATACTGTGGTTACAAGGGCAGTTCAGGCATCAGATATTCTGAAGCAAATAACTCATCACCTGATTCGCTAGAATTTCCTTCAACTACAGAATTGTAATGGAAGAGTCTCCAGGTGTCTGGATGTGTGCAGGTCCAACAACACCTCCAGGAAAAAGCAACAACTTGCTTGGTGCCCCATCCATGACGTTAAACATTCAATCCATCGACTAATGGTGTTCAGTGACAGCAGTGTACCATTTACAAGCTGCACGGCAGAAACTCACCAAGGTTTTTTTCAGCAGCATCGATCAAACCTGTGAACTCTACCACCCAAAAGAATAAGGGCGCAGATGTGTTGGAACACTACAATGTGTAAGGTGTCTTCAAAGCCAAGAACGTGATCATGCATTTCCTTCCCTTCATCATCCCTATGTCAAAATCCTGGAACTCCCTGCCTATCAGCCCTGTGAGAATACCTTTACCTCACAGATTGCAACAGTTCAAGAAGGCAGTTCACCACGATCTTCTCAAGGGAAATTAGGGATGGGCAATAAATGCTGACCTTGCCAGTGATGCTCACATCCCACACATATGAAGGAAGACGATAATGGTCAACCAGAAAAATTAAGTGAGCCCATTAATTTAAACATAAAAGCCTGGATCTTTGTGGAGTTGTGGAGATTCTGGTGCATTAAAAATGGCTGCCAGATCCAGGATCTAGAGGTCCCGCCCCCATATCCAGTGGAAACTAGATTCTCGATAAGCAAGGGGGTGAAACATTATCAGGGTATGTAGAAATGTGGAACTGACGTTACAACCAGTGATCTTACTCAATGGCTGAGCAGGCTCGAGAGGGTGAGTGGCCTACTGCTCCTAATTTGTATGTTTGCATTATCACATGTAAATGATTAGCTATCTTTGATGTGGCGTTATGAGTACAATTGTTCATTTTTTTCTGAAGGATTAAGTACTTGAGGGGATTTAAATGTATATGAGCTTTTGTGTAGTTAAGTCCGTAATAGATATTTAGAGCTTTATGACATCTCAGCATAGCTTCTGCAGTCTGTTCATGGTGAGCCTGGGTGAATTGGCATGGAAGATGTAAGGGAAAAGTGTGGGTGAGGGGATTTTACGTAGGCACAAAATTGGCATAAATCATTGGAAGCCATGGGGTGTATGGGAATACACAAATTATTGCAATTTTGACATTGGGTATAAAGAATCAAGGGGTGGATAATGCAGCATGAGTTGGCACTATGTTGGCATAAGTGGCCATAGGTGGGGAGACATGACTTGGCATGCAGGTTAGGAGAAGCTGCTGATCTGGTTGGAAGAAACTAAATGAGTCTAAACCCCAGAGAACTGAGACAGGCCTTTTAAACAGCCCGTCTTGGCATTCGGCATTGCCTCTGGCTGCGCTGCCTTGGATTTCTGTCCGGTGGGGCGGCAGGCCCGACTCCATCCAACACCAACAACCCCAAATTGAAGATACCACCCTTTGGGGCGCTTTTCCCAAACTGGGAAATTTTGTAGCTCGCCACATCAGCCTCGGGAGCGGAAATTGGATTGGATTGGATTTGTTTATTATCATGTGTACCGAGGTACAGTGAAAAGTATTTTTCTGCAAGCAGCTCAACAGGTCATTCAGTACATGGGAAGAAAAGGGAATTAAACAAAATTCAAGAAAATACAAGAAAATACATAATAGGACAACACAAGATATGCAATGTAACTACATAAGCATTGGCATTGGTTGAAGCATACAGGGTGTAGTGTTAATGAGGTCAGTCAATAAGAGGGTAATTTAGGAGTCTGGTGACAGTGGGGAAGCTGTTTTTGAGTCTGTTCGTGCGTGTTCTCAGACTTCTGTATCTCCTGCCCGATGGAAGAAGTTGGAAAAGTGAGTAAGCCGGGTGGGAGGGATCCTTGATTATGCTGCCCGCTTTCCCCAGGCAGCGGGAGGTGTAGATGGAATCAATGGATGGGAGGCAGGTTCGTGTGATGGACTGGGCGGTATTCACGACTCTCTGAAGTACCTTGCGGTCCTGGGCCGAGCAGTTGCCATACCAGGCTGTGATGCAGCCCTATAGGATGCTTTCCTGGGCTGTATGTGTTAAAATTATTTTTGTTCATGAGGAGGGATCAGAAGTTCCTTTAAGACGAGTTTGGATTCCAATTGCTGCTCTGCACATTTTACTTCCAGCCTGCAAAACAGAGCCGTTTAAAGATTTTCGACTGGCGGAAACGGTGAATCCTGCTGCTGAGGGCAGACAAAAGAGACAACATGTTCAATTCAGGTCAGGCTGTTACACCCCTGGATTGCCCTACTGTACAATTAAATATTGACCAGAAGGAGCACACATCTTAGTATAAGGCTGCAAATGTTTACAGGGGTGAGCTACGGCCAGGAACATATCCAGTAAAGCTCCAACAGTTTTGACATGTTATATAGATCAGCTGCAGCATTCCTGTTTGGTTTAGATCCTTCAAGTCATATAAAATGCTGCGCTGTAACTTCTATTCTCCTGCCTGTTGCCTCTGATATAATATGGTTTACTTCCAGATGTGAGATTTCTTATTCTATTCGGTTTTTTTTTGGCTCACAGGATATCAGGTATCCATCTGTATTAGCCAATTGCTTTGATCTTACTAACAAGCTATAAATGCCTGTATAATGACTATAAATGGCTCACACAGCTTCGTAAATAGGAACATTCAACTTTTTGCTCTTTAGGGTACCAAGTCATAAATGCCAGAATGCAACTCAGAGAAAGAACCAATTCAGTGATTGGTTCTAGATGTCGTTTATTGTTGTTGGAGGCACAATTCCAAAAAGAACCTTTTGGAATATATAGTATTATGTTGTAGTCCAATTTCCACTTGGGCAGGTAATCTACAGAAGCAGCAAAATGGAATTGGTCACCAGTGGGTGACAGAAGAGGAGCAGGTGGGGATCAATGGTGCCACGTGGCCATGCAGTTCAGTCCTTCATGCATGAAAGCGAGAGAACCTCCATTTCAATAGTGTTATTCACATTCCAATGAAGCACTTTGAAATTCACTGTTGTTATACACACCCTGCAAGGGTCACTGCATTTCAAATGTAATTCATTAGGGAGATCCAGACGAAGACTACATGAACTGCAGCCGGCCATTCTGCTCTCTGAGTGTCCTCTCTCATGCAATTAGAATATGGCTGATCTATGCTTCACCTCGGTGTATCTGCCTTTGCTGCATGGTGGCATGGTGTCATAGTGGCTAGCACTGCTGCCTCACAGCGCCAGGGACCCGGGTTCAATTGAGGCCTCGGGTGACTGTGTGGAGTTTGCACTTTCTCCCAGTGTCTGCGTGGGTTTCGGCCGGGTGCTCCGGTTTCCTCCCACAGTCCAAAGATGTGCAGGTTAGGTGGATTAGCCATGCTAAATTGTCCCTTCATGTCCAAAAGGTTAGGTGTGTTACGGGGATCAGTTGGAAGCTTGGGCTTGTCAGGTGCCCTTTCCAAGGGGCAGTGCAGACTCGGAGGGCTGAATGGCCTCCTTCTGCACTTTTGAGTGGTGGGATTGTGGGGAGGGGGGGGGGGGGGGGGGGGGGGGGGGGGGGGGGGCAATTTGAGATTTCTACAACCCTTTGTCTGAAAAAGTGCTTCCCGATCACGATGCTAATTAGCTCCGCTGAATCTCCCACCTGAAGATATTTGATGGGATACTCCGTTTCGGCAGCCACGTGTTTCTTGACGGCGTGCCATTTGCTGGCGGTGGATTCTATCTTCCCGTCGCTTGTCAATGGAATTTCCCATTGAAACCAGTCCACACTTCTGGGAAATCCGCAGGCGGGTGTGCGCTGCTGGCAAGAACAAAGAAAGCCAACAGCCGGAGAATTCCGGCCATTGTTTCCTATCAAATCCCATCTCAATCAAATCACACCTCATTCTGCTACTCACGCGGGAATTCAAAACAAATTGCTGTAAGCTGTCCTCGTAACTTAACCAGCTGAGCCTTCAATGTCATTCTGCACATGTGTGGTACCCCCTCTAAATCCGGAATCTCCTCAGTCATGTTTGGTGCCAAAAACTGAACTTGAGACATAACTTTATGCAGCTAAAACATAACTTTCTCTACTTCAGTTTCCAGCTCACTTGAGGTAAAAACATTACATTACCTTCAATGATTAATTTTTGTTCCACTCCTTGAAATAATTTTCATTTTCGTCTCATTTCATTACATCCAATTTTAGATTTAGTTTAGCTAGTTCCCAAAATTAGTCTCAGCGCCAAAATACAATGACACCAACATAAGGAACAAGAGCAGGAGTAGGCCATTCAGCCCTTTGAGCCCACCCTGTTATTCATTGAAATCACGGCTGGGCTTCTAATTCAACATAATTTTTCTGCTCTGTCCCCATATCCCTTGATGTTTTTTGTACGTTTTTTGGCGAAATCTATCAATCTCAGTCTTGAACATATTTAATGTCACAGCCCTCGGGGCAGACATTTCCAATGATTCACACCCTCTGAGTGAAGAAATTTTCCCTCCTCTCAGTGTCAAACAACCTGCCCTTTATTTTGAGACTGTGATGGGACCTGGCTCTAGATTCCCCCCAAGTCATGGGAAACATCCTTCCTGTATTCACCCTGTTGAGCCCTGGAAGAATTGCGTATGTTTGAATGAGATCAGCACTTATTTTTCTAATATACAGGGAAGAAAGGCCCAGTCCATATAATCTTTCCTAATAAAATGATCCCTGCTTCCCAAGCATTCATTTAGTGAACCCTCGTTGCGCTCCCTCTGTGGAAAGTATATCTTTCCGTTGATAAGACGAAAATGGCACACAATGCTCCAGGTGCATTCTCACCAAGGGACGAAATAACTGCAGTAGGACATTTTTCCCTCTCTACTCAAACCCTCTTACAATAAAGGCCAACAGACCATTTGACTTCTTAATTGCCTGCTGTACCTGCATGTCTGTGCGGAGTCTGCACATCCTCCCCGTGTGTGCGTGGGTTTCCTCCGGGTGCTCTGGTTTCCTCCCACAGTCCAAAGGTGTGCAGGTTAGGTGGATTGGCCATGATAAATTGCCCTTAGTGTACAAAATTGCCCTTAGTGTTGGGTGGGGATAGGGTGGGGGTAGGGTGGGGGTGTGGGCTTGAGTAGGGTGCTCTTTCCAAGAGCCGGTGCAAACTCGATGGGCCGAATGGCCTCCTTCTGCACTGTAAATTCTATGTCCATCTATGGTTTGCTTTCAGTAATTCATGAACAACGACATCCAATTCCCTTTTGAAGTTCAAAACTTTCCAGCCTCTCAGCATTTAAGAAATACCCTGGGGCTGGATTCTCCACCGGCGAATTCTCAGTTGCACCGGCAGCGCACCCACGCCCGCGGATTTCCCAGCGGCACGGGGTGGCCACAATGGGAAATCCCATTGAAAGGTGGCGGAAACGATGAATCCTGTTGCTGATGAGGGCACGCCGACCAGGAAAACTTGGCTGGCAGACTGGAGAAACCAGCCGCTGGTTTGGCAAAAAGAGGCAGAGAGCAACAGTGGAAGAGTTTTTCAAAATGGAGATCTGTAACTAGTGGTGTTCAACAGGGACAGTGCTGGGACCACTGTTGTTTGTAACATATAAATGATCTGGAGGAAAATGTAGATGGTCTGATTATTAAGTTTGCAGATTACACTAAGATATTGCAGATAGTGAGGGGCACTGTCAGAGAATACAGCAGAATATAGATAGATTGGAGAGTTGGGTAGCGTAATAGCAGATGGTGTTCAATCCAGATGAACGCGAAATGATGCATTTTGGAATGCTCTGTTAATTAAACAGAATAGTGGTATTGTAGTCGGAGATGACCCTAGGTTTCAATATCGAGATGCAGTGCAGGATTCTCCATTGTTTTTTGGCCGCCAAAGAGCAATGGTTACAAAAAGCACAATACAAAGCAGGAAATTAGAGGTAACAAAGATAATACAGTAACCGTGGGGGGTTTCCATCTACATATAAGACTAATTAGTACTAATGTTGTGAAGGACAACATTTTGGAATTTACATGGAAGAACCAACTAGGGAATGGGCTATTTTAGATCTAGTATTGGTGATGAAAAAGGGCTAATTAATAACCTTGTTGTACAGGAGCCTTTAGGAATAAGTGACCATGAGAGGACAGAATTTTACATGAAGCTAAAAGTAATGTATTTCAATCAGAAACTAGGGTCTTAAATCTAAATAAATGAAATAATGGAGGCAAATTGGCTCTGGCACATTGAGAAACTATGTTCAAATGTATAATGGTAAACAGGCAATGGTAACATTTAAAGAAGTAAAACAGAGTTACAACAAAAAAGATATTCCTTTAACGCACAAAAATCCAGCAAGGATAATGTTCCACCAAAACTAACAAAATAAATCAAGGATTATATTTTCCGAGGAAACATTATAGAATTCAACAAAGGAGGGTCAAGAAAAAGATTAAGTAAGGGAAAATAGAACATGAGTGAAGTAGCAAGGGGCATAAAAATGAACTGTAAAAGCTTCTATAGGTATGTAAAAAGGAAAAGATTCTCAAAAACATTTGTGGGTCCATTACAAGTGAAGTCAGGCGAATTTATGTTGGGGAGCAATGAAATTGCAGAGAAACTAAACAAAATAATTTTAACGTTTCCAGCCCCTCCTCAACAGATTTTCCTATGGTAGATGTGGCAATCCATTGATATCCCTGTTGACTTGGTTGGAATGGGAGCGGGTGAAGCCTTATAATTTTACTCCTTGTGCCTGTATATATAGAAGAATATACTAAAAACCTGCCAGAAATAATTAGGAATCAAGGGACTTCGTAAATGAGGAATAGCAAGATAGTATTTGTGAAGAAAACAGTACAGGAGAAATTAACAGGACTTAAAATACAGAAATCCCCTGGACCTGATGATTTACATCCCAGAGGAGGCTATGGAGACATTAATGCATTGATGGCATCTTTCAACCTTCTTTAGACTCTGGAATGATTCCTGCTGGCATCTTCCAAACTTCGTTAGACTCTGGAATGGTTCCTGCCTATTGGAAGGTGGCAAATGTAACCCCACAGTTTAAAAACTGAGGGAGAGAGAAAATGGGGAACTACTGATGTGTTAACCTTAACCTGTAGGAGGAAAAATGCAAGAATGTAGAATAAAGGGTGAGATAACAGGGCACTTAGAAAATAATGGTAGGATGGGCAGAGTCAACATATGTTTATCAAAGGAAAATCATATTTTGTAAACCTGTTGGAGTTTTGAGGATGTAACTAACATAATAGATAAGGGTCAACCAGTGGATGTGGTACATTTAGATTTTCAGAAAACTTTCAATAAGGTCCAGCTCAAGAGGTTAGCAAACAAAATTCGAGCACATAGGATTGGAGGGAATATATTGGCATGGATTGAGAACTGGTTAACGGACAGAAAACAGAGGAGGAATTAATTGGGCATTCTCAGGTTAGCAGGCTATAACTACTAGGGTATTGCAAGGATCAGGGCTTGGACCCCAGCTATTCATAATCTACATCAATGATTTGGATGTGGGGACTAAAGATAAGGGGCTGGATTCTACGCTTCCCAAACCGAGTGTTTCTTGGTGGCACGCCATTCGCTGGTGATGGGATCCTCTCTTCCTGCCACTTGTCAATGGGATTTCCCAATGAAGCCACCCCATGCCGCTGGGAAACCCATGAGTAGGGGTTGTCAGCAGGAATACGGAATCCCAATGGCTGGAGAATTCTGGCTCAGTTCTTTATCCATCTAGCTAGCACACCCCGAATCCCTTGCGACTACCTTTTGTACCAGTCTGCCATGAGGGACCTTGTCAAACACCTTACTGAAGTCACATAGACACATCCACGGCTGCTCCCTCATCAATTAATTTTGTCACCTCCTCAAAAAACTATATCAAGTTGGCAAGGTATGACCTTTCCTGCACAAAACTATGTTGCCTATCACTAACAGGTCCATTTGATTCCAAATGTGAATAAATCCTGCCCTGAGTATCTTCTCCAACAGCTTCCCCAGTACTGACGTCAGGCTCACTGGCCCATAATTAACTGGACTTGTCTCCCTTAATACATTTTAAAAATGAGTTGTTAATAAAGACCTGGTGTTAATGCACACACTACAAAGACTATTTCAGGGTGTCCAAAGGAGGATTTTCCAGTTTGCCATTGCTTTCTGCAGTGTGACTGATGAAGAAACTCTCTCACTCTTACTGCCTGCCACCAGGCTTGTTGGAAGGATTTAAAGGCTGATAATCAACCTGTTTGGCCATGTTATGAGCACATCTTCCATGACTTGATCCTGAGGTGCCGGCTCAGAGATAAGGACGCACCCACCACCAGAGGACCTCCCTGTCCCCTTTTCATTTTACTTAACAAAAATAAATCAGAATTTTAGAGTAGGTCCTTTCTGAATTGACAGATCGCCAATCCTATAGTTTTATTCAGCTAAATTTCTTTGAAACTCAGTATTCTAGACACTTGAGGTAGCTCATCTTGTGGATTGAGAGGATAAGCAGTTTACTATCTCTGGGTTTACAGGGAACAAGAGATGAGACTTAATAGGCAAGACAAGAGCAATGGAATTCAATTCAGTAAGCTATTAAAAATGGTTATAGATAGAACATAAGGCACGCAACACAACTATTTGGACATGCAATTAGGCAATGCCTAGTCTAACTGATATCATCCATAAATTCCCAGGGAAAGAGAGGTAATTATCTTATTAGAAGGTTGAGCAGATTAATATGCTCTCCATGAAGAAGTCAGAATATAAAAGCAAGGTGCTAAAAAAACATCTGTGCAATCTTTGTTCAGTAGGTAACGCTTTCTGGGTTAGAAGGTTATGGAGGCAAGTTCCTCTAGTCTTAAGCACAAAATCCCGGCTGACACTCCAATGGAACATTCAGGAAGTGTTGCATTTGAAGAGTTGCCATCCCTAAGATGAAACATTAAGCGGAGGATTTATCTCTTGAATTGAATATTAAAGATCCCCAGGAACTATTTGAAGATGAGCGGGTGTGCACTTTTTGAAGAAGTGCTATGCTGGCTAACCTCCCTTAACTGAGCAGTACTGTGAAAACCACATTAACTGATTGGTGTTTGTCTGCATAACAACTGTATCTATATTCCACAGTATGTGAAGTTCTCTGAGATGTTTCTGAAAGTGGCAATATGAAGCTACATAAACACCAATCTTTCTTTCTGAAGGATACTTTACAATTAGACATTTAAAAATGACAGTGGACTAACCAAAACAATGCGAATAAAATTGTTTTTGCTGCTTGCTTTTCATTTGTATATGATATTTTCTGTTTGTCAAGTAACTATAACAGAACATACTTCCAAAAGAAAGAAACAATATTCCTTTTGCTATATAAGTTACTGCTCATCTTCAAATATATCACTGTTCTTCTGCTTGACAACACCAGTATCATAAATACCTTTCTTTTATGTGTCTTTGTAAACAAATGTTTTGGTCGAGATGAAATTTCTAATGTGAAGCCTTCACAGATCATTTTCAGTGGTTGATGTTAATCTATCCTATGGGTGCCCAATAATTCTTTTCCATTGCATCATTCCCTGTGCAACCAATAATTCCTTTGCAGACATTTCTGACAAGATTGTTTTTTTTCCCTTTATTTTTTCATTATTATTCATCACCAACAAGGCCAACATTTGCTGCCCATCCCAAATTGCCCTTGAACTGAGTGGCTTACTAGGGCCACTTCCGAGATCAGTTAATAGTCAACCATTGGATCTGGAGAGACATGTAAGTCAGACCAGGTAAGGATGGTAGATTTCCTTCCCTGAAGGGCATTAGTGAGCCAGATGGGTTTTTACAGCAATTGTTAATAGTTCATGGTCACCATGAAACCAGGAGAGGTGGCACGGTGGCATAGTGGTTTGCACTGCTGTCTCAAAGCGTCAGGGACCCCGGGTTCAATTCCGACCTCAGGAAACTGTCTGTGTGGAGTTTTCACATTCTCCCCCTGTCTGCGTGGGTTTTCTCCGGATGCTCCCTCTTCTTCCCAGTCCAGATATGCAGGTTAGGTGGATTAGCCGTGCTAAATTGCCCCTTAGTGTTCAAAAGGTGGCATTATGGGAATAGGGCAGGGGAGTGGGCCGAGTTGGGGTGTTCTTTTTGAGGGTCGGTGCAGACTCGACGGGCCGAATGGCCTCCTTCTACACTGTAGGGATTCTATGATTCTCTGAGGAGAACCCGAGGCTCAGAGGAGTGCAAAAGAGAGGTAAGGTAAGGCCTAATGCCTCATTAGTGGCGGATCTCGGACCTGAGGGGAGAATCCGAGACTCAGGGTAGTACAAAAGAGAGGTAAAGTAAGGCCTAATCCACTTACCTTTTCAGAGGCGGAGGCGGCAGGATAAATCAGTGCTAGTACGGGGTCAGACAGCAGCGTTCTGAGGTGATGTCACAGTACAGAAAGAGACGTGGGAGCAACGGGAGCAGCTGTTTGGTGAGTAAGTCCTGATAGATATATCCAAACTATACTAAATTGTAAGTCATTTCTTAAGCAAGGGTAGGGACAGATTTGATTTTTTAAAGTCTTCGAAAGTTTTAAGTGTTTAGTCACGGCAGGAGAGCTCAAAGCCATGGTTTGCTCTACTCTATGTGGGAGGCCGGGCACATTTCCAGTGCCCGGGGCCAGCATGTGTACAAGAAGTGCATCCAGCTGCAGCCCCTGGACAAATCTCCAGGTCCCGATGAATTGTGCCCCAGGTTGTTGGGGATGTGAGGGAGGAGATTGCCGGTGCTCTGACCCAAATTTTTAATTCCTTTCTGGCCACGGGTGAGGTGCCAAAGAACTGGAGAACAGCTAATGTGGTTCCACTATTTAAAAAGGGTTGTAGAGATAAGCCTTAAGAACTCCAGTGAGTCTCACATCTGTGGCGTGGAAATTATTGGAGAAGATTCTTAAGGAGAAAATCTATCTCCACTTGGAGAGGCAAGGCTTGATCAGGAATAGTCAGCATGGCTTTTTCAGAGGGAGGCCATGCTGAACAAATTTGCTTGAATGTTTTGAGGAGGTGACCAGGTGTGTCGATGAGGGTATTGCAGTAGATGTAGTTTAAATGGATTTCACAAAGCCTTTGACAAGGTCCCACATGGGACACTTATGGAAAATGCACATGGGATACAGAATCGTTTGATTCGTTGGATTCAAAATTGGCTTAGTTGTAGGAGCCCGGGACAATGTCAGAAGACTGCTTTAGTAACTGGAAACCAGTGTCAAGTGTGTTCGGTCTCCTATTATTTGTAATTTATAAAAACTACATAGATGACTATGTGGGGGGTAGGATCAATAAATCTGCGGATGACACAAATATTGGCAGGTTGGTTAACAGTGAGGTTGAGTGTCTTGGGTTATGGAAAGATATAGACAGGATAGTCGAATGGGCAAATAAGTGGCGGATGAAATTTAACCCTGAAAAGTGTGAGGTGACATATTTCGGAAGGAATAATTTGACAAGGAAGTATTCAATGAACGGCATGACACCGCAAAGTTCTGAGGAACAAAGGTGTTTGTCCATAGATCTTTGAAGGCATGAGGGTAGGTTAATGGGGTGGTGAAGAAGGCATATAGGACACTTGCCTTTATCAATCAAGCCCTAGATTACAAAAGCAGGGAGGTCATGCTGGAGTTGTATGGAACTTCGGTGAGGTCACAGCTGTAGCACTGTGTGCAGTTATGGTCGGCACATTATAGGAAGGATGTGATTGCACAGGAGGGGATGGAGAGGAGATTCACCAGGATGATGCCAAGGATGGAACATTTAAGTTATGAAGAGAGGTTGGATAGGCTTGAGTTGTTTTCATTGGAGCAGAGAAGACTGAGGTGGTGACCTGATCGAGGTGTACAAGATTATGAGGAGCATGGACAGAGTGGATAGGGAGCAGATGTACCCCTTATCTGAAGGGTCAGTCATGAGGGGACATGGGTTCAAGGTGAGGGGCAGGAAGTTTGGGGGGGATGTGAAGAAAAACATTTTTACCCATTTGACAGTCTGGAATGCACTGCCTGGGAGGGTGGTAGAGGCAGGTTGCCTCACATCCTTTAAAAAGTACATGAACACTTGGCACGCTCTTAACATTCAAGGTTATGGGCCAAGTTCTAGTAAATGGATTGGGCAGGTTGGTCAGGTAGTTTTCACGTGTCAGTGCAGACTCGATGGACCAAAAGGTCCATCATTGTGTGATTCTGTGATTATTGAGACTAGTCTTTTTACATTCCAAGCTTTATTAATTGAATATAAATTCCACTAGCTGCCTTATTTGGAGATAAATCCAAGTTCCCAGGGCATTAGCCTGGACCTCTGGGTTATTAGCTCAGTGACATTACCACTCCACTTGAAATTTTGATGCTGACAGTTTTTGCATTTTGCTTTGCAATATTGCGTGTGGAAAAGATGCACCAAGTTACAATGCACATTCAAATGCTTTTAGGAAACCTTTGACTTATAAAATCCAATAATGAAAGTAAATTGTTCAGATTTCCATACCTCACTTCACTCCTTGAATAGATGTTTGTACAAGACCAAAAACCTCCCATAGCTGATAGATTCGGTAGTCATTTTCAGGTGCATTCTCACATTATACTTTCAGTCACTGAAAGACTTGAGTATTCGATAAATTATAAGACAGAACAGCAGTCATTCCATAAATATTTCCGTTTATAGCAGATAGTCTTTGTTCAGTTATCATTCTTGAACATTCCTGGCTTAGCCAGAATTTCCACCATTTGTTCCACCCAAACTGCCACATAACCCTGATCACCAAATCACCCCTTGGTCTCTCCTCAACCCCTCTGGTATATTCTCCATCTTCAACCCCTCACCTAGCTACACTCCATTTACAGAATTTACAGTGCAGAAGGAGGCCATTCAACCCATCGAGTCTGCACCAGCCCTTGGAAAGAGCACCCTACTTAAGCCTTACGCCTTCTCCCTGTTCCCCTTTATCCCCGTAACCCCACCTAACCTTTTTTGCCTAAGGGCAATTTAGAATGGCCAACCCACCTAACCTGCACATCTTTGGACTGTGGCAGGAAACCGGAGCACCCGGAGGAAACCCACGCAGCACGGGGGTGCTGACTCCACACAGACAGTGACCCAGCCGGGAATAAAAACCTGGGACCCTGGAGCTGTGAAGCAACTGTGTTAACCACTATGCTACCATGCAGCCCATGTCACCTTTTGTTTAAAATTCTTATATTTACTGTCCTCTTCAAGTCCTATTTGCAGGTTCCTTCACTGCACTTCCTCCAAAATTTCCTCCCTTAGCCTCCGCATAAATAATACATCCTCTGTGACTTCCATCTCCATCTCCACTCACCACGTATGCTCTCCCGACTTCACTGCTCCCTTATCCCCCCTTAACCTTACCTATTTGTCTACATATCCACCCCCTCAATATGCCATCTCACAAAATCTATCTACTAAAGAATCGTATAGGCACGGTCATCACACACCAAGCACGCGCGTTTGCTCGCTACCACTTCCGTATTTGTCTGCATCATCCCAATGAACTCTCCCTAAATTGACTTACAACTGTCCTTTCAAACTTCTAATAGTCCTCCAATCGCCATGCTATTCCTACAGTTGTTGATTTCAGAAACCCTTTTCCTACACCCTATAGGTAAATCATAGAATTTACAGTTCAGAAGGAGGCCATTCGCTCCATCGAGTCTGCACCGCCCCTTGGAAAGAGAAACCCACCCACATCTCCATCCTATCCCCGTAACCCAGTAACCCGACCTAACGTTTTGGACACTAATGGGGTCATTGAGCACGGCCGATCCACCTAATCACCTGCACATCTTTGGACTGTGAGAGGAAACCGGAGCACCCGGAGGAAATCTACGCAGATACGGGGAGAACGTGTACACTCCACACAGACAGTCACCCATGGGCAGCATTGAACCAGGTCCCTGGAGCTGTGAGGCAGCAGTGCTAACCACTGTGCCACCGTGCTGCCCTTTTAGTCTTTTAATCTCTTCCACCCTGGTTATCCTAACTGGTGTGACTCCGTTAGCTGTGTTCCAGTGGCAGCACTCCCAGCTGGGAGGTGATAAGCTCAAGTCCACTTCAGGATCATGAACATGATATCCAGGTTGATGCTCCAGTTTTGTTTCTCACATAAAGGGCAGGATTTTCCAATAATGGGGCTATGTCCCCACCAGTGGCGTGCAGAGGGGGGGGGGGGGGGGGCGACGGTGCATTGGCCCCGGGCATCCATTGGATGGGGGCATCCAATCAGAGAAGGAAAAAGAAAAAAATTTTTTTTTTTCTTTTTTAAATTTTTTTAAAATTTAGATTACCCAATTATTTTTTTCAATTAAGGGGCAATTTAGCGTGGCCAATTCACCTACTCTGCACATTTTTTGGGTTGTGGGGGCGAAACCAACGCAGACACGAGGAGAATGTGCAAACTCCACACGGACATTGACCCAGAGCCGGGATCGAACCTGGGACCTCAGTTCTGTGAGGCGGTTGTGCTAACCACTAGGCCACCGTGCTGCCCCAGAGAAGGAAATAAGATAGTAATTTTAAAATTTCAGCGGTGATAAATCAATTTTTGGAGGCTCACCACACTGCAGAGGCAGTTGTTAGCCCTTGATTCCTTTAACATGGTGTACCCTTTCTGTCTAGAGAAAATGGTCCTTCTCCCCATCCCCCCCACCGCATGCGCATGATGTACGTGGTGCAACCATCAAAAGCAACAAGCAGACGTGGCTGTTCGTTCCTGCGTTTCCTCGAGTCATAACTCGTCTTTTCTTCAGCTTTTTGGGCATCTAGATTAGTTCTTTTACCTACTCAGGTCAGTGAATAGCTCTAGAACAGGTGCAACTACGGTTTTTATAGGTTTTTTGGCGATATTTAATGAAATATTTACGTGGGATGTAGTAAGAGTGAAGCCTGGATGATCAGAGGACTGCTATGGCATTTAATCTCGGAATAGGAGACATTTATTCCTTAACATGCTAATATTCGAATACAGATACCACTAATTTGCAAGTCTATGATATAAATTGCACAAAATTATCAGTGGAGAATCAGTGTGAAATAATTTGATACGAAGGAACAAAGAAATGAAATATGGTTTATCCGTCTGCAACTGACCGATTGTTTACCATTTTCTTCCCATTTTCTCATGCGTCTTACGGTTTTTGAGATAGAAAATGAAATGTTACGAGTATTTCGTGTACAACCGAGTGGAGCACAGAACAGGAAAAAAAAGAGGGCCAGAGTCGAAGAAGAGTCCCATCAAAGAGGGGCATTAGATGCATGGATAAAAATAAGTAAAGAAGAAGTAGGAGAACCTGGAGAAGTAAAAGATGATGTGGTTGCAGAGAAGGATTTTTCTGATACGGATTCAGCTCGGTCAGAACATAATACTCTCTCTCCTCAGTCTCGTTGTCAGGATGATGATCCATGTGAAGAAAATAAAGAAGATATTTGCATATTTTTGCAAAGAAGCGATTTTGGCTGTTTGAAGAAACCGATTCCAGATCATTTGAAGATGACAATATTACAACATGGCCCTGAAAGATATCAGAATAAAAGTGGTCCATTTGCTGAGAAGGATGGGAGATCATTTTCCAAACAGTGGTTTGATAAAGTTTCCACAAACGGAGAAATTGTGGAGAGAAAAGGGTTGTTATACTCTCCATATCGGAAAGCATGCTACTGTTTTGTTTGCTTTTTGTTTTCAAAGGAGCATTTGTCGTCTGTGTCAAACTTTGGAAAGGAAGACGGTTTCTCCACTTGGAGAAAATTAAATCCAACAATACTTGACCATGAGAAAAGCCCTTCTCATAGAGCTCACATGAGGGAATACCTGAACCTCGTAGTTCGACTCCATCATTCAACTAAGATAGATGCTGAACTTCAACAGCAAATGTCTGCTGAAAAGAAAAGATGGAAAGCTATAACTGAACGGATTGTCGAGGTTATATCCTTTCTGGCAAAGCAGAATCTGGCCCATCGTGGACATTGAGGAGAAGGAATATATGGGTTATCAGAGCCAGGGGAGACAGTCAGTGAAAATACAGGAAACTTTCTAGCAACAATCAGACTTTTGGCCAAATATGATGACATCTTAGCAAAACACTTGCAGAGAGGGAAAGAGAAACCAAAAAGTGTCACCTACTTGTCCAACAGAATTCAAAACGAAATAATCAATCTTCTTGGTGAAACTGTCAAGAAAAATATAATTTCCGAAATTAAGGACGCAAAATATTTTAGCATAATGCTGGATTCAACTCCAGATATTGCCCATGAAGATCAGGTTTCTGAAATTCTGCGTTACATTCATATTGATGAAAACAGAAAAGTAGAAATAAAGGAGACATTTCTGGGATTTTTTCAAGTCAACAAGAAAGATGCAGTCAGCCTGGTAAATAAAATTCAGGAAAAATTGGAAGAAGACAACATTTCCATGAATGACTGTCGTGGTCAAGCATATGATAACGCAGCAGTTATGGCTGGAGTGAGAGGAGGTGTTCAACAAAAAATTCTTGAAGTTAACCCAAAAGCTGTGTTTGTGAACTGCGAGAACCACAGCCTCAATTTGTCCTGTGTCCATGCAAGTGAGGTGCAACCTGTTGTTACATTTTTTGGCATTCTAGAAAAACTCTACTTTTTTTTCTTCATCTACTTCTCGTTGGGAAGTGTTAAAATAATTTGTCACTCGGACTGTGAAAAGACAGTGTGACACAAGATGGAGTTCCAGCCATGATGCTGTGCAAGTAATCCACGAAGAGTGTGACAACGATATTGCAAGCCTTCAACACCTGCTGGAAGGAGAATTTTCAAGGGAAACTAAATCTGATGCAGGATCGCTACTGAACTCTATTCAACAGTTCCCATTTATAGCTTTATTAAATTTTTGGTACTCATTTTTATCATCAGTGGATAAAGTCTCAAAACGTTTGCAGGATCCGAAAATGGGGTTCCATGAAGCTTCTTGTGATCTGAGAGGACTTATTCATATCTTGAATTTGAAGAATGACGAAATTATCCACAATGCAATAGATTTAGCCAATGAATATTGTCAAAATTGGGGAATACCAATTGCACGAACAAGGAGAAGAAGAATAATGCCTGGAGAGTCAGCAAGAGATAGTGGACTGACGGCACAAGAAGAAATGAATAGAGTAATGGTAGAGATTGTGAACAGATTAAAAACTGAAATTGAAGACCGCAGTGTCCGTCTTCAAAGACTCAGTGACCAATTTTCTTTTCTTCTGAACTTGAATTCAGGAGTGATTGAAGATAAACAAGAAAGTGAGAAATTAAAAAAGGAATGTTCAGACTTTGCAAATTATTATGACAATGATGTGGTTGCAATTCTGTTATATGACAAAATTATTGATTTTGTGATGCTCCTTCGAGCTGGAGGGAATAGAGTTCCCCCTGATCCTAAAGATGCTCTGGAGTCTTTACTGCAGTATGGGAGGGATGTCTTTCCGACGCTGTGTGTTTCATACAGATTACTGCTTACAATCGCATTTTCAGTCGCAAGCTGTGAAAGGTCATTTTCAAAACTGAAATTAATAAAAATATCTGAGGTCTTCTATGTCACAGGAGCGACTGACCAACCTGGCTTTAATAAGCATTGAAAAAGAATTTCTCACAGCTGATGTAAAAAGTGAAGTAGTTCAGGTGTTTTGTGACAGGAGGTATCATTTGGGGAAAAGAACTTAATAAATTTGATTGATTTATATTAAAATCGAATAAAGCGTTTATTTCATGTTTCATCTGTGTTTATATATTCAAAATGTTTTCCTTTCTCATAATATTTCTCAGTATATTAGGCCTTATACTTGAGTCTTTGGGGCATACACTCAAGATTTGCCCCGGGCATCACCAGACCTCTGCACGCCACTGGTCCCCACGCCAGCGTCAAAACGCTGGCGTTTCACTCTGAACTTTCCTTAAGAAAATCCAGAGTGGGCGGCACGGTGGCACAGTGGTTAGCATTGCTGCCTACGGCGCCGAGGACCCGGGTTCGAATCCCGGCCCTGGGTCATTGTCCGTGAGGAGTTTGCACATTCTCCCCGTGTCTGCGTGGGTTTCACCCCCACAACCCAAAGATGTGCAGGTAGGTGGATTGGCTACGCTAAATTGCCCCTTAATTGGAAAAAATAATTGGGTACTCTAAATTTATTTTTAAAAAGAAAGAAAGTCCAGAGTAATTCTCCTACCTGCAGGGGGATAGCAGGGTACCGGAGTGCTTCTCGCAGCTCTGGCTGCCGATACGGAGCCCTGCACCTCTGGTCGGGAACCCGCACATGCGCATGGCAGCGGCCTGTGGCGGCCACCCCGTGCAACATGGCAGACTCACACCGCGGATCCTGATGCAAATGTAGTCCCCATGAGATCATGCCCGCGGATCGGTGCAGCCCGTTCGCTTGCCTGGGCGTCCATGAGGCCCCCGCCCGCTCCCCCACCCCCGGTGAAGGATCCCCCCCGCCCACCACCAGGTCCCCCCCCCCCCCCCCCCCCCCCCCCCCCCCCCTCCCCGCACCACCAGCCATTCCCGACAAGCAAAACGTGTTTAGAACCATGCCGTCGGGAACTCGGCCAGTTTTCCTCGGTGGGGGCTCTGTCAATGACCCCCTACATGTGCCGCGTAGACTGCACGCGATTCACGGTGATTCTCCGGGGACTGGAGAATCGTGGGAGCGGCGACAGACCGGATTTTGGCGTAAACGCCCATTCTCCGCCCCCTGTGCCGATCGCGATTTTGGCGTGGAGGCTCTGAGAGTCCAGCACCGATGTTCAACTGTGGCCTTTTCGATGGACATAAAAGCTATCATACAGGACCACTGAGGAAGGGCAGGAGAGCTCGCACCAGTGTTCAGGACAAATTTCCCTATTTACCTCATTACTGTTTGTAGGAGTTTGCAGTCTGCAAATTGGTGGGACTGAATTTCGACAAGTACATAATTAACTGCAAAGTGCTTTGGATGCTCTGACATTGTGAAATACATTATAGAAGGCAAGGTTTTATTTTCTTCTTGATATCTTCACTTGTTCAATTTCAAGGAGTGTAGACTTGAATACGTCTAGCACACACTAGCTTAACCATCTATCATCAGATCTGTAATCTCCGGATTTATTTTCCTCTGTCAAACCTGTTCAATCCTCCAGGATAGTCCTAGAGATCAAAGATCACACCCCGGCTTCTTTTTACTACCAACCTTCTCATGAAAAACATCTAGATTCCTCTCACACTGCTCTAACCCTTAACTCTGAACTTTCTCACGTTTCTGATGTATCTCCTCCCATCCCTCCCTCAAGCTTAAGCTTCCCCAAGAGAGGCACCTCACGTACTCACAATTTGCACTAAACTACTGGCCATCCTCCTCCTTTTCCTTTTTAAAATTATTTTATTCCAAACATGTTCAACATAATAATACAACCTCAACATCCAACAGAGTAAACAGTTTGTACATTTTCCCCCCATTTACCCCCCTCCTCCCCCCACCCCCCCACGACAAAAGCAGCTCCTCAAATATAGCCTACTTCCAAATCCAAAGTATCCATCGCCAGGGAAACAGAGAAGCGAAGGCCACAACACCAGCCCCCTTCCCCTCCAACTATCCCGACATCTTCGACACCCCACAGATTGGCACCATGGGGTCCGGTTTCATCTTGAACCCTACAATCCTCGATTGGTTCCTAAGCACCGTCTTGCAAAAGTTTCTCAACTCCTCACACCCCCAAGACATATGGGCATGGTTTACCAGCCCAGTGCCACACCTCTCGCACCCGTCTACTACCTCCGGGGAAAACCCAGTCACGTGGATCTTATGCACCACCTTAAATTGTATAAGACTCATCCTTGCTCAGGAGGAGGTCGGGTTCACTTTGCTTATTACTTTGCACCAACCCCCCTGCCTATCTCCCTTCCCAATGCCTCCTCCCAATTCCACTTGATCCTTTTCACTAATGTTTGGTCCTGCTCTCCTAACCATCCATACATATCCCCAACCCTACCCCCTTCATCCGGGATCAGCATTTTCTCCAAAAGCATATATTCCGGTACCTGAGGGAATGAAGGCAGCTCCTTGTGCACAAATTCCCGCACCTGCCAGGATGGGAACTCACTCCCCCTTTGTAACTTAAACCTCTGCGGGGCTATCACAAGGGCCCTCAGGCTCGTACCTTTGAAAGACACCTCCTCCACCCTGACCCAATCTGCTCCCTTTCCCTGCTAACCTCTCGCCCACCCCGCACCCCCCCCCCCCCCCCCCCCCCCCCCCCCCCCCCACCCCAACATCTCACCTTTTCCAGATCGCTGCCCAATAATAATGCCACACATTTGGGCACGCCAGCCCCCCTTTCCGCATTTGCCTTTGCAGCAGAGTCCTGTTAACACTCGGGACCCTCACTGTCCACACATATTTATAGATTAACGCATCTACCTTCCGAAAAAAGGCCTTGGGGAGGGAAATTGGGAGGGACTGAAACACAAACAGGAATCTTGGCAATACGTTCATCTTTACCATCTGTACACTCCCCGCCAATACCAGGTACAGAGTGTAACACAGTTTAAGGTCCCCCTTAACCTCCTCCACCAATCTTGTCAGTTTCCACCTATGCATCATGGTCTACTCATGCATTCCCTGGATCTCCAGATACCGGAACCTCTCCCTCACCAAGGCCCGAAGTGCCATTGCCAAGAGATCAATCCCCAGCGCAAACAGCAGGGTGGACAGTGGACACCCTTGCCTCATTCCCCGATGCTTGTTCACATACTTGCCGGGGGGGAACACACACAGCAACCGAACCCACGCCACAAACCTCGACCCAAAGCCAAACCTCGCCAGGATTTCAAACAAATACCTCCACTCTACCCTGTTACATGCCTTCTCTGCGTCCATTGATGCAATCACCTCTAATACTCCCCCCGCCTGTGCACCCCCCCCCCCCCCCCCCTCAATGGGGTCATAATTACATTTAGCAACCTCCTAACGCTGACTCCCCTTCAGAAACCCAGTTTGGTCCTCCGATGCCACCTCCGGCACACACCCCTCAACCTTCTCACCAATTCCTTAACCAGGACTTTCACATCCATATTCAGCAGTGAGATGGGCCTACAGGATCTCACTACAATAGATCCTTCCCCTATATCGGGATCAGCAAAATGGATGCCTGTGCCAATGTAGCAAACACCACTTCACTGAACATGCCCAAAAGGTGGGGGACCATCGACATCGCAAACTGCTTTGAAAATTCCGCTGGAAAGCCATCCGGCCTCAGCGCTTTGCCCGACTTCATCCTTCATCAACTCTTTTAGCCCTAATGGTTCCTCCAGCAAATGCCTTATTCCCTCCTCCAACTCCGGGAAGTCCAGCCCATCTAAAAAAATCAGCCTCTTCCCCCATCACAGCTCCTCATAGAAGGCCTTGAACACCTCATTTATTCCTTCTGGATCCGACCCCCTTCTGCCCTCACCTGAAAGAATTTCCTCGACGCTACCTGTTGCCCCAGCTGGTGGACCAACACGCGACTCGCCTTCTCCCCATACTCATACTGCATTGCCCGGGCCCACAGCAGCTGACGCACCATCCAACCCATCATCAAGTGGTCAAACTGCCACTGCAACTTTCCACCAATAACTCCTTCGTGGGGGCCACAAAGTACCTCTTATCCACCTCAACTACCTCGTCCAACAATCGCCGACTCTCTTCCCGCCCTGTCCTATCCTTATGGGCCTTGAACAAAATAATATCCCCCCTGACATTTCAAGGCCTCAAAAAGCGTGATTGAGCTCCACATAATTCTTAATTACCACCACTACCTTCCAACAAAACTCCTTGGGCTGGATTCTCCGATAACTGCTGCGTCGCCCCCCCTCTACTCCCAACCCAAAAGCCCCCTCACCTCCACATCCCTCACCCCTTCTCTCCACACTGGCTAACCACCGCAGCCCCCCCCCACACGCTCCCCTACTCCCGCCCCAAAAGCCCCTCGCCTCCACATCCCTCACCCCTTCTCTCCATACTGGCTAACCACCACAGGCCCCCCCCCCCCACTTCAATTTCATTCACTAACATTTCTTGCTGCCGTGCTGACTCCCATCGGAAGGCCCTAACCCCAAGCCCCACCGTCACCACCCCCTCTACCTACCCATCTCTCCTGCACCCCCCTGTTGCTTCTCTGCAGTCCTTGTCCCTGACCCCTCCCCCATTACCCAGCACCCAACCCAATGTAAGAAACATCACCCCAAAATGGCGCCCATACAGGACATTCTCAAACCCTCTCCCGCCGCCCCACCCCCATCCAAACAACCCCTCATGCACTGTACACAACATGACAAACAGAGTGCAATACAATTAAACATTATCCCCCCAGTACTGAAGGCCCCACCTCCGAAAAAAGCAGCAATTTAATTTCAATACAAAAATGCTAAAATAAAGTACAAGAAAGGAGGGGTGCAACCACCACCATACCTTTCCCAATCGGCAAACAAAAACATGTAACAAAATTTAACAGAGACTGAACTACCATCCACGTTCCTCTCTCAGCCCTCCCTTAATAAAATCATCCACCTCCACCAGCCTCCCAAAATAATACTCCCAGCCCCCGAAAGCGACCCAAGGTTTGGCCAGGTAAACACGCCAAACTGAATCTGCCGCCAGTAGAACACTGTCTTGGCCTTATTGAACTCCGCCCATCTCCTGGCCAGCTCTGCACCAATTTCCTGATAAATCTGGATTTGGTTTCTTTCCTAATCGCAATCCTGCTGCTCTCTGGTCCACCTCAGGATCTTTTCCTTGTCCTGGAACTTGTGTCTAAGCACAATCACTGCTCGCGGCATCTCCCCTGCTCTTGGCTTCTGCCTCAGGGACCTATGCGACCAATCCACCTCCGGGACTTTGTCCAGCACCTTCTCGCCCACCAACCTGGCCAGCATCGTTGCGACGTTGCATGTTGCACTCGTTCCCTCCATTTCCTCCAATAGGCCCGGAATCTGAAGAAAATGCTGCTTGCACCTATTTTCCTGGTCTTCCACCTTTGCTGGCAGCATCTTACACATGTCTCTCGGGATCGCCATCTCTGCTTCCAGTGACACAATCCGGTCACTTGTCAGACACCACCTTCTCCACTTCTTGGACTGTCACCCCCTGCACTGCCAGGCTCTTCTCCATCCGTTCCAAGGTCCAGTGAAGAGGCACCACTGCCCCCTCAATTACCCTGAACCAGTCACTCTGTATTTCTTCAAGCTGCGGCCAAAATTCATCCTTAATGAAGCTCAACACCTACTCCATTTGTTGCTTTCCAATCCGCGACGATCCTTCCCCCTCCGCTATTTTTCCAATTAATATTGTGCAACTAGTCTCCCAACTATTTAGCCAGACCTCTCACTGTCTTGTGTCGAATTTGATAACCCGCAGACATGCCCAATTGGGGGGAGAACTTATCGTCCTCCACTCTCCGCACCACCTTTCCACCGAAGTTCCCTGCCGAAGTTTGGGTAAAAGGATTCAAAACCAACGCCTTCAAGCAGGAGCCACCTTCTGTGCAACCACTTACTCCATGGCCCCCAACTTCCCTTTTCTGGTTAGCTGACATTGTAAATGATTTCTTCTGCTCAGTTATCGTACCACTTCCTTTCAGAACTGCTCTCAGCACCCCTTCTTTAATAAAGTAATCTCGACCCCTCTGCCTTTGAAAATTATCACTTCATATTTCCTCTCTGAAGCAGAAAGCAGAAATTGCAGATGCTGGATATCTGAAAGTAAAACAAAAAA
Source organism: Scyliorhinus canicula (assembly GCF_902713615.1). NCBI lineage: Eukaryota > Metazoa > Chordata > Chondrichthyes > Carcharhiniformes > Scyliorhinidae > Scyliorhinus > Scyliorhinus canicula. Next base: position 66,292,403 of record NC_052165.1, on the reverse strand, counting down.
TGCTGCAAATGCCTATCAGATCTGGCGTTAACTGTGGAGAGAGTAACAGAGTTAACGGGTGGAACTATTCACTCCAGAGACTAAGTGCGGTGGCAGGCAGGAATGGCAGCAAGCTTCCCGCTGATCGGTGGGTTGGGTTCTCACGGCCGATCTTTTGCGTGTCACCTCATTAATTGTGCTTAGGCGAGCAGCTCACTGAATCATTGATTCATCCACTCACCGTCACCTCCTGGGGCCATAGTTAAATGGCATTACTCTCTGCAGCTCAGCATTGTGGTTGGGAGTTCTGGAGATGGTCCCCAAGGAACACGAAGGACGTGCCAGCGTTTAGCTACGGCTCACTGGAGACTTTAATTAGAGGTGTCCACGAGCACTTGGAGGTTCATTTTCCCAGGATTGGATCCAGGAGATGCCAACCACAACTCGCCAACCTGGAAAGTTGTCTCAAAGGAGGTCAGCTCTGTGGCAACTGCCAGGGAAATGCGGCCCAGCGCAGGAAGAGGATGAATGATCTAATCCGCAATGCCAGGGTAAGTCAACCTTTAGCTCACACCTTACTCACACTCTTATATTGGCACCGTGCACTCAAAGCGTCATGCAGCTCAAGGATATCACACAATTTCAGCGGAGGGGGATGTCAGCATTGAAATCCTATTCACCAGCGTCATCTATCATTCTGTGCAAAGAGCATCTTCAGCAAGACTCAGCACACAGTAGGCAGACATACTTCCTAACCTCTGTTCCTTATCACTCTTACAGATAGCAGCAGGTCCAGACAGACCTGTCAGGCAACATAGGCCCCAGCCCCCAGGCCACCAGAGGAGGATGCTGAGGAGCCATTTGAAAAAGAGCCATCACAGCTTTCACTCGTACCCTCCGCCAGTGCAGAAACGCATAGTTCTAGATTAGCCTGAGTGTCACATCTGGGGAACAGCTCACTGCCACGTTGCCGCAGCATGTGGAGGCAGTAGCGGACCTGGTCTCTGGCACTTGGAGGAATGTTGGAGAAACAGACACCCAATGGGTGGGATCTACCGGTCATGTTGCGCCCGAAAAACTGCACGGCGCGATCAGTAAATGCCGGGATATCTCACTTCCAGGATCTATCTGGCTCGCCACACCTCACAAGATCTAATGCGATCTTGTGTGATGTTGCGATATGAATCCTGGCCATTGTGTGCGGCATATTAGAGTGAGAGCCAGTCTCGGTCCTGAGGTCTACTCAATGCCTGGGATCTAGCTACCTCGCCTTGGAGACCCCGGGAGCGTGCCGTTCAGTGTTGGTCTCCACAAATGGGAACCAGATGAGACGGCACTCTTGGGGTCTCCTAGGGGATTGGAGGCCCGTAGGTGCATGTCCTCTGGGCAGGTGGTACCCTGGCGCTGCTGGGTGCCACCTGGACACTCTGGTGGTGCCAGCCTGGTGCCCTGGCAATGTCACTTTGGTGCCAGCCTCACTCTGCCAGAGTGCCAGACTGGCACTGCCAAGGTGTCAAGCTGCAATTTTTGTGAGGCAGTAATTGGGCTAGAGGGGTGCTCTGGAGTGGTGAGACGGGGCCCTGGGACCTCTTTATAGCGAGTTGGGGCTGGGGGGGGGGGGGATGGGGGTCGAGAGATTGGGACGCCATTTAAAAATTACGTCCCAATCAATCACTGCACTGAGGAGTTCCGGCGAGTGGAGCTCCTCAGTGCAGAAAACGGGGCTAAGCGCAGCCACGTCGGGCCACTGATGCCCCTGAACTACCCGAATGGGTGTTAAATAGCAGGATGTTTCTCGGGAAACACCCAACTAATCTTGCTATGGGAGTCTGTCTCCATTCGGGTAGATTGCGGCCACTATGTCCGAGTCAGATGATGAGTCTCTAAAACAGCCCTCGCAGACACATTGGAGATTCAGGGACAGGCAGCGGAACATCAGGCAGAGTCTACAGACTAGAGCGAAGGACAGAGGAGTCCGTCTGCGTCCTGATGGATGTTGTGGCTCTGAAATGCGAGCTCCAGATCTGGTAGATAGACTGATTATGCCTAACCTGCACTTTTGGAATGACTCGATGCTCCTTGACCCATTCGCTGTGATAATTGGAAAAAACACCTTTGAGGATTACATTGATCTTCTTGAAGATATTCAGCAGCTGTGCTAACTTCATGATTGGCTGCATCTTCCATTCTCACATTCTTCTGTGTTAATGTTCAAATTGATCAACTTCATTGTGAACCCACTGATTCCTGCAATCTCACATTAAAATGCTCCAAATGTCAATGGCTCCAATTACATGTTCTCAGTAAACTCTACCTGAGACCTATCGACTCAGAGTCCATTTCATGTTGTTACTCTAAGCAGTGTGAGGGTGCCCCCCCTGTTAGGGCCCTTGAGTCCAGTGGCAGGCTCCACCTTTGCAGTTTATTTTACAGTTTCGATTTTAAACTGCGTCATAACTTTGTTGTCTCAAGGTGATAGTGCTGCATTTTGACTTGAAGACCAGCTTTGATACACCGCCCCATCAGAATCCTGGTTCCTATGATCTTCCTGTAACCACACCCAGTAGCCTTGGATCCCATTGTCCTTGTTATGGTCAGTCTGCCGTTGCCCTGAACCTATCACTGTTGATGTCCCCTTGGAGACCTCACCCTAACCCACCATGAGGGTGCGCGCATGGTCACAAACAGAGGTGATTCCCCCACCACTCCCCCTCGCTAACCCCAAACTTCAGATTTCCCACCCCAGTTACAGGCTACAGATGACTCTCCTGACCATGACTATGCCAGCTGCAGTCCAATACCGAGCCAGCCACCCCATCACCGACTGTGAGACAATGACCGCACGCTCCACACCAAGCTGTGCCTGATTCCCTCTGAAGACAGATGCTTTGCCCCTTCCTGGAAAGAGAATATGACATGTGTGCCATTATAGTCTTCTAACACAGCACAGAGCCCTGAGTCTGCCTTTAATCTCTCACCCTCATTATGGGGTCCACAGAACCATGAGAGAGCCTTCAGTCTCACTCTCACAAAGAAGAAAGAACAACACAGCACAGTAGCAGGCCCTTCAGCCCTCCAGTCCTGCACCAATTATGTGTCCTTGCTAGATCAACCGCCTGTACCCTTCTATACCCCGTCTATTCATGTGCTTATCCAGATGTCTTAAAGGTCACTAACTTATTTGCCTCAGCCACCTCACTTGGCAGTGAATTCCAGGCCACCACCACCCTTTGTGTAAAAAACCTCCCCCGCACATCTCCACTGAACCTATCCCTTCTCACCTTAAACTTGTGCCCCCTTGTAATTGTCATTTCCTTTTTTAAAATTATTTTTTTTTAATTTAGTGTCCGCAATTAATTTTTCCAATTAAGGGGCAATTTAGCGTGGCCAATCCACCTACCCTGCACATCTTTTAGGTTGTGGGGGTGACACCCACGCAAACACGGGAGAATGCGCAAACTCCACACGGACAGTGACCCAGAGCCGGTATTGAATCTGGGACCTCGGCGCCGTGAGGCAGCAGGGCTAACCCACTGCGCCACCGTGCTGCCCTCTAATTGTCATTTCCAACCTGGGAAAACGCCTTCAACTGTTCATTCTATCTATACCCCTCATAATTCTATAAACTTCTATCAGGTCGGCCCTCAGCCTCCGTCTCGCTGGGGAGAACAATCCCAATTTATTCAATCTCTCCTCATAGCTAATACTCTCCATACAAGGCAACATCCTGGTAAATCTTTTCTGTACTCTCTTCAAAACCTCCACATCCTGCTGGTAGTGTGGTGACCAGAATTGGACAGAGTATTCCAAATCACAATGGGGTCGACAGAGCCCTAGAAGTCCTTTAATCTCACCCTCACTATGGGGTTTACAGAGCCCCAAAACAGCCTTTAATCTCACCCTCACTATGGGGTTCACAGAGCCCCAAAACAGCCTTTAATCTCACCCTCACTATGGGGTTCATAGAACCACAAGACAGCCTTTAATCTCACCCTCACTATGGGGTCCATAGAACCACAAGACAGCCTTTAATCTCACCCTCACTATGGGGCCCATAGAACCACAAGACAGCCTTTAATCCCACCCTCACTACAGGGTCCACAGAACCACGAGACTGCCTTTAATCTCACCCTCACTATGAGGTCCACAGAGCCCCTAGACTGCCTTCAATATCTCGCCCCAACCTCTCGGCCTCTGAACAGGGACTATGGTTTTCTTTCACTCCGCTCTCAGACTCCTCAATGAATAACCAGAAGATCCTTTCCCTTCTCCACCCCTGTGCTCCATGAGTCTCTGGGAAACCTGTCCCTCTTGTGAAACACTAACACTCCCCCCCCCCCTCCCTCAACTCCCCACCTTTTTTACTCCAGTCTCATTGCTTCTCCTCCCCTTCATGCAAATTAAATATAATCCAATCCCTTCTGTGTCTGCGCCAACTTGTTCCATGTTGGGCTGCAATCCCTACCCCCCCCCCCCCCCCACCCCCTCAATCCTCCCTCTTGCCTGCCATCGTACCCTCCCCCACAACCCTCTGAAGCCCCCTTCACCCTCATGTCTCTGTCATTCCTCCCCCAACCCTACCAAGCCCCCTTGACCCACATGCCTCTGTCATCTCCCCCCTCTCCTTGCTGCCTTGTTGGTCTGAGTTTTTATTAGAATGCAGCCCTGTCTGAGACACAACACACAATGCTGTCCTGCTGGGGCAATATGGTAAAAAGCCCAGTTCAACACCTGAGGCAGGAACGTGAGCAGCCCCACCATACACCCCCAGCAGTGTGGGCTGGCGCTGGCCTCGCTGTGGAACCGGAGCAGCGCGGTTGCAGGTAGGCTTTGAATGTTGTACTCACCTTGGTGTCACAGGTAAAGCGGGAGCAGACAGCTGCCTGTCTTATATCCGGACTTGATATCACCTGGACTAATTCTCCGTTGCCTTGGCACATAATTAGGGGGCGGAAGGTGATTACGGCAAGTTGCATTGCTAATGGGAATTCATAACATGCTGATGAATGAAAATGGAATTCCCAACAGGATCAGCGGGAACGCCGGCCCATCATCATCCCATCGTGAAAGTGGCGAGGAGAAAATCAGCCTAACTATGGGTTTTCCACTGCCGTTCCCCACAGAATCCACCACTGACGGGAGCAGAAGATTTCACCCAACATTTCAGTTCTGTGACCATTCATAAGTCTACTGGTCTCGCCATTGACAAGGGGGTTTCCTGTTGAATGTACCCCTCACCTCCGTGAAACCCTCGGTGCGGGTACGCCGCCGGTTGGACTGGAAGATCCCGCTGACGCGAATGGCCAGAAAGTTCAGGCTCTTAATTCTGTTCACAAGTAATTTGATGGCTCCCAAATCCATGCAAAATCCATGTTTGATTCTCTCAAATCAAGTGCACTATCCCTCCTCATCCTTGCCATTTCTGCAGCCTCAGACATGGTCGCCTGCACCACCACCTTCCAAAGCCTCTCTTATATTGTTCAGCTCAATGGGATTGCCCTTGTTTATCTAACTTTTACCTATCTAACTCTTAACTGTCTCAATTGTAGCTACGGCTTCTCTGTACACTTTGGCCACAATTTCCAAGTCTGGTCTCCGGCAGGTGACCTCCGGCAGGTTTAGCTTGATCCAGATCGCAATCAGCCCACACTTGGAAATTCCTTTGGAGGTGGGTATACTGCACCCTGAATTAGGTTTGCAGGACCTCTGGATACAGCAGAACAATATGCTGCACGTTGGCAACATCATCCAAAAAATAGGTCAGGTTCCACATGTATGTGGAGGATATCCACTTCTACTCATCCCAACCCCTCCACTGCCTTTGTGTTGTCAGTCTGTTTATCTGACAGTCACTCTTAGATGACCCGAATCTACTCCAGTTAGAGACCTGAAACATCAAAGCCATTGCATCATGACCCCTGTCATGAGCTCAGTACCCTTATCACCAATTCTATAGCCTTGCTGACCAGTCCCAGACTGAAACAGACAGCTTGCAAGCTTTTTGACTTTGAGCGGAGATTCTGATCCCATACCATCTCCATCACAAAGACTATCTTAAGTCGATCTTTGTAAATAGACTCCAGCCCTGTCTAACCAATCAGCAGGCAGAACACTTGGGGATGCTTTCCCACTATAAAAGGCACCATGCACTCACACTCCACCTCTTTCCACTGGGAACATCTGCAGAGTGAGTCAGGTGTATATATCACATACCATCTACAGCACATGGCTAAAAGCTAGTCTGGTTCAGTCAGACAGAGTAATCACACTTCGGTTAGCAGAGAGTCGAACTCACAGAGAACTGAGCTAACTGTGTGACAGGTTCAATAAATCAAATTGAACAAACTTCAAGGTCTGGACTATCTTTCAGTTATAGCTGCATCCAGTGGCAGCCCGTGTTATCTCAGTGTGCTTAACATGACACCCAGCTCCTCTCCAATCTTTCATAAACTTTAGCTCATGCCAAACTCTGCTGGCTCAGCTAACGTCTGTGTGCTTATTAATCTGTGTTCATTCGTTGCTGGTCCCCAAAGCCTCCAATGTAACATTTTCAAGCTTGTTTTGAAATCCCTTTATGATCTCACCCACTCTCCATCTCTGTAATCTTCTTGACCCCCAATAAAGCACAGTGAAACCTGCCTTCCTCCAACTCCAGCCTCTCATGCATTCCTCATACCCTGAACCCTACCATTGGCTGCTGCGTCTTTCGCTGCCTGGGCCATTAACCTTGACATTTCCTCCCGAAACCATCTCCCTCTTCTCCCTTGAGAGCTCCTTAAAGCACACCTCTCTGGCTAAGTTCTTAAACAATCCATTCATAACTTTGGTTTACTATCTGTGAAGTGCCTCGGCACATTTTCTTCCATATTAATTTTTGTTGAGCAAGTGGCTGTTTCTGTTGGATTATATTTGTAGCTGTGGGTGCTGAAGTGGCTGTCATTCATCCCTGACAACTTTCAGTCTTGTTCAATAATTGAGTGCAAGGCTCTTGCAGCAGCCGTGGTTATTTAATGCAGGTATTTAAAGGGGTACTTCTTTGCAGGATCCAGCATGTTGAGAAAGACTGCAGTAGAAAACAAAACGCTTACGTTGATGCTGAGGGGTTATTGCAATGTTGTTATAGTGAGAAATAGTCATGATATATGCAACTGGAGCTATTGACTACTCCTGACTGATTGTTGCTGACAATTATCCTGTCTGAATTATGGCAGTAGCATCAATCAGCTGCCCGTCAATGTCCCTGGAAAACATTCTAAGTCCCCTATTAACTCCTCTTGTAGCTGCTGATTTCTAAGTTCAAATTTCGAAACACGTTTGTAAAATCAATTGATTAAAGCTTATCCGCTCTGTGTGTATCCTGAGGGATGGCTGCCTTTGCAGCATCAGCAGTCTGATCAGCTACCTTCAGAATTGGCAGATAAATAGCACTGGTCTTTCATGTGTGTTGTGGTGAATTATCTGCTCAAGGCGGGCTACATCAGTGCAGCAGAGAGAAATAAAGGGCCGAGTTTCTCTTGGAAAATGATCAGTGAGGCTAATAGTGCCCGTGATTACTGATGTGCAAATGGTACAGCACGTACAGGAAGATGCGCTCAAAAACCCTACATTTGCTGGTTGAATTGTGTCATTCTGCCATTAACTTTGGGAAGATGAAATCTTCCTGCCCATCACGCCATTGAAATATATTAGATGTTGCGCCTTTGCTGTATTTGTGCAGCCGGTGCAAACTAAATGAAACATGGAGAGCCAAACCTTGTCCATCGCAGTCTCAGTACAGCAAAAAGCCAACCACACAACAAACAGCATAATAATATTAATAATCTTTATTAGTGTCGCAAGTAGGCTTACATTAACACTGCAATGAAGTTGCTGTGAAAATCCCCGTCGCCATATTCCGGTGCCTGTTTGGGTATACTGAGGGAGAATTCAGAATGTCCAATTCATCTAACATACTGCAGATACTGGAAATCTGAACAAAAACCGAAAATACTGGAAATACTCAGTAGGTCAGGCAGCATCTGTGGTGAGAGAAACAGTGCAGGATCTTTTGGAGAGCGTGGGTTCCCACCGCTGCAATCCAAAGAGTTGATGGGGAACGCATCCCCATCCCAGCTGTCCCACAGTGATCTAATGCTCCATGGTGTTAATTGTCCAAGGCAGAAATTTCACCCCATCTCTCTCTGAGTTTCCACCTCAGAGAGCTGCCAGCCAAACCTCTTGGCCAGCAGCTCTGTCATCCCAGCAGCACCAAGTTCAAGCAGTGGCTACACTTGGAACTACAGGTAGTCCTGAGGATGAGATTATGATGCCAGACCAGGTAAATCCAGAGTATTAGCGGGGCCTGGCGAACAGGTGTCTGCTAGGGGGTGAAGGATAATAGGGGGCCGGGATTGCAAGGTCGGGGGAGGGTTAAAGTAGGTGTATGACCCTTTTGTGAGGGTTGTGAACAAGGAAGTTACCCCAACCCCTCTTGCCCGACATCGGCCTGCACAGTAAAAGCTGCAAGACTACCCACCTAGAGTGGACCGCCCCCTGCCATGGGTAATATAGTAGGAGGAGCAGGGTGAACTATCACCCATTATTGCCCAACTAAGGCTCTCACAGCAGAAGGGCAAGTGGGCCAACCAATTCTACTGTTCCCTCCAACCCCTTAAAATGTGACGTAAGTCGGTGACATGCAGGCCACATTCTGCATCTTACAAGTCCCTCAATCTTCAAACCAGTAGGCGGAGGACTGTAATATTACACCAGACTTAATATTTTAGGTTGCTGTTCTGGTGAAGGATCACCAACTTAAAATGTCGGCCTGGATTTTCACCAAGTCAGATTGACTCGGGAGCCCTTGAGAAGTGGCAGCTGGGTGCTGATTCCGGGATTCCCAACCCTATTCCCGGGCTGTCAAATCCTACGTAGCACCTTTAAAGCGGAAAGGGCTGCTTCCCGTCAGGGGCCCCCATCTGCCACTCGTGATGTGCCGAGCTATGTACCTTCCATTCCTCTGAAATTTTTATGGAGCCAGGACAGGTTTTCAGAGTCATGTTTCACGGCTTTTTAGAGGAGTCATGAACCCTCACATACATGAGTGGAACTGTTAAAAGGTAAGTTCAAAAGGCATGCCCCTATGCCAGGTTATTGTCACTGACCCCAACCCACCCTCTCATGCCCTCTATTCCAGCCTCTGCCCTTCCAACCACCCCCTCAGACTCCCTTATGCCCCCTTCACTGGGCTCTGGTACTTACATACCCATTGACATGCTGTTTACTTTCTAGAACCAATGGACATCATAGTGTAAAGTGTAAAAAAATACTTTGAAAAATGTAATCCATTGATAAGTATTTTCTCTGACTATAACGACTGGATGGAAAGCTAATCATCCAGGCCTCTTTCAAGTTTTAAAAACCACAAACAGTGGAAATTACTTGGCTGAATTAAACAAACAATATGAAATTAAGCTGAGCTGTCAATCAAACTACGTTTCTTCTGGGAAGCAGGTGTTCGGTTATTCAACAGGTGTCTCAACATAATGAGACTTTGCTGAGATAGTGAGATGAATTTCCTTCGTGAGCACTGAAGATGCTCTGTAGTAGGAGGTTCCACCTTTCAGATGAGACGTTAACTAAGGCCCGGTTTGACCTTTTATGTGCGCATAAAAGGGACTGGATGTGAATCACCCAAAACATGACTGTGTTCGGGTGGGTTCGGCGGAATGTTTCCATCTTTTTTTGGTTGAGATACAGACCTGGATTCACCCACACTTAGGGCGCGATTTAACGGACATTTAGCCGGGTGTTTCCCAGTGCTGATATCACCGAGAATGACCCCGCTATTAAACGGGACTGCTTCATATCTGGGCTTCGGCGAGGAATGCCTTGCTGAGGCTGCGCTTAGTCCTACTTCCTGCCACGAGCTCTGCTTATGAATGCAGGAAAAGATCGGGGTGCCATTTTTATGGCGCCCTGATCTCTAGACCGTCCAATGCCCCAACACACCAATAGGCGGGTCTTCGAGCCCCACCATATCCATTTCATGAGGGCAGGGAACCTCCAGAGCCCAATCCCCGATGTGGGCATGATGCTACCTGGGCACCTTGGCACTATCAGCCTGGCACACTGGCTGGAGACCAGTAATAATCGGTGCGCTGTTGAGGCCTCGCTGGTGCGGCCCTTGATTCCCGGGCGCCAAGAGAATGCAGCCCCAATTAAGCAGCGCAAACATAAACGAGCATAATGGCTCATTTAAATATGATTATCTGGGTCCGAGAATTTGCGCCCGTCGTGAATCCCGATTTGGGTCCCACCAGCGGTGCACCTGCTGCACCCAGAGTGGTGCCAGGCGCATTGCGGTGGGAAAACTGTGCCCTGTATGTTATTATTTTGAAGAAGAATGAAGGAGTTCCTCCCTGTGTCCTAGCCAATATTATCCCTCAACCAACGTCATTAAAAAAAATAGATCATTATCTGGCCATTATCACACTGCTGTTATGGCCACCTTGCTATCTGCAAATTGTTGTCAGATTTATTGCATTCCAGCAGTGACCACACTTCAAAAGTACCTAATTAACTGTGAAATGCTTTGGGATGTATTGTGAAAGATGAAAATTCTTTATTTGTTTAATGAGCTTGTGGATCCATATTCTCTCCATCACCAAGACAGCTTACTTCTTCTGGGCGGGGGTGGAGTGGGGGGGGGGGGGGGGGGGTGATGTAGTGGTATTATAATTTGACTAGAAATCCAGAGACCCAGGGTGATGACCTGGGAAACCGGGTTTGAATCCCACCATAGCAGGTGATGGAATTTAAACTCAAAACTTAAAATTAAAAGTCGTTCTGATGATGACCACAAAACCATTTGCCGATTGTCCTCAAAATCCACCTGGTTGACTAATGAAGGAAATCTGCCGTCCTTACCTGGCTGGTCTACATCTGACTCCAGCAATACCCTCTGAAATGACCTAGCAAGACATTCAGTTGTATTGAACTGCTACGTAAAATTGATAAAGGAATGGAACTGGATGGGCCACCCGGCATCGGCCCAGACACCTAAAACGACAACGGCACCCCAGTTGACCCTGAAAAGTCCTCCATACTGACATCTAGGGGCTTGTGCCAAAGTTGGCAGAGCAGTCTCACAGACTAGTTAAGCAACAGCCTGGTATAGCCATGTTCACAGAATCATACCTTACAGACAATACCGCAGACACAATTCCTGGGCATGTCCTGTCTCACCTGCGAGACAGTCCCAGCAGAGGTGGCAGCACAGTGGTATACAGTGGGGAGTGAGTTGCCCTGGGAGTCCTCAACATTCACTCTGCACCCCATGAAGTCTCGTGTTAAACATTGGAATGGAAACCTCCTGTTGATTAGCATGTGCCATCCACCATCAGCTAATGAATCAGCACTCCTCCATGTTGAACACCACCTGGAGGAAGCACTGAGGGTGGCAAGGGCGCAAAATATACTCTGGGTGAGGGACTTCAATGTCCAACACAAAGACAAGAGTGGCTCGGTAGTACCACCACAGACCGAGCTGGCTGGATCCTTAGGGACATAGCTGCTAGACTGGGGCTGCAGCATGTGGTGAGCGAACCAACAAGAAGGAAAAACATACTTGACCTCATCCTCACCAATCTGCCTGCTACAGATGCATCGGTCCAGGACAGGATCGTTAGAAGTGACCACCACACGGTCCTTGTGGAGACAAAGTCCCATCTTCACATTGAGGATACCCTTCATTGTGTTGTGTGGCACCACCACTGTGCTAAATGGGATAGACTTCAAACATATCTGGCAACTCAATACTGGGCATCCATGAGGCGCTGTGGGCAAGCAGGAAAAGCAGAATTGTGCTCAACCACAATCTACAACCTCATAGCCTGGCATATCTCCCAGTCTACCATTACCACCTAGCCAGGTGATCAACCCTGGTTCAATGAAGTGCAGTAGAATATGCCAGGAGCAACAGCAGACATACCGAAAAATGAGGTATCAACCTGGCGAAGCTACAACGCAGGACCACCCGTGTGCCAAACAGCATAAGCATCAAATCATAGACAGAGGTAAGCGATTCCACAATTAACTCATCAGATCTAAGCTCTGCAGTCCTGCCACATCTAGCCGTGAATGGTGGTGGGCAATTAAACAACTCACTGGAAGAAGAGGCTCCACAAGTATCCCCATTCTCAATGATGGAGGAGCCCAGCACATCTTTCCAAAAGACAAGACTGAAGCACTGGCAACAACCTTTAGGCAGAAATGCTGTGGATGGTACATCTCTGTCTCCTCTGGAGGGCCCCAGCATCACAGATGTCAGTATTCAGCCAATAAGAATCACTCCACATGACATCAAGAAACGGCTGAAGGCACTGGATGCTGCAAAGGCTATGGGCTCTGACAATATTCAGGCAATAGTACTGAAGGCTTGTGTTCCGGAGCTTTCCGCACCCATAGCCAAGCTGTTCCAGTAAGCTACAAGACTGGCATCTATCTGGCAATGGGGAAAATTGCCCAGGTGTGTCCTGTACACAAGAAACAGGGCAATACCACCATATCAGTATACTCTCTATCATCAGCAAAGTGATGGAAGAAGTCATCAACAGCACAACCAAGTGGCACTTACTCAGCAATAACCTGCTCACGGACACTCAAGTTGGGTTCCGCCAGGGTCACTCAGCTCCTAACATCATTACAGCCTGGTTCAAACATGTACAAAAGAGTTGAATGCTAGAGGTGAGGGGAGAGTGACTGCCCTTGATGTCAAGGCAGCATTTGACTGAGTATGGCATCAAGGAACCTTAGCAAAACTGGAGTCAATGGGAAGCAGGTGGCAAACTCGCCATTGGAGTCATACCAAGCACAAAGGAAGATGGTTGTGGTGGTTGGAGGTCAATCATCTCAGCACCAGGGTACTACGGCAGGAGATCCTCAGGGTAGTGTTGTAGGCCCAACTATCTTCAGCTGCTTCTTCAATGACCTCCTTTCCCTCATGTGATCAGAAGTGCTGATGTTCGCAGATGACTGTATCATTTTCAGCACCATTCGCGACTCCTCAGATAATGAAGCAATCCATGTCTAAATGTGTGCAAGAACTGGACAATGTCCAGACTTGGGATAACAAGTAGAAAATTACATTCATGCCACACAAGTGAGATCTCTGTGTTTCTCCAGTTCCGCTGTTTTGCGTCTCCCCAATTTTAATCTTCACCATTCATGGCATTCATGGCCACGCTTTCAGATCCTCTGCTGCAGAATGTGCCGAACCTCCCCCACTCCTTATATCATTTAAGACACTCCTTAAAACCGGCCTCTTTGACCAAGGATTTAATGATCTGTCCCAATATCTCCTCATGTGGCTTGGTTTCAGATGTTTTTGATAAGATCCCTGTAAAGTGCCTTGGGGCATTTTGCATTGTTTTTAAAATAAATTTGGAGTACCCAATTAAGGGGCAATTTAGCGTGGCCAATCCACCTACCCTACACATCTTTGGGTGGTGGGGTAAAACCTAGGCAAACACAGGGAGAATGTGCAAACTCCACACGGACAGTGACCCGGAGCTGGAATCGAACCTGGGACCTCGGCGCCTCCAGCGCTAACCCACTGCGCCACCATGCTGCCCACGTTTTGCATTGTTAATGATGCCACATAGATGAAAGTTGTTGTTGTAATGTGTGTGATGATATTGAAAATGCTGTTTCGAATACGTTCAGAAATCCTACCTCGATTTGCGTGTGAAAAAATTTAATTTTGCCTCAATTAATTCTAGGAAGGGAGGTGGGGATGCAGGAGAATAATTTCAAAGTCGGAGCAGCAGCATAACGTCGGGAAAAAAAAAATGGTTATGTGGAATGAAATATGCAGCTGTAGAGTCGGAGACAAAGCCACATTCATTGGGATAAGGGGGAATCTGGCAAAGAAATAAACTGAGCTAAGTGGTTCGCAAACAGGTCAAATATACTTGAGTAGAATACAAAGTAAATATTTAAAATGAAAAGGATGTATCAAAGAATTAGATTCTATGGATAAAATGAAAATGAAGCTTAAGAGGAAGCATATGGCAAAGCTTGGGATAACAATACGAGGAATAATCCTGAGGGATATAGAATTTTCAAAAGGGAATGTGGGAAGGAAGATTAGAAGGGTTAAAAGGGGATATGAAAAAGTCTAGCCTTTTAGGAATTAGCTAAAAGTTTTTATGGGCTTAGAAAAAATAAAAGCCTACTTGAATTAAATATAGGACGATTCAAGTGTGATGGTGTGGGTCTAATTGTCAACGGTGAAGGTATAACATTGTTATTCAGTTAATATTTTCTTCATTGGGTTTTACAAATGATCTTCAAAGTGAGAAAGTGGATGGAATGTGGGAGGGTGTGAATGTTGGAGATAACTGTGGGAAAGGGATTGGTTCTGAAAAGATTATCAGAACTCAAGCTGGATAATCTACCAGCCTCGACTGATGAAAGGGGTCAGGGCCGCAAATTTTCAATCCTCCTTAAATTGCGGAGAATAGCCAGTAGGACATCTCTTTCAAGAAGGATATATGGATGTAAATATATACCAGTAAATCTAACATTGGTGGCAAAAGCAATTTTATCACCCCTCAAGGAACAGGTTGTGTTCATTGAGAAAACTATGTGTTAACTAAGGAGAGTAAAATTGGATGTATTATGGGCATGTTATGTTTTTGAAGAATTGAGGGTGGGAGTCTCTCAGCCCGGGGCTGGACCGGAGAAGCCCCGTGATCGGCGCGAATCACGCCACGCCGCCCGACGCCGGCATGCGATTCTCCGCTCGCCATTGGCACCGGCATGGTTGGCTCACCGCCGGTCGGGTGCTGCTCTTCATGGCTGGTCCGCCGATTTTTGGCCCAGGATTGGCCGAGCGGTCGTCGTGACAACGGCCAGTCCTGCCGGCACCGTCCACGCCTGCTCTCAGCCAGCGGGAACTCGGCCTGGAATGGTCGCGATCAGGGCCGACCGATCGGCGTGCCGGCCTCTCTGGCTGGGGGCCCCTGTAGTCCTGCACCATGTTGCGTTGGGGCCGGCGTGTTGAAGGAAGGCATGTTGTATGCATGTTCTCAGAAAAAAATTGTTAGAAAAGAATCAGATTTATGGCATAAGAAGAAACATAATAAGAATGTTGGTTGACATCCGGGAAACAAAGATTTTGAATAAATAGGCGTTATTTACAGTGAAGATTGGAAGCGATGCACTTCAGAAACCATCGGTCACTTCACTCACTCATTTTGTGCAAACAATTCAAAATAATCCTGTCTTTCACAAACTTTCTGCCCTATAGTTCTAATAGAGGAGAAAAAAATCATTCACCAAACATTCTTTGTACTCAGATGTTGTTATGTTTAACAATACTGCAGCAGACAGAGTGGCCAGGATTTTTATAGACTAGAATAGAATCGTTACAGTGCAGAAGGAGCCATTCTGTCCATCGAGTCCACACCGACCCCTCAAAAGACCACTCTACCTAGGCCCAATCTGCCACCCCGTTTCTGTAACACCACCCCAAGGGGCAATTTAGCATGGGCAATCCACCTAACCTGCACATCTTTGGGTTGTGGGAGGAAACCAGAGCGCCCGGAGGAAACCCACGCACGTAGAACGTGCAAACTCCACACAGTCAGTCACTGGGGTCGGAATGAGAACCCGGGTCCCAGGCACCGTGAGGCAGCAATGCTAGGCACTGTGCCACCGTGCTGCCACACCCATTCATGGAAACCTGGGAATTATCGTGGGGGATGCGGCCGGCCAGCCAAAACTCCATTGACTTTTAGCGGGGCCGGATGATCTTGGTGGTGGGCGGGTCTGGAAAATCCTGACCTTTGTAAATTCTCATATACAAAATCATACAGGTAGGGAAGACAATCTCTGAAGCATCAACTGAGGAAATTGAAATTATGTATTTAATCAGTTACCCACAAGAGGAAGCCAGGAATATAAGTGTAATGATTGCAAAATATTAAAGGGGGCTAACACCCAACTTTTAAGCAGTACAAACTTTCTTTAACACGTTGAAAAATAAGGCTGCTTTTTTGCAGGAAAAATGTGCACTACGGTTTAAACTGCAGTGAGCAGATAACACCAAAAGAAGAGGATTTGAGATGATCACTAATCAAGAAATTGCTCTGAACATTTTCCCAAGAGATTCATTTTAATCAGAGTTAAAATTATTTCAATTGAGACTGTCAAGTCCATTCCCAACATCTATGATTCTCCAGATTGACAAGGTAAGATGGTTAGGTTCTCTTTGTCTGATAATACTATCATTTTCGAAGTGAATTGTTAAGACATCCTTAATAATAGATTATTGCTTAAAAAAGACATATGCTGTTTGTTATAACCCCTACGAGACCTATGAGGATGCATCGATTAATCTCCACGTGAGCTTTGTGGAGCCCAAGCTTTCCCTTAGGGAGGTGGAGGCCCATCAGCGGGACGTTGGACTTAGTACCATCGAATTCCTACAGTGTAAAAGGAGGCCATTCGTCTCAACTTGTCTGCACTGACCCTCTGAAACAGCATCTTATCCAGACCCACTCCCCCACCCTACGCCTATAACCCCACCTAACCTGAACATCTTTGGTCTGTGGGAGGAAACTGGAGCACCCGGAGAAAACACAGACAGACGTGGGGAGAAAGTGAAAACCACACAAACAGTGACCCAAGGACAGAATTGAACCGGGTTCTTGGCACTGTGAGGCAGCAGTGTGTGATATTCCTGCTGACTTAGGTAGGAGCCGTGCTATTGTGTGCAGTCCTGGCTGAGACTTGAATTGTGCTTGTACGTTATTTACTTTGACGCTAAATCTTTTTGATGAAGTCTCTTACCAAACTCCTCTGTGGCCACTAAATTGGCGACGAGGGTAAGTGGAACTACTGTCGTCTCTGCTAAATGTTTGGAGCACAGCCACCTCCTCTGTTCGTACAGGATAAGGTTGCACCACCTTGAATAAAAATGCCGCTTTTTGCCAGACTCGATATTTTCAACTTGAGTGTGGAGGAGTGTTCAGTAGGTGGAGCGAATGCATTATTTCTTTAGGGAAAATGCTATCGTTGGGGATGAGCGTCAGACGGTGATTCTGCTGACCGCCTGTGGGGCTCCCACTTTCAACATCATCAAGAGCCTGACGTACCCCTTGGCCCCAGACTCCAAATTGTTCAAAGAGTGAGAAGTACTGTTGGCAAACCATTACGATCCCAAGCCATCGGTCATTGTACAAAGGTACCGATTTAACATGGCTGAGCAGACACAGAGGAGCCCATCACAAAGTTCTTGACATGTTTACGAAAATTGGCAGAGACTTGTGACTATGGCCCCTCCCTGCCCAAGAATCTCCGGGACCACATTGTATGCAGGGTGAACAATGGGCCGACCAAATGGAAGTTGCTGGCCGAGGCTTTAATGGATCTGAAGAAGAATGTAGAAATATTCCTTTTGTGGGAGAGTGCAGAGAAGGGAGTCTTGGAACACCAAGGAATGCCTGGAATTGAGGTGAATAGCATGGGACTCCCACCATTCTGTCATTCAGCTGGGACTGGAGTCGCTGGGCCCTCACTCTGTCCCTAGCATGGCCAAGACCAGGCCCATTGGTCGAGGGCCGCGATGGCCAGGCGTGATGCCGCCCTGGAGTCAGTGGAGGATAAATTGAGACAATGGGCAATCTGCTCCTGGAGCAACTGCAGGGAGAGAAAAACTACAGGTCAGCCTCACTGCCCTACCCAAGAGACGTGCCAACCCAAGCCCGGCTCATAATTTGCAGAGGTTCCTTTTATACATGGCTGGCCTGGCTCTTTTATCTCTTAGGTTTAAGGTAGGCTACCTGTTCGGAGGCGATTAAATGTGTGTTTACTAATGATGGAGATGTAGCTCCTGTGTCCACCTCCACCTTTAAAGAATGACTATTCACCACCAGGTGTCCAGATCACCAACAATGTGTCCTGGTCCCCCCATGCTGACACTCTAGTTAAGAAAGCCCATCAACGACTCTACTTTCTCAGAAGACTAAGGAAATTTGGCATGTCACCGACGACTCTCATCAACTTCTACAGATGCACCATAGAAATCATTCTTTCCGGTTGTATCACAGCTTGGTATGGAGCCTGCTCTGCCCAAGACCGCAGGGAATTACAAAAGGTCGTGAATGTAGCTCAATCCATCACGCAAACCAGCCTCCCATCCATTGACACAGTCTACAATTCCCGTTGCCTCGGAAAGGCAGCCAGCATAATTAAGGACCCCACGCACCCCGGACATACTCTCTTCCACCTCCTTCCGTCAGGAAAAAGATACCAAAGTTTGAGGTCACGTACCAACCGACTCAAGAACAGCTTCTTCCCTACTGCCATCAGACTATTGAATGGAACTACCTCGTATTAAGTTGATCTTTTCTCTACACCTTGCAATAACTGTAACATCATATTCTGCAGTCTCTCCTTCCTTCCCTATGTACGGTATGTATTGTTTGCACAGCATGCAAGAAACAATTTTTTTCACTGTATACTAATACATGTGACAATAATAAATCAAATCAAAAATTATTCTAATTGGGGCGACTTTGGCTGTTATGATGGAGTTCAACTGCATTGCCCTTTCATCTGGAAGCTGACATACCTGTAAGGTATGAGCCTGAGTTGGCTGTGGCTTCTTGCATAGTGGTACGCATATTGCTGATTCTGGCAGTCTTGCCTTGGTCAAGTCGTTCTGCAGCGCTTACTGCAGTCCAGTGGCTGACACTTGAATTTCTCTGGAGAGATTTCTCGGGTATATCTGGGGCTGCCTTGTTGCTTCTTAGACCACCAGGACATTCCTACTGAATATCGGGTCGACAATGGGCGATTCACCTGTCGCCTCCACTTGAACTCGAGGGTTCTCTGTGCGAGGACCCCCCTCCCCATGCGGAGAACATTACTGTCCGGTATCCCTTGATGATCCTTTGCCCCTTTTTCTGTGGACTCCAGTGACAAGGCTATTTCAATGACCTTCAGGTCAAGGTTGGTCTCTGCCAGCAGTTTCTTTTGGGTTGTGAAATTATTAATTCCACACATCAGTCTATTGTGTTGCATCTTGGACGGGCGGGTTGAATTCGCAGTCCTCTGCCAATTTCCGTAACCTATTAAGGAATTCTGTAACAGGTTTCCCCAAGGTTCTCCCAGCCATGTTAAGGCGGTTAAGTTGGAGGATGATTGACGGCTTTGGGTCATAATGCACAAATTTCACGAGCTTGATGAAAGTTTTAGCATTGTGGATGTTGGGAAAGCTAGGCTTTTTATGGTGCTAAACGTCAGGGCCCTTCGTGTAGAAGAGCCACTTACATAACACCACGGGAACCTCTCTTCAGTGGAATTTCCCTTCCTGGCAAGCGGGATTACCTTCTGCTTCTCACCCCCTTCAATGCTGTTGGCGCGGAGGAAATAGCGCATGTGCTCAGCATACTGGCCCAGTCTTCTACTTCAGCAATGTACAGCTCTAATTTTCCAAAGAAGAGCATTTCTGGAGATTCTTTTCTTTGGGGAGTTGTCTTCTTTGTTTAAAGGCTGCTCGGAATCCCGTTGTTGCTCCTCACTGCTGAGGTAATAAACCCAGCGAAAGTCAGGTGAGGCAAACAAAGGTTTAATTCTCAACCAAAATAAAGCCACAGCGTGCTACGCTCTTGTCCCAGCCCAGGACCATCATGGACGCCTGGCCCAGGTCTGGGTCACAGTATTTAGATTTCTGCTAGTGAGCCCCTGTTGGGCAGGCCTTAACCCGCTCCCCACCAACCCCATAGGGAGATCGATCGACAATCTCTCATGGTCTTTGTGGTGAATGTGATTCACACTATATATAGTTGCCAATATCACTCCATGTATATATGTTCGTTATCTACCCATTGTAAGTGCAGTTGCACTATCCGACCACCAGAGGGAGTCGCTCTTGGAGTACGCGAGAGTTTGTACTGGGCTCCTCCCTTGGCTCTGCCCAGGACTCCTCCCCCTGGGACCGATGTATAAAGATCTGTGCCTTAGAGCCAGCCTGCCAGTTCACCTGAAGTTCAACGACGAATAGGCTGGCTCTATTGTAAGTGTATTAAAGCCTCTGTTCAGATCTAACTACACGTGTTCACTGAATTGATGGTTCCATCAATTTAATACACTTAAGAAGCTACCGAAGTAAAGCATGGAATCGCTCTAAAACCAGGACGTCTAGAACTCGATCCGCAGGATGCAGAGGCAAAAGAAACCTGCTGCCACTGGCTGAAATGTTTTAAGGCCTACCTGGCCGAAATCAGCACCGCTGAAACTACGGAGGAACAAAAGCTCAACCTACTGCACGCGAGGGTAAGCCACAGAATTTCTACACAACTAAATCCAGCCGGTCCCTACACCGCTGCGCTGGCGATTTTGGACAAAATGTATATTAGGCCCATGAACGAGGTCTTTGCCTGCCATGTGTTCACGACTCGCCGACAACGGTCTACTGAAACTTTAGCTGAATTTGCACGCGAGTTGAACAATCTCTCAAATGACTGCAATTACCAGGCCGTAACCGCGGCCAAACATAGGGAGCTTGCTGTGAGGGATGTTTTTGTAGCGGGCCTTCGATCTAACTATGTACGCCAGAGACTATTAGAAAATGGGGCCCAGGGCTTAGAGACTACCGTAGAGGCTGCTATCACAATGGAAGTTTCCTTCCGCAGCCTCAACTCGTTTCCCGCGGACCCCGCTAACCCCGCTTGGGCCCCCGACCTGAGGACCCCCCCCAAGCCTGTGCCGCAAGGCCCCCCCAGCTATCGCACTGCCACAGCCGGCCACCCTACTGTCCCAGTCAACTACAAACTATCCAGCCGCTCCAGCTAATTACTCAGCTCCCCCAGCCAGCTACTCAGCTCGCCAAACCAGTTATTCAACTGCTCCAGCCTGCCACTATTCAGCTCCCCAAACCAGTTATTCAACTGCTCCAGCCTGCCACTTCTGTGGACAAAGCCAGCACCCACGGCAGCACTGCTCAGCCCGATCCGCGACCTGCAGCAGTTGCGGGAAGAAAGGCCACTATGCTAAAATGTGCCTCGGCAGAAGGGCCCCAGCCCTCAACACCCCAACAGTCCAAAAACATCGCCCCCAGCACCAGCAGGACCGCGGGGCCTGAAACGCTGGCCTATGCTCAAGCTCCGCCCCCTCCTGCCACGTGCGATCCATGGGGGCCGCCATCTAGGCAAACCTCCACCATGCGGCCGGCCACGTGCGATTCATGGGGACTGCCATCTTGACGCCATCTTCATCACCACCCTCCACGTGCGATCCACGGGCCCTAGCTGCATCCCCAGACTCAAACAGCTCATCCGAGGAGTACGATCTCCCCGGGCAGTCACCACTTAGCCCGCAACTCAGTGCAATGTTCCTGCATCAAGCACGCCAGAACGCAGCAGCATCTACTCGACAGGACGACCGATCGGAAGAATTCGACTCCCCCGGGCACCCACCACGTGGCCCGCAACTCAACGCGGTCACCCGCGACCAATCTCGCCCCAAGCATCTGAGAAATTTGATGACGGAGGTCCAGATCAACGGGTACAACACGTCGTGCCTCTTCGACTCTGGGAGAACAGAGCGCTTCATACACCCAGAGCTGGTAAGACGCTGTTCCCTCCCTATTTATCCCGTCAACCAAACTATCGCCCTCGCTTCGGGCTCCCATTCCATCCAAATCCAAGGCCGCACTACAGCAACGCTAACGATTCGAGGCGCTAGCTATTCCAAATTTAAACTATGTCTTGCCCGACCTCTGCGCACCACTCCTCTTAGGCTTGGACTTCCAATGTAACCTCAAGAGTGTCACCCTCAGCTTCGGTGGGCCCCTGCCCCCACTCACTATCTGCAGGCTCGCCATGCTGCGCATCGCCCCCCCCTCCTCTCATCGCCAACCTCACCCCGGATTGCAAACCGGTAGCCACCCACAGCAGGCGGTACAGCCTGCAGGATAGGGTATTTATCAGAATGGAGGTCCGAAGGCTGCTCAGTGAGGGGATCATTGAGGCCGGTAACAGTCCCTGGAGAGCTTAGGTGGTGGTCGTCAAGACCGGGGAAAAATTCCGCATGGTTGTCGATTATAGCCAGACCATCAATCGCTTTACGCTCCTAGACGCGTATCCCGTCCCCAGAATTGCAGTCATGGTAAACCAGATCGGCCAATATCGGGTATTTTCCACGGTGGATCTGAAGTCTGCATACCACCAGCTCCCAATCCGCCTGGAGGACCTCCACTACACGGCGTTCGAGGCCGATGGCCGCCTCTTCCATTTCCTCCGGGTTCCCTTCGGCGTCACTAACGGGGTTTCGGTGTTCCAACGAGCAATGGACCGAATGGTAGACCAGTACGGGCTGCGGGCCATGTTCCCGTATCTGGATAATGTTACCATCTGCGGCCATGACCAGCAGGACCACGACGCCAACCTCCACCGTTTTCTCCAGACGGCCCAAAAATTAAACCTTACATATAACAAGGAGAAATACGTGTTCCGCACAAACAGACTAGCCATCCTCGGCTACGTCGTGGAGAACGGAGTCTTGGGCCCAGACCCAGACCGCAAGCGCCCCCTCTTGGAACTCCCCCTCCCCCATGGCCCCAAGGCCCTCAAACGGTGCTTGGGGCTCTTTTCGTACTACGCCCAGTGGGTCCCCCAATATGCAGACAAAGCCCACCCACTCTTCAAGGCTACACTATTTCCCCTGTCTGCTGAGGCGCGCCAGGCCTTCAGCTGCATCAAGGAGGACATCGCCAAAGCAGCAATGCGGGCGGTGGACGAATCCACTCCCTTTCAGGTTGAGAGCGACGCCTCAGAGGTAGCGCTAGCAGCCACTTTAAACCAAGCAGGGCGGCCCATTGCATTTTTCTCCCGTACCCTATCCGCTTCAGAACTCCAACACTCCTCAGTCGAGAAGGAAGCACAAGCCATCGTGGAGGCTATCCAACACTGGAGGCACTACCTCGCAGGTAGGAGGTTCACCCTCATTACCGACCAACGGTCGGTCGCCTTCATATGCGACAACTCGCAAAGGGGCAAAATTAAAAATGACAAAATTCTTCGGTGGAGGATTGAACTCGCCACCTACAATTATGAGATAAAATATCGACCGGGGAAGCTCAACGGGCCCTCGGATGCCCTATCCCGCGGGACATGCGCCAGCGCGCAAATCAGCCGCCTAAAAGCCATCCACGATGACCTCTGCCACCCAGGGGTCACTCGGCTCGCCCACTCCATCAAAGCCCGAAACCTGCCTTTCTCCAACGAGGAGGTAAAAGCGGTCACCAGGGACTGCCCGATCTGTGCGGAGTGCAAACCGCACTTCTATAGACCAGACAGGGCCCACCTGGTCAAGGCTTCTAGGCCCTTTGAACGCCTTGTGATCGATTTCAAAGGGCCACTCCCCTCCACTAACAAAAACATTTACTTCCTTAAGATTATTGACGAGTTCTCCTGATTCCCCTTCGCCATCCCATGCCCCGATATGACCTGCCACACAGTCATTAGGGCCCTGCATAGTGTCTTCACACTGTTCGGTTTCCCCAGCTACTTGCACAGCGACCGGGGTGCGTCCTTTATGAGCGACGAGCTGCGTCAGTACCTGCTCGACAAGGGATTCGCCTCGAGCAGGACTACCAGTTACAACCCCAGGGGGAACGGACAGGTGGAGAGGGAGAATGCGACGGTCTGGAAGACCGTCCTACTGACCCTCAGGTCCAGGAAGCTCCAGGTTTTCCAATGGCAGGAAGTCCTCCCTGACGCGCTCCACGCAATCAGATCCATCCTGTGTACAGCTACCAACCAAACCCCCCACGAGCGGCTCTTCATTTTTTCCAGGGGCACTACCACAGGGGTCTCACTTCTGGCGTGGCTGAGGACGCCAGGCCCGGTTCTCCTAAGGAAGCACGTCAGGGCGCACAAGACCGACCCCATTGTTGAAAAGGTGCGCCTCCTTCATTCCAACCCACAGTACGCATTTGTTGAGTTCCCGGACGGTCGCCAGGATACAGTATCCCTCCGGGACCTGGCACCCGCTGGATCCAGCCCCCCATCTACCCCCACCGAGGAACTCCTTTCCCCATTCCCTATGCGGCTGCCCCCTTGCGCCCCCGATTCTGCGAGCTCACCCCACCAGTCCCGAGCGCCAGCACCAGCCCGCCTCCCGCGCCCCCAGCCTCCACTCGACCAGGAGGTGTATGAGGCTCGGACAAGACTCGTCCCAGAGCCGGCAACCGTACCCCAGACCTCGACGCCCGCCCAGCCACCGCAAGAGGCTGCAACCCCGGTGCTCCGCAGATCAAAACAGACAATTCGTCCACCGGACAGTCTGACTCTTTGAGCCATCACCCCTGCCGGACTTGATTTTTTTAACAGGGGGTGAATGTAGTGAATGTGATTCACACTATATATAGTTGCCAATATCACTCCATGTATATATGTTCGTTATCTACCC
The DNA here is from genome assembly GCF_902713615.1 of Scyliorhinus canicula. Classification (NCBI taxonomy): domain Eukaryota; kingdom Metazoa; phylum Chordata; class Chondrichthyes; order Carcharhiniformes; family Scyliorhinidae; genus Scyliorhinus; species Scyliorhinus canicula. Next base: position 66,267,962 of record NC_052165.1, on the reverse strand, counting down.
ATTGTAAGTGCAGTTGCACTATCCGACCACCAGGGGGAGTCGCTCTGGGAGTACGCGAGAGTTTGTACGGGGCTCCTCCCTTGGCTCTGCCCAGGACTCCTCCCCCTGGGACCGATGTATAAAGATCAGTGCCTTAGAGCCAGCCTGCCAGTTCACCTGAAGTTCAAAGACGAATAGGCTGGCTCTATTGTAAGTGTATTAAAGCCTCTGTTCAGATGCAACTACACGTGTTCGCTGAATTGATGGTTCCATCAGTCTTTATAGGAGTTATCACAGTTACCCTCTATTTCTGGTATGTAATTCATAATTCATCCCTTCTACTGTGAAGAGAAACACAAAATATTTGTTCAATATCTCTGTTATTTCCTCACAGTCCATGATATTTGCTCCTGCCTTTACTTCCAAGTAATGAACACTTACTTTCATTCGTAGGATGTGGGCTCCGCTGGCTGGGCCAGCATTTCCTGCCCTTGATTGGCCATTTCAGACAGCATATAAGAGTCAACCGCATTGAAGTGGATCTGGATTCACATGTGGGCCAGACCAGGGCAGGGCAGGTGTCCACAAGCAGGGCAGGTGTCCTTCTCTAAAGTATATTACTGGCCACCAATTATTTCTTGCTTAATGCAAGGTACAACGGTATAACTATTATTAGGGTGCCAACAAGCAACGAACACAGTTTTCAGTTATTTCTAATCTCAGCCTACACTGAATCAACTTCCTAATTTTCTGACTGTCCTGATGCTATTGTTCACTATCAGGAGTATTCCTCCTTTTCCATTCTGTCTCTCTTTTCAAAGTATTCTCTCCTTGGAATACTTATTTCTGCACCTTGGTCACTTTGCAACCATGGTCGGAGATCTCTGGCCGTTCGCTGGCGGTGGGAATCTGATGGTCCTGCCGGCAGTGCACCCCCGCTTGCGGGTTTCCCAGGAGCGTGTGGTGGCTTCAATTCCAATTGCCAGTGGCGGGAGCAGAGAATCCCGCCACCAGCGAACACCATGCCATTCCCCCCCCCCCCCCCCCCCCCCCCCCCCCCCCCCCCCCCCCCCCGCTGCTGGGAAACATGTGCCTGGGAGGCCAGGGAATTCCGCCCCATGTCTCTATGGTGCAGATTATATGAAATCCATTGATCTCTGTTCATGCGGTGAGTTTGTCAATTTTATTAGAAATGCTTTATGCATTCAGATACAGGGCCTTTGATATTATTTTTTCAAACACGATTCTTTACAAGATGTTTTATTACTGTTAAACCTAGTCAATACTGAAATCTAGGCAGGTAATATGTTACCCTACCCAACCAACAGATAACCCTACCCAGTCAATACAGAACCCTAACAAGACAATACAAAATTCTGCACAGCAAACAATAGAGAACCCTATCCAATCCATTTAAAATTCTATCCAACAAATAAAAAACTACAGTGCTCCAGTGAAGTGTTACAAATGCAATATCAAGGTGGAGAAGAGTCCGAGGCAGGCATCGCAGCAATGCCATTCCTAACCAATTCTAAGGTGTTGGGATCAATATGCTTTTTTCCCTGAACACTAAAAAAAGAGTCATATTGGACTCGAATTGTAATTGCTAATTTTCTCTCGCCATGGATGGTGCCAGACCTCCTGGGTTATTCCACAACTTTCGGTTATTATTAAAAAGCCTTACAGAGGCCGTACATAACCTGAACCAGGCATGACCCAAAAAATACAATCTTAACCAAGCATGGAAGACTGTGCACTGAAGCAATTCTTTGTATCCTTGGTATAACCAAAAAATATCATGTTTGCGCGTCCCAATGATTTTTATGGGCATCATTAAATTTTCTTATTTATTTCATTTAATTTCTATTGCAGACGGCTCGACTAATTAATTGGGGTAAATATTACATTTTTAAATGTTCCATGACGCTCAATAGAATTTTGGCTTTACATTTTTGACAGCTGCGAGCTGAATATTCAGGCGTGTTGCTTTAAAATTATGCACCTTGTTTAAAAGGTTTACTGAGATATTAGTCTGCCTACGCTTCATTGGCCATCAAATTCAGAAATTTCCTTAAACAACCATTAGATAAATCCCAAAAGGCTTTTTACTCTAGTCCTTAAAAAAAACACTTCATTATATTTAATCTGTTGAATAAATGCTGGTGAAAGAAAGTCACTGAACCATTGTAATAATTATAATCTGCGATGCGGTTTTGTCGAGTTGACTCACAGAGAAAAGGGATGCAGGCAGGTGTGGTAGTGATGTCCCAAAGAGTGAAGGTTCACCTGAGGAAGGAGCAGTGCTCCGAAAGCTGGTGATTCAAAACAAACCTGTTGGACTTTAACCTGGTGTTGTAAGACCATACTGTGCTCACCCCAGTCCAACGCTGGCATCTCCACATCATTGTTGATTACAGCACATACATGTATTCAGCTGGTAGCACGCTCAAATCTATGGGTTCAAGCCTTCTTTCAGGGACTCGCGCCCAAAGGTAGTGTAGTACTATAAGGGGTTCCATGCATCTTTTGGATGAGACATTAGAGCGAGGCAAGGTCTATTTGTCACATGGCCATAAAATAACCCGTGTGTGGCAACACAGCAGCGTTAAGGGTCACCTGGCCTGGGTGACCAATCGGAACTCAGAGTGGGGAATCACCCCAGGAGGAAGGGGTTCTCTTCGGCAAGAGGTATTCCAGAGTTAACAGCTGACATGCTGATGCTCTTGTAGACCCTTCTAAATAAACCCTTTGTGGTTCACCAATGAAGTATCTTAAAGTGCAGGGGAGGTGGGGGCACAGTAGTATTGTCACTGGACTAGTGATCCAGAGGCCCAGGGTAATTTTCTGGGAACCTGGGCTCGAATCCCACCACGGCAGATGTTAAAATTTGAATTCAACAAAAATCTGGAATTAAACATCCCAATGGTCACCATGAAACTATTGTCGATTGTCGTAAAAACCCATCTGCTTTGCTAATGTCCTTCAGTGAAGGAAATCTGCCATCCTTACCTGGACTGGCCTCCAGGTCCCCAGCAATGTGGTTGACTCTTAAATGCCCTCTGAAATGGCCTAGCAAACCACTCAGTTTAAGGGCAATTCGGGATGGGCAACAAATGCTGGCCCAGCCCAGCGACGCCCACACCCCATGAACAAATAAGAAAAATATCACCAAGAGCAGGAATGCCCACGAACCATTCATTATCACATTGCTGTTGGTGGGAATTTGTGTGCAAACTAGATGCTGCATTTCTATAGACTAGAACTTACACGTCAAATGCATTTAACTGGCTGTAAAATTCTTAGTTTGTTTTCGCTACCTGGATCCAAAGTAAATTCACACAGCCAGGAGGGAGCTCTGCACATACATGTGTTGAAGGTTTCACCCTCGTGATATTTAAAGCTGAATGTCTGTCAGTTCATCAAATGCATTCAAGGACCAGTATTGCAAAATGCAAGCAATGTGAGATAGGCTCCTGGGGGGTCTGGATCCAGCTACAGAGTTGCGCTCTCACTTCTCGATCACTGTGAAAGTAAGTCTCACATTGAAACAAGTTTGAACAGATAACTGATCAATCTTAACCTTGATTTAATTCACAGGGTGTTGTGCAAATTATAAGTCAGCACTTCGAGTTTTCGCCAAAGGTCCTTTAATTAAACACGAAGTTCGTGGAAGGTTGGAAGAGACCGCAGTCATTCTAAATGCCCCGGTTCACAGAGGTAAAAGCAGACAATTGATATGATACAGTAAGCAATATCTGGGACAGAAAGCATTCTTTAGATTAGCAAAAGACAGGAAACAGAGCAGGCCATAGTTAGATTTTGATAACAAAGCCTTGGGTTCCTTGCCTAAGAAAAATAAAAATTATATGCTGTCAGCAAAACAATGTGTAGCTGTACGCTTGTTTACATTGTATGACCTTAGCTGTACGCTTGTTTACATTGTATGACCTTCTGACTATTTCATACAAAACTCTTGACTGAAATAAGGCTAAATATCCATCATACTTTGCCAAGTGCCTATTTCCATGAAGTATAGTCAAGCAGCTGGTTGAAAATGAATACCCTGAATTAAGGCAACTAATCCGCAAACTAAAGTCCCTTCTACACAGGGTTATATATTTTTTAAAACAGCAAACCAGCATGTGCCAAAAATTTGACGCTGACAAAATTATCTTCTTTTCTCAGAGCCTTTCAACTGAAATAAAAAATAACAGCTGCTTTGCTGTTGGAAGCCAAATATCCCTACATTAGAGAGCAATCGCGTTGACTTGTTAATGCTGGAAATGTGCAGGCAATTCACACTCAGAACACTGAACTCCGAATATTGGCAACAAAAAGGAGATTGAATGAGTCGGAAAAATCCCAGGGTCACGAGCTCCTCACACTGGAAGAAGAAAATCGTATTAATGTATGAGATTTCCTAGACAGAAGATACAATTTAGGAGGTTATAGAATTGTAGATTTTTCAGCACATTGCGCTTTTATTCTTAATCTCCACATTACGGATTCAACCCAATTCCCTGTACTTTTTTTCCATTCCCTATAACATTTCTTCTTCCCTCAAGGATTTCTCCAATTCTCTGCAATATTATGATTGACCTGACTTCAATAGTAACTTGAGGTGATGTATTCCATATTCTAATCACATTCTAGGAAGATAAAAAAAAAATCTCTTCAACCTTCAAAACTTCCGGGATATGATTCTCAATGATAGACAGGCAACATTCAGGGTCCAAGGTAAACTGAATGGATTTGATATTCAAATCTTTGTGGCAGCTCTCCAGATTGGAAAGGCATTATTTTCGAAAGAATGGTTCTGAAACTCAAGGAATGTGTTCTAAAACTTTCCCAAAGAGTACCTTCACAGATCTGGTAGCCCAGTTCCAGCATCCCCAAACCCCCTCTACGCCCCCCCCCCCCTCACTCCCCCCTCCCCTGCCAACACCCCATCTGAAGACCAAACCCCTGCCCCAAGTCACAGGGATGAGATGAAAGGACTTAATTACCTGCTCCTTAGTAATCAAAGTTTTAATGAGGATTGGATTGATAGAGTTCCAGTTTTTGTACGCAATCTGTGGAGCATCTAACCTCACAAATTTGTCACACAATGTATCGTGTTGCTGGCATTCTGAGCACTTTTAACAGTTTTCCCCCTGACTCAAAGAATACCATCTGTTGCATAAATAGCAATAATATGAAACCAAATGCCCGATCAGAACTCTGCAGCCGCTGGTCCCGCAGGGGCATAAGCAGTCAGCAGCACTGTGAGGGCTACAGTGGTGGAACGGCTCTCTTACTGGACTGCCAGGGTACCACACTTTGGGAAAGAATGTGAAGGCTTTAGAGAGGTTGCAGTAAGATTTACCAGAATGGTTCCAGGGATGAGGGGTTTCAGTTAAGGGGAAAGATTTCAGAAGCTGTGTTCTCCTTAGAAGAGAGAAGGCTGAGGGGTGATTTGATGAAGGTGTTCAGACAAGAGGGGTCCAGACAGAGTAGAGAGGGAGAAACTGTTCCCATTGGTGGAGGGGTGGAGAATTATAGGGTATTGATTTAAGGTGAATATGGCAAAAGAACTGTAAGGCGATATGGGAAAACATTTTCCATGCAGCCATTGAGGGTTTGGGACCTGGAATGTCGTGATGCAGACATACTTTCAAAAGGCAATTGCATAAGCACCTGAGGATTTTTTAAAAATGCAGAGTTCTGGGGAAAGGTAGGGAGTGGAGATGAGCTGTATCGGTCTTGCAGAGAGCCAGTGCTGACCAAACAACAACAGCTCCTCCACAATAGTCCTGAATACTGGGGCCCTGCAAGGCTGCGTTCTTAGCCCCCTACTATACTCCCTGTAAACATACAACTGCGTGGCAAAATTTGGCTCCAACTCCATCTAGAAGCTTGTTGACGATACAACCATAGTGGGCTGGATCTCGAATAACGATGAGTCAGAATACAGGAGGGAGATAGAGAGCATTGTGTAATGGTGCAGCAACAACAATCTCTCCTTCAATGCCAGCAAAACTAAAGAGCTGGTCATTGGCTTCAGGAAGCAAAGCACTGTACACACCCCTATCAGCATCAACGGGGCCGAGGTGGAGATGGTTAGCAGCTTCAAATTCCTAGGGGTACACATCTCCATGTCGATGCTACCACCAAGAAAGCACAACAGGGCCTATACTTCCTCAGGAAACTAATGAAATTCGGCATGTCCACATTAACTCTTACCAACTTTCTTAGATGCACCAGAGAAAGCATCCTATGTGGCTGCATCACAGCCTGGTATGGCAACTGCTCGGCCCAAGACCGCAAGAAACTTCAGAGAGTCGTGAACTCCGCCCAGTCCATCACACAAACCCGCCTCCCATCCATTGACTCCATCTACACCTCCCGCTGCTTGGGGAAAGCGGGCAGCATAATCAAAGACCCCTCCCACCCAGCTTATTCACTCTTGCAAATTCTTTCATCGGGCAGGAGATGCAAAAGTCTGAGAATACACACAGACTCAAAAACAGCTTCTTCCCCACTGTTACCAGACTCCTAATCGACCCTCTTATGGACTGACCTGATTAACACTACACCCTGTATGCTTCATCCGATGCCAGTGTCTATGTATTTACATTGTGTACCTTGTGTTGCCCTATTATGTATTTTCTTTTCTTTTCTTTTAGTTTCATGTACTTAATGATCTGTTGAGTTGCTCGCAGAAAAATATTTTTCACTGTACCTCGTACATGTGACAATAAACAACAACATTTTAAAAAATGGTCTCATTTATAGCCATTTTTTTTGTTTTATAAATGTTTTTTATTGGGTTTTTGAATAAAGTATATTTACCGTCATGTACACAAAATAGAATACATAGAAGAGAAGAGAACACTCAGAAAAAACAAAACAAACAACAACAACAAAAAAAGAATAAAATAACTGGTAAAGTATTATTTGCTAGCTCAACAACAGCAGCTCTGTACAATTGGCAATATTGTTTTTAGCACATAAGTATGCATCTGTGGGGGGGGAACTGGAGGGGGGGGGTACATATACATTTGGGCAACGGGGAAACAATTACAGAACAATTAGAGAGGGCAATACACGAATGGATTTGGTTTGGTGTGGCCACATGCTTCTCCCGGACGGTTTTCACTGCTGTTGTCGTCTCGCGCTCACCTCCGCTTCAACCGTTCGTCCCGTCTTTCGCCCGGATTAACATTGTTCTCTGCTCCTGTCGATGCCAAGTTTGTTATCGTTTCTCATGCCCTCCTTCCGGCTATCATTCCCTTGCCTTCCCCCCACCTCACTGTTATCCTCTATTGTTCCCTGTTTCCTACCTCTCCCCCCACCCCCCCATCCCCCCTTTTGCCCCCTCCCCTTCTCCTATGATTCACCTTTCTTTTCTCTTAGGTTTAGCTGCTACCCCCCCCCCCCCACCCACCCCCCGGTCCATCCCTCTCTCCCCCGCCTTGGCTACTTTCCCCCGATTCTTGGCTACCTGGCTATTCTTCTGCTTGGTCGTTGGTCACAAACAGGTCCCGGAACATTTGGGTGAATGGCTCCCATGTTCTGTGGGATTGTGTGATCACGGTAGCATTGTGGATAGCACAAATGCTTCACAGCTCCAGGGTCCCAGGTTCGATTCCGGCTTGGGTCACTGTCTGTGCGGAGTCTGCACATTCTCCCCGTGTCTGCGTGTGTTTCCTCCGGGTGCTCCGGTTTCCTCCCACAGTCCAAAGATGTGCAGGTTAGGTAGATTAGCCGTGATAATTTGCCCTTAGTGTACAAAATTGCCCTTAGTGTTAGGTGGGGTTACTGGGTTATGGGGATAGGGTGGAAGTATGGGCTTGGGTAGGGTGCTCTTTCTAAGAGCCGGTGCAGACTCAATGGGCCGAATGGCCTCCTTCTGCACTGTAAATTCTATGAAAGAAAAACCCCACAGGTGGCGAATTTGATGTTCTCCATTTGGAGTGATTCAGATAGGTCGGACAGCCAGTCTGCAGCTTTGGGTGGTGCTGCTGACCGCCAGCCGAACAGGATTCTATGGCGGGCGATCAGGGAGGCAAAGGCAAGGGCATCCGCCATCCTACCCCAGGAATAGATCTGGCTGGTCTAATACCCCGAAGACCGCCACTTTCGGACCTGGCTCCATCCTCAACTCCACCACTTTGGACATTGCCTCGAAGAAGACTATCCCGTACCCTGCAAGTCTGGGGCAAGACCAGAACATGTGGACGTGGTTGACCAAGGCCTCCTTGGCACCGTTCACATCTATCCTACTCATACGGGTTCTTGTTAAATGGGCTCTATGTACCACTTTTAGTTGCATCAGGCTGAGCCTTGCGCACCTGGAGGTGGGGTTGACCCTATGCAGTGCTTCGCTCCAGAGTTCCCACTCTATTTCAATCCCCAGGTCTTCCTCCCATTTCATTCTTGTTGCATCCAGTACAGTGTCGGCCCCTTCTACCAGTCGGTCATACATGTCGCGACAATTCCCTTTATCTAGGATGCTTGCGTCCAGTAACTCTTCCAGTAATGTCTGTCGTGGTGGTTGTGGACAAGTCCTTGTCTAATTTCGTAGGAAGTTTTTGAGTTAGCTCGTTCCCCCTGGCTAGCTGGAATTCCTTTGTCAGTCCATCCATTGTTGCGATCCTGCTGCCCGTGCAGAGGTCCCTGACTGTCGGTGTCCATCCGTCCTGTCCCCACTCTTTAAAGCTGGCGTCATTCAGTGCTGGTGTGAACCTATGGTTGTTGCAGATGGGAGCTTTACCCGACATTTTGGTCAGGCCAAATTGCTGCCGCAGTTGCTTCCAGGATTGGAGGGTGGCTATCACCACCGGGCTGCTGGAGTGTTTTTTTGGGTGGGGATGGGAGTGCCGCTGTGGCGAGGGCACGGAGGGAATTTCCTTCTTACCCGCGCATCCACTCGGCTTCTGGCTCCTTGATCCATCCCCTTATTCGCTCAGCCGTTGCCACCCAGTGGTAGAATTGTAGGTTTGGGAGGGCTAGCCCCCCACTGGATTTTGTTTTTTGGAGGACCTTCTTTGAGATCCTAACATTCTTCCCCCCCCCCCCCACCCTCCCCCAAATGAACGCCATGATTAGTTTGTCTAGCGCTTTGAAAAAGGCCTTGGGGATGTAGATCGGGATGGCTCTGAATAGGATGAGTTACCTGGGCAGCACGTTCAATTTGATCATCTGGACTCTCCCCGTGAGAGAGAGTGGAAGTGTGTTCCATCTTTGCAGGTCCTTTTTTACTTCCTCCGTCAGACTGGTGAGGTTCCATTTGTGGATCCCATTCCAGTCATTGGCTATTTGGATCCCCAGGTAGCGGAAGTTGTGTCAGACTTGTTTAAACAGCAGTCCTGTTAGTGCTGCCTACCCCCCCCCCCCCCTCCCCCCTACTGTGGGTGCACTGGGAAGATCTCTCTTTTGCTCATGTTGAGTTTGTAGCCCGAGAAGGCGCCAAACTCTTTCAGGAGTGCGATGATACCGTCCATGCTGCTTTCTGGGTCCGAAATGTAGAGGATCAGGTCATCTGCATAGAGTGAGACTCTGTGCTCTCTGCCTCCCCTTCGGATCCCCCTCCAGCTTTTTGCTGCTCTGAGATCAATTGCTAATGGTTCAATCGCTGGAGAAAACAGCAGCGGAGACAGTGGGCATCCTTGTCTGGTGCCGCTGTGCAGCTGGAAGTATCGGGAGTTGGTTGTTGTCTGTACGCCCGCCATGGGAGCATTGTACCGGAGTTTTACCCAGGAGCTGAATCCTGTTCCAAGCCCGAACCGCTCCAGTACCTCTATGAGGTATTTCCATTCGACCCTGTCGAAGGCTGTTTCTGCGTCTAGGGCGACGATCACCTTTGGTGTTCTCTCTCCGGATGGGGTCATTATCACGTTTAGCAGGTGCCTGATGTTTGAGGTTAGCTGCCTATCTTTGACAAAACCCGTCTGGTCCTCTGCGACCACCTTCTAGCCTTTTGACTAGGATTTTGGCCATTATTTTGGCATCTGCATTCAGCAGTGAGATGGGTCTGTATGACCCACATTCCGTTGGGTCTTTATCTTTCTTAGGTATCAGCGAAATTGAGGCCTATGCGAGCGTAGATGGCAGTGTGCCCCTCGCTAGTGAGTCTCTGAACATTTCCCGCAGGTGTGGGGCCATCGCTGTCACAAATTGTTAGTAGAAGTCCGCCGGGAACCCGTCTGGTCCCGGCGCCTTCCCCGCCTGCATGGAGCTAATGCTGTCCATGATCTCTCCCAGTGCTAGTGGTGCTTCCAAGCCCCGTTTTCTGCCCTCCCCCACGACTAGTATGTCCAGGCCATCGAGGAACCATTTCATCCCAGACTCCCCATTAGGGATCTGAGGTATACAAGCTCTTGTTCGAAGGCCTTGAAGGTTTTGTTAATCTTTTGGGGTTCTGTTTGTAATATGCCTCTCGTATCCCTGATTTGTGCAATTTCTTTGGTGGCTGCCTGCTTTCTCAGCTGGTGTGCCAACAGTCGGATGGCTTTGTCTCCGTGTTTGTATAGGGTCCCACGTGCCTGATGGATTGGTGCACTGCTTCCCTGATGGAAAGTGTTTTGTTATGCTCTTGGTGGAGCATAAGCTGCTTCCTTGATGTTCACTCTGATAAAGGAAGGTTCAGACGAGGAGATAACTTCAACACGTTTATTAAACTATTTACAATTCTCCTACTTGGATTCGCCTCTACTGTTGATCCTTCTGTAGCTACTCAGACTGACAAACCAGTCTGCTACAATCCACGTGTTGGGTGTGATGTTGAATCAACCCTGTCTGTACTCACTGAGTGTCTCCACTGGAAAGAGGGAGATCATGTGTGCTGTGTCTTTTTTATATGGGTTGGTGTAATGCCCCCCTGTGGTAGTGTCACCTCTGTGTGTATTGTGAATGCCCATTGGTCGTGTCCTATCATACTGACGTATTGGTTAAGTGTCTGTGTGTCATGTCTCTGGTGCTCCCTCTAGTGTCTAACTAGTTATGTTATGTGTGCTTACATTAACCCCTGTGTATCTGCAGTGATGCATATCACCACATCCCCCCTTTTTTCATGTTACATATTTTCTGTACACTGTTAAAGAAAATTGAAATTGAAAAAAACAGGTCCATGAGCGATGCTCTGTACAAGTTATGATAACAGTGACCATTAAACAATAAGTCCAACTCATATGTATGAGTCCAAAACCCATCATTTAGCATGGTCGAATGTCTTTCTTGTTGGGTTGGTGAGTTGGTGATTTTGATGGTGGCATGTCCTTGTGAATGCCATCAGTGTCCCTGTGCATAAATAACCAAGAAGTGGTCAAATCACTTTGTTGTCTGATTTGGAGTCTTTTTTTCTTCCGATGCTTGTGATAGCGATGTTGGATGACATCTGTCCTGAAAGTCAGGTTGCCTGTTGGTAGTGCAGCACACGTGAATTGGGAAGATGCATCGTCCTGCCATGGTATGTCGTTGTACGGAGCTGAGCAGTAACAGTGTCCCTCATGGGTAGAGTTGTACATGTCGTACCAGTCGTAGTTCCAGTGGCGTTGTATTTGTTGTGCTTGCTGTCGACGATGTTGCCTTTGGTACGCGTCGTGTCGTTGTCTTTGATATAGTTTTCATAGGTTGTGATGTTGTGTTGGATGGTTCTGTTGTTGTGTTCGCTGCGCTCAAGGACCATACACTGGATAAAACAAGTCCTTCACACAGTTACTTGTGTTAGTGTGCTTTGTGGCATCTGCTGTCACCTTGAGCGTGCCGTCACTGAGTTTGCGGCGCTCCCCGTCTGGAGTCAAACCGGCTTACGTGATCCAGCTTTGGCTTGTGGTCGCTCCCCATCTGGAGTCTGGTCTGTTTCGCCTGATTCAGTTTTGTTTTGTCGATGCTCCCCTTCCGGAGTCATAGCAGGTTCACTTGAGTCAGCTGGGGTTTCTTGATGCTCCATGTCTGGAGTCAAAACATTCAGGAGTGCATTTGCTTGTGGAGAGGCTCGAGCGAATGAGGTTTGAAGTAACGTGGTGTCACCGGAGTCACCAGTGGTCTACTGTGATCATAGAGTACCTCTGTACACACTAGCTGAGGTCTGTCACATTGCACATCCTGTATAGGAAGTGGGATGCTGTCATCATTTGTCTCACATACAGTGGATAGAGCCTCAGTAGCTTCTTGTTGTTCACTTGGGCTGGGTAGACTGTCAGAGTCTTCTTCTGGTGGCTCAAACAATGTGGGTGGACTGTCATAGTTGCTTTGTTGTTCACTGGAGCGTGGTAAACTGTCATTGTCGTCTTGTTGTGAACTTGAGCATGACAGACTGTCATAGCCTTTCTGTTGTTCCCTTGAGTGTGGCAGACGTGCATCATCTGCTGCTGGTTGCTCAGAGGAGGTGCTAGACCCTCATGGTCTTGTTCATGCAAGGACTGCGGTGTGGAGTCTTGTGTTTCTTCTATCGTGGAGGCTGTCCATGAGCTCGCTGTGGGGGCTTCTGTCACTGGAGTGACTTCTTGTGTGGAGACGTGCAGCTGTCTTGCTGTTGAGTCTTTCATCGCTTCCTGTGTAGAGGCTGGGACCTTTGTGGTGCATGGACCACTCTCTGTGTGGCAGCAGGCAGCTCTCTGTGGGCTTGTACCACTCTCTGTCTCCTGGTGTCAGGCCGCAGCATAATCCTTCACACGAGTCGGGGTCATATATGCTGGGCGAAAGATCCTCAAATCCGAAGAACACATCTGCTGTGTCTGTGTCGGATTCTTCACTGTAGAACACATCTTGTTGCAGTTCGGATTCGGTACTGGGGTCGCCATCTCAAATGATGAAACCTTCGTCTGAGTTGTAGGTTTCGAGGACCTTATCATCACTTTTTGTGTCGGAGCTGAAATTGGGCTTGTGATGTCCAAAGAAGAATTCAAGATCTGAGTCATAGTCTTCAAGGACTGTATCATCTCTTTGGGCGGTGCAAACTGCTTGTTGCAGGGTTCTGCGGAGGCAACTTTCAGCTACTGGTCGAATGTCAGGCATTGTGCTGTCGTGCCAGGTGAAAGAATCTTGTTTTACGGCTTTAATTTTTTTTCCGTGTTTTGTGACATTTCTCCTTTAAGTGGGTGTGGTCTGGGGCCTCTGATGTCATGACGCATGTGACGTAGGTTGTAGGAAGCGATTGGACATGCTCAGATCGCTGTTCCTTTACTTGGGGCCTTTTCTCAACTGCGCATGTGCAGCACCTTTACCAAGATGGCTGCAATTCAAAACTGGTTTTCTGCTGCAAGCCTACCTCGTGGTGAGTTTTTGCGCCTCTTTTACCGTTTTTTTCTTGTATGTCCCTCGCAGAATTCTTGGAATTTGTCCAGGACTGCCTGGAAATCGCTCTTGTTTTGCCCCTTTGAGTATTTGGTCTGGAAGATTTCCGCTGCTTCTGGACCTGCGATGGTAAGTAGAAGCTTTATTTTCTCTGCATCCGCTGCGCCATCTAGGTCAGACACTACCAGGTAGATCTCGAATCTCTGCCGGAACCAACGCCAGTTTTCACTGAGTTCGCCTTGGTACCTGAGCTGCTGTGGAACTGGAATCCCGAACATCATCTTGCCTGGCTGTTGTTGCTGGTTGTCACTGTTTGCTGAGTTGTAACTATATGGATTTAACAGGTCACTCAACTGGTACCATGTCTTGTTATGCTCTTGGCGTAGCATAAGCGGCTTCCTTGATGTTCACTCTGACAAAGGAAGGTTCAGACATGGAGATAACGTCAGCACGTTTATTAAACTATTTATAATTCTCCTACTCGGATTCGCTTCTACTGTTAATCCTTCTGTAGCTACTCAGACTGACAAACCAGTCTGCTACAATCCACGTGTTGGGTGTGATGTTGAATCAACCCTGTCTGTACTCACTGAGTGTCTCCACTGGAAAGAGGAAGATTATGTGTGCTGTGTCCTTTATATATGGGTTGGTGTTATGCCCCCCTGTGGTAGTGTCACCTCTGTGTATCGTGAATGCCCATTGGTCGTGTCCTATCTTACTGACCTATTGGTTGAGTGTCTGTGTGTCATGTCTCTGGTGCTCCTTATAGTGTCTAGCTAGTCTATGTGTACTTACATTAACCCCTCGTGTATCTGCAGTGATGCATATCACCACAGAGAGCAGATCAAAGTTCCTTTGTTGCTCTTTCCTCTTCACCAGGAGCTCTACGGTCGGGGGCCTCGGAGTATTTACTGTCCACCTCTAGTATGGAGTCGCCCAGCTGCCGCTTAGCTGCCCTTTCCTCCCTATCTCTTCGAGCTTTGACGGCGATAATTCCCCCTCTTACTATGGCCTTTAGCGCTTCCCAGGTGGAGGGTTTGATCTCCCCGTTTTGATTGTTCGCCGTGTACTCTGCTATGACCCGTGAAATCTTTTCGTTGAAGGTCTTGTCTGCTAATAGGGCAATGTTCAACCTCCATGTGGGGCGCTGGGCTCTGCCCGTCTCCAGCCTCACGTCCATGTAATGTGGGGCGTGGTCGGATATCACAATTACGGAGTATTCCACTTTGTCTATCCCTGGAAGCACCGTTTTCCCCACCACAAAGAAGTCAATTCTGGTGTATACGTTGTGCACTGGGGAGAAGGAGAACTCCTTCTCCCCTGGGTGGGTGAATCTCCAAGGGTCCAACGCTCCCATCTGCTCCATAAAGTGACCAAGTTCCCTTGCCATGCTTGAAGTTTTACCCGTTTTGGAGCTTGATCTGTCAGTCGTTGGATCCTGTACACAGTTGAAGCCCCCCACCCCCACCCCTCCATGATCAGCCAGTGCATCACTGTGTCGGGGATTTCTGCCATGGTCTTTTTGATGAAGCTCATGTCGTCCCAGTGGGGCGCGTACACATTAACTAATAATACCGGTGCCCCATCCTGGGCCCCGCTGACCATGACGTACCGTCCCCCTGGGTCCGTAACCATCTTCGTCGCCCTAAACGTCTTCTTCTTGCTGACCAGTATTGCCACCCCTTTGCCGCTTGTCCCATAGCAGGAATGGTAGTTCTGCCCTACCCAGCCCTTTTTTACCCGCAGTCGGTCCTGCTCTCTCAGGTGTGTCTCTTGGAGGAAGACTATGTCGGCATTCATATTTCTTAGGTGGGTGAGGACTCTGGATCTTGGTCCTTATAACCATTTAAATATTTTTAAAACCTTTATTATTGTCACAAGTAGGCTTATATTAACACTGTAATGAAGTTACTGCGAAAAGCCCATAGTCGCCACACTCCAGCGCCTGTTTGGGTACACTGAAGGAGAATTCAGAATGTCCAATTTACCTAACAGCGTCTTTCGGGACTTGTGGGAGGAAACCGGAGCACCTGGAGGATACCCACGCAGACACGGGGAGAACATGCAGACTCCGCACAGACAGCGACCCGAGCCGTGAATCAAAACTGGCTCCCTGACGCAGTGAAACAACAGTGCTAACCACTATGCTACCGTTCCACCCCTGATAATCCTGCATTTTGGACACACACCAGAGAAAGTTCAAACCTCACAATGGCTATTTGAAAATTTGAATTTAGATTAAAAGAAATGTGGAAATAAAAAGTTGCTGGATTGTTATAAGAACTTGAGTGGTTCACTAAACTCCTTTTCAGAAGGAAGGCTGTCATCCTTAAACACGCAGATAAGTGATGTCAGATCAACACCAATGCAATTGACTCTGAACTGCCTTCTGAATGGCTTATCGGCTACTCAGTTCTATCAAACCATTACCAGTAATTCAGGAGAAAACTCACAACCACTTTCTCAGGATAACAGGGATGCACAATAAATGCCAGATTTGTAAAGACTGCGTCAAAAATGATTCAGTTAAAAATCAAAGCTTTACCGCAGTACATTGAAAATTGCATTGTGCATTTGTCCACTTAAGGTTACCATAGGAGGCAGCATGATAGCACAGTGTTTAACACAGTTGCTTCACAGCTTCAGGGTCCCAGGTTCGATTCCCGGCTTGGGTCATTGTTTGTGCGGAGTTTGCACGTCCTCCCCATGTCTGCGTGGGTTTCCTCCGGGTGCTCCAGTTTCCTCCCACAAGTCTCGAAAGACGTGCTTGTGAGGTGAATTGGACATTCTGAATTCTCCATCTGCGTTCCCGAACAGGCACCGGAATATGGTGACTCGGGGCTTTTCACAGTAACTTCATTGCAGTGTTAATGTAAGCCTACTTGTGATAATAAAGATTTATATTAATATATTTTATACACACATGCACCAGCAGAAGATGAATAAAGGAATCCATGTTTTAACAGCACATGCAGTTCTGAGACTGAATGCTTCACTTTTTCTTCCCAAGAACTTCATACATATCTGAAACATCGACTTGTGCAGAGAGCATAGCCATGATTGCAAGTGAAAAGCTGCATCAATCAATGAGCAGTTCTCCTACCACTGATTCGGCCACTCTGAGTCACTGATTTTCTTCAATTATCATTAGGGCAATTGGGTCATATCTTTCGAGAATTGCGGGAAGTGGTCAGACAGGCAGAGGAAGGGCAGAGAGCTCTGTCCATCCATGGGCGCTCTGCAAGCAGTGAAAAGTGGATTGTATTTCATGAAAATACCCTGACACAGAGTCCTCAGTGTAATGCAAAAGTAATGTTACAATATTCCATTGCTTCCTACTTCTTTCTTTTAATAGGTATCTGCTTTACCTTTTTTATACCTTCCTATTACCTTTCTATTCTGTTCACTTATTGATCTTTTCTGCCAACAAGTGATATTTGAGAACAAACCATTGGATTGGCCCATTGCGGTTATTCCTTGCAGCGGTTGGACAGTCCATGGCAGAAAAGACTTTGAAGCCACAGGGGGATGAATTTGATAGCCTCAGAAAAGATGTTGTGGGGCGGGGGTGGGGATCTCCTTCTGATGTTGAGGGTCCCAATGGTGGGATCAGAAGCATGCAACCCTTCCACTCGGAGGCAAAATAGGAAGTAGCTGGCCGTGCCCAATCACGTGGTGGGCAGCCAATTAGATATTCTATTTGATACATCCCAGCCAATTATACAGTGCAGAAGGCTGGAAGTTGTCCTGCCATGTCTGGTACGTATGAAGGTCTGGGTTGCATATTTAATCAGAACCTAGATAGGCGTCCACTTTCTGCTATGCAGCAGCATCATTCTGCTTGTTTGTGAGGAATTTGTAATCCCTGGATCTGCTGACAATTACACAGTATTTTGTGAGCAGATCAAGAAATCTTGCAGGGGCTAGTGATGAATTAAAAAATATAAAATATATTATATATTATATTTTGTTATCGTGGTGTCATTAAAAACCCAGAGTTCAATACATACATAATGTATGTCTTCTAAAACTGGAATTAAGGTGTTGTAAAAGTGCGGAAATGATTGATTGTAACCATTTACGTTTTTACATATAGATGGTGAATGGAATATTGTTTATAGACATTATGGCATGTAGATGATTTATGAGGGAGTTTTAGCCCCAGCTAAGCAGATCATGGGACATCTTAGTGGGAAACCCATGATATAATTAATGGGAGGAGCCAGGTCTGCCTGTAGTTTTTGGCACTTTTGCCATAAGATTCAAGTCTGACATGACAGAAGTATTTTCATATTTACCGGAAAGTGTCTCTCTCCAAAGGTCTGCACAGAGAACAGTAAGTAATTCTGATTGCTAACTTTATTTAGGAGTGGATTTTGAATTGTCTTTGGTTGCTTAGTTGGAATATATATAATGGCAGATATAGATAGTGAGTTAAAGTTTTTCCTTTTATCCAAGAGTTATTTAAATGTTAATTGTAAAGCTATTTCTTTGATGTTAATGTGATTGATTCTGTGTTTAAATTAAAGTTTGTTTTAACATAAAATATACCCATTGATCATAGTCATCACTCCTGGGGTGAAGTGTCCTTTCCTCACAGTTTTTTGAAATGAAACTTCTTTGGGATTCCCCACCCTGTATCCTACAAAAATTGTGGTCTGGTCCAGAACCCTAACAGGCCTCATTCTGGCTCGAATATGAAGGCAATGAGGGTGGCACGGAGGTGATGTGCCACATCACTCCATTGCCCTTTCCCTATCTTCGAGGACCTTCAATTCACTCCCCATTACACTCGACCAGCTATCATCCACCCTAGAGCTTCCCATTGTCACAATCCGTCAGCCTCGCAGCACACTCCCCGCATCTTGTTACCCCTGACCTGTCATCCATCACCCTCAACCCTCCCTCTATCATTCTTAACCTTCACTCAACTCTCAGGATCTCACAGTTAACCTTTCCTGTATAACCCTTGATCACCCCCCAATGTATGCAGACATTGACATTTCCTGTCTGGTCCAGCTTCCTCACTCTTCCCCAAATGGGCCTTCATAGGGCTGCCAGCTTCACTCCCTCCCTCTGTCCATCCCTCCATCCCTCAATCAGCCATTCATGGTTCCTCTTTCACAGCTACCATCCAATCTCATTGCATCAATGCCTCCTCTCTCTTGCTCAACAAAGCTCCCCAGCGAACAAAAGCAGTTCCAGCTCAGTCCAAACCCCCCAGGAGTATTGTGCATCATTTTTACAGGAGTGAATCTACTGGCTTTTCTCATTAGCTGCATCCTTAATTCAAGAGGTACAATTTAACCTGGAAATGTTGTGTGATAATGAGCATGCAATGATATGTTATTGTGTTGAAAATAGGTTCCCATCATCTGCCCTTGGGAAGTACGATGGCGCACCACCACCCCCCCTCCCCCCCCCTCCCCCCCTCCCCCCCCCCCCCTCAATCCCCCAATAACTTAATACCCAATTTTCTTCCTATCATCGGGAGGTTTACATTTTGCCCATCACCCGCCCTTGTTTTCCATTCCCAGGACCTTCACAAGAATCTGTCCAACCAACTTTAAATAGCGCTGTTGGAGAAATTCGTTCTGCTTCTGGATACCTGCTCACTTGTGTGAGGTTGAGAGGGAAACAGCTGAGGCATTGAGCTCTAAAGTGGCATCAAGCTAGCATTGCAAATGTGACAAGTCTGCATGCCCTCCATGGGCTCCATATTGGAGATACCAAAACATGCACAAAGGATCCCAATTCCTCACCCATGGAGAGCTGACAGCAGATTTACCAAAATCAATCAAGGATGGGAAACTACAGTTACAGGGAGGGACTTGAGGCAATTTTTACAAGAGGAGATAATGCTGACATAAGGCATTAAAAGGTTAGTTATGAAGGATTTGACAGAGTGAACAAGAAAGTAATATTTCCTCTGGTTGGGATTTGATGTGGGAGCGTCAATTTTGGAATTGTCACGAAGAATGAGGAGAGAGGTTAGTGGAATTTCATTAGGCGGAGCATTGTTGGAGAAGGGTTGTTTCACGGTGTGTTTGAGGCAAGACTGTAACCTCTGAATGTGATTGGCATCTCAGTACCTTTTCATTGCAGCAGATGGAAGGCATTATTTCCATTGTTAAAGAGGTGCATATTCTAGATACGCTCCTTTCTTTTGTCATTCTGTATAGTGGGAGATAGAACTCTCTGTTAGTATTGCAATTGCGAGGAGGGAATACATGAGACTGTAATCTCATGTCTGGCTGCCAGGAGCAGAGGATGATAATTCATTGAGTGAGACAGGAGTCTCACCTTATTTGTTTTCCTTTTTGAAATCGCTTTTGTAAAATATTATCTTCATTAAGGTTAGGATGTCTGGGTGTAATGTGCAATATATTGGGTGGGATTTTCCACCCCGCCGCACCCATTTTCTGCTGCGGCCCGTCCCCGCTGGCAGCGGGATTCTCCATTCCGGCAGCCAGCCAATGGAGCTTCCCATTGTAGACACCCTTACCCTGTCGGGAAATCCACGGGCGTCAGTGTGCGGCTGGCGAAACAGAAGATCCCGTCGACGGAGAATCCATCCCATTAGCTTTGAATCATTTGGTCAAATATTTCAATACTTTGGGGTTACTTTAGCCCCCATGACAGATGTTAGGGATTGATGGTGATGAGACAATTGTGTGAAAAATAAAAACATCTGGACAGTAATCACTTCCAATGTGCCAATTCCAGTTTTAAAGGAGGCAGGTTGGGCAACAGTTAACAACCAGATCTTAGGGGCCCTGGGTCTGAAATCAAATATTTTGATGAGGTTGTGTGCCTCCAATTTAAAAAGAGAGTTATTTTTAACACCTGCAAGCAAGGTTGCCTGGGCAGTAAGAGGTTTGGTAAATTGGCAGCTGAAAGAATAAGGGTAGGGTTACATCTTTCAGATTAGTGCATTTACAGCACTGCTTGTGGGCCAGGAGGAGCAAGAATGTGTCCCTCCAGCTCATCCAACTTACCTGCACCCCTCCCTGCTTTCAGATCCTTTGATGGCCTAAGCAATAACATTTCCCAGCAGATCTCCACTTGTGATGAGGTGCCACACAATTGATCGCCTCCCCTGCATAATTGGACCCCAATGAAACTGGTCTCCCATGATGCAATGGGATTATCCTGTGTATGCGAAACAGACCTCCCACTGTGATTGGGAGCCTCACGCTATCATCGTTCCCTCATGTAATTGGACACTGTGCAATTGGAAACCACCTCACCCAATTGGAAATCACATTGTGTGAATGGACCCCTTCGACGATTGGATCACCTGTGAGTTCAAATCCCTCGATGCGGTTAATAGTCCTCTGTGCAATTGGGTAACTTCCCTGTCGTCTCTGACCTCAGCCACTTGCAATCCAACCCTGCGTGGGATCTGACCCCTCCCCTATGTGATCAAAGCCCTCGGGTGGCATTTTTTTTGGAGTGTCAGTGGGAGTTCCGGCTGCCGGCTCTTTTCGGGAAGGCCTGTCACACCTTGTGCCATGCAAGCACTTGAAAGGCCAGCCTCTCAATCTGACTGCCTTGGCAGGAAAACCATGCAAAGTATTAGACTTGTCTCCCGCTGTTAAATTCAGCAGGACCTACAGGGATCATGCAGTTCTGGTTTTCCTGGCTGCTAAATCTTCCACCTGCTATCTCCCCACCCGCTAGTTATTATCAGGGCCATTTTAAAGATATGGGGCAAGAGTGGGTCTATGGAGTTAAGTCATAGGTCAGCCATGATCGTATTGAATAATGGAACAGGCTCAGGGTGGGGACAACTACAAGACTGACGGCTGTCCCTATCTTAGTACAAATATCTTAATCCCAACCTTAGATTGCATACCTCTTATTGGACCACGAGGCATTTCTACATTCTTTAAGTGTCCCGACTGAAACTGCCAATTAGTGCAGTTTCATGCTGAGAACATGCACCGACTAAAATATATATGTTCAGATTTCTCAAATGTATTTCAGCTTCAGTCCCTTAACATCAACAGAGATATAACTCTTTCATCCCACCAGCCTGGACTGCATTCAGGCACAGATCATACAGAATGAAAAGTGAGTACTCTCGCCCAATCTGTCCCCATTACTCAGTGATTCTTATAATACTTCCTTCCCCATGAGGTATATACGTCCAAAAGATGAGTGTTGGAAGAGAGAAATTCCCAGTCTGAAAACACTAACAATGTTGGAGAAGAGAAGCCAATCAATAAAATCCTGCTGGGTGCACTGTCGCTGAACTATTCTATACAGCCATTCGAACGAGCCTGAGTAATGCTTCAGGCTTACAACACTCCTATACAAGTGAACAGCTACAAGGCTGCACCTTCTTAATGATTTCAAAATGAACCTCATTAACAATGAACTGCGGATACTTGACAGTTTGAAATACAATCTGTTCCAACGTGAAGTTTCTCAGGTATCCTGAGCAGAATTTTAAATTACTTTGACAGAAATTCCAAACAATGAAGGCCTTAATTTCTCCTCTTCCCAGGACAGAGGAAAATTGCACTCAAAGTCCAGAAATTTGTATGCCTGATCACAACAGGCGTGCTCATTGGCAAGATTGGAAAATCTCGTGAGAAAGCAATCGTCGCGTTTCCCAGGATGGGATTTTCCCCTCCGCCCCATCAATGGCAGGTCGCGTTTCCTGCCATCCAATGTTGGGAACTTCATTTTAATAAATTTGCATCTCTCTATTGTGGCCACGCACCAAATCATTCCCTGACATCAAATTTAAATCCGCCCGATTTCATAACGGCGCGATTTACAAGTGGTTTTAAAAGGCATGTTCCTGCGAGCTGAACTTTGAGGGGAAGCTAGAGGTGAGTGCACACAACTCAGTGCAGCACCCGTGAGAATCCCAATGCAAGGAAGCAGTTCCGCAGATTCAGGGATGAGGGGTGGTGGCAGAGACATGTCTTCACAGTGGCTTCTTGACGGCTGGCTTGTGGTGCAGGGGCAAGGGTGGCAGTGCCACGGGAAGGGAATCTCGGGGAAAGGGCAGCAATGCGTGTGGGGGGAGGATTGCAATTGAACCTAGCAATTGGCGAAGCGTTTCAAGATTTAGCATTCTTCCGCAGCTGAGACAGTTCAAAAGCAGCTCCATCGCCATGCTTGGAGTTTGGCCTCTGAAGCAATTATGCCCATTTGAAACATGGTGGAGCAGTGGATTAGCCCTGCAGCCTCACGATGCAGGGCTCCCAGGTTTGATCCCGGCTCTGGGTCACCGTCCGTGTGTAGTTTGCACATTCTCCCTGTGTTTGCCCACAACCCAAAGATGTGCAGGCTGGGTGGATTGGCCATGCCAAATTGCCCCTTAATTGGAAAAAATGAATTGGGTACACTAAATTTATGAAAAAATAATTATGCCCACTCGAGCAACACTACCACCTAGGAGTGCCAATGATTGGTACTGCAGTGCTACGCTCTAGTATGAAGATTTCAGAATCAACTGAGTATTATGGGGCTGCAGAACCATTAGGTAACCGGCAATAGTACAGCCACCTTTCTTCGCGTAGGAATAAGGTTTGCACCACTTTGAAAACATCACTTTTTGACAGACTAGATGCATTCGATGCGGACTTGAAGGACTGGGATTAGTACATGGAGGGTATTCTTTTAAGGCGAACTCTATCCTTAGACCTCAGCCGACTGGAAAGCCTCGGTATCATCCAGCCGGTCGTCCCGGTACTAAAACCTGACAAAACTATACCCCTGTGTGGGGATTCCAAGTTGCCTGTAAACAAGGGCTTTTATCTGGACAGGTGCCTAATGCCAAGGAAAGAAGCCCTTTATGCAAAGCTAGCTGGCGGGTCATTCCTTTTCCAAGCTTGATATGAATCACGCCTATCTCCAGTTGGAGTTGGACGCTATGAATACACAAGTTTGCCAGTTGCAGCATCATCTGCCTGCGCAATTTTCCAGTGTGTCATGGAGAACATCCTCAGAGGGTTACTGCATGTAGCTGTCTACTTTAACGTTGTCCTAGTCACTGTAGCCAGGGAAAGGGAGCACCTGAGCAATCAGGAGGAAGTCCTCCACCAGTTTTCCTTGACCGTTGTCTACCTCAAGAGGGAAAAGTGCATTTTCCATGACAAGGAAGTCATATATTTGGGGTATCAAGTTGATCGTGGCAGCCTACACCCAATTGAGGAGATGTTGTGAGCGATAAGACAAACCCCCCCTCCGGAAAACGGGACAGAGGTACAGTCGTTCTTTCGTCTCGTAAACTGCTGCGGGAAATTTAGTCCTGGCCTGGTGACCTCCCGCTCACCGCTACATGCATTGCTGAAGAAGAACCAAGAATGGGCATGGAGAGCACCTCAAGAGGAAGCCTTTGTCAAGGTAAAGCTCCAGCTAATGTCGTTAGTGTTGTTGACCCATTACAACCCTTCCAAGCCCTTTTTGGTGATCTATGATGCTTTGTCTTATGGCATCGGGGCAGTATTATCCCACTGCATGGAGGACAGATGGGAGAGGCCAATAGCAATGGCATCACGGACTTTGGCTGCGTCGGAACGCAATTATGCCCCAATGGAAAAGAAGGGCTGGCTGGTGAATGAATTGTAGTCAATATGTATATGGGCGTCGATTCGCCATTGTGACGGACCACAGGCCATTCCTACGGCTTTTTAAAGAGGACAAGGTAATAGTGCCAATGGCATCTGCCCGGATTCAGTGACGGGCATAGGAGTACGCATTTGAGCACAGTCCAGGCACACAGATCCCAAAAACAGAGGTGCTGAGCCGGCTCTCATTACCAACACTCCCCCCTGTCCCACTGGACTGGACCAGCCATACATAGAACATAGAACATACAGTGCAGAAGGAGGCCATTCAGCCTATCAAGTCTGCACCGACCCATTTAAGCCCTCACTTCCACCCTATTACATAATCCAATAACCCCTCCTATCTTTTTTGGACACTAAGGGAAATTTAGCATGGCCAATCCACCTAACCTGCACATCTTTGGACTGTGGGAGGAAACCGGAGCACCCGGAGGAAACTACGCAGACACGGGGAGAACGTGCAGACTGCGCACAGACAGTGACCCAGCGGGGAATTGGACCTGGGACCCTGGCGCTGCAAAGCCACAGTACTAGCCACTGTGCTACTGTGCTGCCCATATTAATATTGTGGCAATCAGAGCAGGTCAGAGGAATCCTGTGGTGAGTAACTCACCTCCTAACTCCCCAAAGCCTGCCCACAACCTACAAGACTTAAGTCAGAAGTGTAATGGAATCGTCCCCCTGGTGTGTTTCGCAGTGGAGGAAGTGGCCCTCTGCCGGGTCCCGCTGCCATCAATGGGGTTTCCCATTGTTGGCACCCCCGTCGCGAGGGTAACCCATAATGTTGGTTCACCGTCAGTGGGACTGAAAGATATCGCTGGTGGGAATGGCTGGAAAATCATGGCCATGGAGAGAAACAATGGGTGAGGATTTTCCTGGATGCCTGATAATTATATGTGATGTATTCAAATCAGGTGCCTGATTTTGAATGTTGGGAAACATTGCCCCGTCACGTGTTTATGTAAAACAACGCTGTGCACTTCTCGCGATGTTTTACACTCCAGCTACCAAATGCCCAGCACAAATGGCAGCGGAAAATCTCAACTAGAGTTACCGTCTCGGTTCCAGTATGATTCCTCTTTGGAACCATTTAGCTGACATTGCCTCTTCTCATTCTGCCCACTAAGATGCCTTCCTTCACACACATCTGTGCCTTAAATTGCATTGACCATTTTTCTGCTGGTTCAAGTGTCCTCCTGAACTCATGTTACCACCCTCCCCTTTTTACTAAATTAAAGTGTTTTGTGTTATCTGCAATCTTTGAAATTACGCCCTCACAACCAAGATCTTTTTAAGAACAGGAAAAGGCCATTGGGTCCAATCTGCCGCCTCTTTTCCACAGATTAACTCCACTTCTCATCACATTGTTCAAGTCGGCGCAACATCAAGGGCCGAAGGGCCTGTACTGCGCTGTAATGGTCTATTGTTCTCTTTCCAGAAGGTATCTAATTGTCTCATAATCACACACATATTTCTGGTTTTAATGACATTGCTTAATAATTAATTCAACAGTTCTGTCACGCCTTGCATGTTATGCCTGATTTATTATGTCAACCATAACAGCTTAATTTTAACTTCTATACTCAGGGAAGTAAACTCCTTGCAAATGTTGGAAATTTACTTCATGATCATGAAGACCTCAGGTAGTGCCAATGGAAGCATTGTTTTTTCTATATAAACAAAACTAACCCAACTCACTTCTCTTCATCTGAACAATTAACTACCGATCACCCAGAATCCTATGAGCTCGCAAGTGTAACACTGTCCCATTATATAGAAACATACACAGAAAATAGAAGCAGGAGGAGGGCATTCAGCCCTTCTAGCTTGCTCCACTATTCATTACAATAATGGCTGATCATCTAATCCAATACCCTGATCCCACCTTCCCTCCATATAACTTGATCCTTTTATCCGCAAGAGCTATATCTAATTCCTTCCTGAAATCACACAACGGGAGGGTTTAAACTAGTATAGCAGGGAGATGGGTACCAGAGCAATAGGTCAGAAGGTGAAAAAATTGAGGGAGAACTAGGAAATAGGGCCACTATGGCTCTGAGGAAGAGCAGACAGGGAGGTGTGGGACTGGTGGCCTGAAGTGCATATGTTTTAATGCAAGGCAGATGGACTTAGAGCTTGGATTAGTACTTGGAAATATGATGTTGTTGCCTTTACAGAGACCTGGTTGAGGGAAGGATAGGATTGGCAGCTAAACATTCCAAGATTTAGATGTTTCAGGTGGGATAGAGGGGAATGTAAAACGAGTGGAGGAGTTGCGCTACTGGTTAGGGAGAATATCACAGCTGTACTGTGGGAAGACACCTCAAAGGGCAGCGAGGCTATATGGGTAGAGATCAGGCATAAGAAGGGTGCAGTCACAATGTTGGGGGTTTACTATGGGCCACCCAACAGACAGTGGGAGATAGAGGAGCAGATAGGTAGATAGATTTTGGAAAGGAGTAAAAGCAACAGGGTTGTTGTGATGGGAGACTTTAACTTCCCCAATATTGACTGGGACTCACTTAGTGCTAGGGGCTTAGATGGGGCAGAGTTTGTAAGGAGCATCCAGAAGGGCTTCTTAAAACAATATGTAGATAGTCCAACTAGGGAAAGGACTGTACTGGACCTGGTATTGGGGAATGAGCCTGGCCAGGTGGTAGGATTTTCAGTAGGGGAGCATTTCGGAAACAGTGACCACAATTCAGTAAGTTTTAAAGTGCTGGTGGACAGGGAGAAGAGTGGTCCTAGGGTGAATGTGCTAAATTGGGGGAAGGCTTATTATAACAATATTAGGTGGGAACTGAAGAATCTAGATTGGGGGCGGATATTTGAGGGTAAATCAACATCTGACATGTGAGAGGCTGAAGGGAATTCAGGACCGGCATGTTCCAGTGAGGGAGATGGATAAATATGGCAAATTTCGGGATCCTTGGATAATGAGACTTATCGTAGGCCTCGTCAAAAAGAAAAAGGAGGCATTTGTCAGGGCTAGAAGGCTGGGAACAGACAAAGCCTGTGTGGAATATAAGGAAAGTAGGAAGGAACTTAAGCAAGGAATCAGGATGGATAAAAGTGTCACAAAATGTAATTGGCAAATAGGGTTAAGGAAAATTCCCAAGGCTTTTTACACGGATATAAAAAGCATGTGGGTAGCCAGGGAAAGGGTTGGCCCACTGAAGGACAGGGGAGGGAATCTATGTGTGGAGCCAGAGGCAATGAAGAGGTACTAAATGAATACTTTGCATCAGTATTCACCAAAGAGAAGGAATTGGTGGATGTTGAGTCTGGAGAAGGGTGTGTAGATAGCCTGGGTCACATTGAGATCCAAAAAGAGGTGTTGGGCGCTTGAAAAATATTAAGGTGAATAAGTCCCCAGGGCCTGATGCTCGTAGTATATATAAATGATTTGGAGGAAAATGTAACTGGTCTGATTAGTAAGTTTGCGGACTTCCACCAACTAAGGTTGGTGGAAGTGTGGATAGTGATGAGGACTGTCAGAGGATACAGCAGGATTTAGATCGTTTGG
Source organism: Scyliorhinus canicula (assembly GCF_902713615.1). Classification (NCBI taxonomy): domain Eukaryota; kingdom Metazoa; phylum Chordata; class Chondrichthyes; order Carcharhiniformes; family Scyliorhinidae; genus Scyliorhinus; species Scyliorhinus canicula. The sequence continues at coordinate 66,240,590 of NC_052165.1, read as the reverse complement.
AGACTTGGGCGGCGAGATGGCAGATGGAGTTTAATCTGGACAAATGTGAGGTAATGCATTTTGGAAGGCCTAATACAGGTAGGGAATATACAGTAAATGGTAGAACCCTCAAGAGTATTGACAATCAGAGAGATCTTGGTGTACAGGTCCACAGGTCACTGAAAGGGGCAACACAGGTGGAGAAGGTAGTCAAGAAGGCATACGGCATGCTTGCCTTCATTGGCCGGGGCATTGAGTATAAAAATTGGCAAGTCATGTTGCAGCTGTATAGAACCTTAGTTAGGCCACACGGAGTACAGTATTCAATTCTGGTCGCCACACTACCAGAAGGATGTGGAGGCTTTAGAGAGGGTGCAGAAGAGATTTACCAGGATGTTGCCTGGTATGGAGGGCATTTGCTATGAGGAGAGGTTAAATAAACTTGGTTTGTTCTCACTGGAACGAAGGAGGATGAAGAGCGACCTGATAGAGGTCTACAAAATGATGAGGGGCATAGACAGAGTGCATAGTCAGAGACTTTTCCCACGGTCAAGAGGTCAATTACTAGGGGGCATAGGTTTAAGGTGCAAGGTTTAGAGGAGATGTACTCGGTAAGTTTTTTACACAGAGGGTAGTGGGTGCCTGGAACTCGCTGCCGGAGGAGGTGGTGGAAGCAGGGACAACAGTGACGTTGAAGGGGCATCTTGACAAATACATGAATAGGATGGGAATAGAGGGATACAGACCCTGGAAGTGCAGAAGATTTTTGTTTAGACGGGCAGCATGGTCAGCGCAGGCTTGGAGGGCCAAAGGGCATGTTCCTCTGCTGCACTTATCTTTGTTCTTTGTTTTGCCCTCAACTACTTTCTGGGTGAAGAATTTTCTCCTCACCTCAGTCCTAAAAGGTTCACCCTTTATCCTCAAATTATGACCCTCTTTCTGAACTCTCCCACACCGGGAAGCTTCTTTCTGAATCTACCCTGTCCAATCCTGTTAGAAATTTGTAAGTTTCTATTAGATTCCCTTTCACTCTTCTAAACTCCAATGACTATAATCCTAACCGATTTAGTCTCTCCTCATATGACAGTCTTGCAATCCCAGGAATCAGCCTGGTAAACATTCGCTGCTTATCCTCAGATAAGGACACCAAAGCCACCCACAATACCCCAGGTGTGGCCTCACCAATGCCCTATACAACTGCAGTAAAACATCCATATTCCTATACTCAAATGCTCTCGCTATGAAGGCCAACATACCATTTGTTTTCATTACTGCCTGCTGTACCTGCACGCTTACTTTCGGCGACTGATGCAAGAGGACACCAAGGTCTCGCTGAGTATCATACCTCTCTCAATTTATACCCATTCAAATAATAATCTGCCTTCATTTTTTTGCAGCTGAGGATAACCTCACATTTATCCACATTATACTGCATCTGCCATGCATATGCCCAGTCACTCAGCCTGTCCAAATCCCGCTGAAGAATTTCTGCATCCTCCTCACAGGTCACCCTCCCACCCAACTTTGCATCATTTGGAGATATTACATCCAGTCCCCTCGTCCAAATCACACAGCGATGTGGCACAATGGTTAGCATTGCAGCCTCGCAGCTCCAGGGTCTCAGGTTCAATTCTGGCCCCGGGTGACTGTCTGTGTGGAGTTTGCACTTTCTTCCCCAGTGTGCCTGGGTTTCCTCCGGGTGCTCTGGTTTCCTCCCACAGTCCAGAGATGTGTAGGTTAGGTGGATCGGCCATGCTAAATTGTCCCTTAGTGTCCAAAACGTTAGAAACAAACGCTCAATCAAACATGGAATGTGGCCATAACAGAATAACAAAGATTAATAACTCAAATGTAACTCAGTGCTTCACTTTTTTCTGTCATAACTAAGTCACGCAATTAAATATTGTCACCTCAAACTTAATACTTATGTGGCAATTTCGAGCCGCATTTTGCTCTGACTGGTAAACAAATGGCATCAACCACTCAATTGCTGTAGGCTTTTACACAACTTCCTATAAAACAGCTATCCAAAAAGTAGAACTCTGCTACAGGGCACCTGGCATCTGTGTGAACTGGATAAGCATTGTCTATATTTTTCCCCAATCAGACTTGAGAATGTGAGCCTCACAGAATCTAAACCGGGAGGTTTGCAATAGAATATTGAATTTAATATCAAAATCATGTACAGGGAGCAAAATAAATAGAGAATAAAAAATGATGGGTTAATGCAGATAGATAAAGGAAAAGGAATCATTTCTTTCTTTTATTTTGTAAAACCACCAATAGTAACTAAAATCTGAAGGAATGAGAATCCAGACTTGTAAAAGTTAATTTTCAGTGCCAAAGAAGTTGTTTGCATTTAATTGACACTTACCACATCCTTAAAAAGGATGATATGGTTGGAATGAGCAAGCTATATCTGTGAGGTATGTACAGTAACTTCACCCAGATTAATACATTTGCATGCAGAGCCAGACATACATTTCTGCAGCAAAATCTAGTCTGCTATCCTGTTCTTTGCTAGTATATGATGAACTATGCTTATGTTGTTAAGTGTTGTATTGTTCCAAATTCAGCCTTTATTTTAATTCAGAGCAGCAATCAGGCTGGCATCGTACTCTGCCTGAACAGGGCAACATGCGCCTCTGGCAATTTAAACTCCAGGACCTCCACTGCATTTCTCCAGTCGGTTGACTGACTAAAATATTGAGAAGCAGCAGGTGGGAGCAGAAATCTGGGTGGCAGAAGGTTGGCAGTCAGGACTGAAGGAACGGTTCCTGGCATTTGGGTAGAAGTTAAAGCGAGGGGATTGGCCTGGGTTTTGAGTGGGGCAGTTGTGTTTTTCCTGGCCTCATAAGGAGAGTTAAAATCTGTTGTAAAATGTGCCGGTTTGTCCCTCTTTTTACCACATTCCTGCTTCCTTCTAGATTCACCTGACAGCAAAACCACAGCGGTTTTCTCACTCAGGCCACCGGTTAAAATTGCAGTCAGTGCCTACTGGTGCCATTGGAACTTGACTTCAATATTTAAAGATCTCTGCTGCTTTCAGGAGTGTCGCCTGCTCAGAAGAGCAGCTCAAAATTCAGGGACAGTGGGGAGGGGGCAGAACATTGCTTGGTAAGTCTCCATGACAGCTATAATATACAGCCTGCCTGGCCTCGTACTTTACCTGGAATGAAAATTGGGAGAGAAGTTTAGCCGAGCCATTATGTCATGTTTTACACCATTGGCTAAAATTAAAATTTGCATGAGCACATGCACTGCCAAATTAAATAGCTGGTCTATTTTATTAAATTATGATTACCACATGGTGGGATATAACCCTCCCCAGCTGTCTGTAACTTGATTGACTTGTTTCAGCATATTGAAAATGATACACATCACCTTGTAGTGTGTGAAATGACTCTTCAATGGCAGATGGTCGCCCCTGTCCAGGTGAATGACGTAATGAAGGTTTTTGTCAAGCTCACAAAAGGTGACCGAACATTGTCCAGCCGGCAGAGTTAAATCAGTTGTGATTGTTTGTCACATCAAGGTTGTCAAAGCTTGCTTTTGTCCAGGGAATAGATCAAAGACTTGAGAGTTTTCTGAGGAAAATGTTCGCTTCTTTCAAGTCAAACTGACAGTGGGGTTTGTGTCCACGGGCTGTCTGTCAAATCTGCAGATAAAAGTGAAAACCTTCTCTCAGTTCTTAAGTTTTTAAGAGATGAGGGCATCGTTGGCAAAGCCTTTTGGGCCTGCTGCAGTCCATGAGGAATACATCTTCTCACAACGGGTTTGATACAACTGTGTGGTTTGCTCCACCATCGCAAAGGCCAATTCAAAGTCAATCCTGAAATTTGTACAAATATGTGTGGTATGTGGGGTGGGGGGGGGGGGGGGGGGGTGAGATTGGTGGGGGGGGAGTGCATGTGATGGAGCAGTGGGGCTGGATAGGGGTCCAGCAATAGGTAAAAATGGAGAAGAATGTCAATCTCCACCTATCGCTGGCCCCCTATCCACAGCCCCCCCCTCGCCTTCCCCATCCCTCACCCCACAACAGTATAAATCTCATCCTATTTCCAGTTCTCGACAGCTTTGACAAAGAGAAAGAGCCATCCTGGCTCAAAACGTTAGCTCCCTTCTCTCTCCACAGATGCTGTCAGACCTGTTGAGATTGTCCAGCATTTTCTGTTTTTGTTTCAGATTGCAGCATCCGCAGTAATTTACTTTTTATCAAAGTCAATTATTGTTGCTTTGGATCTGTCATGTCTCGGTCAGACTAGACAAGGGCAGCAGGCTTTGTTCCTTGAAGGACATTAGTGAACCAGATAGGTTTTTACAATAATTTACCAGTTTCAGTCACCATTACTAACATTAATTTCTTATTCTAGATCTATTTGAAAGACCAGAATTTAAATACCCCAACATGCTTTGGTGGGATCTAAACTCATATCTCTGGGTTATTATTCTAGCCCCCTGGATTACTAGCTCAGGAGAATAACAGATGCATTATTATACCCTCTGCCGGGTGGGAGGGGTCTTTGCTTATGCTGCCCGCTTTCCCCAGACAGTGGGAGCGGGCAGCATAATCAAAGACCCCTCCCAACCAGCTTACTCACTCTTCAAATTTCTTCCTTCGGGCAGGAGATACAAAAGTCTGAGAACACGCACGAACAAACATTCTGCGATCCATGGGTGACCGGGGTCACAATGGTTCCTATGATTCGTAGAGGCTCCCCGTGTACATGGCCAGCCTGACCCTGGCGTCTCACAGGCCAGGGACACGATGTCTGCTCTGAGGCGCCTGAGGTTCTGGTCCCCTATAATGGAGAAAGCAGCTCCTTTGTCTACTTCCATTTCTAAGGTGTGACTGTTTATTCTGAGTTTGATTTTGATTGGGGCAGTTTTGGGGTTATGATGCAGTTCAGTTGCATCAGTTCATCCTGTCCAGGCTCAGATTCGCAAGCTCAGGCCTGAGGTGGCTTTAACTTCCTGCCTGGGCTATGCAAGTATTGACTTTTCGGGCAGCCTTGCTTTGGGCCACATATCCTTCAGCCACATCTCGAGTACTCTTTCGACTGTTTCCCAAAGACCTCAGGAGTAGCTTCCCAAACATTTCTGGAGTTTCGCGTCCATCGACCCATATCCTTGCATGCCATGGCTGAGTCGTGAATGGGTGCTGGGTGGGACACAATGGTGCTTTCTATGGGGAGCCAGCTTTTTCTATTCGGGGGTCATTCAGTGTTGAGCACGTTGCAGTCCCTTGAACCTTGAAGTTCCTGTCCCCCTTTCACACCATTTTCCAGGGACAGCGCCAGTTCTATGGCTCTTATAGGGTCCAGTGCAGGTTCTGAAATCAGTTTCTTCTGCTTTGCAATGTTGTTTATGCCACATACCGCTCAGTTCCGTAGAATCTCTGGCAGTGATGTCCTATACTCACAATGAATCGCCAGTTTCCTGAGCCTGGTTATGAATTCCTGGGATGTTCTCCAGGGATTCTTCCATCCAGTTTAATATAGTGGTGGAGAATTACTGATGGACTCATGTCGTGGTGGTTTGCCACTAATTCTACCAGCTCATTAAAGGGTTCTGAATGCGGGGCTGCCGGGTATGTCAAACTTTTAATGATGCCGAACATCAGGGCTCCACAAGCAGTCAGAAGGATTACCTTCTGTCAGTTGTCTCATTCTATGCCATTTGCACAAAAGAAATAGCACATTCTTTCGGTGTACTGGTGCCAATCCTCCTCGCCGGCATCATATGGTTTGAGTTTCCCAAATAGAGGCATTCCCAGGTTCTCTTTGCTCGTTTCCTTACCAGAGTTGTTCTTTTTAAGTGGGGCTGTTCTTGCTCCTCGTCGCCAGTGTACTAATCTAGGGGACACGGAGAGGAACACTTAAATAGATTTATTCTTAAACTCAAAAGTCAAGCCACACCTGTGGCATGTAACAGAAGTGTCCCAGCCCGGATTTAATGGGAATGCCGGTCCCTGTCTGGGACGGCATTTAAAGGGTTCAGTATTGAGTCCCAGCTGGATGGGCCTCCGTCCGTCACCATGGGATCTCGTACTCCATGAGCCCCAGGGGGAGATCGATGTGATTCTCCCTGGTCCCCGTGAGGCTTATCACAGCAACCAGAGAATTAGCCTGCGTCTCCAGATTACTAGTCCAGATTACAGTGGACACAATGCCACTGTCTGTCCACAAATACCAGGATAACAGAGGGATCATTACAGTTCAATAGGCTAATTCTGAAATATGTTACTGCTGGACCTGTGGGACCCATGTCACCTTATACAGAAAATCATGCTTCAGTTCTTTTGAGACTGAGGGTTCACTTATCGTTGCACTTGGTGCCGAATACAAGGAAACATATGGTGAAGCTGCAGGATCTACTCCTTCTGCCAATTACTCGAATACTTTTCCATTAGTATTCCTTTAATTTATTGCTGAAGATGTATTCTACTAATTGCCAATTACTGATATAGGACTAATGGCTCTGTAATTACTCAGATACCTTTTATCTACGCTTTTGAAAGTAGACATACATTGTTTCCAAATTCTGGGTCACTCCTGCAGGAATCAAATCTCGATCATAATTTTGAAATGTCAATTGTTTTTGCTTTATATCAGGGGCAGCATGGTAGCATAAGTGGATAGCACCGTTGCTTCACAGCGCCAGGGTCCCAGGTTTGAGTCCCCGCTGGGTCACTTTCTGTGTGGAGTCTGCATGTTGTCTGCGTGGGTTTCCTCCGGGTGCTCCGGTTTCCTCCGACAGTCCAAAGATGGGCAGGTTAGGTGGATTGGCCATGATAAATTGCCCTTAGTGATCAAAAAGGTGAGGAGGGGTTTTTGGGTGACTAGGATAGAGTGGAAGTGAGGACTTAAGTGAGTTAGTGCAGACTCGATGGGCCGAATGGCCTCCTTCTGCACTGTATGTTCTATGTTTTAAATGCCTTGGCTTCAATCAGCTGAGATCCTGATTTTAACCTGGGGCTTGTTTGGTGTGTGTAGATGGGGGAATGTGGGAGAAATGTCCTGTAATCAACCCATATGGATTTGATGGAATGAAGCCTGACCCTTCTTCTCATTGTGACGTTTAAGTTCTGTCTCTCAATTCACTCTCGCCGGAATGATGTTAAAGTCTGCAGGCTGGAGCAGGGCACCACAGGGACCCCTGGGAACCGTTCTTGGAGTAAAGTGCTTAGGAGACTTATGGATTAATTGCTGGCGTCCTTGAAGATCAAAAAGAAGGTTCTCACACTAGACCTTTACCAAGACTGAAATTTTCAGCAGTTAAGAGATTGAGGCTTGACGAGAAGGAAAGGAGCCTGCTGTGGGCCACCTTCCTCCACAGAGGAATCTCTGAGGCTTTACTGCCATTTCCTATTGTATACTGTCACTGTTTACATGGGGGGAATCAGCAGCGAAGGATGGAAATCCATCAGGGTCCCTATGTACGTGCGATGGGTGGGGAAGAAGTGTTTTCCGGGCAGTTTGTTTGAGGACCAGGGAAAGGAATTCCTTTTGGGTTGGTGAAGCCGACTGTGCAAATTTTTCAAATGTAATCCAGATGAACAGAGATTTCCTCCCTTAATTTCGAGAAGCTTCTTGAAAGGCCATTAAAGGAAGGCCAACTGGTAAAGAAGAATAACATTAAATGTTATCGTGTGTCGCTTTATTAAAAAGAATAGGAAGCCTATCAGTTCTTCTCAGATTGACAATGGGTGGACAATAAATGTCAGCCTTGCCAGTGATATTGCTGTAATGAATAATGAAACAAATGACAAAGATAAATTAATTTTAAAGGGCAATCAGTTAGAAGAATGTCAATGTCATACAGTTCTTCTTTCAATGGCACACAAAAGATTTCTTGTTTGAACTTTTCCCATTGGGACATTGTGTCCTTGAATCTAATCATTGAGATTAACTACTGAAGCAGAGCCATTTGCCGTGGAGATGGTTTTTGCTTTTTGTTATGTCAATGGCATGTTATGCATTTCGCGATCTGTCGAAAAATGTCAGGACACAGATTCAACAGGTAGGTCAGGGACTGGTGAGAGACTGGACAGATTTCTGTCACCAGGGCTGGTTTAGCACACTGGGCTAAATCGCTGGCTTTTAAAGCAGACCAAAGCAGGCCAGCAGCACGGTTCAATTCCCATACAAGCCTCCCTGAACAGGCGGCGGAATGTGGTGACTAGGGGCTTTTCACAGTAACTTCATTTGAAGCCTACTTGTGACAATAAGCAATTTTCATTTCGTAAAATACGACTCAGGTGTTTTGTGGAGGTACCATTTAACCTAATTTCAAAACGGACCCACGTATCTTTTCTTCGTGCATCATATTGATTCAGAATTAATTTGCGGGCTTATTTTCCTGCTTTTTAAATTTGCTTTACGGAGTTGTAAAATGTAGACAAGTGATTGCCTTTGAGAGCGGAATCCATTATAATTATTGTAGACTGCTGTCACTGCAGAGTGTTTGTTTTTACATGTTCCAAAGTCACTTTTGTTATGCATTCAGGATTAATCTTGTTTGATATGAATATTATGTTTGAAAGAGAGAGAATATGCATATGCTTGTGATGCCTTAACTGTCTTCACAAAAAGTTCAGTTTCCATTGCTGCTGGCTTGCAGAGTATGCTCAATGTCGCCAGATGGGTGGGACTTTAATTCACCTGCATGTGCTCCTCGAATCTTGCTGGAAAATCTCAAGGGCAATTAGGGCTGGGCAAAAAATACTGACCTTGCCAGCAATGTCCACATCACATGCATACACATGCATGCACACTCACTCGCTCCTGATTTTGTAACCTCTGGACTTATCATTCAAAATGGAACTGCTTTAAGAACCATATCTGAATGCCATTATATATGCCCTCCCCTGCCAATAGCTCTATGTCCAAGATTGGAACATTGACCATATCATATAAAAGTGAAGCCAATGTCTCTTGACATATCTGAATGAACGTCTGGCGTCTATACGTCATTCTTAAAGCAAATACACTTTCTTTCAAAATCAGTTTTCCTTTCATGTAATATAGCGCCTTTCAAAAATGTTTAAACATATGTCATTTATTCTGAACATTATATGGGAATATTGTGAATTTGAGAGCAATTTTATATTCTCTTTTAGTGAGAACACTGAGCAAACAGCTGCTGCATGCAATGCAAGACAACATCAGTGCGAGTTAGATGAGAGAGAGAATTTCAAACACATCTTTCAACCCCATATCGTAACAACAGGAGAATGGTGGAAACCTTGGAAAAACGATGAGTAGCCATTTGTGTCGCATCCCCAGTGGTTGTGGCGATCTTCTGCTCGAGAAACCTGAGAGAAATTTCAGGCGAAGCTAAGATATTTTTGGCAGGTGATAAGCATGTGTTTGACAAGCCAGACGGTTGGCTCAGTTGGCTGGATGGCTGGTTCATGATACGGAGTGTCACCGACACTGTGGCTTTAATTCCTGTACCGGCTGAGGTTATTCATGAAAGGCCCCACCTTCTCAACCTCACCCTTTACCTGAGGTGTGGTGACCCTCCGGTTAAAGCACCACCGATCAGCTCTTAAAGGGGAAAGTAACCTATGCCCCTTTGGGATTGTGGCAACATTTACATGACCAACCAGATAACTGTAGCAGGAAGGAGGGGTTAAAGGAGATGAGGGGTTCCATAGTTTTAGAAACTAATCACAGAATTCCTACAGTGCAGATGAAGGCCATTCAGCCCTTCGAGTCTGCACCAACCGTCCTAAAGAGCAGCCTAACTAGGACCACTCCCCCCACCCTATCCCCATACCCACACCTAACCTTTGGACACTCAGGGGCAATTGTAGTGTGGCCAATCCACCTACCTGCACATCTTTGGCCCGCGGGAGTAAACCGGAGCACCTGGAGGAAACTCAGGGAGTGCTAACCACTGTACCACTTTTTCTATGCAGGAATTAATGATACTTTGCAAAATAAGGAGCATCAATCAAAGAGTTGTGCCAGTAAACGTACTGTAGGGCACAGGATCCACAGTCCATTCACATAGTTCTGCTTCAGGAAATGTTAATACTTATCCTCAGTCCGTCTCGTCTCATGATCCTACACATGTTTGGTGTCAGTAAGCTGGAAGTGCCTTTCTGGTCTTCCAACTAGTATTGGGCAATGCAGGACAACTACACTTCAAGAGCATAATGCTGTGCGCCATCCTCCATAGAAAATGCAATGATCTGGTTCCTTCTAATGCACTTTATGCCAATCCTTTGCGAATAAAGACAAAGTCGTACTTACTTTGAACAGAAACCTGACCTTATGTGGAAAAGATCTTGGATATCAGGCGACAAAGTGAACAAATGTTTTCTTTTGGAATATGCACCGGAGGAGTAGAATATGTTACTTGATTTCCTTAATATAACAGAAAATACCATGCTGACAGCCTGCACAGGTCAGGTTAAACTGCTAATTAGTGTTTATTTTAAGAAGTTAAATTAGGCAGAAAGAATAATAAATTAGTAGCTTCAAAAAAGATAGTGGTGGTAAAATTGGAAATGGGCATGGGGAATCACAATGCGCAATTAATCCACCCCCGTTTGTTCCGATCCAGGCAGCGCATAGCTCTGTGCTACCTGCGTATTTGCAGGATTGCAGAGTGCAGCCAGCGCTGTTGGGTGCTGCACACCTAAGCAGGGGGGACAGAATTGTGAGAGGATAGCATGAGTTCAAGCAAACCTGCACTACTAAAAACCAGCCCTCACCTCATAAAAGGGAGGTTTATTTTGACTGCAGCATGCGCTGGAGCCAGGCTAACATAGAAAAGAAATAAAAGTGGCAGAGAGTGGGCTACAATGTTCATCGATGCAGCACTCGAAGCCTTGGTGTAGAAGGGGGACAGTAGGGGAGATCGTTCCCCCATCTATAGGCCCTCCAGGTAGACACTGTAGGCCATGGAGCCCATAGAAAGAAGAGCTGAAGCTTCGGTTGAGGTTCGCTTAGGCTATTTGACCATGATGCTATATACATATACACAAATAAAATTGCTTAAGCTTGACCAACCTTGTCCATCATACTTTGAAACATTGGAAGCAGTAAGATTGATAGGAGATGGAGAGGGCTTGTTTTGCAAAGAAGCTGCTGAACAGGGGTACCGTGAGAACAATGAGAACCGTCCTGTTTGCACGCAAAGTCTTATCACGTCTAAGACAAAGGAAGTTTAATTACAAAGGCCTCAAGCTGACCTTGAGTGCCTGGAAAAGTGGATTTATGTCCATGTGCCCCTGAGACATGATAAGCACAGCTAATTAATAGTTAACAGCCAAAGCACTCAGGCTTCCAATCTGGGTAATTGCCCACTTAATCAATCTGAACTGAGTGTTATCAAAGACCATGGAATGTGAGAATCCATCCCAGAATGTGAGGATCTAGCCCGGAATGTGAGGACTTAGCCCGGAATGTGAGGATCTACCCCAGAATGTGAGGACCTAGCCCGGAATATGAGGAACTATCCTGGAATGCGAGGATCTATCCTGGAATGTGAGGATCTACCCCGGAATGTGAGGACCTAGCCCGGAATATGAGGAACTATCCTGGAATGTGAGGATCTACCCCAGAATGTGAGGATCTATCCCAGAATATGAGGATCTAGCCCGAAATATGAGGAACTATCCTGGAATGTGAGGATCTATCCTGGAATGTGAGGATCTACCCCGGAATGTGAGGACCTAGCCCGGAATGTGAGGAACTATCCTGGAATGTGAGGATCTATCCTGGAATGTGAGGATCTACCCCAGAATGTGAGGATCTATCCCGGAATGTGAGGATCTACCCCAGAATGTGAGGATCTATCCTGGAATGTGAGGATCTACCCCGGAATGTGAGGACCTAGCCCGGAATGTGAGGAACTATCCTGGAATGTGAGGATCTATCCTGGAATGTGAGGACCTAGCTCGGAATGTGAGGAACTATCCTGGAATGTGAGGATCTATCCTGGAATGTGAGGATCTACCCCAGAATGTGAGGATCTATCCCGGATTGTGAGGATCTATCCCAGAATGTGAGGACCTAGCCCGGAATGTGAGGAACTATCCTGGAATGTGAGGATCTATCCTGGAATGTGAGGATCTACCCCGGAATGTGAGGACCTAGCCCGGAATGTGAGGAACTATCCTGGAATGTGAGGATCTATCCTAGAATGTGAGGATCTACCCCAGAATGTGAGGATCTAGCCCGGAATGTGAGGATCTAACCCAGAATGTAAGGATCTACCTTGGAATGTGAGGATCTATCCTGGAATGTGAGGATTTACCCCAGAATGTGAGGATCTAGCACGGAATGTGAAGATGTATCCTGGAATGTGAGGATCTAACCTAGAATGTGAGGATCTATCCCAGAATGTGAGGAACTATCCCGAATGTGAGGATCTAACCCGGAATGTGAGAATCTCGCCTCGAAACCAATTGTTGATTGTGGCTGAAGACAGTGACTTTGAATTTGGTTACTGTAGCCTAGAGAGAGAAGTGACCTGGTCAGTTATTGAAGCCTATAATCCGCAGGGTCCTGACCAGCCATGAGCAATTCATAGGTATAAGCTCCTTATAATCTCTCATTTCTGTTCATTTTAATGCAAAAGAGTAGTAAATATTTCTGATAGTAAACTGAGGCATTTGAGTGTGGTGGCATTATTTCTGTAATTCTCAAGCTAGAACTCTCAAACCTGGTTAGTGTCAGGTTTGCAAGGTATTGCAAGGTTAGGGGACAGATAGCTGTGGCAGTCAATGCTTGAGGTGTAGTCCTGAGGACCTGGAAGCAGGGTGCATGAAGTTCAATGACCTCACAATGATGAACTCACCTACCAACAATGTCTATTAACAGTGACTCATTCCACACACCCATGGGTTCAGTCCACTCTCATGCACTTAGTTCTGTTCCAAGCCTCAAACACATATCTCAATGTGTGCACCCACTGTCAGATTTCTAACTATGGCAACCACATCACCCATAGCGATTACACATCACCAGTTTAGCTCAGTTGGCTGGACAGCTGGTTTGTGATGCAAAGCGAGGCCAGCAGCGTGGGCTCAATTCCCATTCCGACTGAGGTTATTCATGAAGGCCCCGCCTTCTCAACCATGCTCCTCCCCTGAAATGTGGTGACCCTCAGGTTAATTACCAACTTTCAGCTCTCCCCCTCAAAGGGGACTGCAGCCTATGTTCATTTGGGACTATGGTGACTTTACCTTACAGGCTGCACATCACTCTCAGGCATACTTCCCTCTTTCTGGTAGGACAAGGCGGTGCATAAACACAGGCAGCAGGAGCTAATCATCAACAAATCTGAGGTAACTGTGAGGAAAATACTAAGAATCCCACACCAAACTTGCACCCGGTATTATGTGGAACTTGAATCCATCCTTTCCAACGTGAAGGTGGTGACAAACCTCTTGAGAACACTCGCAGATTTATGAGTGATGCAGCATCTGGTATCTGATATCACAACTTCTATTATGGCACGGGCGGAAGCTACCCAATGTCTGTGTGCTGCAGTGGGAGCTCAGACTCAAGACGTGCAATCTCAATGTGCTGCCACAGCTCCACGCTCCATCCACCTAATGCCGTGTGCCAGCTTGGTGTGGGACTCTTGCCATTTTCCTTCATAATTTTTCTGGTCAGCACGTTTCTTCACTTCATCTCATTTCATGGTGTCTTCAACCTTCTTCTGTGTTCCGCCCCTTCAAAGTTTTCATCTGAGTCACTTGCAGCGCAATGCATGGGTGCCCTGTCATCTGGTGGGCTGGCATCAGTGTTACTCCTCCTGCCTGTCCTGGCTGCAGGCCAATTTCCACCACTCAGCTACCTTCCAGTGTGGGAAGTCTGGTTACAGACAAATTGAGACTGCTGCCACCATGGCTGCAAATAGCAATGTTCAAAGGGGATTGAAGAATCATACACTGCCCTCTGACAGATCACCAAGGTTGCTGATGGGCTGACCCATGGGGTGTGGCAGTGGCACCTCACAGCACAAAACCGGTGTCCTTCTCAGGATGCGGAATTCATGCTCCAATCACTGCCATTCCACCAGTGCCCTTGCTATCTATCAGCCAGCCCAGACTGCTGCCATCCACACCTGAAGGCCTGCCATCAAAGCCCAAAGCCGCTTGAGGGCTCCTACAAAGCCATCTGTAATCTGATACTTGTATATTGGATTTTTTGTTTGAAAAATATATTTTGTGGTGGCTTTCATTTCAGTCTTGTCACAGAGTCATAAAATCATCATGGCACAGAAGCGTCTATCCAATTTCCCTTTGAAATCAGTGATCATCTCCATTTCCACACCTCTCACAGGAAGCAAGTTCCAGTCATTGTGCAATAAAGTTCTTCCTCACCTCCCCCACCATCTTTCCCCAAAACCTTAAATCTGTCCCCATAGTTCTTGCACCATCAACTAGTTGAAACCAAATTTATTTGTCTATCTTATCTAAACCTGCCATAATCTTGCACACCACCATCAATCCCCTTTGTTTCGAGGTGAACAAACCAGCTTTTCCAAGTCTCATGGGAGTGTCCCTTTAAGAAATGTTTTTTGTCTTATCACATGGCTTCAGTGATGTCATTGTGTGGGTGGAGCTGGGCTGTGGTTCTGGGAGTTGGTTTTACTTTCGCTTTGGTTTATGGCTCATTTGTGGCTCTCAGTTTTTGCTTTTGTTTTCACATTTGGCTGCTGTATTCAGAAAGAGAAGCATCTTGGCCTGTCACTCTATCTTCAGTTTAAAAGTTGTTTCCAGATTATTTGATAACTTAAAAGAAATAATTGCTTTCTGGAAGAAATTCAAACCTGCTGTTTTGGAAAGGAAACAAGAGCATCAATAACAGGTCTCGAGTGCTATGTGCTGGGCCACACCTTTGAAAAGGGAGTACAGGTTTATGGGATCTTGTTATTAAATTGGAACAGTTAAAGGGGGAATTTATTAAGATTACTGTATTTACTGTAATTTATTATAGATTGCTGTAGCCCTGTGAGGTATTTATGTTGGCAGTTGATAAAAGTACTTACTGTGTGTGTTTATAAAAATGTTAACTAAATTCGGAGAATAAAGCTTGTTATTGATTAAAAGTGCTTAAGGCCTCTGTTGAATAACACCTGAAAGGCAGGCCCTTGTGCTCATCATAACCAAAATCAATAAACAGTTGTAGGTCAGGTGAACTCCATGATATACTTTCTAAACCATGGCCCATAACACAAGCCAATAGTTAAAATCCTTCATTGCTGGAACCATTCTGCTAAATCTCATCCTCAAGGACCTTCACATTGTTCTTAAAGTGTGATGGACATTGTGACCAGAAGGATGGGGAGACAGAGGGAGGGTCAGATGTGGGACTCTTGATGAAAGGAGAGTTGGGATTGCATTTTGACAAGTACTGCAAAGCACATCCACCATGGTCCAGGCAGTGGAAACATTGCTTGAACAGTACACTGGTTTGTCCGATGGCATTTCATGTGGCAACATGTCTCTCATTTTGTGTATGCTGCCTCTATGTGCATGGGCTGTGCACTGAAATCATGAGCTAGATGGTCAAATAGATAGACCTAACTGTCTCATAAGCACCCTCTGATTTCTCATTGTGGCTCGAATATTGATGGAGTGCAGACTGGCGCAAAATAAGGTCTTCAGGGCCGTGCTAGGATGCCAAGCATTGATGTACATGATGTGCTGCGTATGGTCATATTCCAACTACATATACACTTTGCAGTACAACCCATGTGCTTGCTACACCTGCTTCTCCCTGGAAATATTTGCAAATTGCAACATGTAGGCATGGTCACCTGCTTCCTGGCTGCCATGATGTGGAGATGCCGGCGTTGGACTGGGGTGAGCACAGTAAGAAGTTTTACAACACCAGGTTAAAGTCCAACAGGTTTGTTTTAAACACGAGCTTTCGGAGCACTGCTCCTTCCTCAGGTGAATGGAGAGGTATGTTCCAGAAACATTTATATCCTGTGGGCTTTAACCTGGTGTTGTAAGACTTCTTACTGTGCTTCCTGGCTGAAAGGGGCATGACCCGGAGAGGTTCATGGACATGATCACTATAATATCCCATTTGGGATCAATGGGGTAGGAATGTGTGTCTGCTTCATGCTCCTTGCAGAGTACAAGCTCCCCTGCTAGGAATAGGGTAGCCCAATTACCCAGTGTATATAAGGTTGGCCAGTAAGAGACCAGAGAGGATCCCGGTAGGGGTCTACCAGGAAGTATACGTGTCTCGTTTGTTAATAAAACTTTGTTCTTATTATTACTCAATGTGGACTCCCTGTGTCCTTATTAAAGTCACCGTTTACAGTAACTGACAATGTTGTCCTCACCTCGCTCTGAGGCTGCAGGTCTATCTGCAGCAGATGGGAAATTTCAGTGAGCACCGCCATGGTGACCAGAGATATTGAACACATTATTCCTACTTTAGGTTGAGAGAGGAGAAATGCTTTCTCAAGACCCTGGATGAATACAGCTTACTGCTGAACAGCCTTCTACTCCTCTTCCTCCCTCTTCGAGCAACCTGTTCTGTTCTGTTGTTGCCTCTGCTCATTCTCCATGCCGTGCTGAAGGCGAAGAGGGGTAGAAATTATAGGACAAATAATTGTGAGTAAGAGAGAACCAGTGGCTTCACTATGTGCTGCACTACTCCCTCATTACATCACCAAATTTAAAGAGCATTCCAAACCCCAAACACCTTTACAAACACAGCAATGGTGGCAAAATCATCAGTCACTGACCTGAAAGTGGAAGTGGTTAAGGGAACACCCTACTTGCTGTTGAATGCATGTTCTGCTTGTTAGAAAAGAGTAAATGCTCCCAGTTCTAAAGTTAGAATTGAAGATTTAATTATTTAATGGACCACATTTATTGATTGATTGACTGCACATATATATATGTGTCTATGATATATATATATGTAAATATATACACACACACAAATACATACATATAAAGGGGATACAGGTGGCACTGTGGTGTTGAAGTTGAATTGATGTAGAACGTAATAAAATTGGAGTTGTAAACGTTAAGACTTGCTTTCTAGTTCTTATTACAGAGATACCATTGGAGCTTAACACTACTGGGTGAGAATGAACGAGTATTAGCTGGTGCATTGAGGTTATCAAAAATGGCACCGTTAGAGTCAAATTATCTTTACACACTGACTGAGACAATCATTTTCCATCAAGTCATGCTCCTATGCCCATGCTAATGACCTACCCAATTGACATCTGGTGATACCTGTACCAGACATGTGTGCACGCAGCACAGTCACGGTTTTGGGCCTGAGGGAGCAGCCACAGCATTGAATATAAGGGCATTATGCAGCCAGATTTTGCTGCAATCATTTTTAATTCTTAACATTTGTTCTAAAATGAATTTTTCACAAATAAAATAATTAAAGGTCTTTTGTTGAAGTATATTTTCCGTAAGCATACATTTATTTCACACAGGGAGTCCTGCTTCATCTCAGAATCATGTGATAGACCTATATGAATGGATGCAGGAAAGATATGTGATATTCACCCCCAGAGTGAGGCAGCTCCGAGCTGTTGAGCTGCTAGAGAACAATTAAAACTGTGACACAATGGTACAAATTGGCTCACATATTGTTGAATTCCATTGACATCATAGTGCTGTTTTATCCTGGACATGCTAATGGATTAACATCATTTGCAGCTGATTAATATTTGTGGGAAAAAAGGGTTATTTAAGATGCCGCTATAAACAGAGATAAGGCCGGGATTCTCCAGCACCACCCACTAGCTGCAGGATTCGCAATGGCCCACAGACAGCCTCATCGAGTCAAAATCTCATCGCGCCAGCTGTCAAACCGGTTGCCCATCACCCAGCCTGCCCTGCCTGCCATAACTGGTGTCCCAATGTCGCTGACGACATCCTTTTTCTAGGAAGCATTTGAGAACAAAGAGGCAGCTTTGTAAGCAAAAGACTGTGGTGAGAGAAACAGCTGTTCCTCTGAGTTAATGGATCCCTGCAGGGCTATCAAAAGAAACAACCTTGAACCCCGTTGAAACTGTTTCAAGCTGTCAAGCAAAATGCTTTTAGGAGGCAATGGTGTGTGAGGTTGAATGTAAGCAATGAAGTTCAAAGCTTTTAGCATTTTAGGCTTCTATACTTTAAAGGACAATGAAATGGACTGAGAAAACAACTTCAAAGATTTCCATCACTTTAAAGGAATTACTTTACCTTCATCTTACAGAACTTCCCAATAGTTTGTTGAATACTGTTTCCCTATTGATGCTGATTGCTCTAAGTTCCACCCTTTCTATTACCTCAAAATAACTATTCCTATAGGATGGTATTAGTGTCCTCCACTGTGAAAACTGAGGCAGAATATTGACTGAGCCCCTCTGCCGTTTCTGTGTTCCTCACTATTCACTCTCCGGTTTCCTCTTCCAAGGAACCAACATTCACTTGAGCGACTCTCTTCCCTTTTATGTGCTTATAGAAACTTTTGCGTACTTTTTTGATATTTTGCACTCACTTTCTTTCATACTTTACCTTAGCTCCTTCTTTTACTTTTTAGTAAACCTTTTATATTTGAAAGTTACCCAATCTTTAGCGTGCTACTGAACTTTGAAACATGGTATACCTTAGTTTTTGTTTTTATATTGGCCTTAACTTCCTTGCTTAGCTATGGATGTTTTTTTTTATCTCTCTGACCATCTTTCTTTCTCCTTGAAATATATTTTAGTTGTGAGGAATTGAGTATCTCTTTAAACAACTGCCACCGTTCATCAGCTGTCCTACCTTTTAGCCTTCCTGCCCACTACTCAGGCCAAATCTGTCCTCACGCCTATGTAATTGCCTTTGTTTAATTCCAGAATGCTCGTGTGGGACTCCATTTCCTCACCCCCACAACTGAATTTTGAATTCTGTCATACTATGGACACTATTCCCTGGAGGATCCCGAACAATGAGGTCACCAATTAATCCCTCCCTGTTACTCAATACCAAATCCAGAGTAGCCTGCTCCCTGGTTGGTTTCACAACACATTGTTACAATCTCTAATACATTCAATGAACTTTCCCGCGAGGCTACCCTAGTCAATTTGATTAATCCAGTCTACATCCATGTTAAAATCATCCATTATTATTGCCATACCTTTCTTACAAGTCCGCAGTACTTCCTGGTTCATATTGTACCCCACTGCAGAACTACTGCTTGGGAACCTATAGATTACTCCTATCATGGATTTTTTTCCTTTGCTATTTCTTATTTCTACCCCAGACTGATTCCACAACTTAATCTCCAGTTCATATTTCTCATTACGGCACTGATCCCTTTCTTCGTCAGCAAAGCTATACCATCTCCTTTTCATTTTAGTCTATCTTTCTAAAATACTGAGTAGCCTTGGATATTAAATTCCCAGACTTGGTCTCCTTGTAACCAAGTCTCAATAATCACCACTAAATCATACCCTTTGGTCTCAATTTGCGCCGTTAACTCATTAATTTTGTTATGAATACATTATGCATTTAGATACAAAGCTTTAAAATTTGTTCTAATGTCAAATTTCCTTAATTTTTTTATAATTCCTTGTTGCAAAAAGACATTCACCCGATCTGTCCCTCACCTTTATTTTCTGGTAACCATTTGCCACATTGCTAACTTGCAATCCTACTTCCTCCTTTAATTTTAGTTTTCTAACTTTCCCCCTCCCCCACCCCTTTCAGTTTAAAGCCCTATCGACAGCCCTAGTTATATGATTCGTCAGGACTCCGGTCTCAGCATGATTCAGGGGAAGAGCATCCCATTGGAACAGGTCCATCCTTCGCGAGTACTGGTGCCAACGTCCCATGAATTTGGATCCATTTCTCCCACACCAATACAATACAAAATACAAATGTACCTCCCTTATCTTATTGACCCTTTGCCAATTAACTTTTGGCTCAGGTAGTAATCCAGGGTTTTTACCTTTTTGATTCTGTTTTTCAAATTAGACCCTAGCAGCTCATATTCCCTTAGCTGAACCTCTATCCCTGTCCTACCTATGTCGTTAGTACCTACGTTGACAATACTGGATCTTTACCCTCCCACTCCAAGTTTCTCTGCAGCCCAGATGAGATATCCCAAACTCTGGCACCAGGTAGGCAACACAGCCTTGAGGACTCTCGATCCTGGTCACAGGGAGCAGTGTCTATACCTCTAACTATACTATCTCCAATCATGACTACATTTCTCTGCACCCCCTGAATTTGAATGGACGCCCCCTCCTCCCCGTGGTACTGTGGTCAGTTTGCTCCTTCTCCCTGCAGTCCTTGTTCCCGTCCACACAAGCAGCAAGAATCTCAAATCTGTTGGACAAGGGCTGAGGCTCCTGCAGCCCCCCCCCCCCTCCCCCCTGATCCCTCTACCTGCTTCACGCATAGTCACACCCTCCTGTCCCTGACCACTGGCCGAATTCAAAGTATTTGGTCTAAATGGTTTTGACTGCCTCCTGAAACACAGCGTCCAGGTATCTCTCCCCCTCCATGATGTGTCGCAGATTCCGAAGCACAGTCTCCAGCACATCAACTCAGAGCCAGAATCCCTCGGGCAACCAACACATAATACAGATGTGTTCGTTGGGAACCACAATGCTGTCCACCACCTCCCACATCATGCAGGAACAACACATCACCTGGCCCTGCATCTCTATTTTATTTAGCTAGATTTTAATTCATTCTTTATTTAAATTTCCAGCTTGTTTTTAGTCTTTCTAATCTGTGAAATAGTCCTCCTTGTTCGTTTTATCATTCCAGTAATAAGGGGAATAGTGAAAAATAGGTCTACCCCTGACAAGGTTAACTTTTAAATGAACTTGTTTACTTTTCAAAGAGTTTAACCTCCATGATATGGGGTTTGTCAAATCATGCATATGCAGTAGAAATTAGTCTTCATTTAAATTTAACAGAAACACCATCACAATATGAAGGAAACATAATTTTTCTTGCTCTATCCTTGTCCAAAGAGTTGCATCAAAGACTTTGCTGTCAAGACATTAGTCAACTGAAAAAGAATGCTGCTTGTAATCTGTGGCGAAAATCTGTATCCAAAGAATTTTGGATTTTTACAGCACAGAAAAAGCCATTCACCCAATCTAGGCTCTGCTGGCACTTTGCAGAGCAATCCAAGGCTCATGCCGTTGCTTTACGATCTACCCATAGCCCTGTCTCTTCCTCAAATTCAGATGCTGATTCTGTTTTCCCAAAAAATATATATGTTTTATTCTTTAAGTAGGTGTCACCGACTAGGCCAGCATTTATTGTCTATCCCTAATTGCCCTTGGGAAGGGGATGGTGAACCGCCCTCTTGAACCGCTGAGTTCCATGTGTAGGTACATCCACAGTGCTGTTCGGGAGGAAGTTCCTGGATTCTGACCCGGCGACAGAGAAGGAACAGCAAGTCAGGATGGTGGGTGGCTTGGAGGAAACATTGGAGGAGGTAGTGTTCCTATGTATCTGTTGCCCTGTCCTTCTAAATGGTAGTGGTCACAGGTTCCGAAGGTGCTGTCGAAGGAACCTGCCTCAACTATTCTCTGTGGCAAAGCATTGCAAGCAGTAACAATTCTACGTGTAAAAACAGTTTTCTTTTAACATTTCTCCTCACTGATTCAGTGGCCATTTTAAATGAATGCATCCTACCTTATCAACTCCCCAAGAAGAGGAAACAATCTTTCTCCCTTCAGCCTGTCAACACGAACAGTGAAGAGTTTTGATAAAGTAAACCACCAGAAACTGGTTTTGGGTGCAAAACCATCAGTAACCGAAGGACACAGATTTAAGGCCATTGGCAGAAGAACCAGAGGTGGTATGGTGGAAAATAATTTATGTAGTGAGTCATTATGATCTAGAATGCATTGCTTAAAAGGTGGTGGAAACAGATTCAGCAATAACTTTCCAAAGATAATCCTTTACAAGGTGGAGGATTTGCAAAGCTATTGAATGGAACATATGGAAAGCTCTTTCAAAAAGCAGCCAGCACAGACACAATGAACCAAATGGCCCCCTGCTGTATTGCATCTCTCGATGATCCTATCAAAATACTTCATAGTAAAATAAAATCTCTTAAATATTCTCTATGGATCTCAAATCTTAACAGGAAACAGAAAGTCCAATGATATCTATCTATCTATATATATATATTAGTGCTGTGTCTCCTGCCAATGCAATGTGGTCCCCACAAAATGGCCACCGATACCCGTCTTCACACGTGCACTGGTCAGTGGGTGCACATAAATCGAACGACTTCATCCGTTGCACCCAGCCTGCCCGAAGGTTTTTATTATCAAGGGACTAAATGGTACGGGCATAAAAATAGTGGCTAAGTTGAAGGCCAAGCCCAAAGTGAAAGCAACAAAGCAGCGCCAGGAAAGAATCGAAACAACCCTAGTAAACTGCAATCCTTTGAACTCAAAGACTCTTCTCAGAGCCACCCGTGTCTCTAAGTGAAGGCCCAACCAACTGAACGCTGTCCCGACGCAAGGAGCAGATCTGGGATCTTGTTTTTCATCATTCCAGTATACTTGGTGACCTGCTGACATGCGTTACATCCAGCCCCGATGGAAGCAGGTGTTTTTACTAATCAGAGAAACAATTGTACTTCAGCAGGAATCTTCCTGACAGGTCTGAATTGAAATGATGCGTGTTTCTGACGACAGTTAAACATAATGTTCCATTATGTAATACTTGTTTAGAGCGCCCTGTTCACTTCTGTTGTTGATAATGTGATTTGTCTCATTTGCCCACTGTCGCTCTCAATGATGAAACAAAACACTAGAATTGCACGTGTATGGCATTAGTAATAAACACAGCCTTATATTAAAGAATCTGAAATAAGTAATGCTCTACTTGCTGCAACGTTTTCCATCTCGACGGATTGACAATAAACAGTCTATTGAACAGCCTATGATGACCAAATTATTTTTGTAATGATTAATTAAATATTACCCATTAAACAATAATGGATCTACCTATCACATTAGTGAGATTTGGAATAATTCATCTATAATTCTGTTCCTCTGACTAACTGGTAAATTGGAGGAATGCATCACATGACATTGTATCAGCACAGCTCGAATTCTCCACAACTGAAGTTAATAGGAAGTATTGGGTCTGTGGGTGGCAGGGAGCAAGGCCTGGAGCGGGATTCTCCGATTCCCCTGCCGCGTGTTTCTCTATGGTACGCCATTCGCTGGTAGTGGGATTCTCTTTTCCTGCCAATGTCAATGGGATTTCCCATTAAAGCCACCCCATGCCGCTGGGAAAGCTGCGGGCGGGGACGGGGGTGGGGATGGGGAGCGTGCTGCCGGCGTGAAAAGAGAAACCCGACGGCCAGTGAATTCCGGCCCTGATCTTCACTGTCTCACCTCTATCAGACTAGCCTAGAGCAGTTAAAACTCTACATGAATGTGAGCAGTCCGCACTATAATCAGGTCGAAGAACAGTGCAGTGCACAGCAAGAATTTGAAAGGACTGCACTGTAAAAGCCTCCCCAACACATGATCTCCCAATTGAATTTTCTGTAACACTGAAGCCCACTGCAGGCAAACTCATTCTGCTGAAAGCTCTGGAGGGTTTCTCTGCAGCACCACCATTAAAACTCTGTGAATTCAAACACAGGCTGCAGAAAATGTTGGGCCTTGTTTCCCCCCCTTTTCTTTCACTAAAATAAGCAACATAAATCACCTAGACATTTGGACACCTCTCATCTACCATCTGTATATGTGCTGTTGTTCGCTAGCAATACATACTAAAACAACTATACATTTGGGCATATTTAAAATGACGCAGCCAATTGTAAAATAAACTGATCCTCGAGATGAAAAACGATTATTCTGATGGCGAGTTATTCAGCACTTTTAATGAAAAATAGTTAATAGATTATGCGTTTTGAGTTTAACGGAGCAGTTTTAAAATCATTTTCCAAAAATCATTTTGCCACTCCGTTGGCATGATTCCTGTTATTTATGGAACTCATTAGCATTGGCAGATGCAAGTCTCCCAAACTCATCCACCTATGTTAGCATTGTGCTCACACCAGTTAAGCCTGTAAATTGCCATTTAATGATCGGAAGTAGCGAAGTGTGCTTTCATCCAGACGTGGAAGACAAAAATCTTCCAACAAACGGCTGAGCAAAGAATCTGTGTGTTGAGGTTCAGTGACCGCCGGCCCTGCTTATCTTCACTCTGGAACTAAAAGGAAAATCGCAGTTTGCAGGCTCAGTATTCCAGCAATTTCTAAATAAATTGTATAATATATACATGGCAGATTAATTTCTAAATGATGCATTAATTCCTGAATTAAAATGATGTCTCGTATTTTCCTGAGAGAAATAACAGCATGTCAACATTGTTTTTTAAAATAAATTTAAAATTTTTCCAATTAAGGGGCAATTTGGTGTACCCTGCACATCTTTGGGTTGTGAGGGCGAAACCCACGCAAACACGGGGAGAATGTTCAAAGTCTACATGGACAGTGACCTAGAGCTGGGATTGAACCTGGGACCTCGGTGCCGTGAGGCAGCAGTGCTAACCACTGCACTACCGCGCTGCCTATGTTAACCATTATTCGCGTACAAATTGAAGAGCAGGTTCGGGGGTTAAAAGCTGCTAATCTCTAGAACTCGTTGGTCAATAGGGCGGCATGGTAGCACAGTGGTTAACACTGTTGCTTCACAATGCCAGGTTTGATTGCCGCTTGGGTCACTGTCTGTGCAGAGTCTGCATCTTCTCGCTGTGTCTGCATTGGTTTCTTCCGGGTGCTCCGGTTTCCTCCCATAAGTCCCGAAAGATGTGCTGTAGGTGAATTGGATATTCTGAATTCTCCCTCTGTGTAGCTGAATAGGCGGCGGAATGTGGCCTCTAGGGGATTTTCATCGTAACTTCATTGCAGAGTTAATGTAAGCCTATTTGTGACAATAATAAAGATTATTATTATATGCTACTCAGCTGTTTGCTTCCCACATGTAGCACCTCACCCTCGGCCGCCCCATTATTGTTATGAATGTGCTGGATTTGCAGTTTAATTGCCCATTAAACCCGTTGCAACCAAGGTTTGAATGTGCTACTGAAGGTGTCACCACATTTAATATAATTGTGAAGGAAATGGTTTTATTTTCAGGATTCCCGGTGGCAAATTGTATATTCTAAATCGTCATGCTGTATGGAAATTCAGTTTGAATTATTAAATCACTCCACCTTCAAGCTTTACGGTCAAATTTACATGAAGCAAAAGAAAATGGAGGGCCGGGTGTTAGATTGTCCTCAAGAAGCTTTTAAATCATGGTATGATAGAATTAGGAGTTCGTAAATCCAGAAAGACTAGGCCTCAAGTGGTTAGAGATGCTGACAGGCCACCTGGTATGTACGACATAAAATACAAATTCTACATATGTTACATCAATATCTTCATGACACTCTTTACACAATGATAAGGAGTTGTCGCCAAATTAGGTAATTATAATGTCCCATCTGCCTTTTCCTCATCGCATGGTTAGATGAAGAGGCCTGTCACGAGTCTCAGAACAATACCATTCTGGTGAGCACCAGGGGTCAATCATTTATTTGCAATAAAGTTTGCAAAGGAGAATTTTAAGGCCAGTGAATATTATCCCGACATGTGCAAAAAAAAGGCCGGATATGCATGCCTCATATTCAGTTTTTAACCACTGCGGGTACTGCAGTATGGAAACAGGTTTAGATCGCTGGTGATGGAAATTCGGTGCTGTAAGCTCCTGACCAGTTGCCTTAGATCCTTACCTTTTCAACAAGAAATGGAGCAGCACTTAGAACGGATTGACCATGTTGAGCAAGCACCTGCAGCACTGTAAGAGGTTGGCGATGATTTACGTGGAATACAAAATGCAAGGAATGGCTAGAAACAAAAACAACCTACCATGGAAAAGGACACAAATGATTGAAGTGGCCAGGCAAGCTCAGAATCAGCAAAAGTGGGGTGGAATATATTTGGCTCCGCCATCACTCCCTCATCGATAGATGAGAATTTAGCAGTCGTAGTCTTCCACTGAGCAGAGACTGCAATAGCCACCTCAGTGACACAGCAAGGTGAATCTCTCCCGCGTGCTTGATCAGTTCCCAGTTGTTCGGAAAAATCGCCGGAGAGAGGTTTAAAGGTGCCCACTGCGACATAATTATAACAGGTTCCAGCAGTGATACATGTGAAGAGAAACAAGAGTAGACACTTAGGAACTATATATATAACTAAGTCCCTTAGTTCTTTCTCAGGATGCGGACTATGCTGGCAAGGCTGCTATTTATTACCCATTCCTGGAGAGTGAGTGAATTGCTGAGGCCATGTCAGTGTGTAACGGAGAGTCAGTCACATTGATGTGGGACTGGACTCACTTATCAGCTAGACCAGGTAAGGGTGGCCAATTTCTTTCTAAATAAAGGACATTTGGGAACCAGAAGAAATTTTGAAACTATACTTCAACTACAGTGCATCGACAAGTAAATGAACCATCTGAATTCCAGTTGGCACATTCATCAATCGCTACTGTTACTCTCTCATCTATAGAGCAGTTGGGCAGAGAGCTCATGGATATGTTGAAAGGGACAGCATTTAAGGGATGCTTAAAAAAAAACCGGAAAAAGACGCTGGACAGAATTCTCCACTCCCGTCACCAATGGGAATCATGAAGGGGCAGTTAATGTGGCTAATTCCTAACAGCGAGGTGCACTATTGCAATTTTGTTCTTTAGGCTGTCAAGGCATAATAAAGGTGGGTTGAGATCCCCAACAGACAATGGTCTAGGTTCCCCATTCCTGAGTGTTAACACTGGGCAGGAATCGTGGACTGCCCCGACAGCAAAACTGGCACCGCATCTGGACGGATTCAGTGACCGTTGAAGGGCTAACACCAGCGCCACATGGAACACAATTGATTTCAATGAGAAGCGGTGTGGGATTCGCCAGGTCCGTGATTGACACTCAGGAGGCTGACAAGTTGCAGCTGCAATAGATCACTCCCCACACACACCATCCCAGCTAACAAGATGGCACTGGTTGCGCTGGAGTGCACACATCCCCCTGATGGGTTGGCTGGGGCCAGAGGGCACCCAGGGGGTGCCCTGGGGGACAACCATATGACCTGTGGCACCGTTCACAGTGGGCAGTCAGCGGCATACACAGCTTTACAGCTGCCTTGCAGGCCCCAGCAATGATGCTCCATGCCCGTCCACCCCGGGCCCGCAGCCCACTTCATTGCCACCCCGTGCTACTCCCCCTGGCCCTGACAGAAGCCCCCTGGCCAGCAGCACGACTGTCAGCAAACTATGGCGATGTTGGACACTTTCTGTACCCCCTCTCTCTCCCTCAGCAGCCACGGCACCTGTTTCAAAGTTTTTAAAAGCACAAGTGAACCTCGCCATCGGGAATTGTTCCCAGATATGGCGGAGCATATGGAAAATACCGGGTCAGGCCCTGAGGCACTCTCAATTACGACGCGAGAGCGAGGTCGGTAATCAAAGGCTTTAATATACAGAGAACAGGACAGCAAAAACCGTGGGCTTAATGAGAGGCCAGGCTTTGTCCGCATATCTGGGGACCCACTGGGCGTAATAGGAGAAAAGCCCCAAGCACCGTTTGAGTGCCTTGAGGCTACGGGGAAGGGGGAGTTCCTTAAGGGGACGCATGCAGTCGGGGTCTGGGCCTAGGACCCCGTTTTCCATGACGTAGCCGAGGATGGCTAGCCGGGTTGTGTGAAACACGCATTTCTCTTTGTTGTACGTGAGGTTGAGGGCCCGGGCAGTCTGGAGGAACTTCCTCAGGTTTGCATCGTGGTCCTGCTGGTCATGGCCGCAGATGGTGACGTTGTCCAAGTACGGGAAGGTAGCCCGTAAGCCGTACTGGTCCACCATTTGATCCATCGCCCTCTGGAAAACGGAGACTCCGTTTGTAACACCAAAGGGGACCCTGAGGAAGTGAAACAGCCGACCGGCTGCTTCAAAAGCCGTGTAGGGGCGGTCCTCTGAGCAGATAGGGAGTTGATGATAGGCCGATTTTAGGTCAACCGTGGAGAATACCCGATACTGGGCGATGTGAGTGACCATTTCAGCTATGCGGGGAAGTGGGTAAGCATCGGGTTGTGTAAAGCGGTTTATGGTCTGGCTATAATCCACTACCATTCGTTGCTTTTCCCCGGAGCGGACTACCAATACTTGAGCCCTCCAAGGGCTATTGCTGGCCTCGATGACCCCCTCTTTTAGTAGCCGCTGAACCTCTGACTTGATAAAAGCGACTCTTGGTGGCGACGGGCTTACAGTCGGGAGTGAGGTTCGCGAAGAGGTGGGGTGGCGCAACTTTGAGTGTCGCCAGGCTGCATACCGTGAGTGGGGGCAGGGGTCCGCCGAACTTCAGTGTCAGGCTCCGGTGGCTGCACTGAAAGTTGAGACCGAGCAGCAGGGGGGAACAGAGTTGAGGAAAGATGTAAAGTTTAAAACGGGAGTATTTAGCGTCTTGAATTGCGAGGTCAGCAACACAATACCCCGTGATTTGAACCAAATGGGACCCTGAGGCGAGGCGATAGTTTGGGAGGTGGGGTGGGTGCGCAGGGAGCAGCACCTTACCGTGTCTGGATGGATAAAGCTCTCCGTGCTCCCGGAGTCGAATAGGCAGGGAGTGTCGTGGCCGTTGATTCGCACCCGCATCATTGAGTTTCGCAGGTGTTTCGGCCGCGATTGATCGAGTGTGATCGCTCCTAGTTGCGGGCCGTCAGAGTCGAACTCACAAAATGGCCGCCCGGAGTCACAAGATGGCCGCCGCCGCCGGTCGAACGTGTCGGGTTTCGAAGATGGCCGCCACCAAGATGGCCGCTCCCATGACTTGCACGAGGTCGATGACACGTCGGAAGTGGGCGTGCCCGGCCACAGCGCGGCTGCGTTGCGGGGTCTGTGAGACCGGGAGCTTGATTTCTCGGCCTGGTGAGGGTTTTGTTTGCGGCCTTTGGACCCAGCCAGGCAGACTTTCGCGAAGTGCCCTTTATTCCCACAGTCGTTGCAGATCGTGGATCGGGCCGGGCAACGCTGACGTGGGTGCTGGCCTTGCCCACAGAAATAGCATGGGGAACCCCCGGAGTGAGTGGATCGCCACGTGGCACAGGCCTTTAGCGTGGCCGAGTCTGGAGGGGATCGAGAGGGGTTCGCAAGGTCCGCGGAGTACGTACGGAGGTTACGGTGGACTGTTTCGAGAGAAGAGGCGAGCGTTACCGTGCCCTGGAGATCCTTCGCCCCGTCTTCTAGGAGCCGCTGCCGGATGTACGAGGACCTGATACCAGACACAAGGGCGTCGCTAATATGTAAGTTCCTGTGATCTTCTGCCGTCACTGCTTTGTGGTCGCAGTTCCTCGCGAGCGCATTGAGTCTTTCCACGAACTCGTCCAGCGTTTCCCCGGAAATTAGCTCAAAAGCATAAGATTCGGCATATTCACCGCCGCTCCACCAACCTTCCCAACCGCCAACTGACTTAGTCTTCAGAATTGAAAGTTCTGCAGCTCAGTCCATGCACCACACCAGTCATTCGCTGACTAAAAGCACATTACTTGAAATGTTTATTATAATCAACATTGTACTAATATGAAAACTTCTTTGGTTCCAGAATACATCAAAATGGACCATCTCAGTTAAACACCAGTAGAGAGATGAAGGGTGTGATCTCCAGAACAGTGATGATGTGCTCCCACCAGTGGGATCCCTGCTGAGCTATATAAATAAACAATCTAAATCTCCCTATTGAAACTGCCTCGACCTGTAAATCAGAAAGCTTTTAGCAGGCAATGGGACTCTCGGCTGGGGGAAGGGGAGCTGGAGCATCCCATCTGGTTCGTGAGCCAGGCGTCCTGCTCGTCAATAAGATGTCAATTAGCTCTAATGATCTATTTACATGGTTCGTCAGGGCTGGGGGCAGGAAGCTCGACGGAGACGTCGGGAAATCCGTTATCGCCATTGGGGAGGACACGGAGACTCGTGACAGGTCTGCCCCCCTCCCCCCCATGGCGGGAAATCTGCTTTCGGCCTGAAGTGGGATTCTGCGGACTGTCACGAATCCTGCAGAGGGAGGGGGGGGGGGGCGCGGAGCGGAGAATCCCAGGCGAAGTAACCAGCAGTCTGTTTATGATGCTTTTGTGATGCGCTTTCCGAAAGTACAGTAGAAGCTTTACAGTAAGGCCCTTACGCTGTGGAGGGTAAGTGGGTTATCACTGTCTGAAAAGTCTCACACACACATTATTAACCCACAGGACTGAACGTGAGCGCATGGCTAAAAGTCATGTGAAAAAAAAGCAAGCTGTAGGTTGGTGCTCAACAAATTTTGAACAACTCGGGGTAAACAAAATAATGGTGAGTTTTAATATAGTAAGGAGAAAGTGTTTCTACTGGCAGGAGGATCGTTAACCAGGGGACGCAGCTTTAAGATGATTGATGAAACAAGCTGGCAGGAGATGAAAAGAAATTCTTTTTGCAGTGAGTTATGATGATTTGGGATGCACTGCCTGAAAGGGCAATGGTAGCAGATTCAATAGCTGCTTCCAAAAGGGAATTGGAAATCTGCTTGACGCGAATAAATTTACAACGCTATGTGGAAGAGGCAAGGGAGTGAAACTAATTGGATAGGTAGATCTATTGAAGAGACGGCACAGGTCTGAAACAGCGAATGGCCTCCTTCAGTGGGTTTGATTCCATCAACATGTTTTCAGTGTGAGAGCAACACTCTGAGGTGCATTAAAAATGGAAGAAATGAGACTTACTTGCTGACCGGTGAACTCATGTTTAAAACTGCCAAAGACTGCAAGGGCATTAAAGCCCTTAGGTTCTTGGGGTGATGTTTGAGCCCGGGTTGGCCGTCAGTGAGAATGGCAATGCGGGCAAAAATTTCCCGAGAATGGGAAATTCTCAGGAACAGAGTAAGCCAGGAACCTAATTTTAATGCATTATAACAGCATTAGCAAGGCCTCCCGCTGAGACTTCCCTCCCTCAACTGATATTCAACGATGTGGAGATGCCGGCGTTGGACTGGGGTGAGCACAGTAAGAAGTCTTACTACATCAGGTTAAAGTCCCAACGGGTTTGTTTGGAATCACTAGCTTTCGGAGCGCTGCTCCTTCACCTGAGGAAGGAGCAGTGCGCCGAAAGCTAGTGTTTGAAGCAAACCTGTTGGACTTTAACCTGGTGTTGTAAGACTTCTTACTGATATTCAATGGTCACCAGCATGATTACGAGAACCTGACGACCTCGCCTCCAAAGGGCATATTGTTGACGAGCGTTCAGGTCACCATCACCTTCCAGGGTGCCATTCTCAGAGGGGCCAGCAGAGAAGATATGGGGGACCCAGATAAGTTCAACTCGGGGTGGGTGGGGCCGGGGGGGGGGGGGGGGGGGGTTCAGTCTTGGCATCTTGAGGGGGGAGGCAGGGTTGCTCACAGGATGTTGCGGCCCTTCATATCTGTGAGCCTTTAGGTTAAAGGGGTCTGGCGGCTGGTGTACAGGCAGCACTTCCCGTGTCCACCTTGCTGAGCTTGTGGCGATATCACTGCTGAGAGGCTGCTCTTCCAGAGTGGCAGCTGGAATGTGGGTGGGAGCAGGTGAATCCATAGGGTCAGCAATGGGGATGAAGTGAGGTTCTTGGGTGGGCTCCCATGAGAGCCCAGGTTGAATTGATGGTGTGGGAGACTCTGACAAGGAATGTTTTCCAGCCTCATGGTACCTGGAGATGCTCACATAGTGGGGAGGACAAGTACAGTTAGACCAAACCCCACACTCGGGCAACTGTAAAGTCAGAGGGCAAGAGCTAAATGAAAGTTGAAGGGCACTGCTTATGGAGGCCAGGCTGTCAGGGATTAGTGTCTGGGTGGCTTGCTGTTCCAGTTGGGAGACTTATTTAACCCACAGCCCATGGGAGCTGGAGAAATGAAAATGCCCTCTAAGCATGAAGTTGACATACTAATTGCAGTCTTCATCTACATAAGGTGCGCCTTGCCTGCCACAAGGGGAAGTCGGTTGTTTAATCAGCTCCCTGACTCTTCCTTGACAAGCCGATTATGCCAATTTAGTCAACATTGCAGTGCAGCAGTGCTTCAGCTAAGAAGGTTGTGCAGTGCTGGTCCGAGGAGACAGAAGAGCTCTTACGTGACTGCTTAGAGACAGTGGATTGGTCCATATTTAAGAACTCAGCGACTAACTTAAATGAGTATGCCACCACCGTCACAGACTTCATCAGCAAATGTGTGGACGACTGCATGCCAAAGAAAGCAGTACGTACGTTCCCCAACCGGAAACCATGGCTCAACCGCGAGATTGACTCCCTACTGAAGGACAGATCTGAGGCGTTCAAGGCAGACGACCCTGTCCTATACAAGAAATCCAGGTACGACCTCCGCAAAGCCATCCGAGATGCCAAGAGAGAATATCAAACTAAGCTAGAGTCACAGACAGACTCTCGGCGGTTGTGGCAAGGACTAAACAACATAACGGGCTACGAAGCGAAGCCGAGCAGTATCTCTGGCAGCAGCGCACCCCTCCCCGATGAACTTAATGCATTCTGTGCTCGGTTTGAGCAGGTAACCAACAATCCGCTGTTGAGTGCCCCAGCAGCCCATAATTCACCCATACCCACCATCACAGTTTCCGAAGTCAGATCGGCCTTCCTGAAAGTGAACCCACGGAAGGCAATGGGCCCGGACGGGATCCCTGGTCGTGCACTCAGAGCCTGCACATACCAGCTGGCAGAGGTATTCACAGACATCTTTGACCTATCCCTACTCCACTCCGAGGTCCCCACCTGCTTCAAGAAGACCACCATCATACCGGTACCAAAGAAGAACCAGGCAACATGCCTCAATGACTACCGCCCGGTGGCCCTGACGTCAGTTGTAATGAAGTGCTTCGAGAGGCTGATCATGAAGCGCATCACCTCCATACTCCCGGAACGCCATGACCCACTTCAATTCGCATACCGTCGCAACCGGTCCACATCAGACGCCATTTCCCTGGCCCTACACTCATCCCTAGAGCATCTCGAAAATAAGGACTCCTGCATCAGACTCCTATTTGTTGACTACAGCTCTGACTTCAACACCATAATCCCAGCCAAGCTCATATCAAAGCTCCAAAACCCAGGACTTGGCTCTCCACTCTGCAACTGGATCCTCGATTTTCTGACCAACAGACCACAATCAGTAAGAATGAACACCAACACCTCCTCAACAACAGTCCTCAATACCGGTGCCCTGCAAGGCTGCGTACTTCGCCCCCTACTCTACTCCCTGTATTCACACGACTGCGTGGCAAAACTTGGTTCCAACTCCATCTACAAGTTTGCTGACGATACGACCATAGTGGGCCGGATCTCGAATGACGACGAGTCCGAATACAGGAAGGAGATAGAGAACCTAGTGGAGTGGTGTAACGACAACAATCTCTCCCTCAATGCCAGCAAAACTAAAGAGCTGGTCATCGACTTCAGGAAGCAAAGTACTGTACACACCCCTGTAAGCATCAACGGGGCCGAGGTGGAGATGGTTAGCAGTTTCAAATTCCTAGTGGTGCACGTCACCAAAAATCTGTCCTGGTCCACTCACGTCGACGCTATCACCAAGAAAGCACAACAGCGCCTATACTTCCTCGGGAAACTAAGGAAATTCGGCATGTCCACATTAACCCTTACCAACTTTTACAGATGCACTATAGAAAGCATCCTATCGGGCTGCATCACAGCCTGGTATGGCAACTGCTCGGCCCAGGACCGCAAGGAACTTCAGAGAGTCGTGAATACCACCCAGTCCATCACACGAACCTGCCTCCCATCCGTGGACTCCATCTACACCTTCCGCTGCCGGGGGAAAGCGGGCAGCATAATCAAGGATCCCTCCCACCCGGCTTACTCACTTTTCCAACTTCTTCCATCGGGCAGGAGATTCAGAAGTCTGAGAACACGCACGAACAGACTCAAAAACAGCTTCTTCCCCACTGTCACCAGACTCCTAAATGACCCTCTTATTGACTGACCTCATTAACACTACACCCTGTATGCTTCAACCGATGCCAATGCTTATGTAGTTACATTGTATATCTTGTGTTGCCCTATTATGTATTCTCATGTATTTTCTTGAATTTTGTTTAATTCCCTTTTCTGCCATGTACTGAATGATCTGTTGATCTGCTTGCAGAAAAATACTTTTCACTGTACCTCGGTACACGTGACAATAAACAAATCCAATCCAATCCAATCATTGTTTAGCATCCAATGTATAACTCCTTGAAAGCCTAGCCCCCAACCTCCCGTCTACATAAGAGAGGTGCCACTGATGTGGCCCCCAATGCAAAGTGTCATTGTGAAGTCGCTCATCAGTCATCCCGGTCTAGGGATGTCAGGGGTAACATCTTGTTTTTCTGCGACATTGCATCAGAGATCCATTGGGTGCACTAAACTGCCTTTATTCACCCTTGGGGGAGTCACGCAGCCCGCTGAGACTGTCAAGCGTCGAAGTGCTTGATTCAGGTGGAGTTGAGAGGGACAACTGTGGCTATTGTGTGATGGGGAGGAAGTGACAATGGAAAGGCGCTCACATAGCAGGATACATATGGGGGGACGTCCCATGTCCTGAGAGGGCTGTGTGTCATGACATTGTCAGGACTCCTCATTGCTCATCTTTGATGTTCTCTTCCTTTCATTTTTTGATTCAGCAAAATCAGGGAGGGTGTTGAGCTGGCAATTCTTTTGCTTGCGACCAATCAGCAGTAGAGACATCGATGTGCCGCTGAATGCAGCATCCTGCAGACAGGGGAAGGCAGGGCCCGGTGACCTTCAGGAAGCTAGGCCACAGATGGCGGAGCCTCGGAGGAGACTCTACCTGCCATGGAAATTCTGGTGTAGAACTTCCTACCTCTAGATGTCAGTGGTCCAGTGCCAAAGAAGACTGCGCCTGTCCTGGGAGACAGTGAACTACCTGTGCCAGATGATGCAAGAATTGGCAACATATGGATTGGAAGGCAACGCATTTCCTGTGGCCCTTAAAGTCTCTGTCGCTCTGAACCTTTATGTCAGTGGCCCATTTCAGGCCATGCAGCATCTCCCATCTGCAACACATAAGGGATGTCTCAAATATGCTATTTGTGAGGGTGCACATGTACATCAACTTGGACTGGGACCAGGCGAGCCAGGATGTCAGGGCCATGGGCTTCACCCACCCTACTCCAGGTGCAGGGTGTCATCAACTGCACCCACGTGGGTCCACACTCCCCATGGCTAAATGGGGTCTCATTTTTGAACTGCAAGGGATTCCGCTCCCTCAATGTCGAGATTGTCTGTGACCACACAATGTGCATCATGCAGGTATGTGCCCGTTACCTGAGGAGAGTTGCATGACAATTGCATATTGGGGCACTCGCAGATCACAGCCATTTTTGGGAGAGGCAGTGGCTGAAGGGATGGCTCCTTGGGAACAAAGGTTACCCAGTCAGGAGGAGGCCGGTGGCGCCAGTGCAGAGGCCACATACACACTCAATTTGGTGACACCCAGGACTAGGTTGTGAACACCTCTCCCACCATTGGATCTGACATCTATTCACTACTGAGGTGCCTACAGGAGGTCATCATGATGGTGGATGCATTCATGGGCAGGGCAAGTAAGCATTTGGCCGGTAGCTGTAGGAGAATGATGATGACTGAGCAATACTCCGTCCATCCTCAGCAATATTTCTGACTCCTGCTTGACAGAGAGCTGAACGCAACCTGCCAATTTACGGGCTTAGAGAATGCTGGATGACAAATCCCAGTTGCTGCTTCAAGGTCAGGGGTCCTGGTGTTTTTCTCCACCTACTTCTGAAGTGGATTAGCTCTCAATATGTTTTCAGCCCTTGGTCTCCTCATCGCCAGAGAATACATTAGACATGAGAGGCCTGAGCAGTGATGCTGGGGGAGGGGGTTTAACCTTCCATTGATGTGGGGTTGGGGGGGGGCGCTTGGAGATGGGGCTGGGTGACCCATGCCAGCAGTAACGCATGTTTACTGCGTCGTCAGTGTTGGAGGTGGGAGAGAGATAGCGCTGCCATTCTCACTCCACAGGGATGAAGCGCCGAGTATGCGCGGGGGGGTTTGCGGAGTATGACACCATAAAATGACAGCAAGGAGGATCTGTATGGGTGAACAAAGTGATTTTTAATACAAGTGAGCTATTGCAATGGTGACTTATCGCTACTAATGCCTAGGTTCACCCGTGCCCACAAGGCGCCTATCGTTTTTCACCCTCCCGCTACATCTAGGTGTATCTCCAAGAACCACAACTGAGGTTGAGATAACCTTCTGTCTTCCACTCCCTGTTGTCTGAGATGATCTGGGCTGGCGTCCCCTGGGGAGCTTGTACCTTGAGGGTCATGGGTTTTGCAGTTCTGTCCTCCCCAGTGTGCGGGGCTGGTGGTGTGTCACTCACAGGGAGGGAGTGTCAGATGGCTGTACACCCTCAGTGTCTCCTGGGTGGAAGGCTTCTGGCTGCGCTCCTGCCAACCATTTTCCCTTCAGGTACTTGGGGGCTGCTGGGCAGCTCCATGTTTTGGAGGGGCAACTGGGGTGAGATCCAGAAGTCCCGCCATCCTCTGGCACTGATACTCATGGATTCTCACGAGTGCCTGCAGCATGCGGTTGAAGCTCTGCACCGTAGAGCTCATGCCCACAGCCATTCAGGTCATAACTGAACCATGGAGTGAACATTCTCCAGCATGGAGTGCAGGTCCTCGCCTTGGTCTTCACTGCAGATGTCACCTTGTAGTGTTGGCCTCGGTGCATTGGATTGATTGCACCATCTCCTCAGACAAAAGGTGATGGGACTCCTCCAGTCGGCCTTGTAGTCTCAGGAGGGATGCTGTCATCCCTTCTTGATGCTTGTGACTCTGCCCTTGTAGTTCCAGCAGCTCTGGGATGACCGGACCAAGGGGCATGTCATCGACCAGGGTCTAAGAGTCCCGGGCTCCAGTATCCCTCAGAGTGCCGGATCCCTGGGATGTTCCTTTCTCGGCCTGCTGTTTCCTTTTCAGCTGTGAGGTGTTCACCAGTGAGTGACCCAGAAACCTGCCTATTAGTTATTTCCACTGTGTGAATATCTGTGCTGGAGGGTGGAGGGTGTGGGTGACAGCTGTGATGCCTCATCGATGCTGGTGTCTGAAATGTCTCCCTCAGAACTGCTGGAATTTGTGGTCTCCAAAGGGCGTGAGGATGGTCGGGCTGGTTGATTGATTGACCTGCATCAAGGGGAAGACTGATGGGAAAAAGTTGACTCTTGTGAGGCTTTCACCATGGCGTTGAGCCATTAACTCTGGAGGGTTCTCACTTTTGTCTCTTGCCCCCCACCTCACCCTCTGCATAGGTGCGGCCCAGATCCTCGCCTGCGAGCTCAAGTCTATCCTCATAGGACATTAGGCTTCTCAGCTCAGGATGACACCAACAGCCCCCTCACACTGGTTGTGCTCAGGTTTGTACTGCAATGAAGTAGATGGGGTGGGTGTAGGTGGGAGTCCTGCTGGGTCAGATGGTGATGAAATCTGGCATGAGTGGTAAGTAAATGGGGACAAATGAGGGGATGTAAGGAGCAGAACAAAGGCTGAATATTCCATGAGTTTTCCCGCCATCGGTGCTGGTGGGATTCTCATTGGTTTTCTTCCCAAACCGTAATTCAGAAAAAATATGCTACCATTCCACCCTCTGCATTATTAAACAAACACTATTACATTCCAATCGCTGGAGCTGTGCTCTGTCATAAAATATGACCTACAAGTGATTGTGGATCTGGTACAAGCGACTTAACTGCTGCTTTAAAGGAGATGTCAGCACATGAAGATTAGAGTCAGATTAATTACTGTGCTGGCTGTTGTCATGTTCCTACCTCACAGTCCCTAAAATAAATGTGACTTTTGCAAATGTCACAGGTCTCTGGAAGAGACAACGCAGCCTGCGAGAATGTAGAAGCTTGCAAGTCCAGTTGCTCCCTGCCAAGGCTCAAGTTTCCCTGTGTCCATAACTCCCTTTATGAACCGCCACTTAAAAAAGCAAAGTATTTCTAATGGGAACGAATGACCATTTTAACGTGAATGAACCGTTGTTAAAAAAAAATTTTTTATTCAGACAGTTAATCCGAGAAAAAGAATGTAACTGCAGTGTCTTTTGCAATCTCGGGAATGGCCAACTGACAGCCAATGAAGTACGTTAGAAATGTGGTCATCGTTATGGTGTCGGTAAGATGGCAGCCGACGTGCACAGCAAGATCCCATTAACAAATGTGCTAAATGACCAGATAATCTGCTTTGAAGTGTTAGTTGAGAAATAAACACTGGGAACAACACTAGCATTGGGCGGGATTCTCCGTAGCCCTTCGTAACGTGGGTTGCCTGCGAGAAAAATCGGTGTCAATCACTCCGGCGCCGGGGCCTTCTTGAAGGCCGCTATTCTCCGTTCCCGGAGGGGCTAGCAGCTGACTGACGCGATACGCGTCAGTTTCACCAGCTGCGGAAGTGGTGAGACCCGGCGTTTTTTGGAGGATAAGGAGGAGAGAGACAGACCCGGCTTTTGGGGGGGTGGTGGTGTGTTCCGGCATTTGGGGGGGGGGGGGGGGGGGTGTGTGTGTGGTGTTCCGGCATTTGGGGGGGTGTGTGTGTTCCGGCATTTGGGGGGGGGGGGGGGGGGGGGGGGGGGGGGGGGGGGGTGTGTTCCGGCATTTGGGGGGGGGGGTGTGTTCCGGCATTTGGGGGGGGGGGGTGTGTGTGTTCCGGCATTTGGGGGGGGGGGGGGTGTGTGTGTTCCGGCATTTGGGGGGGGGGGGGGGGTGTGTGTGTGTTCCGGCATTTGGGGGGGGGGGGGGTGTGTGTGTTCCGGCATTTGGGGGGGGGGGGGTGTGTTCCGGCATTTGGGGGGGGTGGGGGTGGGGGTGGGGGGGGGGGGGTGTGTTCCGGCATTTGGGGGGGTGGGGGGGGGGGTGTGTTCC